>NC_046296.1:70106474-70758019 GCF_004115265.2 Rhinolophus ferrumequinum
TAAGGATGGGGAGCATTCCAGAATCAGAAAAGGCCACTCTGTCCTGCACACCTGTCCTCTTAAAATTTATCTTAATCCCACCTTCCTGATGTTCTGCCATCTGTCGACATGCTTTCCCTCCCTCGAAGTAAGTCAGGGGCTTGAATTAATTTTGTGCTACATTTGCCTTGTCTCTTCATTTATTCCATATGTTCATTACCTTCAATGTGCAGTCATTCCTGCCCAAACCGCTCAGCTTTCATCACAACTCCCAGCTTTCATTCTTTTACCTTGGTCTACAAAATATGCTTTACTGTCCTTGTTAATCCCTCTATTGCGATCTCCTCAAACTCTATTATTTTTCAAGAAAATTAGAGCAATTCATAAAAGCCTCATTATTTTGCATATGTGAAATAAAAAGAGGTATCTTCCAGTGGACTGTGTCTTCACCATATTTATATCTTGGCCAAGCGTCACTCTGACAAGATTTGGGTATTTTCAAACACCTGAACTTAGAATTGGGCTCAGTAGCAAACTGAACTGTGGAAGGTAATACAAGCAGACCTCACAGGCAGATGGCTCTGGCGAGTCCTGCACAGGGACATGTGTCTGGAGATGGGATTCTAATTCAACCCCTGGAGTGAGGCGCCTGGTCAGTCCCCCTTACCTTCAATGGGGAAGTCAGAGTGGATGTCAGCAGGGGACATCCCGCAGAGGGGGAGAAATGCCCATGGCAGGCTCTTTTGTTAGCAATTCCTCTGCATCTAAGCCCTTCAGGACTTCCCTGGATCCACCCCAGGCTTCAGGTCTCTCCTTTAAACCAAATGGACCCCAAGCAGTGATGAGAAGGAGAGGGCTTGAGGAAAACCACTGAGATGTGTCTACACTAGGCTTCTTGGCATCGAAGTGTGGCTGATGGAGACGTGGACTTGTTTCAGGAGACGTGGGCTTGAGTTTTCTAGTTTTGAACCAAAGGGGGCGAAGATTACCAGAACAGCCAGGAGGAACAAACAATAACCAGGGAACACACCACCTAATTTACCCCCTAAAATTTTAGTTGTGAAGAAGTATTGTTGGATTTTTGTGCTTCCTTCAGTTTCCTTGAACTGTTTCTGGAATGAGTTCTAGGCGCCAAGTTTGCTGGCTAATGTGCGGTGGATACCAAGTGGGTACCTGGCTAGACTCTAACAGGTGGGGTGTGATCTCATTGGGGCGACAATTTGAAGAAAGAGGTGATTTGGCAGTGGAAGCTTCAGGTCCGATGGCTGAGATGGCAGCAAGCCACGGCTTAGCAGGCATATCCCTGGTGGGTGGCCTGAGCAGCTTGGGAGAAAGGCAGATGCAGGCCAGCTCACCCTGCCCCCCCACACACACACACACTTGCAACCAGAGGCCCCGGTGGAGGACCGCATGTCTTCTGGTCCAAACACAGTCGCTCTGGGGTAGAGCCTCAGAGGGCCTCTTCTGAGCATGGCAGTCTCACCCCGTGGGCCTCCTGCTTCTGTGGCCAGATGCGCAAACAGCCTCGCCTGGGCGTGATTGGCTGGCCCTGGAGTCGGGGGGCTCAGTCTGGGCTACTAACCTGCCCTTGTGCTGGAGCCGGAGGCAGGAGGCCAGAGCACTCCTTCTCTGCACAACCTGACAGTGGCAAAGATACCGACTGGGGAAAAGCACAGGGAACAGTGCCAGCGCTTGGCAAAGCTGCCCCTCGCATTTCCTCTCCTCTCCCCGCCCCTCTTCTCCCCCCTCCCCTTTCTCCTCCCCTCCCCTGGAGCCGCCTTCTTGCCTGATTTCTACCACAGAAGGGTGGGCTCAGGGCTTGTGGAGATGAGGCTTGGCAGTGTCCTGAAGACCAACCTCCATGGGGCCAACAGGCCAGTTGGGACACGGTGGAGCGAGGCTCAGCCCTGCCCCCTTCCTGCCTGCAAGTCCCCACGTGGGTCATTCTTGTTGAAGGAGTGTTAGGGCAACCGGGGGAGAGCAGGGCACCCCCAGTGCAACTTGATGAACAAGCTGACGAGTTGAAGAAGCCCTGACTCCTGCCCCTCCCCTGGTCCAGCGGGAAAGCTGCGTTTTTCCCAGATGGCAGCGACCATCCTGTTCTCTGCACAGTCTTTGCGGGTCTGCGCTGTTCGGCGTTCATTCACTTAGCACCCAATGTCGTCGCCCTTGTGTTGGGTGCTTCTCTGTGCTGGGCCTGGGTGTGCGCTCACGAGCGGACACAGGCCGAGCTTCAGGGTCTGAGTGTCTCCCAGAGGGAAGGGTCAGCGATCTCGTTCTTGTGCTGTTTTCCCCAATATCCTTTTTCGCCTTCTTCCCTAATTGTAAAACTTCACAATCTTAGCTGGACACGTGGCCATCTGAATAAAGATTGTATCTCCCTGCTTTCTTGGTACCAAGGAGCGGTCTTGTGAATGTGCTTTGACAAAGAGGCATAAGCGAAGGGCCATGTTCAGGTTCCAGAAGGTGCCCCTTTCAGGGAGAGGACACACCTGTTTCCTCCTCTCTTGGGGCCGCACTGGGTGGGAGAGAAGACCCTCCACGTGGGTGGCAGGTGACTGACGTGTAGGGAGCCGCCCTGTGAGGACCGGAGGGGTGCACACATGGGTGAGCGGGTTGGAGGAGCCGGTGGCCGGTGGGGAGTTGCCCTGTCAGCTGGCATGGAACCCCCCACTCTGGTCTCATCTGCTCTTCACCCCCTTATGGCCTGAGGCTGGTGGGTGACCTGGTGACGCACCGTCTCTGGAGTCAGACCCAAACGTGGTCTGTATCCCGACAATTGCAGCGGTGGTGCCGGGAGAAATGCCAACGTGTATAACGGCAGGCCGTGGTTCACGACACCTGGGGAATCATTGATAAACGTTGGTTTTTATTAAGAACCCTGGAAACGCGTCCTTTTAAACTTCATTTTACAGAAAAGATAAGTGAGTTGTAGAGAAGTCCCGCAGAGAGCGTGTTGCTGAAACGGATTCCAGTCCAGTTCCTCTAATTCCACACCACCCAGCCCCCCCCACACCCTTCTCCGTGGGTGGGACGGGTGTGGAGCCCGTGCCGCATCTCTTGTGCCTCATTTAAAGCTCTTCGTGTTCATTCTTCCCCAACTTTGAGCTCAGGGGTCATTCTTAGCTCTTCAACAAACACTTTGTCCCACAGTAAAAAATAATTATCCAACTTAAAGTTTAATTTAATAAACTGAATCAGCAGAAAACTTGTGTCCCACGTCAACCTGGGGCTTCTGGACCTGTCAGCTCCTTGAGCAGCATCCGTGACGTCCTGGCGTGAGGCGCTGTGCCCCGCCGGCTGGCCGCACAAGAGGTGACATGAGGCAGCCTCCCACGTGAGCAGCATGGCTTCCCAGGGACTCTGCTCAGTTTGGAGCTGAGTGGCTTTGGGCAAATCCTAGAGGTTTACGGTCTTGGTTCCAGTATTTGTGAAACTATCCATCTACCTGGATTAGTCAGGACAGGGTAACTGCTATAAAACCCTTCAAATTTCAGGGCTTAGCACCTTCAAAGTTTCTTTCTCAGGACCCGCCCGAGGCAGTTGGAGTGGCCAGGGCACAGAATGCAAGGAGGGCTCGCTGTGCTCCCGCGTCCCGAGAGGGACTTCTATGTGCCCTTTGCATCCTGGCTGCCGCCGTGCCTCTGGGAGCCCGCTCTGTCTGTCATAGGAGGATGGGTCAGCGGGCGTCTGTGCTGCCGTCAGTCAGGGAGCCGGGCTCCTTCCCTCGTGGCTCTGCCCCCTGTGGGTCTGCAGCAGCGGGCAGCCCGCCAGCACAGAGCTGCTCACGGTCTCCACCCGGCGGCCGCACTGCCCCTTTGCTCACTCCACTGACCAGATCCCTCCATGCCCACAGCAGGGCTGGGTGTGAGTACCCGGGGGGTGGGTGACGGGGGCAGCTCGTGGGCCAGCCGGGTGGCGTGGGCACATGCCTGCTAGCCCAGGTTGTGTGGGAATCAGAGAAGGTGAGAAAGGTCTTGTGCACGCCATGCCATGTGACACGGGGGTTGATACTGTATTCCGTGCTGTCATTGTGGCATGTGGCAGGACTTGAGCATGCGGGCGGCGGGGGGGGGGCAGCGGTGGACCAGGTCTCCTGGAGGTGGACGTGGGGTGGGCAGGGAGCTGGTCGTAGAGCCATCCTGAGCTGCCATGTGGCCGCTGAGCCACTGTCCCCTGGGCCCCTGCAGGGTGGCCAGCAGGTGATCTGCACCCAGGTGTCCTGGGGGTGCCTCTCAGGCTCCCATCCATCCCCGAGCGCTGTACCTACAAATCCTCGCTCCGTGTGGGTGCCCTATGTGGGGTGAACTGGGTGCAGACTTAGAGGGGCCGGCACCTGTCAGGGCCTGATAAAGAGAGGACGGTGGTCACGCAGGGCCCTGTCGCCTGTCGCTCGTGTTTCACAGTTTTCTAAAAATGTGCATAAGCTTTACGTACTTCCTAATATGCTTTATCAATTTGAGCAAAAGAGAAATTGTTACAAAAATTTCGTATTCCCTAGGTGCATATCTGTGTTTACGGGTATCTTAAGAGGTAACGTTCTTCTGACTGCTATTGCTGGCTGGGCTTAAATTGCATGTAAATTAAATTGCTAAAATGAGGATAAATACAACATAACCAGTAGTAAGATTTATTCTCTGTAACTGTACAAAAAATATTTTAATTTAGAATTTTCCTTAGTTAAACCTTGCTTTTAAGGCATTACATCAGAAATTAATATGTGAGACTTTCTCTTTCTCATTGAAGTAGGTTTTCTATCAAACCAAACTTTCTTGGTGTGTCTTTCTCCACTTCCAGGCTGGTGATTGCCCCCTGGGCAATCTCACCTTCTCTGACGCCATTTAATTGAGATGCGTGCCTGTGACTAACCGTGACGTGGCACTGGCTTGTTCTGACAACGAAAGCCGCTGTGGCTGGTTCTGGGGCAGCCAGCGTAGGGTTTCCGCCTTTGGGATGAGGGAGCACGTGGACGCAGCTCCACAAGCTTCACAGCCAACGTGGGAAAGGCTGTGTCGCAAGGCCCAGGGAAGCTGAAAGCTGGAGCCTCCTGTGAATTCTGGGAGCAGAGACCCCCAGCCATGGTAGCCACTCGCACCTGGGCCCAGGCTTCCCGCAGGACCAGAGACGCGGCACAGAACTGTGATGTCAGACTGGCCACTCTCTCCGAGACCCGGCAGGACGGAAGCGCAGACAGGCCAGGACCACAGTGCAGACCTGTGTGACGACGCCCCTCCTGCCCCGTAGGACTGATGGCTCCTTCTTCCTGCCTCCTGGCTGAGGTTATCAGAATTCGAAAGCAGGGAGTTATCCCCCTTCTTGAAGGCAACCAACCCAGAACAAGCTCCTGATCTCCCCCTAGAGTGACCCACACAGCCTGCTTCCGTCACACCTCCGTCCTCTGCACTGGACACCTCTCCTTCCCCGGGGGTGAGCATGTCCCTCAACACAACCAGCCAGCAACCCCCGTCTGTCTGCATCAGACAGCGATGGCTTCTCTTGAGGTTCCTTCAGCTGCTCTGACTTTGGGCAGGGCCCCCCGCCCCCCGCCCCCGGGAGCCAGGTGGAGGTGGGACAGTAACTGGGGGCAGCTTAGCACCAGGTTGAGGAGATAGGCCCAGGGGCACAATAGCCTCGTCCAGCCAGGAACTATCTATCTGCCTGATGCAGCGGCCTGCTAAGGACGCCAGGTCCCTGGTGATTCCCGGAGCCAGGAGTGTGGCCGGACCTTCAACCACGAGGCCGTCCGAGGAGAGTGGTGGCCCGTGTCCAGATCTGGGCAGAGACTCCCCGACGCCTGTCTTAGGCGGGGCTGCAGGGAGCTCCTGGGCTCTCCCCTGCCCCATGTCTTCAGCTACTGCCTCCCAGAGCTAGGGGCGTCCTGTGACTGCGCACCCCATGGCCAGCACAAGATGACAGCCTGGTGTGTTCAGGGCTGTGAGGCTGCACTGGCCCAGGGCTGGTGCCTGGAGCTCAGCTCTGCAGGGGGGCCGTAAGAGGAAGCCCGTGGGGAGAAGCCACTCCAGCTGGGGGTCGGGGGGGTGCAGGTTGTCCCGGCAGAGAGCCAGTCAGCATCAGCAGACAACACACGGTGTGCGTGGGAAACACGGTGTGTGTGGGAAACACGGTGTGCGTGGGAAACACGGTGTGTGTGGGAAACACGGTGTGCGTGGGAAACGTGTGCGTGGGAAGCAAACAGCGGCATACTGTGATGAGTCACCTCCTGGGGAGTGCTGGTCATGAAAAGCCAGCTTCCACTGGCCGCCGGCTGTCCTGGGTTGGTGGCGCCACTTCCCTCCGTGCCCTGCTTCCTGGTCACCTCCAGTCCGACCTGTGTGTCCTCCCAAACTGTCACTGAACCGGCACTTCCAAAGGAGGCTGTGTGCCCGTGACAGTGCCCATCAGCAGTTTGCTGACCCTTCTCCCCCAGAATCGAGAGTGGGAGGCCTCCTGTGCCCGGGGTTCAGCTTCCGTCTCCAAGGCATTGGAGGGCTGTGGGCATCTCATCGTGAGCACATAGTGACGCTGAGGCCTGTGTTCCGGGAACATGGTTCGTGTGCTCCAGGTCACTGAGCCCAATGTGACACCAGCAGGGAAGACCCAGCTCTTGGGCGGGCAGTTGGCATCAAGGTCTCGCACGTCTGTCCCTGGTTTTTAACTTTCCTTTCCTGCTAGGATGTGTGATAACAGACAGAATATGGGCTCGGGCAGGTGGGACGACCTGGGTTTCTGTCTCACGTCACCCTGGAAATCAGGCCACGGCCGCGTAGCTGAGCTGGGAGGTCTGAGCAGACACCGTGTGTGAGCTCAGGCCCCGTGCGTCTTCCTCGGTGGCTGAGTGGTGCCAGCGCCGGTCCCCTCTCCCGCCCCTTCGCCAGCTCCTGCTGGCACGGCTTGCTCACTGGCATTTCATCCCCACCTGCAGAGTTCTGTTCCCGGCCCGGAATAGCTCAAGCAGGCTGTGACCTCGGCAAGCTCCCTTGAGAGGCTCTTGAGGCGTCTTGAGAAATTGCACACAGGGCTCTGCATCTGCGGGATCTATTATTCATGCATGCGTGTTTCGGAGAGCACGGTAATTTAGAGTCTCTCGGAGAGCTCTCTGCAGCAACCATAAACCACGTTCCATGTGCTCCCGAAGAAAATGATCTTCCCCTTGCTTAAGCTCAGGGTCATGCGGGAGAATTCACACAGACAATGCAGAGGGGCCGGGAGGGGCCCTGGGCTGCTGTGGGGAACTCCCCGCAGGGCTGCAGGGCCACCCCAGCCCTCCTGGGTCACCCTTGGAGCTTCAGTCTCCTCGTTTGTGACACGAGACTCCGGCCCTAGGCATCTCACGGTCATGGGGTCAGCGTCCCCCTATTTCACCCCCTGCTCCTTGTGGGACCCTCAGCAAGTGCTGAGGACCCATCATGGGTGACCTGTCTTTCACGTTTCAGGAATCGGCACCTGGTGACCAAGCCAAAAATACATTTTATGTGTGTATTTATTTCCAGCTTCATATCTCTCATTTTAAAAAAGTCATAGCTTCTATGCCTACAGAGAATATAATAAACACAGAAGCACAGATTTCCCCGGAAAACAGCTCTGGGATGACAAACACTGATGTACACCGCTCATACCAGGGAGGTGGAGATGAAAATAAAGATGAAGAAAGGAGCTGACACCCACTTTTCGATGCTGGAAATGAGATGAGGGAAAAGCATGGGAATTGGGGCGGGCAGGTCAGGGCCGGCACCCGGCTTTATTTGCGGCTGTGATAGTGTGTGGAATGCAGGGGCCAGGGTGTCATTTCTGCACCACCCACCCCAAGCTCTGCTCCTCTCCAGCAAATGGACAGCCGCGCTCTGGGGAGCAGGCAGTGCTGTACCCCAGCAGCCCCGGGAACAGGGTCCTGCGCCCAGGGCCCTGGCTCCCGCGGGCACTGCCCACCTGCTGGCACTCCCGCGGCCTCTGCCAGGCTCTCCCAGAATGTCCTTGTCCACCAGGCCCGGCCTGCAGCACTTCCTCTCCTCACCCCCCACCCCCTTGGCCTAGAGGGGCCCTTCTGGAATTTCTCCTGATGCTCAACGGATTGCAAGAGCCTTGGCACAAACGTGGCCCTGAGATGCCAGAAGGCTTGGCTGCGCCTGAGGCCTGGTCCTTCAGGCCGTCTCAGGTGGACTCGATGACACTCCTCACAGGTGGGCGGATGCCCAGCTGGGCGCTTGCTTCATCCCTGTCCGCTCGGGGTTTCTGAAGCGTGTCCCACCCCTTCATGCAGTCCCCTGCGCTATGGGAGAGTACCGTTGCCCCGGGGACAAGACTGAGCGTCCTGGCTCTGCCAAACAGAACCGTCCTGCTGTGAATGGACTGAGCCACCAAAGGATCCACTTAAAACGGTGAATTCTACGTTGTATGGATTTCACCTCAATTAAATAATAATAACCCATCATGTAAAACCGCCTTCTGAAACCTTCAGATCTTTAAAGCTCTATGTAAGGATCTCAGAGGTGACTTTTTCCTTCATTCACAGGAAAAACCAGAGGGCCCCCGAGATCACACAGGGGAGCCCCGACTGAAACCTGGTTCTCTGTGTCCTAGTCAGGCCCCGAACAGTCACAGGTTAGGAGTCAGCCCACCTCCCACCTGCCGCCCTCCTCTCCCCACTGCTTTGGGCAGAGGTAGGGATTTGGGGGAAGCAGAAATCTCCAACACAAAGAGGTTGGGGCCACAAGGAGAGCCATGGTTTTGTACTATTTTTTGATGACTTGTTTACTTGTCCAGGCTGAGGTGGCCTGGGAAATTAACTCCTGTCACACGACAGCTGCAGTTGGAGGCAGTGCCACCTTGTGATAAATGCATTGATCTCTGAGGTCCCTTTACCATTTTATGGCTCTGTGATTAGCTGGCCTCAGCCAGGGGTTGGGTCTCCGTGGCCGCTGCAGCTGCTCTGTCACTCCTGCAGACGGGGAGAAGATAGCAGTGATCCTGCGTCCCCAGGCCAACTCCTCCATGCACAGCCGTGCCTTCCTGTCAGAGGGGAGCCTCTTCCCTGCCTCAGTTTACTCAGTGTACCTGCAAGAGGGAGAGGAGCCCATGCCCGTGGGTCATCCTCTCAGACCACGCCCACACGTCACTCATCGACCGTCATGGAATTCTCTCTTAAAAACTATTTGGGAAGACTGGCAGATCTGACAATCTCTTTGAGGTTTTGAGTATTTTTATTACCAAATAAATGTAACACCACTTAGTACTATTGTGTTTTTTTTTAATATTTCTTTTGTCTAAAAGCAAAACTTTGGGGGTTCTCTGGACAGTAGATAATAAAATGCCAACAAACACAACTTTTTAAGAAAGCCCTGGGATCAACAGCGACACAATCAGAAGGAGCTGCATTTCGGACGAGGCGAAGGTCGTGCGTACTGGTGGAAAGCGGCTGGGGTTCGGAAGAAGCGCTGGGAGGAAGGACGTGGAGGAGGGGCCGTGCAGCCAAAGCCAGGAGATGGGTTTAAAGCCGAAGGTAGATGACGGGGCTGAGCGGCTTCTGGACATCAGAGCAGGAGCTTACGGAATAAAAGGAACGTGATGAAAACAACCCTTTAGGAAAAGAAACTTGGCAGATTTGTGGAATGGAGGTGAGCAGGAGCTTGTGTGTGTGTCGGTAAGAGGTGGTGGGGCCTGGCCGTGGGGCGCGTGGCGTATGGAGGGGGCACCGCACATTTCCTGATGGTCCCTCCTGAACTACCATCTGTGGGCGTAAGAAGCATGGTGCAGGTGACTGAAGGGCCTGCTTCACCCGTCATTTCCGGAGCAGGTGCTGGCGGCCTGGTGGTGCTTCCCAAGGTGGTGCAGCCAGTGGCCACGTCTGGACCTGCTGCGAAACGAGGTCGGAGGGGACCTGAAGGTGACCTTGTCTGAGTCGCCTTCGGTGACCTTTTACAGCCTCCTGTTGTCCACAGTGCTGGCGACAATTAGATACATTTGTGAATGGATGGTTCCAAAATCTTAACCAGATTTCCGCGTATCTATTTCTTCCCTTTTCTGAGGAGGTGAAGGAGGGTCTGCTCACAATAGCAGGGGAAGGTCAGTTCCTCTGTGTGTCTGTTCATTGGCGGGCTTCTCAGGATGGTTTACAAAACCTTGTCAACTTCTCTTCTAGGTCTTTATCAAAGGCTTAAGAAAGCGAGTCTATTTTCATGTTAAGATGAGGAAAAAGAGCAACCATTTTAAAAGATAAGAATTTACAAACTGTTATTTCTCTCAGTGAGAGAAAATAAAAATGGGAGACAGTAAGGAAAGGCAATGGTATTGCAGATAACATCATTTAGAGGATTTTGAAACCTGGTATAATTTATCATTATATAAGATGCTTTGGTCTGCAAGATCAAAGCAACTGACGTTATCTGTCTACATACAGCCGATTGAATTGCCTCTTCAGAATCCCACACAAACATTTCATTAGTTACCATTCATCAGGAAATTGGGACGAAACGCCAAAGCACTTCTTTAAAAAAGCTGGATTGCATTTCCTACATATGGTGCTTTAACAAATAATCATTTATATTTCACTTTTCTTTCAAGTGTTCAAACTATGCTGCTTTCCAAATATTTGCATAGTCTCGTGACCCTCTTTTTCAGTCACAAGTGTTATTCTTTTCATTTCTAAGGGCTGGAAGAGGAGATACAAACATTCTGATACGTCAAGTCAGCCTGAATTTAGCCAGGAATACCATGATTTTATGCAAAGAAAAGCTATTGAACTCAGGCGACTGCTGTGTCACTTTTTGCCTGAAGTTGGCAGATGTTTGGCCAAAATGACTGTGTAACGTCCTTCCAGTCTACCAGTGGGTTAGGAAGAAAGGTTTAGGTTCACATGAAAACCTAGGGCTGCGTATTGAGAAAAGCCCTGACATGGCATCCTGGATTCAAAGAATAGAGCAGGGGTCAGTCAGGAGCATTGCCTCTGAGCAGCAGCTGAGACGAGCCTCCCAGCTTCCATCTTCACTGGACACAAAGCCGGAGGAGCAGTGGTGTCTGACTTCCAGCTGCGCTGTCAGTGGCTTTCCCTGGAGCTCACCATCATAAAACCAAACCGAGGATCTCTGTCTGCAGCGAAGCCGGAGAAGCTAGCCCCTGACCAATGCTTCCTCCAGAACAGGTAGACAAGCCAGATTTAGAAGAAGTCAGTGGGAAGGCACCAGAGAGATGCCTGTGCAGCTCAGACTTGAGACATGAAGATCCCAGAGGGAGGGATCCCAGAGGGCAGAGAGGCTGAGCAAGCCCCAGGCCCTGACGAGGAGTCTGAAGCCAGCCTAGCTGCCGCTGATCCCAGGAGCGGGTGGGACTCGGGGATTGAGGGAGCCTGGGTCCTGGGGGAGGGGCAGGGGCAGAGTGTTCCGTCGTAAACTGTGGCTCCCCCACAGGCGTTTGTCGGATCCTTAGGGAGAACAGGGAAAGGTGCTAACTCCAAAGCCTTGGAGTTTTGGGTTAAAACAGTGGAAATTTGGTGTAATGAGGCTGAATTGCAGTTCAAGAGGCAGATGGATGTTAGTAAATAGTCTAAGGTTCAGTTGGAAATCTTGGGGGGAGGCACCCTAGAAGAAAGGGGAGTAAAAGGAATGTGGAGCATGACAAAACCACACCAACCAACAGACAAGCAGGCAGGCAGCCCTGCGTCCCAGTCAGGAATGACCCAGTCGTGGTGGCAGAGGACACAGCCCCTCCCAGTCGGGCACCAGAGGAGAAGACAGCGTCATCCAGAGGCCCTACAACTTTTCATGCAAAATTCCATGTCCAGCATTCCATAGAAGTGCACCAGGTGTAACCAAGAAAGGGAACCAAGATAAAGAGGAAAATAGGAAAAGGGCCTCAGACAGTCCATTTATTGGAGTTATAACACATGGACTTTAAAATAGCTCTGATTAATATGTTGAAGCAAAGATGAGGAATTTAATCAGAATCTAAATCCATAAAAAAGAGTCAATAATTTTAGCAGTAAAAATTTCAATAATTGAAACTAAGATTCAATTAAGTAATAGTTGAGCTTAAAAAATGGAAGAGAGGATTAGATTATCGGACAATGGATTAGTGGAAATTATCCAGGCTTAAACAGAGGGAAGGGAGGCCCAAAAGTGACAGGAGACACGTGGAACGTGGTGGAAAGTTCAACTGCGTAATTGCAGTGTCAGGAGGAGAAGTGACAGAATGCGGAAAAAGGAAGATTTAAAGGGATAATGCTGAGAAAGTTCCAGAACTGATGATCAAACTCAAGCCACAGATACCAAAAGTACTGCAGGTCCCACGTAGCACAGATATGAAGTAAACCACCTCTGACACATCATAACAAGGCTACTGAGATCCAAAGACAACAAGAGAAGTCTTAGAAGAGGGCAGAGGGAAGGTAACCATTTCCATCAAAGGAGGAACAGAAATCCTACCTGCTGACACCCCCACAGAAGCAGTGGGGCTGGAAGACAATAGAATGACTTGTAAGTGCTGAGAGAAAGATCTGGAAGCCTGGGTCCTACTAGAGAAAGTGTCTTTCACAAGTGAGGGCAAAACAAACACGTTTCCATTAGAAGCAAAAGCTGAGAGATTCTGTGGCGAGTAGATATACATGAAAAGAAATAGTAAGGAGAATTCTTTGGGAAGAAAGAAAATGATTCCAGAGAGAAACAGAAACCCAGTGAGAAATAAAAGCAAGAGAAAGAGAAAATTAAAGATACATAGGTAAATATAAACAAACATTAACTGTACGATAATAATCCTAACACCTAACATAGTCAAATAGATGGGGATTAAAAGTGCATGACAGTAGTAGAGAGGTAACTGACTGACTCTCAGTCTTCTAAGCTTATTTCACTGGCTAAGGAGTACTCGTGCGATTAATTTACACGGGACTGTTGTTAACTAAGAACACATAGATCATCTTGAATCGTGATCTTAATCCTTAAAGAAGGGAAGTTTATAAAATTATAAAAGGATACAAGTAAAAATTTTAAATATACATTGGTTAAATCAAAAGAAGGTAGAGAAAAGAAACGTTACCTTCTGACCTAGTGATCCCTCTCCTATGTACTCCAGAGAAACGTGTGCGTATGTCACCTAGAGACACCTGCAGTGACATTCACGGCAACATTGTTCCTAAAAGCTCCAAGTGGAAACAACCCATCAGAGTGGTGTGGGTGAAAACTGCGGAGTATTTATTTATGTAACAGAATACCACAAAGCAATGAAGAATAACACACTATTACAGGAATATCAGTGGCTGCCACCAACCCAACTGTGACAGAAAGCAATGCACAAAACAGAAAACTAGTGGCGGTGGGTGGTGGCATGCTGTCTCTGTCGATGCCTGTTGCCCTGCGGGTCACCCGGGGCTTTCTTGGTTGCTGCAACTCTTGCATACCTTGAAGTGGGTGGTGGGCATATGCAACTCGCCAAACTGTATATTTATAATTTGTGTACATTTGCCCGTGTTGTCCTGCAATAAACACGAGTGACAAGCCAAAGTGGGTGTCTTCTTCTCAGTGTGACGCTAGTGGCCTTGACACCCAATGTGGTTCCCACAGGAACGACTCTTCATTTGCCAGGAATTCTGGAAACCGGATACTGTGTCTCCCTGGCCCCACGTTGGTATTTACTGTAGGACTTCAATTTAAACTTCAAACCTGGACTTTTTGTTTCTTTTGGTTCTCAATTCCTAAAACATCTCTGAATGCTGACTTTCAGATAAATCTTGATTCCTTTTTGTACAGCCCACGGACAAACTCCAGGTCAATCCCATACCCAGCCCGGCTGTAAGAACCCCGCTTACACAAGGTCCTACGTTCCCACGTGTGCAGTGAGGCATTCAGTTTCCCTACTTGGCTCTGTCGTTCAGTGATGTCGTGACAGCCCAGAACGAGCTATAGGAGGGATACCCTTGGCTTCCTATGTCTCCATTATCCAATCGAATAAGAAATTGTTGTTAACTGCTAACAGAGAGGAGTAATTCTCTTTTTCTGTCCCTGCGGACATTAGAGTCACTTTTGGACACTGACGGACAACATGTAGCATGACAAGTGTTAGACTAAGGCAGTGGGAGAGAAAGGAGCAGAGGCATCTAATCAGTCACGACTTTCCAAAGAAAGTGATGACGGGGCCGCTTCTTACAGACTAAGAGCTCAGGATGATACAGAGACAGAGTCGGGGAAAGGGCACTTCAGGCGGAGAGACACGCAAGAGCTGAGACGCGGTCGGCTCAAGGCACACGCATTTCGCGTGGTGACTTTCTGCCTCTTTATCTCTGGAGGCAAACCATGGTGCCCTGTGCTACAGCTTTGCCCCAACCAGCCACCCAACAACAAAGCCAGCAAAAACGTGTCGCACCATGGCTCCGAGGATGGTTTACAGCTCCCGCACAGGTTGGCAGGGGCGCCCACTGGCCTCCGCTTCCCCACGAGCTCAATCACCGTCGTGTGTTTTGCGGTCACTGCCCGGACTGGAGGCCTGGCCCAGCAAGCTTCCCCTGGACGCACTGGCCCTGGGCGCCAGCGGTCTTTGTGCTGTGCTGGTGGTGGTTTGACAAGTGGGTCTCCACAAAAACCAAAGTGTGCATGTGCCCACTCACGTAGGTTATTAAAATCGTGGTGATGTACAGGACAAGCTACGTAACATTCACGAATAACAATAAATACATAATACTCCGTAATAAATTGTGTAGGGAGAAATTAGTGCTCACAAAATGCTTGCGTTCATTTTTTCAGAACTCTTGACCCATGGCCCAACTAGGGTTTGCCGTTGACAAACGAATGTGATGACAGCATGTGTGTTGGTTGATATTTTCGTTCGTTAATACAAACCCAGTAAGGCAGAAGTGAAACGTGCCGATGTGGGTCAGAAAACCACCCCCTTGTCAGCGATGCGTGTAACTTCTTTGTGGATTTTGGTCATTGTTTTGGGGGTACTAGACAAATATTTCCTCAGCTTTTTGCACTTCTCATAATGCAATGGCTGCAGATATAATGTACATTTAAGTGTAATCCGAATTGCTAGTATTTTTCACCATCGTAGGTCCAGACAATCCAAACAAGACGTGAAGCGCTGATTCATGGGCTGTGCCACTTCCCACAGTGACAACGCCCTCCTCTGGTCCGCTTGGGGTGGCGGACATAATGTCACCAAATGTGAGTTGGGAGAGGCATGCAGTAGCCTCCAGTATATGTAAATAAGCTCAGGGAACAGATAGTAGAAAAACAGTAAAACAATCAGGCAGTAATAAGTTTGAGAATTCCTTATTTTTTATTATTTTTGTTTTAAATACAATTTATTTGGTTGTACGTTTCTACAATTTAATTTTAAGTAATGACTGTTTAACAACGGGCTCACAAATTCCTGAAGATGTAACCATCAGTTCTCAGGAGCTGCTATAAACCAGCTCAGCACATGGCTGCTGGGGACCTGGGTGGACTTGCCCGTATCTCCCCAGCGTTTCCTGCTGAGGGACATTTGTCCTCTTATTCCCATGTTGTCTGAGCCAGGGCTGCAGCTTTGAAGAGACCCCTGGAACATTGCAGAGTTGGTAGGTGGCAGCTTCCTGGCCCCTGGGCCACTCCTGTTTCTTTAACAGTATTTTATAGGCTTGGGAAAAAGATGGGGATTCTAAATGGTGGCCCACAGAAGGTCATGACTTGAGCGATATCCAGGCAAAGTACGTGAATAAATACCAAAGGAGGAGTATTGCTTAACTGTTCACTCAGAGGCCTGCTGTTATAGCATTTCCGCTCTGTCGGGCCATCTCAAACCACCTGATTTTATGAATTCCTGAGCATAACAACTTCCAAACACTTCTGCCTCAGTGTATGTGTTCCCTGGCATCCAGGAAATACATGCGTGCACACATGACAAACAGGTGAACAAACAAAATGTGCACGTCTTATGTGCCTTGTGGCTGAGTCTGTTCCCCTGGAAGAGCTTGTACAGAAAACAAGGGAGTGCTCCGACGGCGGCCTGAAGGCGGCCTGTCCCTGGGGCAGTGTCCCTGCCCAAGTGGACAGTCACCGGTCCTCCTTGCTGGTCTTCAGAGGGAATCACCCTTGTGAACACTCAGGAGCCTGTGGGCCAGATACTCGGGTGTTTCTGGATGTCCGTGTGCTCTCTCTGGGAGACATGGCACCTGATGTCACTGTCACACACGTGACCAACCTTGAGACGCAGGCACTCAGGGTTAGGCTCCTTCATTCCTGTTGGAAGGACAAATGACAAACACGTAAACAAACACCAAGATGACGTCCCAAAGTTCCCCAGGCAGTGCTTGGCATGTCCAGTGGGTGAGTCCCTGGGCTTCCCATTGCAGGAGTGCCCAAACTTCCCAGAAGGCGCAGGCTGGCCTGGAGATTGACAGACACGCTCCAGGTTCTCCCTGGACACGGACACGTCCCTTCCCCTGGTTTATCCCGGTGAATCCCCCTGGGGTTGTCGAGTTTAATGAAGACAACACACTTAGGAGTCCCGCACACAGTAGGCCTCTGTGTCACGGGGTGTCTCAGTGGCTGTGGCACCTAGTCCTACAGCGGCGCTCACCAAACACACCTGGTCTCCCCATGTCTGCCTTCCCACAAGACCGCGCTTCTCAGCGTCAAAGCCTCCTCACCACACCTTCTGGCGTCCTGACTGCTTATGGAAAGCTTAGTGTTTGGCACAGATTACTTCTCCAAGAGATCGAATGATGAACAGTTTTAAAAAGACGTTGTAGTTGCATATTTGATTCTGTACAATTACGGCCACGGTGTGGCCACACAGATGATAATGATCCAACCAGCTCTTACTGTAAAACACGTAAGTTGTTCCCAGGTTTCCACAATTACGGACATTGGTTTTATGGCATTCTTGGATGGGCATATTGAGTGTCTTGACTGATATTTGTGCATGCGTGAATTTCTAGAAGTAGACTTTGTAAGCCAAAGTAGAAATACGTTTTAGGTCTTTTCATACCTGCTGCATACTCAGCCCCTGTAAGTTTTTAAGATTTTGCTTTTAAATGTGGCAGTTCATCAATGTACACCTACTAAGACATTCTTCTTTACCTATTTTTAAGGACCACTCTTCAAATGTACTAAGTTGTTAAATAGATTGGGTGTCGTCTTGTACTTTTGATCCTTTTCCACTATCAGCCAACCTTTTCGAATTCTAGTAAAAGACTCTTTTATTAGGTTGGTGCAAAAGTACTTGTGGTTTTTGCAATTATTTTTAACTCTTTAAACTGCAGTTACTTTTGCACCAACCTAATAATTATTGTAGATTCATACAGCTTTTGTAATGGTTGGGAAAAATACTCCCTATTATGCTTTCATTTAAGTTATTTATTTTCTAATGAACCTTAGAAAGATTTTGAATTTTTTGGATCCAGTCGGAATTTTTCACTGAAGATCTTTGAATTTATAAATTAATTTGGGGAGAAATCGTGTTTTCACGGTATTCTGTTCCTGTGATAGGGCGTCAGCTCTGGCTGCAGTTAGTCACGGGTTCTTTCATCTCCTTGGTTAAGTTCAGCCGCTTTCTTCCTCCAGGTTCCGCTCTTCTTGTTAATCTCTCTTGCGTGTTTTATATCTGCCAGTCCAATTTCCCATCTGATATAATTTTCTCCACTCGAAACATCTTTTTCATCCCTTGTATGGCTCTGCCAGCCATGGATTCTTCACAATTTCTTCATGTGAACACGTCTCTTTCTCATGTTCATTTGAAAAGGGTGCTTTCACTTGATACTGAATTTTAGTTTGGCCCTTTTCTCTTTCAGTACCTTCAAGATGCTGTTCATTGTTTTCTGGCTTTCTCGGATTCTCTCGAGAAGTCTGTTGTCTAGTTATAATTCTTCCTCTATAATGTGTGTTTTCTTCTGGCTGCTTTTAAGATTTTTCTAATTATTATTTGTTTTCAGAAATGTAATTGTGATGTTCTTTGTGTGGCTGTGTTGGTGTCTGTCTTGCTTGGTGGTTCGCTGAGCTGCCTGTATATGTGGGTTTATACTAGTTTTCATCAAATTTATAACATTTCTGGCCATAACTTCTTCAAATAATTTCTGTCCCTCGTCTCACCCTTCTTTTTTTTTCAGCTTCTCTTTTTCTCTTTAAACTGCATTTGCATAGTTTCTATTTTTATGTCTTAAATTAACTGTTGTTCTTCTGTAATGTCTAGTCTGTGATTTCCTTAAATCAGACATTACCCTTTTCATCTGTAGAAGTTCTATGTGGTATTTTTTTACTATGGTAAATGATGTAACAAAATTTTTGATTTTAGCCATTTTTAGGTGTTCAGTTCGGTGGCATCAAGCATATTCACACTCATGCAGCCCTCACCACTGTCCTTCTCCAGAACTTTCTCATCTTCCAAACTGAAGCCCTGTCCCCATTAGTCGCTTGCTGTCTCCCCGTTACTCCATCTCGCAGCCGTGGCACCCAGGACCTCACACACGTAGAATCATACAGCGTCTGTGCACTTGTGCCTGGCTGGTTTCACTGAGCGAAACGTCCATGTTGTAGGGTGTGTCAGACACCCCTTCCTTTTAAGACTCAATAACATTCCATTGTGTGGGGGGGCACCTTTTGTGTGTCAGTTATTTGTAGATGCACAGCTGGGTGGCGCCCACCTTTTAGCTGCTGTAGACATGGGGGCACATGCCTGTTCCAGGCCCTGCTTTCAGTAGTGGGTACACGCCCAGGGGTGGGGTTGCAGGATGATGACGGCAATTCTGTGTTTACTTTTCTAAGGAATTGATACAGTGTTTTCCCCAGTGTCTGCCCAGCTCTACATCCCCACCAGCAACACACAGGTTCCAATTTCCCTCACATCCTCCATGACACTTGTGCTTTTTCTTTTTGTTTTAAGTCCTTCTAACAGGTGTGAAGCGGTATCGCACGCGGTTTTGATTTGTGTTTCTCTAATGGTCAGTGATGGCGAGCATTTTTTCATGTGCTTATTGGCCATTTATACAATAGTTCCCCCTTATCTGTGGTTTTGCTTTCTGCAGTTTCAGTTTTCTGTGGTTGACTGTGCTCTGAAAATATTAAATGGAAAGTTCCAGAAATAAACAATTCATAAATCTTAAATTGTGCACTGGTCTGAGACGCGCTAGGAAATGTCGCTCTGTCTGCCTCTGTCCCACTCGGGACGTGACTCATCCCTTTGCCCAGCGTCCTCCCTGTGGGCTCTCCCCACCCACTCCCTGCCCCGTAGCCACTTGGCAGGCACCTCGGTGATCAGATCGATGGTCACAGTGCCACAGTGCTCGTGTTCACGTCACCCTTATTTTCCTTAATAATGGCCCCAAGCACAAGAGCAGTGATGGTGGCATTTCGGATATGCCAGGGAAGCTATAACGGGCTTCCTGTAAGTGAAAGGCGAAAGCGCTCGGCTTCATAAGGAAAGAAAATCGTGTGCTGAGGGTGCTGCGATCTACGGTGAGAACGAGTCTTCTGTCCGTGAAATCATGAAGAAGGAAAACGGAATTTGTGCTAGTTCTGCTGTCACACCTCAAACTGCAGAAGTTATGGCCACAGTCATGATAGCACTTAGTTAAGATGCAAAAGGCTCTGACCGTGTGGGTGGAGGGGATGTGACACGACAGGGAATGTGTTCTGACTGACGGCCACGTGTTGCACAGAAAGCACTGAGCCCAGGCGAGGACTTCCGCAAGGGACCCCCTGAAAAGAGTGACACCAAGCCCTGTGCTGCAAGTAAGGGACGGTCACACAGACTCAGGAACAGGTTTAGACGTGTAAGTGACTGGAGAGGCCGCTTCTGCGGTAAAGAAGCTGCCACCATGTTCCTGCCATAGCTAAAGAAGCTGACTAGGGTTCAATAATGTCCATGGGGGTCTTGGAATGTATCCCCTCCAGATAAGGGCGGACGACTTTATCTTTGGAGAAATGTCTAAGGTCCTTTCCCCTTTTTTTTAAACGGGTTGTTGTTGAGTTCTAAAGTTCTTTATATGTTCTCAATATTAATCCCTTATCAAATATATGATTTGCAAATATTTTCTCCCATTCTGTGAGTTGCTTTTCCACTGTGTGGATTGTGCCTTTTAAAAAAGATTTTTATTAAAATATAGCTAACAAATAATATTATATAAGTTTCAGGTATACACCATAGTGATTCAACCTTTATACACCCAAAAAAGAGATCACCGTGAGAAGTCCAGCAACCATCTGACGCCGTCCCACGCTGTCACAGTATTATTCACTATATTCCCTGTGCTGCACGTTACATCCCCATGACTTACTTGTTTTATATCTGGAGATTTGGACCTCTTATTCCCCTTCACTTTCCATCCCTCCTTTTTAAATTTTTCAATTACAGTTGACATTCAGTATTATTTTATGTTAATTTCAGCAGAGTGGTTAGACATTTATATAATTTTAGAAGTGATCCCCCTGACTAGCCTTGTACCCACCTGGCACTATACATAGTTATTACCATATCATTGACTATATTCCCTATGATTTATTCCCTTTACATCCTCATGATTATTTTGTAACAACCAATTTGTACTTCTTAATTCCTTCACCTTTTTCACCCTGTTCCCTAACCCCTTCCCACCTATCACCCCAACAAATCTAGTACCCATGTGACACCATACATAGTTATTACAATATTATTAACTATATTCCTTATGCTGTACCCCACATCCCCATGACTACTTTGTAGCAACCAATTTGTATTTCTTAATCCCCTCCTCTTTTTCACTTACCCCCAACCCCCCTTCCATCTGGCAAACATCAAAATGTTCTCTGTATCTATGAGTCTTTTTTTGTTTATTTTATTCTTTAGATTCCACATATAAGTGAAATCACATTGCCTCTGTCTTTCTCTGTCTGACACTCCACTCGGCACAATCCCCTCCAGGTCCATCCATGCCGCCGCAGATGGCGAGAACCCATTCCCTTCCCTGGCCCAGCAATATTCCATTATATACATGTACCACCTCCTCTATCCATTCTTCCATCAGTGGACACCCAGGCTGGCTCCACATCTTGGCCACTGTAAACAATGCTGTAATAAACATATAGATGCACATGTCCTCTCCAAGTAGTGTTTGGATTTTTTCAAATAAATACCCAGAAGTGGGATTACTGGGTCCTTGTTTGTCTCTTGTTATAGCCTTTGTTTTAAAGTCTATTTTTTCTGGGATAAGTATTGCTATAAGCTTTTGTTGTTGGTGTTTCCCTTTTCATGAAATAACTTTTTCCATCCCTTTACTTTCAGTCTGTGTGTGTCTTTCAATCTGAAGTGAATCTCTTATAGGCAGTATGTGTAAGGGTTTTGTTTTCTTATCCATTCAGTTCTCCTATGTCTTTTGATTAGAACATTTAATCCATTTACATTGAAGGTAATTGTTGATAGATATGTAGCTATTGCCATTTTGTCATTCATATTTTTGATTTTTTTTTTTTTTTTTTTTTTTTGTCCTAAAGAAGTCCCTCTAAGATTCCTTGTAATACTGGTTTGGTGGTGATGAACTGCTTTAGCTTTTCTTTGTTTGGGAAGCTCTTTATCTGTCCTCTGATTTATATGATAGCTTTGCTGAATAGAGTCATCTTGGTTGTAGGTCCTTATTTTTCATCACTTTGAATATTTCCTGCCAATTCCTTCTGACCTACAAAATTTCTGTTGAGAAATCAGCTGACAATGTTATGGGGGCTCCCTTGTAAGTTACTAGTTGCCTTCTTGTTGCTTTTAGGATTCTCTCTCTTTGTCTTTAATCTTTGCCATTTTAATTATACTGTGTCTTGGTGTGGGCCTGTTTGGGTTCATCTTGTTTGGGACTCTCTGTGCTTCCTGGACTTGTATGTCTATTTCCTTTGCCAGATTAGGAACGTTTTCAGTCATTATTTTCTCAAATAGGTTCTCAGCCCCTGGCTGTGTCTACCCGCCTCCTGGTACCCCTGTGACATGAATGTTGGTCTGCCTCATGTCGTCCCAGAGGCCCCTTAAACTATCCTCATTTTTTTGATTCTTTTTTTTTCTTTTCTGTTCTTATTGGGTGTTTTCTGCTACTTATCTTCTAAATCGCTGATTTGATCCTCTGCTTCATCTAATCCACTGGTGATTCCCTCTAATGTATTCTTCATTTCAGTTATTGTAGTCTTTATTTCTGACTGGTTCTTTTTCATGCTTTTTATTTCCATTTTATGTGTCCCATCTCTTTGTTGAAGTTCTCCCTGAGATCACTGAGCATCCTTATAACCAGTGTTTGGAACGCTGCATCTGGTAGGTTGCTTGCCTCCATTTTGTGTAGTTATTTTTTCTGGATCTTTGTTCTGTTCTTTGATTTGGGACATGTTTCTTTGTCTCCCCATTCTGGCTGCCTCCCTGTGTTTGTTTCTATGTATTAGGTAGGGCTGCCATGTCTCCCAGCCTTAGTAGAGTGGACTTATGTAGTAGGTGCCCTGTGGGGCCCTGGAATGATCTCCCTGGTCACCTGAGCTGGGTAATCCAGCTGTGTCCCTCGTGTGGGATGTGTGTGCCCTCCTGTTGTAGTTGAGCCTTGGTTGCTGTTGGCACATCAATGGGAGGGACTGACCCTCAGGCTGATTGGTTATGAGGACTGGCCGTGACTACAGTAGAGGAGCTGTGGTGCAGAGGCTGAACCTATGGAGCAGAGTTTGCTTTAGTGGGGCTCTGGTGTCTGCCCAGTCTGCCCTTTGAGTGTGTCCTCCTTGAAGGTGGTCGGGTGATGCTCTGGCTCAGTCCGAACCTGGCCACTGGGCCTGCCAGCCCTGGGGCCTCCTGGGAGAGGACCTCCTGCAGGCCTAGTTCAGCTGCATCCTATGCCCTGCCAGGGGCCACCTGGCATGAGCCACAAAGCAGTGCACCATTACCCACCACCCATGCTGTGCTTGGAGGAGCCTTAAGTGGCCAAGCCGTGAACCAAGGACAGCTGCTGCTAGTGCCGAGCTTGTGGCTGCTCAGCCCGAGGTACAGGACATGCCGAAGCCAGATGCTCCTTGTTTGGGGGTTTGTGAACCTTTAAGAGATTTTAGGAAAGTCTGCAGCATGAGCCAAGACAGGCCATTTGTAAGGAAAAGCCACTGGAAGCGGCCTGGGTGTGCCCGAAAGCTGGGCAGGGCGTGGTCTCAGGGAGTTGGGGCAGGGCAGGTGCAAGGTGATAGCCAGTGTGATGGAGACTCAGGTGTGACGTCTGCGTGCGTGCTGCGTCTGCGCGTAGGGAGGCCGAGGTCTCAACAGAGAGACCATGGCTCCTGCCAGCTCCCCTGTCCAGGAGGAAGCTGCCCCTCCAGCCGTCACCCTGAAGGCAGACAACTCAGTTCCTCCCCGTATGTTCCTGGCCTATTTTGAGCCGCTGCCCCAGCGCTGGAGCCCAGAGCGGGTGAGTCCGTCAGCAGGTGAGTCCGAACGCGGGCCTGTTAGGAGGAGCACCTGCGGGGGGTGGGGAAGCTCCAGCTGCCTTCGTTTCACTCAGCCATTATCTCCAGTGGTTTTCACAGCCAGAAGTTATGGGGACCTCTCTCCCCGGCACTGGAACCCTGGGCTGGGGAGGCTGGGACCCCTCACTCCTCAGGGAGGGACCTTCCCAATTTTTAATGGTCACATGTTGGTGTGGGACCAGCCCTTTCTGCGTCTCTGCCCCTCCTTCCAGTCTCGTCATGGCTTCTGTGTGTCCATAGTTGTAGGGCTTTGGTTCAGTTAGACGTCAAGTGATTCTCAGTGATGGTTGTTCTTGGTTTAGTTGTAATTGATGTGGTCGTGGGAGGAGGTGAGCACAGTGTTCACCTACTCCGTCGCCATCTTGACCGGAAATTATTCTTAGTACCTTTTGATGCACAATGGTTATTTTTAATGGCTTATATTTCTTTCCTCATTATTCATGTTTTCATTTAAATACTGTAGCATATTTGTAATGGTTGTAATAGCTGTTTTAATGTCTATATCTGCTAAGTTCATCATATGTTATTTCTTGATCTGTTTTTATTGACTTTCTTTCCCTCTAGATCTGCTTAACAATTTGTAGCAACTCTACCTCTCTAATAATACTCCATCTCTGCCTGTCTGCTAATCCTCAGTTTCCACCTGTCTGGTAATACTCAGTTGCTGCCAGACACTGTAAACAGCACATTGCTGGGGTTTGCTAGGTTCCTTTAGATCAGGTTGGTCCTCTGCTGGCTTGTTTGTAAGTTTTATTACGGTGGGCACAGAGTAGTCTTACTCTAGGTCTAATTTTGCCAAACTGGAGGAAATTGGTCCTTCTGGTGTTTTCACTGAGTTGCCCCAAATTCATATGTTAATGTCCTAACCCCTCCTCCCCCCCCACCCCCCCCACCCCCGCTGTGGGAGAGTACTAGAAGGTGTGGCCTTTGGGAGGTGATTAGGTCGTGAGAATGAAGCCCTTGTTAGTGAGACTTGTGCTCTTGGAGACCCCAGAGAGCTCCCTCTCCCCTTCTGCATGTGAGGACACAGCAAGGAGGCATCTGTCCGCACAGCAGGAGGGAGCATGACCACGCTGGCATCTTGCTCTCGGACGTCCAGCCTCCAGAACTATGAGCAAATCAATGTCTGTTGTTTAAGATGCCCAGTTTATGATAGCTGCTACGGCAGCCCAAACTGACTAGACCGCCTTCTTACAGAGGAGAAACTGAGGCCCACAAGAACACGTGTCTCTCAGGACCAGCTACATCATTTGTGGAGACCAGTGGAGGCTAAAACTGCGTGGCCCCTTGTTCAAAGATTATTAAAACTTTTATGATGTGAGAGCAGAGCCACAGGCCACATGTGAAGCCCTTCTGAGTGCCCGGCCCTGTGTGACCGCCCAGGCCACGTGGCCATGACAGCTCTGGTGTCCAGCACTGACCACAGCCTCGGTTCCTGAACTTGGACCACTCTGTCCTGAGTAGAATTTTGACTGCTTGCTCCCTGCCTGTCGACATAATAAGGCTTAGGTTGGAAAGACTTTATGTTTTCAGTTTTGCTGCTCTCGGTCTTCTGTCCTTGTGCACAGAGTGAAGGACAAGAACAGAACCCCTCAGGGACGAGCCCACAGGACACAGCTTAGTAAGCACAGCACGTGCCCCTGCTGGATGCCGGGCACAGAGAGGAGAAGCAGGCTGACCTTGTGCCATGGTCCACACCACCTGCCGTCTGAGTGCCTGCAGGTAACTCCCAGCTGTGCACATTCTCAGTGGGCCCTCGAGAGGCAGCTGAAGGCCGACTCTATTTGGGTTACAGTGGGTCCCTGAAGGCACGTGTCTTCCTGACTAGGACAGGCTCTGTGGGCTCAGTGGCCTTCGGGTCTTCTGCTGGGCTGGGAGAGACCTGACAACCATTGCGCTGAGCCGCAGCCAAGCTGCTGTCAGTGGGGAGAAGGAGTCCTTGGCAGGCAGGGGCCAGGCAGGGCTCACGGCTCAGTGGCCAGTCAATCTGACTCTCAGGCCTGGGGGAGACGCAGTCACAGCCTCTGCAGCCCAGAGCCTGAGACTGTTCTCTTGTAAAAATAAAGTCAGCAGCCTGAAGGCGCTGTCTGCGGGGTGTGTGCACAGGAGCACACGTAGTCGGGAGCGCTGGCTCTCCCACACTTGCATTTAAATGCACAGAATTACAGATGTCTGCGCAAAAGCCCCACGTTAAAGGGGCCCAGTTTGAAATGCTCTGGAGCTAGGGCGCCCTGAGGCAAAATGAACAGTGTGTGACTCTGCTTAGCACAAGCATGGACAGCCATAAGCATAGCCACGTTCTCTGAAACCCCCACTTGCTATCGGGCTTAGGAAGCCTTATTCTAAAATGTGTGTTTTGTTCTCTTTAAAATGGTCGGAGGACCTTGCTTCCCAGAGCCCTGCTGCTTCCAGCTCAGAGCACGGAAGTCCATTTCTCCCGTGAGGGAAGCAGACCGTTTCTCTGTTGCAGCCCTGATGCTCCTGGGTGGCCAGCAGCACAATCCCCCCTCCCAGGGCCCCACTGCACCATCAGGACTGGACACAGCCAGGAAACACAGATGTGGGCTGCCGGTGGTCTGCTGTATGCTGGGAAGTGTAGTTCCAGGACCCTCTAGTGGGGAAATGGCCCTGGAGTAGTGCATGCTGGGAACTGTAGTCTTTAATGGGCACCATCTTTCAATGGACCCGAGTGGTATGGAGCTGGGAGAGATGCCCTCCCAGTCCTGCAGAGCTGCCAAAACTGCTATTTGAGCTGAGGATTGCCATACCCTACTCTCTAGCTGTAGATCTGGGGAGATGCTTTGATCATCAGGGTGAAGCCAAGGTTTATACACATAACTGTGCACCAAGCCTGGACAGCTGGGTTCTCTGTCGGGAAGAATGAACCAAAAGTAAGAAACAAATAGAAGGAGAATAAGAAGAATAGGAGAACCAGCATGGGGCCTGAGAAGATGGTGCAGATCAAAGGGAGGCGTATTCGTCAGGCTGGAGATGGAGGGTCAACAGACCTCTGAGGACTGTTGACTTCTGAGCCTGAAATAGAGACGTTTAGAAAACTGCTTATCATCCTCAATAATAACACTTACCTGTGAGAAGCAGGAGCACGACTGCCTTCTGATGGTGTGAGCAGTGATAGGACTCAGCACACACTGCGTGTTGATGGCAGGTAACTTCCCGAGTACTAGACACGCGTTAACTTATGTAATGCTCACGTGCCACCTTGTGAAGCAGGTGTCATTATTTTCCCGGTGCAGATGACAAAGCTAAAGAAGGGAGCGGGGCAGTGCTTTCCTGCAGCTTCGTAGCTGGAGAGAAGCACGGATTTGAATCCAGGCCACTTCTTGGACCAGGCGCTTAACTCGAGTCTACATGGATGAAGTCAGAGAAACCAAGACGAGAACAGAGCTGCTTAGAGCAAGAAAAAGCTGCAATGAGACAGAAACAGCAATAGCAGGGCTCAAGTCTACACTGAAAGTGGTGAGGCCAATGATGAGTAAAATAATTTCATAGGAAATTGAGGACAAATTCCGTTAAGTGGATATGAGAAATCCTTCTGGAAAAGCCTTTCCTGGAAACAGAATTTACCATCAGTTTCACAAGTCCAGTTAAGTATCATTAAAAGTATCTATTCGTATACTTGGAAATTTTCCTGGAGGGAAAATGTGCCAAAATATTAATCTCTCTTTGGTATGAAACTATGAATAATACAGAGGGTGCAAAAAATGTATACACATTTTAAGAAAGGAACACTGTATTAAAACTGTAATACTCAATATATACCGAAAACAAAAGATGAATAGAAGTCAAGTGTGTATATATTTTTGGCACCCCTGTTGTGTTGTTTACATCTCTGAGTTGGTAGTATCTTATAAGGTGTATGTTTCTTTTCAAAGTAAAGGAACGCCTTTAAAAAGAGCCCTGGTTCCTGGAAAGAGGGGGTAGAAGTGCCTGGTGTCAGCTCCCTGCCCTTCCCTCCGCCCTCCCCTGCATCCACGGGGGCCAGGCCTGTTTTCTGGTGGTTGTAATTGTCACCTTTGTCAGTGTCCCTGTGGAGTTCCGATGTGGAGTCTGCCCTGATCCCCACTTGACTTTTCATCCTGGATCCCATCAGATGCCTTTGGGTCACAGAAACGCCCCAGCCTCTGGAGCAGAGAAGGGGGTGGGGAGGTTGGGGGGTGTCACTGAGGTGCAGACGAGTGCAGTGGGGTCGCGGGAGGGAGAGTAGGAGACGGGCAGAAGGCCTTCCAGGAGGGGCAGCTGGCGGGATTAGTACTATTCACAGATCGCAGAAGTAAAGCAGGTTCTGTGAAGGAGGCAAAGGAAATACAGGTCTCCGTCATCAAGGCTTCCTAACAAGTGGAGCCCACAGGAGGAGAGGACGAGAAGGCACAGCCAGAAGCACAGGGGCTGCACAGATGTGCACAGGCCGGTGGTTCCAGGTTGGGGGTGATAGAGGCAGGAGAACTGGGTTAGTGGCTGACACCCCATCTCTCCTATCCAACAAAACCCACCCTCCCCCAGCATCACGAGCCCACCAAATAGCCAGCATCCCAGGGTGGCCTCCCTCATGCACTTCTGGGAGAAATTCCAGCCAGCGGTCAACGGAATGTCACTAGCTTCCTCTGCCATCACTGTCACTTGTTTATGTTGCCCACTCAGAAGTCTTTCATTTTGGGTGACTGGCCCATTCCTATGTTCAAGACCCTTTTATTGATTGGTTCTCCGTGTGGGACTGCCTTGTCCAGGAACGTGGGCTGGCTTTGGGCTCAGATGGTTCTGAGAGGGGATTCCAGACCTTCCACTTGCTCGCTAGGAAATTTTACGTGAGCTGACTGTCTCTAAGCCCTTATTTATGCACTGACGGAGTTAATATTTGTATCTGCCGTGGGATTACTGGGAGGTTTCCAGCACTGCATGCAAAGGGCCTGGAGAGCGTGTGACACATAGTAGGACCACAGCTGTGATCGTGAGGTCCTGAGATGGTGTACAGATCATAGCAGAACTATCTCCTCCAGGAAATGCAGATGCTCGGGCTCCATTTCCCCAGAAAGAGTTTCTGGCCGCTTGTCACGGTCATTTTCCAGCTGTGCCGCATACGCTTGTTGACAGCATTTTCCACTCGGGTCCTGCAGGAATGGCCGTGGTGTTCTTAGCGTCGTTCTAAGGAGCACGTGTAGGGTCTCAGGCGCAGAGATGGCTCCTGGACACTTGCCTCAGAGGAGCAGTGAGAAAATGAAGGAGCCCTTGACCGCAGACCCCCTAAGGTGCTGCGGGTGCTCTTGTGGCCTGTTGTTTTATCCACGTGGAGGAGGCAGAGAGGTTGTCTTTTCAGATCAGGGAGAGGACACAGTAGCTTCCAACTGTAAACGAGACTGATACCCCCAGGGCTGCTCTAGAACGACGGGGCGTGTGAGTGGAGAATTTTCTAGAGGGGGGTCTGGGTGTGTGGGCTGAGAGGAGCAAGTGGCAGGAGAGTGAGACTGGCCTCGTGGGGCCGGAGCCTGAGGACAGACAGGCGGAAGTGGAGCAGCGGGCTTAGGAGAAGGGCGTGGGAGTGGAAAGGATGGAACTGTGCACCTGCTCCTGGCGTGAGGAGAAGGCGCCAGGAGAGAGGCCGGACGTCAAGGTCGCATGGGTCCGGAGAGACTCACGCAAACCAGCCTCCTGCCTCGTCTGTCCCGGGAGGCCGTTCACTCCAGCCTCAGGAAGCACAGGGTGTGGTCCATGCCGACATGTTTCTGTCGGGGTTTTTCCTGTCGCTTTCCTGGCAGAGCTCCCTCTGGGTTTCCCCAGGGACCCTGCTGGACCTGGACGCCTCCTCCTGCGCGGAACCCGAGCCTCAGAGGGAAGCATCGGGCTTCAGCGTGCTCCTCACTCTCGTAGATCGCAGCCGTTTTGGAGACACTGTGGTCGTAAAGTGGCTGTTAAAATGCCAGACCAGGATCCATACAGGAGGGAGGCCAAAAAGGCACCCAGTCCGACCGAAATGCAACTCGGCTCCTTTAAAGGATGTCTGCTGCCCTATGTGCACCTGGCAGCTGACCTGTCGCAAACCCCTCAGGCACTGTCCCCAGATGAAGTGTCAGCCTTGTGGTCGCCTCCAGCTGGAGCCCTCTCACTGTCATTGTTGTCAGCGGTCTGATTATTATTTTACCCAAATCCTATCCATCCTACGAGCTCAAGCTCCTTGCATGCCTCCCCCTCATCTGAAAAGCTGCATAATTGCTCACACAGCTCTTTTGTGGGGTAACCCGGCTGCGATGGCAGGTGCACTTCCTGTATGAACCCCGGTTTCTTCTCTTGATCACCCCTACCTGCAGCCAGCAGCTTTAGGGTTTTCCTAGGCGGAGGACGGGGCAGCCACGCCGGGCCATCTGTGTGATCTGCAAGATAAAACCTGTTGGCCAACACGGTTCTGTAGCGTCTTGTGGGTTATATAACTTTGTACCTTTATTTAGTTGTTTTGTATATTGAGTTTTGCCATCAAACTAGACCAATAGCCTGAGATGGGTTTCGAATTCTTCACCCTGTGCCTTGAGCGAGTTGAGCACCACGGCTAAAATCCCAGCACGAAGGATTCCGTATTGAAGTACAGACCCCGTCCCTGGGAGACTGCTGTTAAAGGCAGAGGCCCTTTGGAGGGACACCCCACTCACTCCTTACTAACCCGAGTGACAGCTTGGCTGGCAGCCTGGGAGTCAGAAAGGACCAACATGCTGGAACAGGGAGGGTTTGCTTTGCATGGTAGAGGACAAAGGATGAGAAGATAGGGTAGATATGAGCAGTAGAGTTTCTACTACGTAAATGATGACGCGTCATCCACAGTTTTCATTATGACTAATAAATAAATGCCTTAGCACGATAGGCCTTACCATCCCCAACTTACTGATGAGGGGACAGGTGCAGGGGCTAAACAAATTGACCGCTGTCGCCCATCCACTTAAAGGCGGAGCTAGAGGCCGTCGGGCTGAGGATGGAGAAGGGTGTTGGGAAGGGCTGTGGTGGGCCCGAGGCTGGGCGTGGCTGGGGCCACCTACAGCTCTGTCCTCAGGTCCTCAGAGGCTGCCCCGTTCTGCTGGATCCAGCCGGCGTGTGTGCTCCGTCACCTGCCACGCCCTGCCGTCAGTGGGTCCAGAGGTCAGGGACGTCAGGAGACCTGCCCGGAGCTGTAGAGCTGCAGCTCCCACCACGAAGGAGTCTCTCAGAAGTGAAGGCAGTCGCCGGCAAATGGAGGAGGTGAGACCCGTGCCCAGCTAAGGGGACTCCAGTCGGCCGGAGCATCACATGTAACAGCGCTCGCGGTGCCCAAACAATGCTTCTGGATGGCAGTTCTTGAGCAGCATTCCTGGACGGATGGACGCAATAACAGAATACCAGTGCAGCGTACATTGAATCTCACTGAAAATTCTCTTCTAAAATTTGATCAGATTGCTTTGACGTGAAAAGGAAGCAAAAGCTGTGTGATCCACTCTATAGAATGAACCCTGCCTGCGTGGCCGGCATTCAGACCAGGAGGTGGACACTCAGCCAGTCTGGGCATCTGATTCGCCTTCAGTCACACGGCGTACAGGCCCCAGGGACGGAGGCTGTGGCGTGCCGACGACGTTTGTAAATGTAGGGGCATCACAGAGCGTGGGGTGCTACGCGCTGGGGCCGGCTGGTAGAAATAGTGTCGTATTTCTCAGGTATGTTTACATCAGCACACTTACCCCCATGCTCAGATTCCTGGGTTCTAAAACGGAGTCTCCTCATAGAGAAAACTTAGGGGACATGATAAATACAAATGGAGATGAGCTGTCAGTCAGACACTAAAATGGATTTTTAAGAAGAATTTATCTGCGTTAAAAGAGAGTGAAGATGATCCTCCTGCTAAATGACTTGAGTGTAATTGGCTGATGAGGGTGTAGAAAAACAGTAATAAAAGGAAAGTGCATTTAATTTTAGCTTGTCACTTCCAGCTTTATAAATTGGTTTACTTCAAATGAATACTCAGGGTTTTTGAAATTAAATTACCTTAGTTTTTCACTTACTCAATTTTTTTTCTTTTCCGACCTGTTTCTGTGACCCTCAAATGTACCAGCCGTTGGGCAAACGCAGGAGACAGGAGTCTGCAGTGTCTGTGTGTGTGGTTTCCGGTCTGGTGACGTGGGCATTGGATTGAATGAAGTTGCATGGATTATTGTCACCTTGCAAACCTGGGAAAACGTTTGGCCCAGGGTGTGTCCTTTGCAGTAAGCCCTTGTGTGAGTAAACCAGGTGCCCTGTCTCCACCAGGACTTCTTAAACCACAATTCTAATTGGCTGGAAGCTCCCCTCCCCTCTTGAGAAAACCTTAACAAGCCCCTCGTCGTCACACAGAGTAATGAGCTGCCTTCAGTCAGCTGTGCCACCAAAAGCACCTGGCCCCACAGCGGTCTTGTTCCGGCAGGCCTGCCCAGCCGGTCTCCCTAAGGGCCCTCTACAGGCTGGCATCTGATCTGAAAATCTCAGTGCCCAACACGAAGCAGGCTGGGAGGAGAGGAATGTGGGTCAGCCCAAGGCCGTGGTTCTCCAAGTTCCTCAGGTCAGCAGCTGAGGCACCTAGAAACTTGCTAAAATGCAGGTTGTCGGGCCCTGCCCCAGACGTGCTGATCAGACGTTGTGGGCAGGGGTGGGGCCTAGCCCTCTGCATGTCACTGGCCCTCCAGGCAGTGGCCATACTCGTACAGAAGAGAGCCAAGGGGTCAGGTTTCTTGGAACTGACTCTGCTCTGTGCTCTGTGGACTGGGCACGTTACCTGACTTCTGCAGTCTGAGGCTCTTCCTATGTGAGTGGAGATAAGGAACCACCTTGGCAGGTTACTACTACACACGTGGTATGTTATGTTAATGCATGTCATGGGTGCCCGTGCCGGTGTGTGAAGTAGAGACTTACAGTGTCGTTGTCCCGTCCCCCTTGTCACGGAAGCCCCGATCCATAGCTGGAAGGTAGCTGACGTCTGACCCAAGCGGGGGCGACAGGGCCTGTCAGTGGACTTCACAAAGGAGATGGCTCCAAAGGCTCCTGCAGTCAGGCGCTGCCTCTGACTCTGCATACAGAAGCGCTGGGCTGGGGGAGAGGGCCAGGTGTGAGCAAATGCACACGTGGTATTGTGCATCCGGCAGGCAGTGAGAGGTGGCTTCAAGGGGAGCTTGGATTGTGCCCCCTGCAGTTGAGAGAGGGCTCTCCTGGTGCCTGCTCTGGCCTGGTGAACTCCGCAGCTGTGTGGGGGTGGGCTTACTCACTCCGAGAGTTTATCACCATAAGAATTGAGGTTGGGGGGTGGCTGGGTAGCTCAGTTGTTAGAGGTGGTGCTGATAACACCAAGGTTGCCTGTTGGATCCCGTTCCCCGCAGGGGCCACTGTGAGCTGTGCCCTCTTTGAAAAAAAACCAACTACAACAACAAAGAATTGAGTTAGAATGTAGCTGGGGGCGAGAGAGCTGACACGGGGGTGTCAATGGATGTCTCCAGAAGGTCTACCTGGAGGACAGAGGGACCCTGGCACCAAGGGCTGCAGGCAGTCACCAGCTTCTTAGGGTCTCATAGGGGAGCCAGAAGCATCTCCCAGGATAGAGACTCTTCTCCCAGGCAGCAGGAGCAGCAGGACAGACGTCCCAGCAAAGCGTGATTCCACAAACTGCTCAAAAGTGCTCCCTGGAGGAAGAATCCGTTTCAAGCACCTGCCAAAGAGTCGGAAGCCTTCTATGACAGCACACGCACCATCACGATGGTTTCCTTCTTTCTCAGTCCTGCTCCGGGGTTGCCAGGCGGCTGGCACTGGGTGTGGGGGCGGGGGGCGCACAGACAGAGGACTGGGAAGCTGACGGGCCCTTGTGCTCCAGGCCCAGCCGTGGGAGCAGTAAAGGGATGTGGTGCTGAGGCGAACATGCTCTCCACGTCCCCACTACTCAGCTTAGACTCTGCGATGACAGCGACCCTCTCTTGGTCTGTCACCTAAAAGTGAGGAAAGAACCACGGGCCTCTAGTTTTCCTCTAGGAGAAAGGAGGGTTTTTCTCATCAGCCAACTCTCAAAGGGACAAAGATAGGTCATGGAAGGAAGTCCAGTTAATTATGACGGAAGTTATGCTTGTTCAGTACACACAGATGCACACGCACACACTCACATTCACACACACACCACACACACTCATACACACACGCTTACACACACACACATGTAACATGCACACATACATACACTCATACACACAAACACTCACGCACACTCACACACACTTACACACATGTCAAAAGAAGAGAAACGGGAGCCCTTTGCTTTTACTGGAAACATAAACTGCGGCTGCGTTCTGCCGCCGTGAGCGAGGCCTGCAGCTGCTTCCCTCAGTACAGACACACGTGTGACCCTCGGGAGGAGGTCTGCCTCATGCACCCCAAGGGGAAACACCTGGAAAAGGGGCTGGACTTCAAACAGAAATCCGTGTGTCGTACAAGGTTCTAGCCGTTAGATTGGATCCCCACAAACTCCCAGATAAACCGGTGGGGGTTTGAGCCATAAGAGCAGATATGAGAGAGAATGGCAGAGTGGGAGGGACCGGAGGGTGGGGTGGGCACATGGCTTGTGATCTGTCACCCAGCTCCCTGCAGGGTGTGGCTCTGCTGGGACTCCTGCTCCTGCCTCTGTGGTCCAGCTTGCCACTCCCCTGCACCACGCGTGGCCTCCACTGTTCTCCAGGCCTCCTCTGCCAAGCCCAGGACCAGGCCTCCTTCAGATTTTCTGTCTTCTTGAATGACTTGCATCACATTGGAGCAGCTGCCCTGGCTGAGGACAAGGTCACAGTGTGATGCCACATGCAGGGAAGCTCAAGAAGGGGTGCTGCTGGTGGTGGGGGGGCAAAGGGGGGACAGGTGGAGGGAGGGAGGGAGAGAGAGAGAGAGAGAGAGGGAGGTGTGGCAGGAAAGCAGCATCTCTGAGCCCATTACTTCCCTCCAAACCCCTAGAACTCTCTTCTCATCACCCCCAGTGTCACCCATCTTTTGCACGTCCCCAACCCACACTGCCATCAGATCCCCTTTCCATCTCTGGCATTCCCAGATGGCTTCATCCATTACCCAAACCGACACCAAAAGATCCAAGAACCCCTGGGAGAGCGGGAGGGGCCGGCATGCCCAGGGTTTGGTTTTCTTTTCAACATAACTTCTTTCAACAAAACTCTCATTAGTACCTGCAGTTTTCCGAACGTTGTGCTGTGTCTTCCTGTATTTATGTGTAATCCCTGTGGCTGTCCTGTGTCGGCTGCCATTGCCCCATTATGCAGCTGGTCAGTTGAGGCTGAAGCCCCACACTGGAGTTGGTGCGTGGCTGGAGGACGTGCGTAGCTGGAGGAGGTGCGCAGCTGGAGGAGGTGCATAGCTGGGACTCACAGCAGGTGTGCTGTGTCAAAGGCTCTGTCCACAGCCCGGGGTGGGACATCACATCTGAGCACACATAAGGGACAGCGGGAGGCACTGAAGTGGACAAGCGTGGATGGACCCTGGAGCCCAGAGGAAGGTGGGGTCGCTGCCGGTGGTGGGAGATACAGGACGGCTGTCTGTAACAGGGCCACTGAGTGTCGCTTTGAAGGAGCTGGAGGAGTGGGAACAGAATGGCCCTGGGGACAGGGTGGAGGTGGGAGCAAGGAGGTGCCAGAGACAGGACAGTAGGTAAGATGGCGCTATCAGTGTCTGAAGTGTTCTCTTTCTTTCGGTAAATGTCCAGCGACCTTCCGGTGATTCACAATCCCTCCCGGTCTATGGAAGTAGGAGACTATAAAGCTTCATGTGCAGCATGTGTGTGGCTCTTCACTTTTTCCTGTGTTTTCACTGCATTCTGGAGGGAAATCAGGCAAGGCCCTGTCAAGGGTTGTTAGCCACAGTTTTTAAATGGAAGCTTGACATTCTGTGCATGTGATGGAGTCAAAGGGACTTTGAGAAACGGTTGGGTTAATCCTTGCTGTTTGGAACTGAGCTTCTGTTTTACAAATATGTGGGACTGAGCATAAGTGATAAATGGAAACAATAGGGCAACGGTTGATTCTTTGCTGATCCATATCCAAATAGGCTATAAAAATGGTAATGTATGTATTCATAATTAACATGCTACCATAAATCATCTCAGAGCTGAATTATTAAAGCAATGAAATGCACACATCTCTATTAGGGATAGAAATTTATTTGTGTAAGAGTTAGGAAGTCCAAACGAAACCTGCTGAGGTCAACTTACCTTGGCCCACTCCCATTCCCACAGAAAGAGGAAACACTAAGGAAACACACTTTACCACCACGGATGGACCTCAGGGACTGTGCATGTGCCAGAGACATGCAGGGGTGTGGGGACCAGAGCCACGGACACAGAATAGGACCGAAAGCTGGAGTGTGACTCTGGGACCAGCAGGAAAACCCGCTGCCTACACTGTATCCACAAAATTACAACACGAATTCCGGTCCCCTTGCGAGAGTCACTCACCTCTTGGCCAGGGCCCCCTTGAGGGTCCTGGGACTGCTGGCGTGCAGGGAACTTGTTCTCAGCCCCTCCTGGCAGGCATGAGGTCACATCCAGTCAGAGCCTCGTCCTGATGGAGGTCTTCACTGTCAAGGAGGACGAGCCCTCCCAGGACCTCGCTGGCTGGTGTGCTGGCAGGCCTCACCTGTGGGGAGCTGGGGTACGGTCGTCTCCAGAAGGGGCAGCCATGGAGCCCAGAGCCCCCAGTCCTTAAAGGACAACACAGGTGTCTCTGTGGCTCAAGAGCCTCTCCCTGACCTGGGCCTAGTAGGTGGGGCCACGACCTGCTGGGGGTGTGGCCAAGAGCGCTCCTGTCTGAACCGGTGGTGATGGCGGACCCCAAGGCGATCCTGGGCCCTTTGGTACAAAATTGCTTCTGGTGCCTTTGAAAATCAAATCTCTGGCACACAGATGATGTCCAGACAACAACACGTCCTCCATGGGCTGGCTTTTTTAAATGAAGAAATACAGGCATATAAAGTGCACTGTTGACCCTACGCTGGCATTACCTGTGACAGGTGCTGGCCTGGTCATCTCCTTAGCTCGTCCTCGAACAGCTGGCGCTCAGCGGCCTGTTCGCTCCATTTCACATGGTTGGGAGGTGAGCGGTCAGGGTGTGACTTCAGGTCATATGAAGCTGGAGGTTGCTTTCTTATGTGAGTATTCACACATGCATGCACACGTGTGCACACACATGACATTGAACATTGTGCAGGTGCTTTCTTCACGGCTGCTGTGCTCTCGTGTCATCCTCACTGTGTCACCACAGGCTCCCCTCAGCCGCTGTCTGTCATCCGTGATCCCGAGATCAAGCAGGGATCTCCTGAGCGGCTTTGAGCTGAAAGGAAAGGTCGAGCTGAGAGTCTGCATTCTACATTTCTCTTCTCGCCTTCTGGAAAGACACCACATCAGTCAGGTTGTTAGGATTCTAGCACCAAGGAAGAAGCAGGAGCGCCTGTCCCCGAGATGAGGTCAGCCAGTCCTGGAAGACAGGTCACTGGAGACGCTGAGTGTGCAGGGCGCACAGCCACGCTCTGTGCGTGCGTTGTCACTAGTTCTCCAAGCACATCAGAACCCTGTTTCCACTGAAGGAGCCCAGAGCCGAGAGCTGCGTGTGAAAAGTGTGAAGGGCCATGGCACCAAAGGTTGTGTTTTACCTATTTAGGCGTCACCGAGCGCGTGACGGACTTAGCTCAGCAGACCACCAGATATTTAGAGGAAGACTATATGAAGCTTGGCATCAGTGGCCAGTACTGAGAAATATTAGAAGATACAAAGAGGAATGAGTGCAGCATGCGTCGGCACACTCACACGCCACGTACTGGTGTCCACACACAAGGACCAAACAGAAGCTGAGGACACACTTAAGAGGCTAAGAAGTCCACCGCTTTGCTATGCGGTGCTTCTGTCAGCCTCACTGCCTGAGGGTCCGGGAGAGGGGAGGCGGGGCGGGGAGGCAGGGGAGAGTATACCCTCTCATCGATAAACGCCTGACCGAAGTCCCAGGGCGAGTTCTCCGCCTCCTCCTCCTGCAGGAGACACCTCCCTCTTCTGAGTGTCCATTTTCACCCTGAAACTAGATCCGTGTCTGTGAGAACACATTTCCAGGCCGTGAGGTCTGAGAGTGGCAGATTGCTTATGAGTAAATGTCTACATGGTGGTAGCAAGGCAAACGTTGATTGTGGTTATTAATCTGTGGTTATTAAAAAACTGCAACTGATACCTTAAACCAAAATGAGGAAACTGGATCACATCCCTCATTATGCACAGCTAACCCTGGGCAGAAACTAATCGCAGGAAGCCCTGCTGGCTGCCAGTGCGTTGTCGGACACCAAGGGGGAATGAGGTCACTCCCATGCATAGTTAGTCATCGCCACACATGTGACTGCAGGAGTGCACGTATGTACATGCATGTGTGTAGACGGTAATCCCAAAGGTTGACTGACCACCTGATGTCACCTGATGTCAATGCACCTGATTTTATCCAGAGGCAATGAGTGTGAAGTGTAAAGACAGCAGGTAAGGCCCGTCTGCAGACGGCTGATGGCACAGCTGCCGCACAGCCGGGGAGCGCCTGCCACCTGCCACCTGCCTGAGGTCACGGCACGCCCACCAGAGCGCCAGCTTCCGAGCTTTAGCCCTGCTCGGCCTTCTCACGCATCTATTGCTTGCGGTCCAGCGTGGGACTTTCTGAGCACGCCTCTTCTAGTGGACGCTAGTGAGCGTTCGGGCAACGTCCCACTCAGCGGACCCGAACCCCTCCGCCCGCTGAGTCGGCAGAGAAGACGGTGCGTTCCCTTGGTGCCGTCAGAGTCGTGCCTGTGCCTTTAAGTAGCACCGCACGTGGCAGGCGGTGGTGTTTGCTGAGTGACTCTTGTCGTATCCCCACACTCTGCCCTCGTCCTCCGTGGGAAGTCCGTTCTCTTCAAAGGCATCCTCCTGTGTCACCAGGAGGGTGACAAGGTCCACCAGAGTGAGAGCTGGAGGAGGGTCACAGGTCAGCTGCAGAGCCCGCCCCGTAGACAGGATGCAATGTGGCTCCCTGAGCTCAGCATGGCCCGAGACCACGCAGTGTCCGCCTCCTCCAGGAAGCCTTCACCTTGTCCCTTCCCCCGTCATCAGCTGTCCTCAGTGAGGCGGCCCCACGTGGAGATCCAAATGACGGCAGCTTTCTCCTTCCCTGCACAGCTTGTGGCCGTGGTTTTGGGACATTCCACCGCGGCTGGTGACCCGAGCTGCCATTTCATCATCTGAACCAATCTCTTCGGCTGCCTGGGGGCTTCCCAAACCTGATGTGTCTTCAAACTTGGGCAACTTCTCTTTCCTCTTTCTTCCTTCCCTCTTCCTAGCAAAATGATTTTAGGTGTAAAGGATTCCAAAACATGCACCAGGAAATTGAAATGAAGGCAGAATGCTCGTAGTTGGATCAAACTGAATAGTCCAGGCTAAATGGCAAAGGTCCCGTTCATGCAAACGGGAAACCAGTTCAGCTTTGGTCACACAAGTCCAGCAGGAAGAACATCAGCTTTGGACTTGACACCAGTGGGTCTTATCCTTCTCCCTCCTTTCTGGCCTCCCTCTGAGAACTGGCGCCTCTGCCTGTGGACACGTCACAGAGGATATGGCACAGGGCTCGTGTTCAAAGCAGAAATCCTGGTCTGAGTCTCGTCTGGGCCTTACTGTGCTTTAGGGGTGCAGACTGCTTATATGGCAGTGAGTGTGGGTTTTCCCGCAGAGGGTGTGGGCACAGTAGACCAGTGTGCCTAACTCAGCAGTCCCCATTCGTTCTGTCCCCGGGGGCTGGCGCTGGCGGGAGCTTTGAAGAACCCCAGGTCCCAGCCCAGCCCACTGCAGGCGTTCGGCAGTGTGGGCGAGTCATCAGCTTTGGTTGGAGCTCCCAGGTGCATGCACAGAGCAGCGGGGCTGGGGACCAGAGGGCCACCATGGCTCGGAGCACAGTGGGGGTATATGCACAAGCCACGTCGAACGTCCCCGCTCACTCTGGGCACAGCTGGACCCTCCCGGCTGCAAGTGTTCTACTGCTGCTTGCTCCCCTCTCACTTTTACATTCTTTACTTGTTTAGGTTGATAATGGCCTTTGAAAGGTAAAAGATGCCCCAAGTATCTTCTTACAATAACATCAAATATTACAACTACTTTAGTGTTTCATACATATTTTTAATAGTAAAATGCAATTTTAATCAACTGCCCTAGATATTTATGCTTTCAGTGATTCTCAAATAAGCAAGTGAGATATTTTCAAGTTTTGTAAGAATGAGCGGGGTGGGACTGGCTCAGACACTCAGAGCTGGCTTAGGACAGTGTCGCCAACCGGGGCTCCCCTGGCGTGGCTCCAGGCCGGCCGTGCAGCGAGGCCCCTCCACACCTCGGCCGATGCTTATTTGTCGCAGATAATGAGTTTAGGACTCTGTGTGGCAGTGACCTCCCTGAATACCCGTTTACTGGATGGAGTATTTCTTCAGTAGGGCCCGTGTCCCGTTCTTGTTTGCATTTCTGTGCTGTGAGTGGGGCTCTGCAGGTAGCAGACGCTCGTGGGTGTCGGGAAAGGCTAAAGGGCAGGAGCGTAAGGAGGAAGCCCGGCTCCCTAAGCTCCTGTGAGAAGCCTCCAGTGCGTCGCCGTCCATCCTGCCCAAGGGAGCAGCCTCGAAGCAGCGCTTCCTTCTCTTGGCCCCTGTGTGTGTCTGTCGGTGTTGCTCTGGCCGGTTGGTTCGTTCCACACACATTACGGTGCACTTTGTCACACGCGCGTTCACTGTGTTTGCTGACAGTCCACTCTGTGCCGTGTCCCTTTCCCCGAGTGTGCACAGTCACACCGACAGTCCCAGGGCACACCAGCCCTGGCACACACGGCAGTGCCCGTACGCACAGGCCGGGGTTGCAGAGGGGCAGAGGAGGGCGCCGGGCTCCGCAGTCCTCGGAGAAGAGTCTGGAAAGGTCCCTAGAGGCCACAAGGCAGACGGGGACAGTGGGGATGCCTGAGAGTCAGTGGGCGGGGCTGTGGGACACCCGTGCTGTGCAAGGGACCTGGCTCTTTCGACTGAGGACAACGGGATGTCCTTAAAGCATTTTCATCAGACTGCTGATCTAATAAGAGTTTATAAAAACGTTTTACTTGGAATAATGTCAGGGGTCGCACAGGAGATGTCAGAGAGCTCAGAGCCTCTGGGGGCTCCTGGCCGGCTCCCACCCTGAGGACATCTCACAAGCTGGAAAATGACATTGGTCCAGTGCTCGGACCTGCAGACCGCTCAGACTGCACCACCACCTTTGCACACTTGTCATGTTGCTCTGGCATCTTGTCACACATGTGCGTCCAGGTGGCAGTCGCACGGACCGCCCTCAGCCTCACTACTTGTGCCCCCGACAACCACAGACCCTCTCCATCGCTTTGTCAGTTTGACAACATTAGACGAGTGGAACCAGACAGTATGTGACCCTGCGAGACTGGCATTCACCAGCCACATGCCCTCCGGACCCACCCAAGGTGGCCTGGCGTCAAGTCCATCCCTTCGCTCAGGAGCAGCCTCCAGTGCACGAGTGTCCATTCACCTGTTGGGGGACAGTTGTTTCTCTCCCCAGGTTTTGGCAATTATAACACAGCTACAGAAACACCCATTCCCGATCTCTGTGTTAACGGCCCGCTTTTCTTTCTCTAGGTGGTGAGCTCAGGAGAAGCCTTCTGGATCACATGGTGGGTGTGGCTTTAGCGTTACAAGAAACCGCCGGCTGTCTCCTGCGGCTGCGCCATCTGCATTCCCGCCAGCGGTGCAGGAGGAATGGCCTCCCAGCCAGCACTTTTCCTTACCCAGAGCTGGCATTGTCACCATTCTGACAGGTACGTGGTGATTCTCATCATGTTTTCATTGGCGTTGGCCTAGTAGCTGGGATGTTGACCATCTTTTCACATGGCTTCTCTTTGGAGAAGTGTCTGTTCAAGTCTTTTGCCCATTGCATTGTTCGCCTACTGATGTGTCTAATTGGTTGTTTCTTTCTGCTCAGTTTTGGGAATTCTTTATCTAGTCTGAATACAAGTCGTTTGTTGAATTTGTGAATAGCAAATATTTTCTTCAAGTGCATAGCTTGTCTTATTCTGTGCCGAGCAGGGTCTTTTGCGGAGAAAATGTTCTTAATTTTCATTTGCAAGTTTAATCTAGTTTTTCTCCTGTGGCTCATGCTCTCTGGGTGTCATGTTCAGGAACTCATCTTTGGTCACAAGGATTTTCTCCTGTGTTTTCTTCTGGAAGTTTCATAGTTTCATGTCTAAATCTATGGCACATTTTCAGTTATATTTTTGTGTCAAGGGTGTGCAGATTTTAATTTCAGAAAGATCCTTCTGGCTCTCAGGATGGGTCAGAAGGGGCTGAGCATGAAGGCTGAGGGACCGGTGGTACAAGTGACAAGAGTCGGGGCTGTGGTGGCCAGAGGGGGACATGATGTGACACAGGACGCTCAGCAGCAGGCTGACCCAGATCAGAATGGCATGTGTGTGCATGCATATGTATGTGTGCACACATGTATACATACACGTATGCATATATGTACATGAGCACCCATGTGCACACATGCATGTGTTTGTGTGTGCACATATGTACGTGTGTGTGTTTTGTTCACATTTCTGTAATGTGGAGAAACCCCACAACTTCTGAGGTTTTCTTAGAGCTGTAAAGGGAAATGTTTTAGTGTTTGGAACATTGAACTTGAAATACAAATTTATTTTTAAAAACAAGTGATTAATATGTGTACATGTACATACTGCAGTTTAGGAGCTGGCGGTTTAAAATACGGTTATTTCCTAATTGTTAAGACAAGTTATCCATCAGGATACTCCCCGAGAGGGGTGGCTGAGTGTGCCTGGCCTCGACTGCTCCACGTTGGATGTAGCGCTGATCGCACACTGGTTTCCTGCTTGGGCATTAAAAAAAAAAATGGTGCCTTTGGATCTGAGAAATTAGGCTTTGACTTGTGGGAGAGAAGAACATGAATGGCTTTCTCATGATCTCAGTGAGATAGTGGAGACCCACGATGGATAGGCACGTCCAGGGAAGAGGGAATTACAGCTATGGAGGCAAAAGCAAAGGTTCCACCGCCTGGAGCGTGCACGTTTGGATGGCGAGTGCTGGCCGCACAACGGCTGCTGTGCTGCGTCACGTGGACACTGATTTCAGGCCTGCGGTGTGGACCCCTGCTGTGCGGCCTTCCTGCAAACACTGATACCTCAGCCTCCGAAACGCGTGGGATGCAGTGCACGAGACGAGCACTTCAACACCCGTGTGGACGGCGACGTCTGTGACGGCCGTGCCTTACTGGCTGCAGCAGCACGTCTTCAAAATGCCGTTTGTTCACTTTTCCTGCTTCCACTAGTGTTAATGACATTTGTGACTCTTGGCTGGCCATGCTTCAAGCCCGTTTTCTGGATCTGGCCAGCCCAGCACGTGTGTGTATTTCCGTTACTGTTCTGTCTTTTCTAGCTATGGGAAAAGGCAAACAGGCTGTGAGCAAGCAGATCACCGCCGGCTCCTGATGTCCCTGTGTCCCCAGCCCCCTTCTTTCCGGGTCCCCCTAAAATAAAGATGGGCGGTTCTAGTCCTCATCACTTTTGTCTTTTTCTTGGTAGTGGCTTGCGATACTATAGGCACCATTCCTGGGTGTCTTGGGATGTTTGCATTAATTTGTCAGCTGCTTTATTTCGCTTCGGTTGGGAGCTGATCTGTATACATTTGTTAGATCCAACTATTTACATTAACGTGGGATTAATGAATAGCAAACAAGTGAGGCCGGGTGTGTGGCGGGGGTGAGGGGGGCAGAGCACAGCCCGCAGCGCACGGAGGACTCGCCCTGGACGCCGAGTGTCACCGCATCACGGCTCCGCCCCTCCTCCCTGCAGACCTCCAGGGGCTGCTGTGAAGAGTCCCACACCCGGGCCCAGGCTGCACATATTCCGGGTTTGGAGCCCGACATCGAGGCGTCCCAGGGCCGCGCTCCCTCTGAAGGCTCCAACAGAGGACGCACCCTGCCTCTCCAGCTGCTGGCGGCCCCTGGCCGTCCCTGCCTGCCGTGGTCGGTGGCCCCATCATTCCGTCCCCTGCCTCCCCTGCCTCCATCATCACATGACGTCTCCGTGTCCCCACACAGCATTCTTTTCTGTGTGTGTGTGTCTGTCCAGATTTCCCTCATCTTATAAAGACACACTGGAATGGAGCCCACCCACCTCCGGCGATTTAGCTTAACTTGCGACATCTACAGAGACCCCGCTTCCAAATAAGGTCACACCCACAGGGGCCAGGCTTAGGACTTGACATATTCTTCTGTGGGACACAGTTCAACCCATGACACCTCGATTATGTCAAGATAGCAGTTGCTGAGGAGTATGGCTGTTTCCGGACTCCGTAAGATCACACAGGAGACTGGCATTAACTTCTGTTCACTCAGCTCCCATCCAGTGTCGCCACGTGGGCCTGTGGCAGGACAAGGGACACCGCCGTGGAGCGTGCACCAGTGCGTGATCAGCAGCCGCTCCCAGACCTTGCCTGGCAGTAGGGGACGCAGGCATTTGGCCGCCTTCTCTGCTGGCTTCCCCACCTCCCATACAGGTGGACCCAGGCTCCCGGGTGACCGCTGCATGCACAAGGCTGGGCCCAGTCAGTGGAGACGCCCCATGGGGACACCGCCTCTTCCGCGGGGCCCTCACAGCAGCAGCAGCCATCAGTGACACTTAGCAGGCACTTCCTAGAGGCCGGTACAGTCCTGAACCACTAGCGTGTGCTCGCACACTTCAACCTGGAGAGGGGGTGTTGTCACGCTGCTGCGTGGACGACCGCGTGGGGTGTGTGGGGACGACCCCCAAGGCGGCAGAGGCAGGCCACTAGTATGTGCAGAACTCCCGAGTCCGGCCCCGTCTCCACTGTCACCCCAATCCACATCTGAACTCACTGGCTTTGTAGCTGGACACCCTCGACAGACAAGCCGTGCAGCAGTCTGGCCACGTCCAGGCCCTCACGTGTCTGCCTGTGTCCTTGGCGCCGGTCCCTTTCCTGCTTGCGGGGAAGCCGCAGGGCCCCTGGCTGTCTCGCGGAGGTAGCTGAACAGCCCCATGAAATCTTCCTCATGGACTTTTTTTCCCTAGGAGGAAAGGTGTTGAGTTGCCTTGGAGACACAGAAATATCTCTTCTGACAGGAGGTGTTACTGTCTTTTGTATTCAGACTCCAAGAAGCAGAAATTTGCATGTATCTGTGACCCAAAGGCAACCGTTAACTGGATGGTACCTGGGTCCCGTCCAGCGTGTTAACAGTGTTTGTCTGCCAGCTGGGGTCCCGGGCATCATAGGAGGCCCGACAGACAAGGAGTGAGGGCAGGGCCTGCCCGGGCCCCGTGTCCCTGTTAGCTTACAGCTGAGCCCTCGTGAACTCCAGGCTCCAAGGCTGTTCACACCCAGAAGGTACCAAGGCCAGCGGACAAAGGACAGAGGTCACAACAGACTCCTGACCACAGCCTGAAGCAGCCCGGGTGGGACAGCAGGCCCCACTGGACAGTGTTTTGGGGTCGTGACCCCTGCAGAGGGGGGACCCTCTGGGGTTGGGTCCTCATTGGAGGTGCTGCCCATCTTTCCCAGGGACTCCCTAGACCCTCCAAGGTTCTGGAAAGTGAGTGGTGGTGTGGTGACTCCACTGTCATCTTGTTGTGTGGGGACCACACTCTGCCCTTTGGGACAGAGAGGCTCTCAGGGCGAGGCTGGATGGATTCCCGTTCTTCCCCATGGGGCCAGGTGATGCAGAGGACGCTGGTGATGGACAAGTGGGGTCGGCCTTCAGGGAGCTTGCTTCGGGCATATGTGCAGCACCTTAGCTCAGGACGAGCAGCCCAGAGGGCAAAGGTCCCCACAGGCCTTCAGTGGACTGGGCTGGTGTGGGACCAGGAGTTCCCCTCCCCCTTAGTAGCTGTGCCCCTGAAATCCATGGGGTTGGGGGGTTGGGAGCCCCTCTCTAGGTAAGCATGTTGTGCTGGGAGAATTCAGTGAGTTTTCAGTCTGGGAAAGAGCAAAGTCAGGGGGATGAAAAAAACTGACATTGAAATTTGGCCACCAAGTCAAAATGTGGTGTCCTGCTGATCAAAGGGCCCGCAGTGATCAATGAAGCCAGTTATTGAACTTTCAGTTACAAGCTGAGTCGCAAGCAGGTGCCCTGGAATTTGTGTTTTAGAAAAAAGGGTCCAGCCCCATCTGTGGCCCAGAGAGTGAGGGTCCAGGGGAGGGGCCACCTGGGCTGTGTGGACAGGGAGGAGGTGCTCCCTCTGGTCTGTATGGTCTGGGAGCCTGTGGAGGGAGGTTCCCGGGGAAGAGGCATGGCCTGCAGTGTGATGGAAGTGGGATCGCACAGGGTTACGGACAATATGTGCACCTGGCTGGAGCTGGGGCTTCCCAGGTGCTCTGGGGCTTCACGGGGTGACTTGAGAGGTGAGAACCCTGGCTGTGTCCAGGTCAACAGGGAATGGAGGGGCAAGAACCTACACAGAGGGACCTGCAGTTGTCCTGGATGGAAGGATGGATGGATGGATGATGGATGGTGGATGGATGGATGGATGGATGGAAGGATGGTGGATGGATGGATGAATGGATGATGGATGGGTGGAAAGATGGTGGATGATTGACAGGTAGACGGATGGATATATCTGATGCTCTGTTTGCTGGTCTTTCATGTCATGTAAAGCATTCTTCGAAGCAGAGGAAGTTGGTTCCTTCCCTGTATCAATTTCCCACTTCTTCTTTAGTAAAAAGAACCTCAACACTTTAGCTGACACATTGTCCATCAGCTAAAAGACCCCCTTCCTTAACAGCTGTGTATCGCAGCGAGCTACGTCCAGCGGACCACGTCTGTGCTGATGCAGGCAGCAGAGCTGTGTCTGGTGCATGGGAGTGCTCACAAAGAGAGGGACCAGCCTTTTCCTCCTCCCTCCTCCTTCCTGCCCTCTAGAATGTGAGTGGAACGGGTGGAGGTGGATTGCTGACTGCCATCTGGGACCTGAAGCATGAGCCATGGCAGACTAGTGTGGCACGAGGGCTGTATCCCTGCTCCTGGGGACCTTGTCTCAGGAGAAAATCTTGTGCTTTGTGTCGTCACGAGAATGGTGACTTTTATATCGAACGCAATTGAAATTGTCACCATGTCCGCCAAATGACAGTTGGAATGAAGGATGGTGTCTCAGATGAGTGACTCATAGGGATGCTATCTCTGGACCCTGAATTATGAGCTCTGTAGACCCGAGAAGTGGAGAGAACTCAGAGGTCACCGTATTCTACTCAAAGCAAACCTTGCAGACACACAGGAGAGGTGATGACGGGGGAGGGTTTGAAAGGATTGCTAATTGTTCTCAGCTGTCGGCCTCCTTCCCCTTCTCTTTGGAGTTGACGCCTGTTAAGTGACCTGAAGGCCGAGCTGTTTTCTGAGCATTTCTTCCAGCCTCTCCCTGGGCTCAGCCTCCGTCATTGTCTCCCTTATCCCCACCCTGTATCTGAAGCTCTGCCATTTTCCCCGTGGTGGCATCAGCCTGCCCTCCAACCCCGCGTGGTCTTGAAAATGTGCGCCTTCCTACCCACACCCGCCTGGATGTATGTTCCACGTCAGCATGACGCTCTCCTGGACACGGGCTTGAAATCTCTGTGGCTGCATCAGTCGTGTAAGCAATGGTGACAGATGCAGGGTGTCTGCACTAGGCACGTCCTCCAGGCACAGACACCCACTCAGGACATGACAGTGGCAGCAGGAGGGCTGGCTGGGGACAGGTCGCTTTCCCAGCACCTGAAATGCGTCTGCCTGACGACACTTTCCACAGCCGGAGCTAAGTCTAAAACATGAAATCAGGCATCAGAGAGAGCCCCTGTCACCAAAGACAGACCCATTGTCACCCAAGTAAGAGTGTTTCTGTCATGGTTGTTTGCATCGTCCGAGGAACAAACGTGAAGGAGCCTGCAGCTCCGATTGAGGGTGTCCGGGCTGCGCCCCATGGGTACCCCAGGAAGCACGGCTCCAGTCCCCTGAGCCGCGTTTGCTCCAGCGCTCACCTCCGCCAGGTCAGGCAGTCTGGGACGCGTGCGCCAAGGCTGGCCACCTCCCTCAGGGAACTGTGCACACCCGCAGGCCGCCTGTGCTGTCGTCCTGCCCCTCCATCCGAGGCAGGGACCCTGGGCCACTGAAGGGGCTCTGGGGCTGATTACTGGCCCCCCGCTCAGTCGTCACGATCTTAGCCAAATGCATTACGAGCGTCAGGGGCTCACATCTGCCCTCTGACTGCAGACAGACTCCTAACAGCTGACACGGTGACACTAGCTTTCCTGGCAGCACAGCTCCTGTCACATGCCTCGCCTTCCGTGCCCTGGGGTCTCCTCCCTCCCTTTTCTCCTTCTCTGCCTCCTGCCTGTGGGCGCTGGGAGGTCCCTCCTGGCCACTCTCAGACATGCCCTGGGAATGCCAGTCAGTGAGTGGAGCGACGCTTTCCTTGAGTGTGTGGTAAAGGATCTTAGAAATCTGTCCAGAGCGGGGAGGGTAGCAGGGGGTGGGGAGGAGAGAGGGAGAGAGCATTAGTGGGCCTGGGGGGGGGGTGGGGGGGCAGGAAGAAGTCCCGGGAGACCCGAGTGCAGGTAGGAAAGCTGGCTGTTGTCCTTCCAGCAGCTCGAGCTCAGAGACCAGCCCGTGACAGTTCTCCTGGGGGCGTCTGAACCGACCAGCACTGTGCCAGCTCCCGGCACTGTCCTGCACTCAAACGGCCCTCTGGGGAGTGGCCCCAGGCACTCTCCACTTGGGCAACTCAGCGAAGACTGGGCACTTGGGTGGAGGTGGCCGGCTGCAAACCCTACCTGGGCGGATGAGGGGGCTTCTCAGGATGGGCTGTACCTGTGACGTTCTGTCAGCTGCTGGGTCTCAGGTGTCATAGATTCAACAGACATTCCCTTCCTCTGCTGAAGCCCAGGGCCCCCCGCTGAATGGAGGGGTGGGGAAGGCTCAGCCGGTGCTTCCACTGGAAACAAACTAGTGTCATTGTCACACCCACTGTCCTCACAGCCTGCTCGCGACATGGCCTGAATTACTCTCACCATGAACTTCCTCTGGAAAGAACAGGAACATAAATCACTGTGCCTGTCACTCTTTGCAGGGTCACCTGGGCCCTGAGGAAACTCTAGGCTCTTGGTGAAGGATTTGCAGACACCCTGCCCTGCTCATGGCCAGGCTTTTTCCCACTGTCTGGGGAGGACTTGGCGGGAGGCAGGTAGCAGCCGGAGGGTCTGTTTAGGGGCTTTGTATTGTGCACAGACTTGTGCAGTGAAACCTCCGGGCGTAGGGGATCACACAGCACTTAGAAACCTCGTCAGCGACACTAAAACACCAGAACCAAAACCACAGAAACAGACTCCTGCAGTGAACACCACCTTGAGAAAGAACGGATGTACCATGGTGGCGGCTGTCCGAGGGGAGGATGCAGCCGGGGAGGAATGAGAAAGAAAGATTGCAGGGGAATAGATGGAAAACATGGACCATCTGGGGGGGCCTGCTCCTGGCAGTGGGGAGCTGAGATGACCTGGCAGAAGGGCATCTGGTGGAACATGTGGGGTGTGAACACCTGTCTTGGGGTATGTGCCCTGCTGACCAGAGGGTTTGTGGTCACCTCATGTCAGAGCCTTACATCAGAGGAGGTGAGGCCTCCACACACAGCCCTCCAGCCTCCCTACCCGCCCCACCAAGATCTCCTGAGTGAAGAGCTGCAGTCATACTGGGCTGTTTCGATGAGCGTCTGCTCCGCAGCTGGGAAGACGGCTCTCCTGCTCTCTGCATGGCTCATTGCGCCGTCGCCAGGCCCGTTCTGGTCCCCACACTTCAGAGATGGCCACACACTGGAGCTCTGCCAGGGACAGCTCAGGGCGGCCGCCAGGGCCCACCATGTGGGGAGCAATGGGGCACCTGAGAATAAAGGCTTTTTTCAGGGCATGGGGGGGCAAAACTAACTGCTTTTATTTATTTCAGTTTTAATCTTTTTATTATCTTAGTTTTTTAATTTTTAAAATGTATCTTTCATATGACATATGATATTATATTAGTTTCCGTAGTTCAGAATAGTGGTCAGACATTTGTATAACTTATGAAGGGATCCCCCTGGCTCGTCTAGTCCCCACCTGGCACTATGCACAGTTATTACCATATCATTGACTCTATTCCCTGTGCTGTACTTTTCATCCCGTTGACTATTTTGTAACTTCCAATTTGTACTTTTTAATCCCTTCCCCTTTTCCACGCTGCCTCCAGCCCCTCCCATCTGGCAACTATCAAAATATTCTCTGTATTCATGAGTCTGTTTCTGCAAAACTAATTGCTTTTAAAATATGTGAGGACAGTTACATGGGAGGACAAGACTTGTTCAGCAGAGAAGGGGGTTCTGGGAACAGAGCAATGTCAAAGGTCAAAGGGAGGTGTCCAAAAAGGAAGATTTAGGTCAAGAAAAGTAACACCCTCTAAAATCCCAGCACGACTGTCTTGAATCCACAGAAGTTGGGCAACACTCTGGGGAAAGACCCAGAAACCAGCCTTGAGCTTGCCTGCAGCCAATGATCGGTGATGCTCTGTCCTGCGTACTTCCCAGGATGATGACATTTCAAAGGCGATTCTGGTGACAGAAGTGCCGTCCGCTGTCAAGCAGAACACATACGTAAGGAGGGAGTGCTTCATTGCAGTCACGGACATCTGTCCATTTGTCGCTGGTGGGCCCATCCCTCAGGGCCCCGCCCCACTCGTGGCCACCGCCAGCGGTGCTGGGTGTTATCTCGGTGTCCGAGTCCTTCCCACGATCAGCAGATGGAAATGTGGAGAGAGGCTGTCACCTGGACAGTCAGTACTTGGGAAATGGCATGTGACCCGGGTGGCTACAATGATCCATTAATTTTCAGAGTTGCTGGCAACTGTTTTTGGAAATCCACGAAGGCAGGAATGCACAGAGGGCGACCTGGGACGCGCCCTCTGATGTCAGGGTGGCGCTTGTCTCCGCTCCCACGTGTCTGCGCCTGCGCTCAGGACAAAGCAGGCTGATTCCTTCCGAGCGGAGTCTCTCAGAGTGGCGTCCACGCCAAGACCATCATCTTGTCCGAGTGGTTTCACCAATGTGGACACGTCTGCTCAGCAGCGAATCAAATTAATATAAATGCTATTTACGTTGTTTTCATTAACATATTTAAAGACTTGGCGAAGGCAGGCTATTCTGATATGTCAGAGGGAAGGTTCTCCAAACGTGGTCGTGATTTCTTCCCGCTCCTCCCTCCACTGTGTACCTGCCGTGAGTCTGCCTCTGCCCCTCACTGCTCTCAGGCTGGGGCTGGGCTTCCAGGCCCCAGATGCCAGGAACCAGCCTAACCGGGTCCCCGCAGTGCCAGCAGGGAGTGCCTGGGCCGCAGAGGTGAGCACACCAGGTATGACGTGAAGTGGTGCCACCACGCCGGGGGCAGCTCGTTCGTTCCTCAGAACGCCAGCGCACCCTTAGCATATGTGTGCCCCAGTATGAAGGAAGCATGTTAAGAGAGGGGCAGCTCGTAATGCTGGAGGCCAATGAACACAGATTTCAGCAAATGTAACTGGTTTTGAAACTGCACAGATAGTCGAAATGGTCCAAGCAACAAAAGCTGCTCATGTGTGTACATGACCTTGGGGTATCTGACCTCTACTTGTAACCAGGTCAAACCTGGGACCAGTTGGTGGCTGTGCCAGACAGAAAGAGCACATGCAAAATGACTTAGGTGGTTAGTCAGCTCCCATGGCACTCAGGCTTCTCCCTGGCTGGATCAACAGCCAGAAGACACAGCCAAGCGTTCCTGAGACAGGCAGTGGGCAGCCAGCTCCCGCCGGTCGGCCGGCAGCTTGGTTCTCCACCAGCTGTGGCCGCCATGTGGCTCTCTGTGTCTGTGCCAGTCTGGAAGAGGCTGCAGAACAGGCCTGGCTAAATGAGACTTGAAGGGCACATCCTTGCAGAGTGACCTTGGAATCCCCTTTCACCCCCAGCTTCTCCCATACGGCACTAGTGGATACACACACACACACGTATCACACAGTCACACGAGCACAGGCTCTGTACTCGGGGCTCATAGAGGCTTCCCGCGTGCAGCAGCCCAGCCCCAAGGGACAGGAGCACGCTGTGGCCAGGTGTCCTTGCAAACAGGCGCTGGTCTGCGGCAGGGACTGAGGTGGCCTGCTCATCACCTCCACCTGGACATTCCAGGTGGACGGGCCCAATGCCCATTGCGGTGGCCAGCTCCTTCTTCTTGGCCTGGGGTCTGGGACAGGTGCCAGTGTGACACCCTCTGAAAGCCGCCATACAGTGGGTGACATATCTTCTTCTGGAAGAAGCATCGTGGCCAGAGTCTGGCTCACGTTGCACGATTTCTCAGGGTCCGCCTTCAGCGACAGTGTGGCGGGGAAACGCACTTGTCAAGATGCTCAGTGGAAAAGAACAGACAAGAACAGACCCCTCCCCGAGAACGATCCGTGTGACACTGCACTGGTGGGCAGGACAAAGTGCACACAGGCCTTGATTTCTGAGCCTGAACTCATCAGCCAAGCTGTCACCCAGGAAAGCTGCCTCACCTCTGTCACCCTACCTCACCCACCGTGTAAGAAAGAGCAAATCTAGAGGAGAGGAGCCATTCAAACTGAGCAAATTAAATGTACATTCTCACCATAGAACCGCGAGAGACAGCCTTGAAACTCGGGGTCCTGGCTCATGTCCCGAGTTCACACAAGACGGGGTTGCCTGCTCTCACCCGCCCTCTGGACACAGGTGACCTCATGGGAATTAAAGCCGGGACAGACACAAAGCGTGGCAGGAGACCAGAAACGGCCTCAGGAGAATGTCCTGTCTCGGAGACCCCAGGACCGGAAATCCTGCCCTTCCGTTCTGTGAGTCAGCCCAGCACCCTCCCAACACGTCTTCATGTATCCATGCATTTATCTCATGACTTGTTATAGGTCTTCACTCATTCATTCGCTCATTCATTCATTCATTCATTCATTCTTTTTTCCCTCAGTTTAGCCAAAGTCATCTTCTGTGATTTGCCACTTCAGACCCTTTGCTGACACATTGGCCAGGTAACTTGCACGAGCTGCTTAGCTGACCCTGGGCAGGTGACAGATGTTCTGGGCCTCCACTTCCCACCAGGTGAGCGTCAGGCCAGCGGCTCCTCCCAGGGCTTTCGCCGTTGGGGCACCTCTTAGAAGTGCTGGTGCTCAGGGCTGATCAGTTATTCCTCAGACACATCCTGGGAAGCAGCCACTGAAAACATCTCATCTATGCTATTGTCCCTGGAGTTCCAGAGAAGCGTTAGCTATGAAGTAGGCCAGCCCCAAATCATAGGTGACTGGGAGCCCAGCGTTCTGTCACTTCCCTGTCACAGGTGACAAGATGACCGTAATAGTGACAGTAATGACCACCACTTATTTGGACTCTACATTACGTGCAATGCACCCACTATTCCTGATTTCACATCAGACTTCAGGAAACGGAAGTCCCACAAGCCAAGGGACGTGCCGGGACCCCCAGACAGCGTGCTTTCCACTGCATCTCCTGGGTCCTGTCAAGAAAAGAGAAAGAAGGAAACGTTAGGAAGTAAAATGACAACACAGAAATGCCAGTGTGCAGGGCCAGTGGAAAGGTGAAGGGGATTGAAGACAGCGACCTGGCCGCTTATCTGGTCTCATAGCAGGGGGACCAAATGCAGCCTAGACTTGTGCAGGTAGAAGCCTGGCCACACTTTACAGGGCAGCTCGGTGGAGAGCAGGGTGGGGGTGCTCAGGGGTCAGGTGAAGCAGAATTCCTGCTTTTGTGAAAGGGGGACGGAGACAGTGACCCCACCAAGTAGTCAGGAGACGTGCAGCTCTGTGCGTCGTGGGCATTGCCCAGCAGACGCCTGGCTTGGAGAGGAGTGTTTCAGTTGATGGCGCAGGAAATCGCCTTTCACGTGCTGCTGACACAGCGATCCATCATCTCTGGGCTTTGTCTGGCAATCCCAGACGCCCTAGCTTAGGCTCTGGGCTGGGAGAGGGTCAGTCGGCCCGAGGGACCCTGTGCTAGAACGGCTGTGTGAGTGCAGAGAGCAGTGGGACGCTCCAAGCTAATTGCTGACGCACCTGTGTCCTTGCTCAAATCCACACCTTCTCTGGGCTCTGACCTTTTTGTTTCTGAAACAAAAACAACGTCACTCATGTCCTTCTCAAAGTGTTTTCATAAAAATCAAACTAGGGAATATATCTGAAAACATCTTGTACACTGTAAATGGTAGTTTTGATTAATCCAATATTGACATAGTTAAATGCAATGATTACTTATTTTTAAAGTGCACGTAGCCAGCACAGATGTAGGTGGAAGAACAGAAAAGTCTAGCAGGAAGACTCACTGTGGAAGGGCTCTGCTTAGCGTAGGACGTGCTCTGTGCCAGTGGTAGGACGGGGATGGGAGGAGATGCTGGAGAGGAGGCGTGAGGTCAGATGAAGGTCACGCCAAGCTGCAGAAGGAGGAGGAGCAGCAGAGAGGACTGAGCACATGGGGGGAAGGGCCAGAGCCTAGAGCTGCCCCTGGGCATTGCCCACGTTGGCAAACAGGAGGCAAAGAGGACACTCACCACTGAAGACCCCAACCAACCACTGCAAACATCAGAGGAAAAGTGGGTTTATACGATCCCTGGAAACAAAACAAGTGTTTTTCCAGGACGGGACGTGGTAAAGCGGGATGCAGAAGAGATGGCAGGGGCAATGAGGCCCCAAAGCAGGGTCTTTGGGTTTGGCAACAAGAAGTCACTGGTGACCTTCCAGACTGCAAGTGTGGGAGCCTTAGGAGAGAGCAGGTTGTGAGGGAACGGGGCTTCCTGTACCCCCAAGCTTCACCCGTAAGAAACTCACAAAAGGTTCATCTATAGATTAAATAGTAGGAGATTGTTTAATTTTTTAAAAAATTGTCGCTTATTCTTTTTCAGCTTTTTGTATTGCTGGCGTATAAAAATTGAAAAAACAAGGTAGTGCTAACAAACTCTCATGTGGGCATGCAGACTAGGAAAGCATAAGTCAGATTTTTTCAGGGGCTGAAGATTTCATGCACTCTGACATTCAGCCTTCATTTTGTTCTGGAGTGTATCAGTTGATTGATTTGCAGGTGTTGAACCATCCTTGTGTCCCTGGAATACTTTTATTGTCTTGTTGAATTCCATTTGCTAGTATTTTGTTGAGAATTTTTGCACCTATGTTCATCGAGGATACTGGCTTTAATTTTCTTGTAGTTTCTTGTCTGGTTTTGGTACCAGGGTGCTGCTGGGTGGTGCTGGGCTTATAAAGTGAGTTTGGAAGCCTTCCCTCCCCTTCTGTTTTGTGGAGGAGTTTGAGAAGGGTTGGTATTACTTTTTCTTTGAGTGTTTGATAGAATTCTCCTGTGAAGCCGTCTGAAAGGCTATAGCAGTGGTGTAGAAAATTGTGGTGCACGATTCACCTGCAGTGTTTTATCAGACAGGATTCAGTGACCACTCAGTAGACATGGCCTTGTGGTGAGGCCTTGTACATCAAGTTGGAACCCGAAAATATCCGATCAGGACACACCTGATAGATTCTGTCATGGAGAAACAAGAAGGTTGACATGCAAAAGTCACTAAATAGAAGAGCCATGTTTCATTACCAACTGAAGCTGGAACGCAGAAGTACAGTGTTCAGAACGGTACCTAGCGGTCCGTGTTTCATTTGGGTTGTATTATACAAGCAAGCACTTCTCCCCGCAGTTCGATGGTACTTGCGGACCGCACTGTGTCTCTGCAGGCCCTTTGCAGACACGCTCTCCTTGCCTGGTGGAAACCTGCTCCCAGGAAGCTCACTTTCCCAGGGGTGTCTGACCTCTAAAACCTTCATTCTCATGTGTGAAAGCAAAATGGTGTCCATGAGTGGAGCTTCTGGGGAAGGTTTTGGCCGAGGAAGGCGCCCTGCCTGGATTCAGGAAGCCCGTGCGCAGGGGTGGCCTCCTGCTGCCCCTGAACAGGCCCCGCCCACATACGCTCCTCCTGTCGGCAGGACTGCAGAATCTGGGGTGGAGTACACACGTTTCAGACTGTTGTTTGCATCACAGTGTGACACTGTCAGTATTCCTTCATCTCTGTGCTTTTGAAGAGAAAACCCACAAGTGCTGAGGCAAGAGCTGTGGGGTTAGGTGGGCTCTGGCCTGCAGCGGAGGGTCCCCCTTAGTTAGGGGAACCGTAGACACTGTGCTCTCATGTTCCGTGTGGTGAGGCGCAGAGGGGCCAGGTGTGTGACCGTGTTTTGGGGCCACACGGAGCGTCTGCAAAGACGTGGCAGTGGTACAGTGCTCCCCGCTGATGGAGCAGCGTCCCCCACAAACACAGAGCTTGCTAAACCCCCGTTTCCTCCTGCCTCTTCACCCTGCCGGCCAGAGAAGTGCAAAGTGAGGGGAAATGGAGCTCAGACAGAAGCAGAGGCATGGTCACCGAGGTCCCGTGGCCTGCTGTGAGCCCTGGAAGCAGAGATGGGGCATCTGTCACTCTGGGAGGCTTCTCTGGCTGCTGTCACAGGGCCTTGGGGCTGCACAGCATGTGGCACGTCGCTCAGAAGGGCCCCGCGTTTAGGGCCGCTGGTGAGTGCCCTCTGCTGCTCCTGGCACGTGCCCCGCAGGTCCCTGGCTGCGCGTGGAGAAGAGACGCCCTTTCACACATTTGGTCTCGCCCCTCAGCGCAGCCCCTGCTCAGGCACAGCTGCTTCCCCCTTTGTTAAAACCAGGAATGTGTCCCCATGCACAGCACTTGGTCAGGGGCCAGAGTGAGCCGTGTCCCCTGTATTTAGACTGTTCCGGGCGGAGACAGAAGAGCTCCGGGCTCTGTTCCCTCCTACGCTTTTTAATTTAAGAACCCTGGGCGATCAGATCAGCGTGGGGGTGACAAACGGAAGTGGCTTTACTGCTGTTGGTATTCTGAGGTCAGAATGCGGTGGCAGCCAGAGCCCAGGGATGAAGTATTGCATTAAAAATAATAAAGATTAAAAATATGTAGCCGCCCAAGTCAGCGGAGCAGAGCTAACAACCCCATATAAAGCAGCTTAGTGTGGGATGAGCCTGCGTGGGCAGGCAGGGCTGAGCACGCGCCACCATAAATCTCCCTGCCTCCACTGCCGCGCGGCCGGGAGGGATGCAGACAGCAGAGAGCCCAGGGCGCCGGTGGGGGAGGGAGCGTGTGTGCGTGCCTGTGTGTGTGAGAGAGAGAGAGAGAGAGAGAGAGAGAGAGAGAGACAGAGAGAGACTGAGATACTTGGGGAGGGAAAGTAAGGTAGGCATAGACGGATCTGATGGGGAATGAAAGTGTTTATTTCTCTCTTATGTAACCTGAAATGGCAGCTCTACTTCCCAATTTCAGCCTGTGCATTTATCTTTCAAAATTGCATTTTGCTATAAATCAAGATTCCACATGGTGTGTTTGCTTCATGTCTGCAACCTCCGCAGACCTCTCCCTCATCTCCCGCTCTCCACGTCCCTCCTGCCTTTCACACTCTTAGTTCATGGATCACATCCAGGGGTTCCCTCCTACCCAACTCTGGCGATAAATACAATTTCAGGTGACAACTTGCGTCTGTAGGGTTAGACGTCTATCTTCCATGCCACAAACGTGCATTAAACACCTGCTCTCGGTAGTCTGTATGTTAAGTGGTGTGTGTGGGCGGGGGGACAGAATCGGGGAACCAGGAAACAGTAATGGGTTTGTAACCATGGTGCTCAAGGCCCTTGACCGGGGGGTGAGGCAGGGGCTGGGCGTAGGCCTCAGGGCAGGAGGGACGTCGCGACTGTGCAGTGTCTGAAGAGAGTAACTGCATCAAGTGTAGATCGTGCAAGTACAGGAGAGAGGAGCACGAGGTGGGGGAGGGTGTGCCAGGAACCCCGAGCAGGCAGGTCTCTAGGCTCCGAGGGCTCGAGTGTCACAGGGACACTCATCTGTTTGTACCTCACCAGTGCTCCTGATGAATGCTTGTAGAGTCCATTCATTCATTCGTTGGAGAGTCAAGTAAATTAATAAAAGAACGGCAGTTTAGTTTTCAAATTCTCAGTGGGACACGGGTTAGCATGTCACCTTCATCGTAATTAATTCAGGGAAATAAAGTGCTCTTCCTCCAAGGAGATGTCCCCATGGTGAACCTCCCGCGCACCCCCTACTTCGGGCTCCCTTTCGCTGAGCCTCAGCGGGGCTCCTGCACAGTGAGCCTCTGGACTGGGGTGGGGCTGGTCTCCCCGGGCCAGGCAGACGGGGGCGCTGTCCAGAGCCTGGTGCTGAAGGCTGCCTCCACTTTCTGGCTGAGTAAATGCAGACGAGCTGGTGGGCGTATTTCTCAGTTTCCTCATCTTAAGTCGTGGATTAGGAAAGCACCCTCCAGGAGGGGTTGTTGTGAAGCTGAAATGAGATGATAGATGAGATATGCGCACGTAGAACCACACGACCAGGTCTCTGTTGGCGCAGTTAGTGTTCCTAGGGCTCCTTCTGCTGTGATTCCTTACAGCTGGATCATTCACGTAGCACCTCAGCTGTATCTGCTGTGGGGTAACCATTTGTCTCCAGTGTCAAGCTCCCTGCCGGCAGAAAGGAGGCACGTAGGGTTCTCTGCTGGGCAGAGCACAGCATCCGGTGTTACAGGTCTTTTTGGTTAGAATTTTTTTTGATGTTTTTTGATGAGGATGATGAAAGAGTTATAGAGCTTTCAAGCTGGAAGGGGTGTTAGAGCTCACTAATCAAAGCTTTTCTTTTTATATGTGAAGAGGCAAGGGTCAAAGAGGCTTCATAATTCGTCACATTCACCTCTGAGTTCTTTCTGATGGCTGCGTGGGGCTGCGTTCTCGGATGGCCTCAGTGCAAGACTGCCAGAGACTGAATGAACGGATGAGACTTTCAGTTTGCTTTATTACGGAGGATGTCATTCTCGGCTGCAATTTGGCAAAAGGCTTCCAAGGAGGAAACCCCAACAAGACTTATAGGTAATCCTTTGTAGGGGAGGGTAATGTGAGATCCAGAGTTATTTGCAGAAAAGTGGGAATTTCAGAGGGACCAGAACAAAGAGGATCCTGGGCAGTTAGGTGTTAGGGGCTGAACTGTGTCCCCAAAATTCACATGTCGAAGTTCTAAGCCCCAAGACGTCAGAATGTGGCTGCATTTGGAGATGGGGTCTTCCAGTAAGCGACTGCGTTACTGTGAGGCTGTTCAGGTGGGACTTGATCCAGTGTGAGCTGCCCGTGTAAGAAAAGGACATTTGACCACAGAGAAGTACCAGGCACGCATGCACAGAGGGACACCATGCAGGGAGAAGACGGCCGTCTACACACCAAGGAGAGGCCACAGGAGAAACCAGCCTGCCCACACCGCAATCTCGGGCTTCCAGCTTCCAAACTGAGACAGCAATGGCTGTTCGTGAGCCCCCAGCCTGAGCTGACTAATACAATACACGGGAGAGGAAATGGGAGGGGAGAGCGGTGAGCACAACACTCGCTTTCAGACATACGTGCCCCCAGCTGCACACCCTCTGTGTTCTCTCACTCAGTCTTCCCCACCAGCAGACAGGTGACAGCTTACAATTTATTTTTAACAATTATTAGGAGAGGCAAGACTTATAGGTAACTGCTTGTAGGGAAGGGTAGCTCAGAGAGGGTGAACAAGTCCTAGGAGCACCCAGCAGGCATTTTCTGAGTCAGGACCCACACCCAGGACAGTGAGTGTCCCAGGGGACACCCTGATTACGTCAAGGAGACTGCCCAGGAAGGCAGGCACCAGCAGGCAGGCCATGGGGGTGATGGGAAGGGCAGGTGGCATTAGGAAGGCAGGGGTGCCTTCAGGGTCACATGTTTTGAGATGGCGTATGTGCCGTGCCTGAGCCTCTGGAGTCGTCGTCTAGGTCACTGCCTCCAGCTCTTTTAAGAAGAGATGCAGTGCCTTTTCCGCTGCAGCCCCCAAGGCTGCAGGTTATGTTCTTGGTCCTCTGGGCTCCCCGTCCTTGGGCCCAGGGCCCAGGCAGGACCAGCCTCTCCCCCCACCTGGAAGCCTCCTGGGCTTTCAGGCTGAGTCCTGCTGGAGGAAATGCCAGCCCACCGCTAGGTGCTGGGCTCAGTACCTGCAATTTGCACAGAAATAGTCGAGATATTTCAGATAGCTGAGGTGCTGGGATGTGTGCGTGGAGGAGAAAATAGAGATGCCTCCTGCCACGTGTCCTCACAATCCATGGCAGCCCAGGGTGAACTTTCCATCAAGGTGACATTGGCTGAAAACAGAAAAATAGCACTCATTTGCTTAAAGACTACAGAGCCAGAGACACCAAAGGACAGATCAGATCCCTGCCCTACCCAGACTTCTGCAAGGGAGCCGTGGCCCCAGGCAGCGCTTCCCGATGTTAATGGGGTCCCCTTACCCCATTACAGGTTCTCAGCTGCTGGGTTTGGGGCCCGGACTCTGTTGCTGAGAAGCCTCCGGAGCCAGGTGACTGGCAGGCCCTTCTCTCAGGGCACTGGCTCCCTGCACAGCCGTCCTGCAGGCTCAGGCAGCGTGTGGTGTGGCCAGTGAGGACAGTGCCCTGAGATCAAAGGGGGCAGCTGTGTCTCTGAGTGACGGTCAGGTGCCCGCTGGGTGCCAGTCACTGGTGGATTGGGCTCTCAAGTTCCTTCCAGGAAAGAGGCCATTGTGTGGGCAGCCCTGAAGCACGTAGTGTCCCCGGGGCACCAGGAAAGGCTCCAATCGGGCTGACCGATGAGATGCTCCACCGTCCCTGGGCACTCCTGCTCAGAACACATGGGCCACACAGGGGGGACTGACCTCTGGAGACCGCAGGCCGTCGGACACGGCTTGTTTCCTAAGCCAGCCACGCCCAGAGCTTGTAGTTCTGTCTCATCCCAAAAGAATCAGAGTCTCCCAGAGCCTCACAAAGGCCCTCGGTGGTGCCAGGCAGGGACCCAGAGGCACGGCATCCCCGTCCCACCCCAGGGCATGCCGGTCACGAGCGCGGACACTGCAGGTTCCTGTCTCCCAACACACACACAGGATTTCTCATTGTTTTTCAAATAATTTTCAGAAATAGTCTGTCCTACGTCGGCTGGATGACAGCTGCCATCATGAGTGCGTGCCTCAGAAAATCCCATAGGCACCGAATTTCATCACTGAAGGAGATGCTTTGCTGCATTTTGTTTCCTCTCTGAAATATGTCTGCTCCGGGGTCCTGACGAGGAAGATTGAGAGAAAATGCTAGTTCCCAGCCAAGGCTGCATGTGCAGAGACGTGGAGTCGGAAGGCCCGGGGTCTTCTGACCTGAGTGCCCTCCCTGAGGCTCCCAGCCTGGAGCCGGGCAGGGCCCGGGTCTCGCCCCAAGTGACGTCTGTGCCCAAAGCAGGCGAGCGAGGCCGGTGGTCAGCAGGCCGGCTTGCTCTGCGGCACCCATGGACGAGGGCTGTCCCGGCAGCACCGTGTTAAACCTCCCCAGCAGCTTCCCAGCAAGGTGGCCCATCCTTCCTGTTCTGCCAGAGAACTGTATGAAGCCCGCAGCTCCAAAGTTTCTCGTGAGCGCCACTGGGCAGCAGCCAAGCCAGGACTGGAGTGAGCTGCTCTGTGCTTTGGTTGCATCCCCTCTGCAGACCTGACCCCTGTGGGGACCTAGAGGACACCCTCATGTGCATTGTCTGTGCCCTCCTAACACCCCTGAGAGGTCCCCACATGTCCAGACAGACCAGGAAAGTCACTCTATCCAGGAGCAAGGGCGGAATTCATTCCGGGTTTCTGAGCTCACGTCGTGGTTCACTTTGAAGGGGTCTCTGGTAAGGACAGAGCCTCTGGCAGTGACCACTGCACCCTGAGTTTGTTCTGGGGTTTATACATCCCTGACCCAAGTGCCCGTCTAACGTGGAAATCCCCGAGAGGTAGAGGCCCACAGCACACACTGCAGGGTGAGTTCTTCCCTGGGTCTGGTTCTGACAACGTGGCCTTGGTGAGGCTGCAGGAGCAGACTTCACAGCTGAGCAGCTGCTTTTGCAAGTCCTGGCCTCTGGAGGCCTCCAGCGAGCCCCCGTGTGGAATCTCACACCCACTGGGCGTTCGACAAACGCTGGAGGCTCTGAGCGGCACAGGCTCAACTCAGAAAACCAGTGTTGGCCGAGTGTGTGCAGCACTTCTAAAGCTTCATGTTCTGCTTTGCAAGTGACAGTGTCCCATGGTTTCATTTTCTCTGCATAGACAGAAGACAGGGCTTTATTGTCCTTCTTTTCCGTATAGAAAAATAAGGTATACAACTAGATAATGAGTGGTTAGTACAAATAACTGCTGGATGGCGCAGATCAGTCAGGGACACTTTATCTCCACATGAGAAGTACAAGTGTGTCTGCTGCCCACACCCCAGATTCGCCTCTGTTAGCAGAACCCATGTTAGCAGGGGGGTAATGCACGCACGCAGTTGGAAAGTATATTCTGGCCTCTCGCAGGGAAGATCGCCATTGAGCCGCAAAGCCGAGTCACTGGTTCCAGTTCCGGGTCAGCCTTCTCTCCCTCTCTCCCTCCGTCCTGCCGTGGGAACGTGGGCGCAATGGCTGGAGCCCCAGGCGCATCTTGACACCGTGAAGAAAGGACAGGGGTCTCATCTCAGAGGCACTGGTTGACGCTAATGCCCTTGAGCTGGGGACCAGGGCCAGCCACCGCCCAGCTGTGGACTTCCCATGATGCAAAAGTAAACTCACAAACACCTACACAAACGAACAGAGACTCCAGCACACCTTCTAGCCTCCGCAGCTGCCAAGTCTTGCTGTTAGCAGTGAAGCTGGTCTCTGCGTCCTGCACTGCTCAGAAGTGGACACACAGCAGTGTCACCGAGCAGAGCTGCCTGCTGCCCCTGAGAGGGCAGGAGACCAGGGCACGGCATTTTCCGGTCTCGGTCCTGGGTGCAGGCTACGCGATGAGGAGCCCACTGGGAGGGACGGTGAGTTTCTCTGCCTCCTCCCAGCGTCGCTCGAGAGGGACCCCAACACGTTGAAGGCTTGGTGTAGTAGCTGTCATTCCAGAAGCCTCTTGAGCAATAAGCAAGGTGAAGTGAGTGTGTTTTAATTAAAGCCTCAGAACAATCAGAGACAGTCAGGTGCTTCCGCCGTCAATGCTGACAGCTCCCAGTGGTGCCCGCTGCTGAGCGTGGGGAGCAGGCGCAGGCGGCAGGGGAGGAGCGGCTGCCCCAGATCGGCCTGGCAGGCCTGGCGAGTGCCCTGAGGCCCAGCGCTGGCGGCCCACGGACCCTCCTGGGCAGCTCAGCCTCTTTCCAGGGCTGGTGCCTCTGCCCTTTCAGAGCAGGGCTGCTCGTGCAGTGCTTTCCATTTGACCCGGACCCACTGATGCCCCCGAGTTCAGGGACGGGATTACTGTGTCTAAGGGCCTGACGTCCTTTGGAAACAATTGCAGGAGTGATGGACGGCCAGTGGGCCTGGGTTTTCGTCTGGCTCCCCACAGAGACCTTGGAAAACCACTCAATTTCTCTGTGCCTCGGTTTTCTAATCCATAGAGTGGGGGTGGCACTGTCATCCCCGATTCGTGTAATTATTGGGATCAAAAGGCATGAGAGTGAAGGTGCCATGATGGGCGTGGAATCCTGTGGCCCCACACAGCTGTGTTCTGCTCCGAGTGCTGTCTGCACAAGGACGGGAAGCATGATCAGAAACGTGACTCCACAGGTCTGGGAACGCGGCCCAGCGTGGGCACGCTGCAGCAGGCTGCCGGCAGTCGGGCGATGGCAGAGCTAAGGGTCATTGCGAAGGATTCGGTGCGGCACCTTCGTTTTAGGGGCGAGGAAACAGAGACCAGAGGGTCAAAAGGCGGGAGTAGGACTGCCGCTCGCTCGGGGGCGCTTCTCCTGCTGGTGGGGTGGGGGTCTGCTCCCCTCTGCAGCTCTGTGCCTGCGACAGCCCTGTCAGCAAGATGCGGCACCCCTCCACAGCCCGCTGCCTTCCTGGCACCCTCCCGGGCAGTCTGTCTCTGCAGAGAACCAGATCCTGTCATTAATAGCAATAACTATTTTTAAACAAACAAATGGCTGTTGGCACCACACTCGGGACAAAAACCCAGGAAGTTAAAGTGACTGGATCCGACGGGGCTGCTTAGGGAGAAATCGACTGATGTGGAAAACCAGACGTGCCCAGTTGGAAGGCAGGGTGGAAGTCTGACTTTTTCATGCTCCAGAACCACACGCTCTTCGCTCGTGGGTGGAAGGGACTGTGATGAGTAATCACCTCCAACTACGTGGATGTTCTGTTTGTGTCCCTGTTTGGCTCAGGTGACAGTCATGTGGAGTGTGGTCGGTTCAGGTAATTGGGTCGTGCTCATTTGTACGGACCCAGGGCTGGTGGGCAGAAGCAGAATAAGGAGGCAGGAGGGACCGTGCTCCAGGAGAGGAACAGAAACCAGCACAAGACGTGACCTGGTTTGATGGAGGAGCGGGAAGCCGCTGTGGGAGGAGGAGGGGGCGTGGGAACCAGGCGCCTGACCAAGTGTCCTCAAGCGTCAGAGTGGAGGACAGACACCCATGGTGCACTTTGACCTGGTTTGGGGAGGCCTGGACTAGGGACGACCTAGGAACATGTGGATTGAGGGATCTGGGCTGTAGACCAGCAGCATGGGGTGGGGCGGGGGCGAGACAGGAGCTCCCGGGACAGGCGAGTGTCTGCGGGGCACACAGAGGGTGTGGCTGTTCAGGGTCCTGAAGACTCAGCTTCGATCCTGGAACAGGCCTGCTGGGCTGCCGTTTACCCATCTCCCCCCAGCTCCGCACCTGCAGGAAGTCTGTGCTGTGCTGTGAGTGACCCAGTGAAAAATCAGAATGCAGGCAGGGTTGCGCTGCACGGCCAGCAAGAGCAGCTTAGTTTTGATCTCTAGGGTTTATAAAGCAATTTCAGTCCTGTTATTCCATGTCATGGTGGCGAGTCCAACCTTCCTTTCACTGATGGTGGAGTTGGGTTGATGGGAGGTTGTGCAACTTTCCAAAACTGCCAGCGATGGACTAGCCACACGGACACCTGCTCTTGACCACGGGCAGGTGTGCTCGGTCCTCCTCTGCGGGGAGAGGCCAGAGTGCGACCTCCGGGAAGTCCCGAGCCTCGTCAGTGATGGCCGCGATGGACGGAACTTCTGTCCAGGAGAACAGCTCTGCGTTGGTCACTGCGGCCATTCCAAACAAGATCTGCGAGCAGGTGACTGGTGTACCAGCATAAGCAAGTGTGCTGCAAAGAGCGAATACAACTTGGGGGAAATGGGTCAGCCTTTGGTGAGAACCTGTGTTAGACTCAAACTCTGAGGAATTAAGCATTTGTGACAAGGTAGGACGTCAGTGCTGGCTTCTGACCATGCACGCTTGCCTTTTCACCTCTGCGTTAAGGCCGTTGACCTCCGCCATCAACCCTTCTAGTCCACAGGCATTTCTCTTTCCTGGGTTTTGGTCCATGGACTGCCTATAGCCATTTGTTTGTTTAAAAATAGTTTTCCTATTGATGACATGCTCTTTGAGCAGAATTACTACCGACGTCTTGCATAACTTCTGTATGGCGCTTACACTACCATGCTCCAGACGCTAGACTTAACAAAGTACCTAAGTCTTAAAACAATGACTTTAGGACAATGGCCAATACACAGAGAAGTTTTTTTGTTTTTTTTAAATATGTTTTTTATTGGGGAAGGGGAACTTTATTGGGGAACAGTGTGTACTTCCAGGACTTTTTCCAAGTCAAGTTGTTGTCCTTTCAATCTTAGTTGTGGAGAGCGCAGCTCAGCTCCTGGTCCAGTTGCCGTTGCTGTTGCAGGGGGCACAGCCCACCATCCCTTGTGGGAGTCGAACCGGCAACGTTGTGTTTGAGAGCCTGCGCTCCAACCAACTGAGCCATCCGGGAGCTCCAGGGCAGCTCAGCTTAAGGTGCCGTGTTCAATCTTAGTTGCAGGGGACGCTGCCCACCACCCATTGCAGGACTCGAGGAATTGAACCGGCAGCCTTGCGGTTGAGAGCCCACTGGCCCATGTGGGAATTGAACCAGCAGCCTTTGGCGTTAGGAGCACGGAGCTCCAACCACCGCCTGAGCCACCGGGCCGGCCCCCACAGAGAAGTTCTTGTATTGACTAATTTTTTTTCTCTTGGCACGTCTCCTCCTCCTCCATCCTGTAAGCTCCTTGACGTCTGGGGCCATATCTAGTTTTAAGTATCCCCCACAGTTCCCATCTCTGTACTATAAGACAAATTATACCTCACCGACTTCCTCATGGATTAATGTCTGTTTCATCTGCCCAATGGTAAATAAAATTAAGCAAAACCCTAAGCTTGACACAGACTGATATAGATTCAATTTCTCCATCTATGTCTTTCTGTAACCCCTTAACTTATTCAAGCCTCAGTTTTTACAACTAATGTATGGGGCTGGTATCCTCTTATAGTTTTGAGGATGTGTTCATGTATAATACATCTAGCAAAATGTTTAGCACAAAAGTTCTGTGTAAAGGGCAGATAAAATAGTACTGGTAATAATGAACTTTATAGTATTAAACATGAAGGAAAGTAATGTCAGCAGACCACACAATTGGTATCTGAAGGAGCGTAACCACACCCCTAAATAAAAGCAAAGAGATATCAAAGATGTGACAAAAGGAAGCAAGTAAATAGTGGACGCGATCCATAGATAATCTTTTAGCAGCGGGCAGAGTCTCGTGCGAGCAGGGATCTGCTCTTATCTATTCCAATGTCAAACTCATTATAAGCATAGAATCATGGTTTGTTGAATGAATGAGCAGAGAATAAATCAAAAGTTCTGGCAAAGGGGCTGATTTTGTGTGGCAGAGCATCTGAGATGAGCTCTGTCCTTAGCTGAGGTGCTGGCACAGGACCGTGACCGGTCCCGCCACATTCACAGAAGTCCACACAAAACCCTAGACTGTGCATGATTAACTTGTGTGTGTGCCAGACAGCTATCTCACCTGCCATTCTTCAGAATTTCAGGGGTACGTGTGCACATACAGTTGTATCCATCCATCCATCCGTCCGTCCGTCCATCCAACCATCCATCTTCCATCCATCCATCCATCCATGTACCCGTCTATTTACCTGTCTTCCATCCATCCATCCATCCATCTGCCCGCCCATCCACCCACCCAGGGTTTATTGAGAACCTACATGTGCCAAGTTACACACTAGGGAGTGGGGGTACAACACGGATAGGGTACAGCCCTACCAAGTTCACTTTTAATAGAGTACACAGACGATGTCAAAAGACAATAATAATGCACATAGATTCTGTTCAGCAAGGAAGTAACTTTCCTGGAAATGGGAGTTCTGCTGACCCACCTGAACCTTGGCAATAGCTTTTCTTGCCTACAACTTTCCAACAATACAGAAATTTCTGAGTCCATAGCTTTATTCTGCTAGCATTAACTTATGTAATTATTGGTCAATACTCTCAGGCTGAGACGTCTATGTTAGTAAAGCAATTTGACCAATTCCTAATTGCCTACTTACGGTTCTAGGTTTCACTCTTAGATCATTTGCCTAAAGGCACCTCAAGTGTAAAGTTTACGTTTTATCAAGCAGGTTAATAATTTTTCTTCATTTCTTGTTGGCACATTCAAAAAATCATTTGCACACTTTTTTCAGCCATCATGGATCAAAACTGCTGGTCCTGACACAAAATAAATGTCAGGAATGAGAACACAGTGTGGTGGCAGGGATCACGCACTTCGTGACATCACTGAGAGTGTGAAGAAATTGTGTGCAGGTGCTGGAACGGCATATATTTCAGCAGCAATTTGTGTGTTAATGAGCGTGTGCTGCTTGCTGGCCAGAAATGAGGCTCTGTGTGTCTGACAGGGGTGATTGCTGGGACAGGGACCCTCAATAGCTGGGGCAACAAGTGGGGTCACATACAGCTCTCCTCTGTGTTAGCTGCCCTGAGGTGGCGAATGCTGTGCTGGGACCTACAGGAAACAGGACCAGAGTGTTCCGACCTCCGGGGACATGGCTTTGGAGATGGGGAGAGGCAGGGCTGCCATGCAGCTACAACAGTGCTCACCCAGGCTCCCTGGAGCTGAGATGCCCCTCCAACGCCCCACCAAAGGAAGGGAACTGGGCCATTCCAGCTCTGCAGTGACCGGTCATTCATAAGGATGGCCCCATTACAGGCGTGAGTTTGGACACGACAACTCTCCTCAGTCAAGGGCAGTTCCAGGAGAGAGACTCAGGCGAGAACCATGGCCACCTCCCACAAGAGGGGTAGTAGCTCTTTAGCTCTTAAGGAGCTCAAGGGTGGACTGGGCGGGCCCCACTTCTCCTTCATTCCTTATCATCATCTTAAAAACAGGGAAATAGTGTGGCCAGAACCCTTCTCCCTCCACCCTCCCACTCATCTGCCTCCCCCTTTCCTTCCACCGTCCGTCCTCCTTCAAAGTCATGCTTCTTGAAAGAGGTTACAATGCCTGCTGTGTCAACTTTTTCCTCCATGTGTTCCAGGCTGGCGTCTGTCCCCAGCATGACTCAGCAATGGCTGCTGCCAATAGAAACGCATCTCCAGGTTGCTAAGTGCAGTGGAGAGCTTTCCGTCCTCAGCAGACGTTGGTCACACCCTCTTGTCTTCCGGGATCCCAGACTCCAGCTCCCCCCACAACACTGCTTAGCCTTCCTGGTCCCCTGGGGGCCCAGCCTCCTCTGTGGGGCCTTGAGCCCTGGGCTTTCTCGGGGCTCAGGTCTGCATCTCTGCTTCGGCACCAACCTCCCCACACAGTGTGAGGCGCTCTGTCCGCAGCGTCTGCTCACGAGCTTCCATCTCCAGCCTGGGCCCTGTCGCCAGGCCTGACATCCAGCCCTTGACCTCTGGGGTGTCCTAGTGTCCCCCGGACTCTTCCACACACACCGCAGTCAGGTGTTCTGCTCACTGCAGGGAGCTGTCCAGTTGTGCAAGCCAGACACCTGAGGATTTCAGCACCTTTCTCTTTCTTATTTCTCAGATTCATTCTGTCACCAACTTGTGTAGTTTTACTTCCCACATGTCCCCAACTTCTCCCCATCTCTGCTGCCTCCCACCACTGCTCTGGTCGAAGCTGCCATCTCGCTTGCCGGGACCATTGCGATAACGCAGTGGCTTAGCTGCACCCTTTCTGTTTGACCTCTGCAGGCATTCCCCATACCTGGGGAGAGTGACTTATCACTTGACATGACATTCCTACAATGCCACTTGGTACTTAAAGTCCTTCAGCGGATGCAAAACTCCCTTCACCGTGTCCGTGGTGGCCTGGCCTCCTTCTGCACCCACAGCCCTTGTTCTCCCCGCACCCCACGCTATTGCCACGCTACCCTCTTGGGTGAATCGTCATCTGCTCTTTGCCTATTGAGCTCCACCTCATTCTTCCTCGGGTCACATCCTCAAGTTAACGCTGGATAATGAGAACTATACTAACTAATACACTGCAACTAATACTGAAGACGTCCCTTCCCACTGTGAGCTGGCCAGACCCCCTGGGAGATGCACACGCACCTCTGTGTATCTCTCTTCCGTAATGCTTTGGGTGACAAACCCCCACTGGGTTAGGAAGTTATCTAATTAAACTCTGCGTTCTCATTCTGCTGTAAGCTCTGTGAGTGTAGGTAGTTCACACATAGGGCTCAATAAATATTTTTGAATGGCTAAATGGGTGGTAGGTTAATGCATAAATGAGTTCACTGTGACGTAGAATAAAGAACAGACACCAACTGTAGAGGAAAGATGTTCCTTTGGGTTGACCGTGGAGTTTAAGAGGCCTGTGTGCCATCTAGGAGCTACGTCCAGCATTTGCTCAAACGTGGTGATGGAAGTCACGGATGGGGCAGAAGTACCAGGGCTGGAGGCCACGACAGGAGCCTGGGGATCAGCAGGCAGGGGGCAGAGAGGCTCATGATGAAGACTGAACGTTAGGGGCTGTACTTTGCTCCCCAAAACTTGTATGTTGGGACCCTAACCCCCGATGTGACTCCACTTGGAGGTGGGTCTTCTAATGTGGTGATGAAGTTAAAATGAGGCCATTAGGTGGCCCCTAATCCAACCTGCCTGCTGTCCTGTAAGAAAAGGAAGTTGCGACACGAGAGAGAGACCAGGGAAGGGAACACAGAGGCGAGACCAGGTGAGGACACACGGGAAAGCAGCCGTCTGCACGCCCGGGGACAGGCCTCGAGGAGCCAGCCTCACGGGCACACTTGCAGCCTCAGAACTGGGAGGAAATACGTCTCTGCCCCCTGCTCTCTGGTGCTTTGTGACAGCAGGCTGAGCAGATGAACTGTTGGCCACGGGGAAAACCGGGGCATTTGGTGTCACGGACTCATGGAGAAGAGATTTAATAAGCAGGCGAGTGGTCAGTATTCTCACAGCACTAAGACAGTCGGTAAATCAGAACTGAGCCTTCTGCTCAGTTTAACAGTAAGGAGGCCAGTGTTTCCAGAGGACTAGTTACGACGAGTTAAGGGACATGGGAAACACAGAAGCCGTGGGAGGTCCAATTTCTTGAGCAGCTGTGGTGAAGAGAAGGCATTACGACAGGAGAGCAGTGGGAAGTGAACGTGGGCTCGAACAGACTGCCATTGCGGGTGGTGTGCGTGAGCAGGGGTGCCCACTGGCGGACAGCACTGGCGGGGGGGGGGGTGTGGGGCAGTGACAGGACGTGCCAGAGGATGAAAGGCCCATCCCAGCACAGGTGGGAAGACGAGCAGAACTAAAGAGGAGAAGACGGAAGGAGGGAGACCCAGGCCCGTCTTTGTGTGGGTGTCAGGGAGTAAAGCCGGCCTCGGCTGAAGGCTTCAGCCTCCTCTGTGAACTCAGGATTCTTGTGTTCATTCTGGATGGTTCCCAACGACACAGCTAAGGTTGGGGGAAATTCAGCAGTGCAGATTTCAGTTCAATAATAAGAACGCCTGAATAATAGCAATAGCTAATAACAATACTAGTGTTTAACTTACTGAGTATTCGTCATGTGCCAGTTGGTACACTAAGGACTTGAATGTGACTGCATAGCTCTTAATTCTCTCCGGTATCCAATGAAGTCAGTTTCGTCGTTGTTTTTATTTTGCAGATAAAAATATTTAAGATTCAGGAATGTGAAGTGACTTCCTCAAGTCACGCACTCAGAACCTGGTCAAAGGAGTAGCTTCACTGGGAGTGAGCTTCCCATCTCTGCTGGTGCTTCTGCCTAAAATGTGTGATGACTGCACAGGGCAAAGTGGGCATTTCTTTTAGAAGCAGGAGATAAAAAGGAAGGCTGGCCATCTGCCCTCCAAATACTTAGGATAAGCACGTGGTAGGTGTGCAAGAAAAGATAATTTGATAATTCAAGCAATAAAGGTGGGATTGAATAACTTGGTGGTTTTAGGTCTGCGTACGTTGAAGCCTGGTGGTCCGGGAAGATGGCACAAGGTTACCCGAGAGGCTCTGGGTGTTTCTTCCCCAAGCCCTGCCCGCACCTCACCACTGCAACTAGGTCATCTGTAGTTCCAACTGCTCCCATGCGTATTGGGGTCCTGCATAAAATTTCATATAAAAAAGATTCTCTGGCTAAGAACATGGATACAAGCATTGGAATAAAAAATCACTTCTATTCTAGCCATCTGATTCTGTGGGGAGAATTTCCCGGTGGGCAAGGGTGCCATGGTGCTGGAACAGCCTTCTCCATGCAGCTTTGCCTCCTGGGCCCCTGCCTGCCCCTGAATCCCTGCCTGGCCCCCAGCAGGGCCCGGTCCTCCCGGGGAAGATCCGCAGTGCATCTCAAAGATGAGCGCCCATCTTAATCCCCAGGCGTGTTGAACCGCAGCAGTTTCAGATTCCGGGGTCTGCATTTCTCACGGTGCCGCGTTGGGGAAGGTCTGAGTCGGGAGCACTCTGGCGGGCATCAGGTCCCAGGGCTGCGCTGGGCCCAGCCCCGCTCTGCGCGCCTGGACCCGTCTGGTTGACCCCCCGCACTCTCCCTTCCCCTCCTCTGAGGATGTCCAGTGAGAACAGAACTGGCAGACATGCTCTGTGCTCACACAGGAAGCGCCGACTCAGCGGCCCCTGCAGATTCCTGGGAGTCCGGAGGGAGAGGAGGGCAGCAGTGGGCAGCTGAGCTGTTTACCGCCGGCCACCTGGGTGGGGCTCTAGCCGTGAGCCCCAGGACACCTGGAGGGGCACCCCTGCAGAGCTGAAATTCCAGGGCGCACCGCAGGTCAGCACAGCTGGTGATCAGCTGCCGTTCCCATGGTGATGCACCCTGCGCTCTAGCCGCCTCCCTTCTCTGTAACCTCCATTAAGCAGAACAAAAGCTGAAGACGCAGCAGCCATTTGATGCACTGGCGGGCGGGCGGGGGGGGGGGGGGGGGGGCGCAGGCTTCAGCTTTCCTGGGAGCAGATCCCGGGGCCCTTGCAGCTGCCTTCTGGCCTCTTCGAGGCGCACAGCTGGGCTCCCGGGCCCCTGTCGCCCTATCGTCAGACACCACTGCACAGACAGCCTGCTGGTTTGGGGACGACCCCCTTTCCTTCACCTCTGCTAGCTCACTGTACCTCTGCACACCAGGAAGGGAGAACCAAACATCAAAGGAAGCGAGGACTTCATGCAATTCTCGCAGGTGTGCGTGGGAGGCGGGCGCCCTGGGGCCCCGCCCACTCCGAGAACCATGGGGGCTTGGGGGAGGGTCAGGAGGATTAGCAGCCATCAGGAGGCTGCCCTGGGAAAGGGGTGTGCAGGACCCCAGTCTGTCTCCCTGTGTGTTATAAGCCCCGCTTTCTCAATGGGGCCTTTTCTCCCTTGCTCCCCTCCCCACTGGGCAGCTCTGGGTGTGCGAGCCAGGCCTCCTGCCAGCGCCATCTCCTCGCCCTCCTGCTCTCTGTCTCCTGCACCCCACACCTGTCCTACCTGAGCAGGGGGTCACCGCGCCAACAGCCCAGCGGCCTTGCTGTTTGGAAAGCGGCTTCTGGAGCCACTAGGGTTTGTGGCAGCCCCTTCAGGAGCATCTCCGCCGTCCTGTGGGACTGTCCCCGAGACAGGGTACACCCTCTGTCCCATGATGACTGCAGGCCCTTGGGGGGAGGGCTCAGCAATGGAAATAAAAACATCTCATTATGAAGGGGAGGGGGAGACCCTGAGCAGATTCTCACTGTGGAGGGTGACGCCAGAACCACAGGCCCAGGAAGCTTCTGGCACCAGGTCTGTGCTGCTGCAGACCGCCTGGTAGACACGCTTCTCCCTAATGCGAGGTTAGAGGTTCCCAGACCTTGGATTCCGCTGATGGTGAGGGCACTTATTTTTATGTTAGCACATTTACCATCCAATCTAATTTAAGAAAAGCCAGGTTTTTCACGTTTACTTCCAGTTCAATTGTAGAACTCAGAATTGCACGTGGCAGGAAGGATGGTGGTGCCAGGGCCGACCTGCCCACGGACCCCTGAGCCCCTGACACGAGCCTCGACTGGAGCCCCAGGTTTCCTCTGCCACCAGTCTCCACGTGGGCATTCAGGGCCCTCTCAGGGCAGTCTTCAGTCCCTGTGGCATGAATCTCCTCTTCTCTCCGACATGCTCACTTTGCCTGGACCCAGACTGGCTATGGAGGCTGGGGGAGGGGAGACCTGGCCTGAGCACAGAATATCACAGGCTCAGAGGGCTGTCACATGTGCCATGTGGGCAGGGCAGGCCAGGCCCCTCTGTTCCTGCCCCAGCAGTTCTGTAGTGGCCTTTGACCTTTCTGCTTACACGTGTCCAGGGGATCTGAGTGATTACAAGGTCTAAGTGGCTGAGAGCCTGTGTCCCCTCATACTCAGCTGGTGCCTTTGAAGAGTCAGCTTGGGGCTGGGGTTTGGGACACGGGCACAGAGGGGATGGAGTTCCAGCAACCTAACTGGGAGCTGGCTCCCTAGGCCTGATTCTGGACCCGTGTTCTCTGAATGGATTGTTGATCCTTTGAAAGACCTGTCAGTATTCCCACAGTGGAATCTGTCCATTAAAACTAATCAATAGATCCAGATTCAAAGTGGAGCGAAGCTGAGCGTGAACTGTTCTCTCTCTGAGGAGAACGTGTGTGGAGCAGTGAAACAGGCATCTGTGATGTCAGAAGTCCCGTGCAATTCCCACGTGGCCGCTTTTAGCGGGTGATGAGAAGCAGCTTGCTTAATCCCGTGAGCCTCAGTCTCCTCGCCTGTGAAATGGGCTTGTGTGACCCTTGTCACAGGATTGTGTTGAGACGATGTAAGTAAAGTGCTCAGCAAGGGCTGCTGAGCGGTGTTAGACACACAGAGCTCGTAAAGCAGCGCAAAGGCTCCCACCCGCCTCTCAAATTCCCCATGTTGTTCTCAGTAGGTGAGAGGCGAGTGTGTACAACCGAGAGTGTGGTGTAGGGACATGTGCAGTCGTGCTGTGGTGGGCAGGCGTGGGGTCCCCTGCCTGCTGGGCGGATTGTGTAAGGGGCTTAGCCGCTTGGGTCTCCTGGCCCTCACCTGTGCGATGGGCGGAGCTTGCCCTTCAGAGAGGCTTGTTATGTGCACAGCACGGACTTGCATTTTAGGGACCCTTGTGCACTGCTCAGAGGTCTGAGAGCCCCTCGCTCTCGTGCGCAGGGCTCTGGGCTAAGCCACAGGGACGTGATGTGACCGGGCACACGTGGTCCCGGTGACCTGAGGTTTACGCCTGCTGGTGTCGGGGAGGGAGTCGTACAGTTCTCAGGCTTTCACTAGGATGTAAACAGAATGACACAGACTTCTGGATGTGGCTCCAGGTGTAAGAATCCTGCACAGCAAACAGATCTGAATTGGGACCGGGAGCTGAAATAATGGCCGAAGTAGGGGTGTGGCATCCAGCAACCCAGTGGCATTTGGGCAAGTGTCTCTGTTCATCGCTTTCTGCCTCCACAAAACTGAATTTTACAAAACGGCCCCACAAGCCTGCTTTGCAGATTAGAGATAATGTCTGGACAGGAGCTGGCTCCTCAAAAGCACTAGGTTACGAAATCACCTGTCAGCGCACCCTGAATAAACCTAGTCTCTGTCCGCCGCGCCTTGGGAGCTGGCTCAGGAGGCCGCAGCCCCAGGAGGACCAGGTGGGTCCCAGCGCAGGGCTCACAAACAGCCCCTGCCCTTCCCCCCACCCCGCCCCTCCCGCCATGTCCTTATCTGGCAGCTTGGCCTGCTCTCCTCCCTTGCCCCTCTCTCCATCCGGAGGTTCTGACGCTGACCAGGCGAGTCCTGGAACCGGGAGGTGAGGGGTCACTACCAGTGCACTCGTGTGTGCATGTGTGTGTGAGCGTGTGCACACGCGTGTGTCTCCCTGTCACATATGCTTTGTGTTTTCACCTCCTTGCCTGACCTCTACCTCTGTCCTTATGATTTTATGTGTCCGTCCGTCACTCCAACACCACTCACTCTGCTGCCAGGGGCCAGAGCCCTGCCTGACAATGACACCGTCCTCCCGCCCCTCTGGGCCCTCAGACACTCACAACAGCTTATGCAATTGTGCTTATCTGGCTCTAGGAGAAGAGAGTGAATTTCAAAGGCAGGGACGAGGTCTGAGTGATTTCTGCATCTGCCACAATTACTACAGTATCTGGGGCACAGTAAGTAGACGCACATAATGAATAAAATCATGACTCAATGAAGTTAACAAAATAGCTGTGTAAATCATTGACGGGAAAAAGAGCAATAGTGGTAAGTAAGCCCTTAAGTGCAGGGTGTGTACATAATTAACTCAAAGAAATAGTCACTATATGTTAGCGCCAGATATCACGGAGGTCGGAGAGTGACAAGACTTGTTGTCAGGTCAGGGTACTTGTGACTTCCTATCATAGACATGCCACAGAAAACGTGCGCTAGACTCGGCCCAGAATTTTTTGAAGAATCTTTGAGATGTCATTGAGACACAGTAAAATGGCAAATGTTAAGTGTGCAGCTTGATGGTGTTTTACAGATGTGTACACATAGCTGAGATACAGAATGTATGTGCCCCTCCCCCCAAAAAGGGCAAAAGGCCTGTGCTCTCTCCTAAGATATTTAACACCAAAGTGACATTCCTCGCAGTCATGAGCTGTCATTGTGAAGGAAACGTGTAGCAAAGATGTGGCTGGAGTGTGGTGGGCCCATCAGAAGCCCTGAGGACCCTGCCAGGGGTCGCCCTGTGTCCTTCAGGAGCGTTTGCCGAAGTCTAATGCCAGTGCTTGTGAAGGGGGCTTTATGTGGAATGGGGTCTTTGCAGATATGATCACGCTAAGATGTGGGCATTAGGATGGCCTAACTTCAGTATGAGCGGTGTCCTTATAAGAGACACGAGAACGTCATGTGATGGTGGAACAGACGTGGGTGTGATGCAGCAGAAGCCAAAGAATGCCGGGGATGGCTGCCATCAGCAGAAGCTCGGGGAGCGGGCCAACCAGCTGCTCCCGCAGCCCTCGGGACGCACCGTGCTGCGGACACCTGGACGCAGGACCTTGGCCCTCAGAGCTGTGGGATAACGAATGTCTGCTGTGCTCAGTCACCAGGTTTGTAATGCTTTGTTGTGGCCGCTCATGGAAACCAACACACACCCACAGTTCATGCCAATGGCAGCTAACACCCCTCTACTAATTGAGATTTGCCTAACAAAATCTCCTTGCTCAAACTCGTGAAGAACTGATAAGTGTGGGTACAATGAAACATCACTACTCCTGGACCTAAGAGCCTAAGGTCACCCTTGTGTTGTCTGTCTAATGCCCCACTGATCCCAGCTGGGCTCCTAGTTAGGACACTGGTAGACACCTATTTTGATGATACCCCAACATACCAGGGAGTCACTCACAGAAAAGCTAATAAAGTTCTACACTTTTTCTATTCACTGGGTATCTGAAGGGAAGGAGGGGAATGTGTAATTCCTGTCCCCAGGGTCATCGCCGTGGGCCCCTCGGGCACACCACTGTGACCGTGGTCCTTCTAGTTACCTGTGTCTAGTCGGGCCTTCTAGTGAGTGTTCTCTCCCTCATCAGGGAGATTTGTTTCTCATTTTGAAGGAGGGTGGTCACGCTGCAATCACTTTGCATGGTCTGGTAACATCACTCCTTCTCTCTAAAGCTCATTGGCCATGAGCATGGATACAATTCATTCCTTAATTGATTTAGCAAATATTTATTGAGTGTGTAACGACCCTGGAACACTGTTCAGCAATGGAGACAATTTCAAGAAGCGCCTGTGACCCTTTTTCTTAGAAAGCACATGTAGTTTGAATGGGACCAACTATAAAATACACATGGAGAGAAATTTTAAACAATTCTAGAAATTTCCGTGGGTTTTGGAAGCTCATGCTTGAAGTCTTTTCAGATCTTACTGGTACTATTCAATTTATCACACATTTTCTTCCTTGAAAAGAAGTTTCCACTGGAAATTTACACTGCCTAATGGGAAGGGCATTTCATGGAGTTGGAATCACCATCAGCTGAAAGACACAATTCAAAGTGTTACACTGGGGATTTCTTTGTCATCCGTGATGCTGTTATAAAAACATCAGAAGATTTTCATACTTATAGGGCTGCACGTTGTTTTGCAACCATGCTTAGCCTGGAAATGTTAGGTCATACTGAGACACAGGGAGCTTATCAGTCAAGGACAAAGATTTGTAAAATAGAATTTGCCCAGCCGGTAAAGCAGCTCTTGTTCTTACCTGAAGAGCCCAGAGGTTCCACAGGTGTGTCTGTGCTTCCTGTCAGGCCTCACCGTGTGCACTGGTCACAGCCCTCCCTGGCAATGCTTTCCTGAAGTTAGCCTCTGTCCCCCCAGGTCATCAGGGAGGCAGCAGAAACTCTCTCCAGCACAAGACACTTTGATTAGCAGAACGTTCTAACCCATTTTTCACATGGATCAAAGTCTCAATTAACTGTACAGAACTCACAGCTGAGAATTAAATTAAAATATGCCAGGTGGGCTATCCTACACCATGACTGTCTGAAGAATTCAAATGACCCATAAGTTACCTGATTGCAAATGGTCACGGGGACCTGATGCTATTTCAGAAGATAAACATGATACTTTGCTCACAGTATACTCATACACACTAGAACTTATTGGCCTGAAAGACTGAATAAATGTTATATATCTACTTGTCTGAAATGTATTCTCATATTTAAAAGGTTGTACCACTCAAGTTATTCAATTTCATCCAACATAGACCCGTTTCTACGGGTAATCCAGAAAGCCTTTGGAAATGGTAGCAAGTTTCCAGGAAAAACACATTATATGTTAAGCTTTTGCTCTGCTGCCCACTCTGCTTGGAATGACGCCTCTTCCCACATGTCCCAAACACCCGAAGGTGCTGTCACTTACCCTCGTGCCTCCTGCGCCCGTGATCCCACTACGCCCCTCTCATGCCATCCTGTGTTCTCTCCACCCCAGTGCTCGGTTATGCACATCTGCTTATCTAGCCCCATTTTTCTTTGCCGCCCTAAACGTCTTCACGGCAGGGAGTGTCTTCATGGCCCAGGTGGCTCCAGCCACCGCGATGATGTGTGACACGTGGGGGGACACGTGTACGTTTTCTTAGCAAATGAGTGAACACAGGAAAGGACTCTCCAAACACCCAGAACTGCCTGGCAATGACTACAGCAACAGATCATTATATGAATCTTTAAAAAAATTACAGACAAATCCATCGTGGCCATCTATGTGCCAGGCACGTGACTAAACTTCATCGAACATGTCTGACAACTTTCCTTGTCTGAGTTTAGGAAATATCTGCAAGAAGCTATACGTCCCCTTTCACTATTTTGTCTCGTCGTTTTCCCATGAATGGTCATGAGGCAGATTTTTAGTTATGCTCCGAAGTTTATGGATCCAATGTCCAGGCTTTGATGCTTCAATATGCCCCTTTGTTCAACCACAGAAATGTGTCTCCAGTTTAATTGACATTTGGCTATATTCTACACTCTCAATCGTCTCTACCTAGGACTAGGTGGGGACGTATAAGACAGACAAGATGGTTTTCTGTCCCCATGTACCCTTCAACCCGTTTCCCCGAGGATATGACACCATGGAGCCTTATTGGGGGTTACTACCTGCACAGAGGGGCTCCCGTGACGTCTGGGTGCCAAGAGCAGTGCTGCTCTGTGGGGCTGCTGTGCTGGTGGACGTCACAGGCATTCCTGTGGGTGGTTCAACCACAGCCGGATGCCAGCAGCCCGCCCTCATATACCAGGGCTCCCGAGCACCAATCAGAACAGTAGAATGAAGCGAGAAAAGTTTCTTCCTTGGTTCACAGGAACTGATGAACCCTTGCATTTCTTCACTTGGTAGCAAATCTGGAGACAGTTTTTCCTAAAACATTCCTTGGTAGACTTAGCTGAGTGGGAAGGGTGCTGTGTCTGTCAGGGGGCCCTGAGGTCTCAGGAGGTCCTGTGGTAGAGTTGGCTCAAGGCACCTCCCCATCAGTGAAACATCATCACATTCAGCCCCCTCGGTCTGTCTGCTGTCACTGACACCACAACAACCCAAGGGAATCCTTTTCTAGGAATTTGAATCTGTGCCTTTGCAGTCTGAACCGGAATGGACCGGAGTTGGTGCTTCACTCACTTCCTGTCCTGCAGGGTAATGACGACACCTGTTTATAAAGTTTCAGGAAATCATGAAGGGAGTTATACAGATCAAACATCAGAATCTCAACACCTGCTTGAACTCATCAGCCATCTTTCCTGTGCATATCCACTCACATGCAAAACCACAAAAACTCTGGAAAAAAGGAAGACATTCCGTTTCATGTACTCAGTAGGTGCAAGGAGTCGTCCCCAAGCACGCTGATCTTCTTGGAGAAGACGACAAAGCTTAATGCTTTTAAACAATGGGAGTTAGGAGGCCTCTAAGCCTGGCAACAATTTAGAACTGAGTGGATCTGTTGACATTAAGTAGTTATATGGGCTCATCAAAATCACTGTAGGAAAACTTCCCAGAGGCCAGAGCCAGTCCATCAGCACGTTTTTAATCCCCGCCATGTGCCTCGTACTGAGTCAGTTGTGGGTCTGGAAGCCCTACGGCTTCTCCTCGCAGGGTTACAATTCCTAGGAAGAGGCACGACCTTAAATGACAATTAAGTAAGTCACTACATTTGTAGGAGAGATCGTTCTAAATTATGGCACTACATTGTCAGCTGTAAACGGTGCACATACCAAAAAAATCGAACATACAAAGACAGACGATAAGACCCCCCCCACCCCCAAGGGGCTGCCTTTACTGACTCACCCAGCGATGCCTGTTGAAGCCCCCAGATTCTGAGCGCTGTGTAGTGGGATGGTCATAAGACCCTGGTGGTGTCCAAATAACCAGTGTGCAAAGAGCTTCAGTAAGCATGTGTTTAGGCACAGAGGGGCAGGGACGGCGGCCGGGGAAGGCGGCACGAAGCTGGGGACACCTGAGCCGGATTCGGAAGCTAACCAGGCCCACATGGGGGCAAATGCAATGGTGCACGGCGTGAGGCTGCATGGCATCTCCAGGATGTCCCTGCGGTGTGGCAGAGCTGGGACCTGAGGTGCAGACAGGAGCTACAGGGGGGTGGGGTGGGGAGGAGGGACAGGGAGGGGCCGAAGCACAGGCCGGACACACAGGCCGACACAGCACTCGGTCCTCTAGGGACGGGAAGCTGTCCATGGTTCCAGCAGAGAACATGGCGAGGTCGGCCTGTGTGCACACAGCTCTGGCTGCTCTGTGGGAGACGAAACGGAGAAGATGGGGCACGACATCCAAGAGCAGTGTGGGGAAGCCCGCCATGCCTCATGTGAGGTCACGCTGCCAGCCCTAGTACCTCCTGGGATGAGAAGCTTTCAGATTTGGGGGGAGGAAAAAAGGGGGTGGGCAGAACGAAAAAGGCCAAATTGCCTGGAATTCAAGGGGTACAGGTTATATAACGATAGAAACCAAGAACTGGTGTGAGAAATATACATAGCAGTACATATGGATATACATATACGATATGTATATGGTTATTTATTTCTACAATATGTATTGTTTATGTATACATAAATGCATATATAACATAGGTACATACACATGTATAAGTATGGACATACATACATGCATACACACTGCAATTCTCCAATCCTTTTTAGTGTCAGAATAGATTAGACTGCCAATGCTAAAATAATGCTGTTCCTGATGACTTTGTCTTCCAGACCATGCATCCTGTAAGAAACAACCCCAGCCTTGACAGCTGTCGCTCACCGAGTGCTCAGTACGTGCTCGATGCTGCATGAGAGCTGCGGTCATCTTCTCAGTTAATCCACACACACACTGAGTCCTGCAGGAAGTTGTCCTCACCCAGTAGTTCAGGGCAGGGAGGTGCATCTGGGATCCGACAGGTTTCCCAGGTAGATAAGAGTGAAAGCTGCGGCGGGCACAGACGTTTGGGAGCCTCCACATTCAAGTTGGCAGGCACTTAGGATCACCAAGTCTTCTCATTTCTGATCCGGGACAACCTCACAGATATTACCAGGCCCCCCTGGAAATAGACCTACGAGGGGAGGTGACTTGCCCCCTTGTACCAGTTGTGGGTTAGACCTGGAGCCAGAGCCCAGGCGTCCTGCTTCCCCGACCTGCCTTCTCATTACCCCACGGAAGCTTTCAATACGTAGGGTGAATAGAGAATGAATGTGTAGGTGCTCAGACAGTGTGAAAAAAAAAGATTGATTGGACCAAAGTGGTGACAAAGCAACTTCAAATGTCACTGTATACAAAATGGAGACCCTTAAAAGTGATGTGTAAATGACATGCTTGTACACAAATTGTTGACTGGCCCTCCACTTGGGGATGGGCCGCGGGGCAGTGCCCAGAGGACTTTCATATGAAGTTCGTTCGCTTCTTTATTCTCATCAAAGAATTCATGATTTATTACTACAGTAGCAAACCCTGAAGCAGAGCTCTGAGCTTCGGAAGCACACGACTTCAGAGGTCTGTATGGGAAGCGGGTGTGTGTGTGTGTGTGTGTGTGTGTGTGTGTGTGTGTGTGTACTTAGGCTGCCTGCCTATAACTGCGTTTCTTCTGGGGAGCTGACTCATAGGTTTGATCAGATTTTAAGGAAATGTGCCTCAGATGACAGGCGATGCAAAGCACGGAAGCTTTCAGGACAAGAGAGAATCGCTGATGGGACAATGTGACTTTTGACAGTGAAGGTTTTGACAAACAATTTGAGTTTTAGTTTAGACTAAAAGAAAATGTAGAGGCATTGTGTTTCCCCGAAAATAAGACCTAGCTGGACCATCAGCTCTAATGTGTCTTTTGGAACAAAAATTAAAATAAGACCTGGTATTATATTACATTATATTATAGTATAGTATATATTATTTTATTTTACATTATATTGTATTTTATATATTACATTATGTTATGTTATATTGCATTATATTACATTATATTATATTATACCTGGTCTTATATTGAAATAAGACCAGGTCTTATATTAATTTTTGCTCCAAAAGATGCATTAGAGCTGATGGTCCGGCTAGGTCTTGTTTTCGGGGAAGCACCGTAGATGTGAAATACTGTCCTAGGCCATTTTTGCACTTCGGTAAGCAGCCCTAAAAGAACCTCCACGTTTGGGAGAGAAGCGGCCCTCCTCACCCCCACGGTACACCTGGTGTCGTGGGCGCTTTGCGGCGGTGGGTCTCTACACCTGCCTGTTCAATTGTCTGTTTGGTACCTGTTCTGTCAGGACATTTTCTCTCAAGGCTGCTCATTCCAAGTGTGGGAGAGTTTGCTTATTGGATTGTCCCTTTCTTCAGGTGCACGCTGCTACTCTATGATGGCTAACCTTATGTGTCAGCTTGACTGGACTAAGGGTTGCCAAGGCCACTGGAAAAACATTATTTCTGGGTGTGTCTGTGGGGGTGTTCCAGGTGAGACGAGCATTTGATTAGGTGCATGAGGAAATGAGCTGTCTCTCACCGGTGAGGGGGGCCTGCCCCACCCCTTGAGCAGAGAGAGCAAGTTTGCTCTCTGTTGGAGCTGAGACATCATCTTGTTCTGCCCTGGGGCCTCAGCATTCCGGGTTCTCAGGCGGCCAGACTCACACTGGGACTTTCACTAGTGGCTCCCCTGGCCCTCAGGCCTTTGAGTTTAGACTGGAATTATACCACCGGCTTCCCTGGGTCTCCAGCTTGTACACGACAGGCCAGGTACTCGGCAGCACCCACGGCCCCATCATCACGTGAGCCAGTCCCTATAACAAACGTCTCTATCATCTGTCTTTCTGCCTATCTCTCATCTACCTGTCGTCTGTCTGTCATCTATTTATCCATCCAACCATCCATCCATCCATCCATCCATCCATCCATCCGTCCATCCATCCTATTGGTTCTGTTTCTCTAGAGAACCCTGACTAACACATACCCTATAACTATTTGTCCTGGTTCTCTCCTCCAGGATTGGATAGGGACATCTAGTGATGTGTCTTCCTTATGACAACCACCATTGCTCCCTGTGTCTACCCTCATGCAGGCTCTTGTCCTCCAGTCCTCCCCTTGATCCCCAAATGCCATGCTTTCTGGTCCCCTTCTGATACCTAACTAGATGAAGACTGATCTGGACATAAGCCCCGACCAGCCCGGAGTAACTAAAGGGCCATCACTTCTCCTTTTCCTGTCACTATACCTTCCTCAAAAAAATCTTTTAAAAACAATAACTTATTTGGCAGTTATATCACACTGAAGGCCCATAGCCAATAAAATGTTTTTTTCACATGCTATCTTTAAACTTTGAATTTTCCCCTATGCCTCAGATGTCCAGTTATTTTTATGGACAATAATATAACATTTTCTATTTGTCCATAATAGATTTTATTATTTAAGATTCACAGCCTTCTGTAACAAGACTTCAGGGGTATCTGACGGAAAATGTTAGAGAAAACAATTTACAATCCAGGCTGTGGAGTCTGCTGGTGGCTTACTGTTGTCACAAATTTGACGACTTTTTATTTCTTTTATCTATGTTTGATTAACTTATTGTTTGTTTTCTTTGTTTTTTACTGGCCATGTCCCACCATTTGCCACCTCATAGATGGCTGTGGTCTAGGACAGGTTTGAGCATGAGATTGGGTAAACTGTAGAAGAGAGAAAAAAAGTTCCTCAGTCTTTTGAAGTCACTATAGTTACATTCACCTACTTCTAAAAAGGTTTATTCTCTGACTTTCCCTCATCATCCCTGTTTTCTGCCTCCTTTGTTGTTTCTCTTTCTTTTCTCCTGTCTTCAAACTGCCAACTTCTCTTGAAAAGTCCGGTCAGGACCATGGACAGAAGCGCAGGGACTGTGTTCATTTCCAGTCATTTGGCCCCATCCAGAGCCCACATCGTCTTGACCAAGGAGTACAGACGAATCTGGTACACTGTGCTGTTGTTCTTGGTAAATTATGTGTTTTTGGGATGCTAGTTAACCTAATGATTTTAATATATATTATTAGCCAGAATAACATAGAGGTGCCACCCTATCGAGCTATTATCATTTTATAACAGAAAAATGAGGTTTTATAGTAACTTGGAAGTGGTGGTCTTTATTTAAATTCATTATTTTGTATTTACTGTGGCTGTGGTCCCATATCATATTCCTAAACTTCAAATATAACTTATACTCAACCATTTTCTGAGAAGAGTACAAATTAATTTTTCCTTTAAGTTTAGGTAAAATATTATTCTCATGTATTTTTCTTCAAATTGCTTTACCATGAAAAGAGAAAATATATTTTAATAATAATAATAATAAGAAGAAGAAGAAGAAGAAGAAGAAGAAGAAGAAAAGTGACTATGAAGTTATTAGTTACTTCATTCACCCATGAGAAACAGAATATTTGTCACATGCAGATACATTCCTTAAAGAATCATTTTATGGCTATCAAAAGTAATTTACAAACATACAAATTGATAACATGCCATTCTCAGTCACACCACATATCATTTATTTCACCTATAAAATCTTACTGCATTTCTAATTAACCATGCTCATAAAAGGTTATCAATAGAAAAAGCCAAAGCCTCATTTTCACATGATAAACACTCACCTTCTTTGTCTACTTTCTGTTATTTTCTTCAACCCTCTGTACACATGTGGTTTTGATCACTTTTGTGTGTTTGTGTGTTTGTCCTCTGTATATAGGACTTTCAGCATGGAGAAGAGATTCTAAAGAAATGTAAGTAGGAGAGAAAGAGTGAACTCTTTGTATCTTATATGTTTAAACAGTCTCTGCATAGAAATAGCTGATATATTTAGTGCTTTAAAGCTACACTGCTTTACAGATACATTATTATATATTCTCAGAACATTTCTGTAGATGAACTGTTAGAATTAAAAAGTCGACTTAGCAAGGTTACTCGTTACAAGATCATATATGCACCAACTGATCAAATTCCTATATAGTAACAATAAACAGCAGAAAATAAAACTGAAAATAACATCAGAACATATCAAACATAAAAATAAGTCAAACAAAAGCATGAAAGACCTCTACACTGAAAACTATGCAACATTATTGAGAGAAATTTAAAAAGTTAAATGCATGGAGAAATATATCATGCTCATAGCTTGAAAAAAATCAGCATATTATTTCAAATTTTTTCACACTGATCTGTAGATGTAATGCAATTACAACTAAAAATCAGAGGTTTTGGGGGGAGGGAGATATTGAAAAACTGTTCTTAAAATTCATATGGAAATACACATGGCCAAGGTAATATTGAAAGAACAAGACTATAACTGAAGGTAAGCTACCAGACATCCAGACCTATTATGAAGCCACAGTAATTAAGACAGGATGGCAGGATAGATAAATAATCCAACAGAACAAAATAGAGCACAGAATCAGACCCACACATAAAATGACCTGATTTATGAAAAATGTGATACTGCAGTGTAGTGGGAGCTGAGGGTCTCTTTGATTAATTGTGTGGGGTCAATTGGATATGTACATGGAAGAATTAATCTTAACCCCTGCTTTACTGATTCACAAATATCAATTCTTACACACTACATATCTAAAGTGAAATATTCAAAAACAAATCTTTCAGAAGAAAATAATAGGTCACCGATGGCTTTGGGCAGGCAAACATTTCTTACATAGGACAAAAGCCTGCCAACAAAACATTGATATAGTTGACCATAATAAAACTAAGTACTTCTGTTTATCAAAATATACTATTAAAAGCAAGACAAAATGATCTATATGGAGAAGGAGAAGATACTTGTGTTACATCCATTCAACAAAAGACTCACACCCAGAATATGTAAAGAACTTGGATAAATCGATAAGAAAACAACAAGAACAGCCAATGGGAAAACAGACAAACAACTTCTGGGCACTTCACAAAAGCATATAAAAATTGCCTAAATACGAAAGAGGAGTTCCCCTTCATCCCTCATCAGGAGCATGCAAATTAAATTTACAATCAATAGCCATCAGAAGAGCTAACGTGAAAAAAGACCTTCCACACCAAGTTGCACAGAAGATGAGAAGGCAAACTCATACGTTTCTGCTGGGAGCATGGAGAACATTTGGAAACCAGATGGGCAGCTGTACAAAATACTGTCAGCAGCACTCTTCACCAAAGCTCCACAACGCCTGGAAACTCACCAAATGCCCAGCCCAGCCCGTTTCAGCAGGACCATGGTTGTGACAGTTACACGATGGGACTCTAACTGGTGAGGGTGACCGAGTCAGAACTCCGCACAACCACGCAATGGGACTCGAACCAAAGAAGCCAACACGAGAAGTTACAAGCGGAATGCTTCGATTCCATAAATCCAGGAAGCAGCAAAGTTAGCCTGTGGTGTGTGGGTCAGGACAGCGCTTCCCTTGGAGGCAGGGTGTAACTGAAGGGACGTCCAAGTCAAGAACGCTGAAATCCATTCAGCCACAAAAATCAGTTTCTGAAATTAAAGGTTTGGAAGAATCATCAGTTTCATCAAGTCACATTGTTGTGTATGAAGAGACATAAATTGGGGTTTTTTAATTGAAGTATAACATCCATTAGTGAAGGCATAAAATCAGTCATAAAGCATACGGTGCAATGGATTTTCATGAACAGAACACACCTGTATTTATAAGAACCCGGGTATGACCAGCACCCTAGACTCTGCAAACACCCTTTCCCTCCTTACCAGGCAATTCCTCGACTTTTTTGTTCTGCAGGTGCTAAGTGAGCATTCCGTTTAGTAAATCCCACAGCAGTTCACAGAGAGCGTGGTGCTTCATAAACCCTACAGAAAAAAGATCTGAGATGAATATACATCAAAAAATCAATATTATGTAATTTGATTATTAGTAGGTTTCCTTAACTTTCTCTTTTTCAAGTATCATTACAATATCAACACATTAACACAGAATGTTATTAGAGATCTCTAATTTCTTTACCTCAACGTAGTTGGTTTTATTTCTGTTTTCTTCTAATCTTTTACTATATCAGTATATGTTTTTATATAGATTTTATAATGGTACACATACAATTTTATTTTGTTTCATTATCTTTACATTCTATATTTATTTCCTTTTCCATAAGTATAATATTAACATTTATGTTATATCATAGTTTCTCTCCCATAGATTTGTTCTCATTCTTTTATTGATAGATACTCAAGTTGTTCCTAAAGGGTTGTATCTAACTAATGGTAAAATTAATATCTCAAGTATCATCATATTTTGATTTTTTTATAATTATTTCCTTAAAATGAAGGTGTAAGAATTACAGTTCGACTAATAAGTACAGTCAATGCCTGATAATATAATTATTAAATAGATACCTTGATTTTAAGACCCTCACTGATAAACTTCAATGTCCATAACAATTGCTGAGGGAACTTGTTTCAAAATACAGGCCCCCTATGTTTTATCTGGAGGTGTTCTGATGCAGGAGGACTGAGATGGGGCCGAGGAATGCAAAGTTTAACCATCACCTCGGGTGGTTCTGATGTAGATATTTACCTTATCAAAAATAAAGTCAGAAACAAATAGAAATGAAAGAGCGAGAAGGGCTATAAGAAGAACATAGCTTTACCATGGCTCAATTTGTGCATAAATACTGTTCTAAATGTTGTATTTCAGAAATTCAGGTTAACATAACATTAAGAATAATTATGTGTTAGTATTTTTATGTTTTGCATGTTCTTATTGAGTGCATTATTATCTTATGGTATGATTGAATTTATTTAAAGTGTTAACTTATTTAAAAAGAAAAGGCTAAAAACATTGGAAAGAACATAGTATTATTTAATAGCCATTCCATATCTGAATAGATAAAGGATAAAGACGGACCTATGGGGGTGTAAGTGTTTGTAGATGTGAGCAGCTCTGTGAAGCACGCACCACATAAACGTCAGCGCCATGGGGAGCTTTTTCAGAAGCAAGAGGGGATCATGTGTCCTGTATATGCTTCTTCTTACAGAACAACCTGCAAAACTTTGTTACCAGCATGGATCAGAATGACAGGTCTGTGACTTTCTTTTCTTGAGGCATTTTCATCACCCTAGCTTTTTCAGGACAAAAAAAAAAAAAAAAAGACAATTTCACTAGCCATGGTTGGGGTGGTGTGCTTGGTTTGGATGGCAGAGAAGCTGGAAATTTGAAGGGGAGCTTTAAAAAGAAAGAGTGCTAGAGAAGGACTGAGATAATGAAGTCTCCAGGTATCCTGCCTGGGCTGATAGCTGAGTGACGCATCTGTGTGGAAGAGCCCAGTGGAAAACCTGGAGAGGCTTGCAGACATGTTGATTTTTAAAATGCATCCCTCTGTCCATGCACAGCATGACCAGATAGTAGAAGCCTTGCTGGCTTGAAATAGCTGATCATTGGCTGAGAATTAAAGTAAACAGGGACAAGGGAGACCTCTAGGTAGGCAGGCTTAAAACAGTAAAGAGCGGAAACAACTGTGACTGCATATTAAACTGAGTGAAAGACAGACTTTACAGTCTGTGCACAGGCACATTAATTGCCTAGTGAAACAAAACAAGCAAACAATAAAACAATTCCGTGAAGAAAAAACAAAATCCAAAGTTGCTACAATATATTATCTACAATGTTCAGTTTTCAACCAAAAATAATCAGACACTAAAGAAAATATAAACTATACTAACGAAAAGCTATCCTGAAGTGCACCTTGATACTGGATTTAGTAGTCAATAAATTAAAAGTAGCATTTACAAATATGTTCAAACAATTAAAAATATAATCAAATAATTCCATGAAAACATATTATTGTTAATGAATAAATAGGAAATCTCAATGGAGAAATGAAAACAATACAAAAGAACCAGATGGCAATTCTAGAGCTGAAAAGTACAATATCTGAGATAAAAATTCATTAAATGGGCTTATTGGCAGCATTAAGATGGCAGAAGAATCAACTTTTAAAAGATAGAGCAATAAAAATTATCCAATTTAAAGAGCACAGAGAGAAAAGATAAAAATGCAGATAGACTCAGAGATCTATCAAGCATTCCAACAAATGTGTAATTGCAACTCCAAAGTTAGAGAAAGACAATACAAACCATAAAAACATATTTAGAGGAATGTGTGATATTTTTCCCAAATTTGATTAAAACATTGACTTATAAATCCATGAAGCTCAAAATGCCCAAGTAAGATCCACACAAAGAGAATTACAACTAGACATGTTTAAACCACTAAAACCCAAAGACAAAGCAAAATTTGTGAAAGCACCAAGAGAAAAATGACAATTTACTTATGGAAAAACAATTATGTAATTAATAACTGATTTCTCATCTGAAACAATAAAATCCATAGAAATTGGAATGACATGTTTAAGTTCTAGAAGAAGGAAAAAAATGCCTTTTATGTCTAGTGATACTATCCTTTAAAATTAAAAGCAAAAAAAAAAAGGGAGTTTTGAAAACTAAGCATTGATAGAATTCATTGCTATCAGATTTACACGATAAAAAATACTTAAAGAAGCATTTCAGACTAAAGCAAATGACAACTGATGAAACCTCAGATATTTGAATGGATTAAAGGACACAAGAAATAGTAAAAATGTGGGTAGGTGGAAAAGATTGTATTTCTTTGATTTCAAAATCTTGTTTTATTATATATTATACACATATTTTATCTTTGCTTCTCTTGATATTAAGACATATGACTGCTAACGCAAATTTTATAAAACTGTATTTTGGGGTTTATAATGTATATTGATGTCATATACATGCCAGTAAAAGAACAAGGAGTGGGAGCCAGTGGGATCTCCGGGCACTGGCTTTTTGTTATATTGGATGTATGTCAGTGTTAACTTGATGTTAAAGATGAATGTTGTATTACCTGGAGCAAAAACAAAAACAAAGGAACACGCTAAGCAATCAATAGAGGAATTAAAAGGACATCCTGAAATATATTTATTGAACACAAAAGAAAGTGGTAATCGCCGTGTTTCCTGGAAAATAAGACCAGCCGGACAATCAGCTCTAATGGGTCTTTTGGAGCAAAAATTAATATAAGACCCAGTATTATATTATATTATATTATATTATATTATATTATATTATATTATATTACATTATATTATATTATAGTTATATTATATAAGACGCAGTCTTATATTATAGTAAAATAAGACCAGGACTTATGTTAATTTTTCCTCCAAAAGACGCATTAGAGCTGATTGTCCGGCTGGGTCTTATTTTTGGGGAAACACGGTGGATAAGAAAGGAACACTAGAGGGATGAGATCATTACAAAGCAAAAAACAAAAAGGCAGACCTGTATCTGGCCACATCAGTATTTACATCAGATGTGCGTTGGCTAAACCAGAGGCCAGCAAACTATGGCCTGAGGGGCAAATGCGGCCTCTGGCTGTTCACGTGAGACTCTCAATCTTAGGTTTTTCAGCTGAAGCTCGTCGGAGTTAAGACTTTGGGGGCTACAGGGATGGAATGAGTGTGTTTTGCATGTGAGAAGGACATGGACCTGGGAGGCCTGGGGTGGAATGTAACGGAGTAAATGTCTGCCTTCCGCCCCGCCCCCACAGTGTGTCGGAAGGTGGAGTCTCCACCCAGTGGCTCTGAAAGGGGGATGGCAGCCTCTGTGGACCCAGAGGACAGATGTGAGGCAGATTATTCTCGCGTCTTAAGGTTTTGGTCTTGGTGGGAAACTGTCACATTGTCCGTTTCTACGTCTCCCTTTTGGAATGGAAGTGTCTGTCCTGTGTCTGTCCCCCCCGCTGTGTTTCGGAAGCACGTGACTTGTTGGATTGTACAGGCTCACAGCCAGAGGGGACTTGCCCTCCGGAGGAGTCATACCTTGAGTGTCACCACATCTGATTTACCTGCCCACACGATGTGGACTGTGAGTCAACAAGGTTTATTCTTAGCCCCACGAGAAGAAATGGGTGTGGGGATACTGTCCTGAGTCAGAAGCACCTGTGTGTGTTCTGCTCAATTACGTCTTTAACAAACACTAAATTATTTTGATCTGGGCTCCTGTAAACCAGAATTTACATAAGGATTCTAAGGATGCATGTTTTAAATATGTGCTAAATCAATTTTAAGTTGTTTTTCATTTGAAACATTCCAATACTCGACTAGTCAAGTTCTAGCTGGATACTTGCAAGTCTTCGCCCCCAAACCATAAACTGGTCAGGACATCTAATACTTCCTGTAAATGTCAGAGGCATGATCACCTCGTAGGGGAACTTTATCATCATGTGGCCAAACCACCGCGATGAGTGAGCAACTGGACATACACAGGAGATGTGTCCATTTTGAAGAGAATGTGTGAGAGGAGGCAAGCACTTGCGCATGTTTGAGTTGGGCATGTGTTATAGTGGGTGGGTGTTTGTGGTATGATGGAGGGTCCTTCATGGGTCTCCTCTGTCATCCCCCCCGACCGTCAGTGCTGCTCCCACGCTCTCCAGGGCATCCTCTCTTGGTGTCCAGTGCCAGCTCCGAAGCTTTTGGGGCATTAAAAATCGACCCCGGAGATCCTGTTGCTCTATACAATTGCTTCAGTGTCCAGTGTTCATCGTGTGAGTGTCCCCATGTGGGGACAGCAACTGATCTGGAAGATGACAGAGGTGGCAGGAAAGCTTCAGGGCTGTGGTGAGGTGGAAGGGGTTTCTCTTTAACAGGGCAGACATTCCAGGAAACCCCCCAGAGAGAATGGGAACTGTGGAGGAAACCATATCTTCTAGGGCTTCTTTGGATCGCTGAAGTGATTTGTTTTTGGGGGGCAGTTGAAAGTGGTGCAGGGGATCCCACGTGGGCTTCTTCTGAAGCGTAGCCCAGGCCCAGTGTGTTCAACCAGCGACTGAAGTCAGAGTGCTCATTCATTCGACAAACTGTTTCCCTGAAAATAAGACCGGGTCTTATATTAATTTTTGCTCCAAAACATGCATTAGGGCTTATGTTCAGGGGATGTTATCCTGAAAAATCATGCTAGGGCTTATTTTCTGGTTAGGTCTTATTTTCGGGGAAACACGGTAGGTGAATACTTTCCATAGCCCTTACTCTATTCAGGTGTGGAGGGTGCATTGATGAATAAACAATCAGGTCTTTCCTTCTAGAATCGACCAGAAAAACATCTGTACATGGCACTGATCAATGAAGTGCCACATCTGCCTCCCCCTATAAACCAAGCACTAGAAAAGGTGTCCTTATTCGTTTGGTGCTGTGCTCTGAGCAGAGAAGCAAAAGTGGAAGCTCCTTTGGGGCTAGAACGGGCAGGAATGTTTTCCCTGAGCAAGTAAATCCTAGACAGCTTCCCAGGTCAAGGTAATGGCCTGAGTCTCGGTTCAGAGGTAGAGCTGCTCCAGGAAGAGTAATGAGCTTGAGGATGGGGGTGGGATGGGAACATTTCAGGAAAGTAGACGGAAAATAGGAGAACGTACAGAACTGAGACTTTGCCTTGGTTAAGTGCGCAAAGCAGAGGTTTAGGAATATGATTCTGAAATTGTGGATAGAGTGAGATAGAGAAGTAGAGAAATGATTCAAGAACTATGACAGTAACAGAAGAAAAAATAGTAGAAATGGGCAAACAGGGCCAGAGGAGAGAGACATAAAGGTTCTCTTTTCTTTCTAAACAATGAATAGATCTCAGTGGCAGATTGAACTGGAGGGCGAAATACAGAGGGCAGAAGAATGGGGGACACTCTGGCTGGGCCTGAAACCAGGTGACTGAATAACAGAAACCCAGAGGCAAATAAGAAAAGAAACAGGAGAGCCTTCGGAGGCTGACCCTTGTGGGCTGGGTGTCACCTATCCTGAAACTCAGGCTTACAGTGACCTATGCAGCTGGAAATGAGTCGGCAACGGAATTTGAGTGTGCAGGGCTTCTGGGAAGAGAGCAAATGACCTCTGGTGATCAATGTAGAGCTCATACTGAAAACCCAGGAATGGCTGGGGCCTCTGAGAAGACACTCGTTTCAAGAAGATGCCTCGTCAAGCACTCTGACGTCGGCAAGTCTGTGCTGAGCAAATGCAATTTATTGGACCCCTCCCTCCTTTTCAGAATTCACATACCGCATTATGTTGCTGTGTGCATGTCAACAGCAGCTGTGGGGGCCACATCGAATGGACTCTTATTTATGGCTTCCCCTGTGCACGTGAAAGTTCTGTGAGATGTGCCCTCCATGCCAGCTTCCATCCCTCCTACTCCGTTGCTGCCACCCCAGCTGATACTTCACCTTTGAGCGTCTTTGACCTTGGAATGAAGAGGCTATCAAATGAGCTGTTAGGTAATGGTTTCTGACTATGTATGTGCCAAACACTGTGTTAGGAACTGGGGACACACAATAAAAAAGTTATGGGCCATGCTCATAACTCATTAGGGAAAGGCCACCTAGGCAGTTACAGATTATAAAAATATGGAATGAGCACACTAATAGAGATATTATCAATAACAGAGATCGAACGGAGATATACATCAATAAATTACTGTGGAAGGGTAGATGACGGTAAAGGAAAGCATCCCATAGGATGTGACATTTGATCTGGGCCTTAAAGGGTGAGTGAAAGTGAGGGCACGCACAACAAACGAGCGTGGAAACGTGAACTCACACGTGGTGTTGGCCTTGCTTCTTCGTGTTACTAATGTCTGAGGCAGGTTCTTGCAGAGGCCATCGTCCTTCGATATATGAATCTATGTCGTGCCTCGGTGCCCTGTGGTCATTTTTGAGCCAGGATAGCAAGCAGCGTGTCACCCCTCCCACCTGCTGAGAGCTCAATCCAGCATTCAAGTCACATGTCACTCCTCCAGGCCATTCCTCAGAAGTTCCCTTGTGGGAATGAACATGAAGCTCATTAGAAAGTGGAAGGCGGTGGAGACCTGGGTCCACCTGGGACGACGCTCACCTTTCATCCTCTGGACACTTGAGAACCTTCACTGCCCCCAAATAGGGGGACCGCAAAGCCCAGGATTGTGTAACTCAGATGAATTGCATACGGATGAGGGCACGTGCGCATTGTCACCTCTTCACAGCACAGGAAATGTTGAACCAGCTTTTGTGTCTCTTAATTTCTTGACTTGCCAAAATTTTCCACTTCATTTCGTACAAGTAATTGAGGCTATTGAGCCCCAGTCACTGATATTTTTTTTCCAGCACTCTGACTCTTTGAACGTGAGATCAATCTGTCTTTCTTGACTTCATTGTGGTTAGCCGTACACAAGAGATGAAGGCAATTTGGGAGCTGCAGCTGTCAACCTATTGTTTGAACTCATGGCCCACGTGGCTCTTTTAGGAGCGTAGACAAGACGGGGCTTCTGTTACAGCGAGCCGCAGAGCTCCCACCTTGACATCTGGCTGAATTCCTGCTCAATTTAAAGCAGCTGCAGTTATTCCCCTGTCCTAACGACTTTCCTTATTACCTGACAATCTATCTGAACTATCGACTCATTTCCGACCTGCCAGTTCTCTCGAAAGTTATGGAAATGGTCCCCGAAGTGCAGCTTCAGCATCTCCCCCTCCCCACACTGTCTGTGCATCGGTAGATCCTGTCATGGTCGAAGGAGAGGGGCAGCTGAGCATGCTGCCCCTCCCGGGTGGGCTGAGGTCAAGGGCGTCTGTCATTGGCAGCATCCGTGCTCTTTGGCACTGGATTGGCAACGCAGGGAGACCTGGCCTCAGTATTGTTTGTGCACTGGAGTGATCTGTCTGCCTTTCTAGCTTGTTTTCCAGAACCATCACGCTCACATATTTGGAAGAGTTTATCAGAGGTTTCATAGTTTTGCTATCTATGCCCCTCGTTCAGAGAAATGAGGGGCTTTCCCTTACGGAATGTTAGCCTCAGGGCTTATAGGCAGCTCAGTCAAGCCAAGGACATGTTTTGACATGAATTCAGTCAAGTCCAGCTCGCCTGAGCTGCTGCAGAAGGCATGGCTGGGGGAGAGGGAGGAGCCCCAGCTAAGGGCAGAAGACACACTCTGGGCCCCTCTTTACATGGACAGGCTGGGAGGTCACTAACATCCCTCTCTCTTTACCTGTAAGAAAGCCTAAGAACACCTTTCAACCTCCAGCATCTGTCTTCTGATTAAAGAAGACAATACAAGTGAAAGTATTTTGAAAATTACAAAAAGAATACACTAACTGCATATTGTTATAATTATTGGTAACACACTGTTAAAGGCTTGGCCTTCAAGCGAGCATAACGTGAATAATTCCAGGACTAGTGAGTTCGCTCTGCATAGACGTGCTTATTGAGTACATGAGGTGTGCAGTAAAGAGAAACATAAAAATTCAATGTCATATGTAGCTGCTTTTTGAGGTCTGGTTTTAAATTTTGTCTTTATATTGCTACTTAGTGCAAGAGAATGGGAAGTGGTTAAAAAGAAGACCATAGCTTAATAACATAAGCTCACATCATTGGGTTACGGCTTTTCATATGGTAGCTTTTGTTTCTAGACTTACATTGTTAATTAGAGGGCCTTGACTCTGTAATATGTATATCGGCTTCGTTAAGATGTTCTGGGCAGACTCCACCTGAATCAGCTCCTGAAAGGTGTGTGAGAATTCAGGGTCCAGGCACCCTGGCTCGGCTCACTCTAGTGTCAACCGCCTCCTCTGGGTGACCATGGCAATTTGTATGTGTCTTTCTTAAAATTTGTCATATTGGATTGTAGTTGTTTAGTTGTTGTTGTTGTTTAAATGCCTACCTCCCCAACTAGAATCTGCATGACTTAAAGTCAAGAAAAAAATAGATATATATTTTCAGTTTTGTACACACGACATCTAACATTGTGTTTTATGCATAATGGCACTTAATACATTGTGTGGAAAGAAGGGAGGGTGGAAGAAAAGGATTGTAGGAAGTGAAGAATCTGACACAAACAGAAGAAATTATAATCAAGGAGCAAGTAGTAAGACAGAAAACCAGGAAGCATATTCAGGGCTCAGGGAGCTGGTAACTAGCAGGCTACTTATGGGAAGGCCATAGTTAACTTCAAGTTGTCTAGCCAAACTTCAAAAATTAATTTGTAATTTTGAAGTAATTTCAGACTTAAATAAACATTACAAAATTAGTACTCAGTGGAAATTAGATTTAGGAACCCTTGATTCTGGAAATAATGGGCTTGAGGGAAAGGTCCAAGATGGAGGATTAGGTAAACACCACACCTCCTGCCTCGCAGGATCACACCAAAATTACAAACAAATTATAGAAAATCACCTCAAGGATTATCTGAAGACTAGCTGAACAGAACTCTTATAACTAAGGACATAAAGAAGAGGCCACATTGAGGCTGGAAAGAAGGGTGGAGATGCAAAACAGGCTGACCCCAAACCAAGAGGTAGTGGCTGAACACTGGAGGGACACTTTCTTGGTGGAGGTCCCTCCAAAGGAGGGAGGCATCCTAGCCTCACACTGGGCTCCCCAGCCCAGGGGTCCTGTGCCGAAAGAGGAGTTCCCATGACATCTGACAGTGAAAATCAGCAAGGACTCTGTCTGTCCCTCCCAGTGAGATAGAAGGCGGCTGGAAACCCAGACACCCTCTTAAAGAGCCCTCACGCAGACTTTCTCAGTTGCAAATACTCACCTGTGTATCACTCCAGTGGAGGGGCAGCATCTCGAGAGGCACCAGAAACATGTAGGCAAAGACTCAGTTAGGTGGTTTCATGGCAAGGAGGACCAGCCGTTGTCCCTGAGTAGAGCCCGCCTCATGTATAACCTACAGGAGGGCTCCATCTTTTCTGTGTTGAACCCTCCCCCAAAGGACCAAATCTGAGACACGGTCTGGTAAAATCCATGCATGTGCACCACCTTGGTGATGCCTTGGGTCCCCTCTTGGCTGTGGAGTACCTGGGCCTACACCATGAGCTCGGAAGTGTTTTACAGTGTGCTCAGGGCACTTTGGGGAAGTGGTCGCAAGCCTGGCATGGATGCAAGAACTGAAACTGCATTAACTTTGTAAAAACGTGCGCCCACACCTTGTAACTCCCTGAAACCCAGCCCTGCCTACTGGATCAACCAGCCTGGACAGTGCACTTAAGGAGGCTCTTTCAACAGCTGAGACTTACAGGCAGCCAGCAGGTGGCATGGGGGCCCTTAACGTTTTGCTAAACTGCCCAGGCACAATACTGATGGCAGCTTGCCTTGGTTCACAACAAGACCACCCCCAGATGCCTCCAGGTCCAGCAAAGGCAGCAACCAACCACATATACCTGTGTAGCTCCTACCAGGTAACCCCAGGCTGGTAACAGGCAAGGCTGAAATAGGCCTGCATGAGAGTCCCTCCCAAGAGACAATACACCCAGAGGCCAGCCTCAGACCACACCACAGCACTACCTGGTTAGCCCCACAAGAGGCACACCCAAAGGTAGATTCAACAGGCCCAAGAACCTGTGGGGAGCGGACCCCACTTGGAGGGGTCAGCCCTTACACAGCAGCTCATACACTGTGGGTGTAGCCTCACAGTCAGCTGGGAGTCAATCCCACCCACTGACATGCCAAAAGCAATCAAGGCTCAACTATTATAGGAGAACACACACAACACACTCAAGGGACACTCCTGGAACACATGCATAGGAGATCAGGGAGACTGCACCACTGGACCACACAGAACACACACTACATAAGGCCACCCAGCAAAGACTGAGAGACCCAGGAGATCTACCTAGTACATAGATGTAAACACAGAGAGGCAGCCAGAATAAGGAAACAAAGAAGCATGTCCCAAATAAAAGAATAGGAGAAGCCTCCAGAAATAGAACTAAATGAAATGGAGGCAACCAATCTACCAGAGACAGAGTTTAAAACACTGGTTATAAGGACATTCAAGGAACTTAGTGAGAACTTCAACAATGAGATAACAAGCATAAAAAAGGACATAGAAACCATAAAAAAGAACTAGTCAAAAGTGAGGAATACAATAATAGATGTAAAGAGTACACTAGAAGGAATCAACAGCAGATTAATGAAGCAGAGAACTGAATCATGATTTAGAAGACAAGGTAGCAGAAAACACCCAACTGAAACAGTAAGAATTTTTTTAAAATGAAGATGTTTAAGGGAACTTTGGAACAACATGAAGTGTAACAACATTTGCATCACAGGGGTACCAAAAGGAGAAGAGAGGAAACAAGGGATTGAGAATGTATTTGAAGAAATAATGACTGAAAACGTCCCTAAGCTGGTGAAGGAAATAGACGTACAAGCCCAGGAAGTGCAGAGAGTCTCAAACAAGATGAACCCAAAGAGGCACACACCAAAACACATTGTAATTAAAATTGTAAAGGTTAAAGACAAAAAAAAAAAAATCCTAAAAGCAGCAAGACAAAGACAACTAATTACTTACAAAGGAGCCCCCGTAAGATCATCAGCTGATTTCTCACAGAAACTTTGCAGGTCAGAAGGGAGTGGCAGGAGATATTCAAAGTGATGAAAAACAAGGGCCCACAACCAAGATACCCAGCACTGGTATCATTTAAAATTGAAGGAGAGATGAAGAGCTTCCCAGACAAGAAAAAGCTAAAGGAGTTCATTACCACCAAGACAGTATTGTAAGAAATGTTAAAAGGACTCCTTTAAGCAGAAGGAGAAAAACAAAGAACAAAAATATGAATAATAAAATGGCAATGACTTTACCTATCAATAACCACTTTAAATGTAAATGGATTAAATGCTCCAATCAAAAGACAGGGTAGCTGAATGGATAAGTAAACAAGATCCATGCATATGCTGTCTACCAGAGACTCACTTCAGATGGAAAGACACACATAGACTGAAAGTAAAGGGATGGGAAAAAGATATTTCATGCAAATGGAAACTAGAAAAAAAGTTGGGGTAGCAATACTTATATCAGACAAAATAGCCTTTTAAAATGAAGACTGTAATAAGAAACAAAGACATTACATAATGATAAAGGGATCAATCCAACAAGAGGACATAATACTAGCAAACATTTATGCACCCAACAGAGGAGCACCTACATATATAAAACATATACAGAGGGTGCCAACAAAATGTAGACACATTTTAAGAAAGGAAAACTATATTAAAATTGTAATACTCAATATATACCACTAACAAAAGATGAATACAAGTCACGTTTGACTTCTGCAATGACAAGAGGTGCTCAAAGTGGTTATCGTCAGTGTCCAGACACTTCTGATTACGGCGAACTACTGCTTGAGCAACGCTGACCAAAGTGTCCACTTGTGTACATTTTTTTGGCCCCCCCTCCCTGGTGTATATGTGTGTGTGTGTGTGTGTGTGTGTGTGTGTGTGTGTGTGTATGCATGTGTGTGTGTTCATTATATTGTTCCCTGAGCTCCCTGAACAAGTCAAATGCTCCTGTCTTAGTCTTTCCTTATTCCGTGCGCCTTTCACTTGTAGAACTTGTTGCAACCAGCATTTTCCATTTACTGAGGGATTCCTTGATTCACACATGTGGCCTCTGTATGTTATTACCTGTTCTCCGCCTGTGAGTGCAGATGACACTCCTGTTCTTGTTCACCCCGATATGAGTGGTGCCTGGTAGGGAGTCTGATCTTGGGAGGTTCTCAAGATGTGTTTGCTTATTGAACGAAGAAACAACTGGAAATGTATTCAGAGAGAAATCTGAATTAGTCTTCTGTGGGGTTTAGAGAAACCAAATGGCTTTCATTGTAAAGTGGGGGTTTGTTTAAAGCTGTCAAGAGTGGGTGCAGGTGGGAACTGTGAAGAGAGGTATGTTACATCATGGGGGCATTGGTCAAAGGGGTCAGTGGACTTTGAAAGTATGGACTATCCATGTGTTTTCACTTTTGTTGTCCATTCACTTCGTCTTTCTAAACCTTTGTTGAAGTGTACTGCCGTGGGAAGGGCTGTGTGCAAGAATTTGTGCAGGGAGCTGAGGAGGATAGAGGGTTCTACCTGCTGTGTTTACCAGGCCATGACCAGATTCAGGTGAGGCGGGAAACTGTAACCAGAGGTGAACGTGTCAATACAAGTTCCTCCTTTCTTCCCCACCATGACATTTGTAAAAATATGAAGGAGACATTAGATGTTCCTTAGTGAAACGGAATTGAGATTTTTATGTAAAATTGAAGGGTCACGATGTCCCGGGTGACAACTCTCCCCACTAGGTTGTGGGGTCCCTTCTCATTCATATTTATCTCACTCCCTATCCCGTGTACAGTGCTTTGCAGATAAATATTCCCAATGGAATTGAAATTCTTGATTTCCTTGCTATAGTTTGCATCAAGGATTTCTGGGTTTGCCTTTTCAAAATGGAAATAAGGGAGTAATAGGTATTACTTTTTGATTAGTTTTCTGTGGGAAAAATACAAGGTTTTATTTTGAAATTGCCCGAAGCAAACTTCCTAGATGTGAAAGAGTTTTCCCCACAGTGAGAGAGCAGCACAGCTGCTCACGCTCGGCCCACGGTGTTCAAGCGCCTTGGCTACGATGAAAAGCACCCTCTCCACTCCTCTCTTAGCCTCCCTTTAGCTGGGTGGCCCTGTGACACAGCTCTGGCCAGTGAGACCTAATGGGAGCCATCTGGGAGGTGTGTGAGTGTGTGTGGTTGTGGTGTAGTGTGTGTCTGTGTGTGAGTGTATGTATATGTGCAAGTACGTGTGTGTGATATGTGTGTGTCTGTGCTTGTGGTGTGTGTGCACGTGTGTGACGGGTGCATGTATGTGTGATGTGTGTGTATCTGTGTGTGGTGTATGTGCGTGTACGTGTGTGTGATGTGTGCATGTGTGTGCATGTCTGTGTGGTGTGAGTACGTGTGTGCATGTGGTGTGTGTGGTGTGAGTGTTTGCACGCATGTGCATATGTGTGTGTGTGTATGTGCATGTGTGTGTGTGTGTGCGTGTGTCTGGGGCTTTGCAAGTTCTGTCTCCTTTGTCACTTCCTTCTTTCTGCCTGGATGATGAAGGTGCTTCTGGAAGTGCAGCAGACGTCTTGTGTCTGAGGCTGAGGGCACCATGCTGGCAATGGTGAAGAAACTGATGGGGCTTGGCTGCCGTAAGACCCTGGAACACCTCCCACGGCCGGGCTCCTGTCTGTGGAGTGGCACACACATAATGATCAGCAGCTCATTTGGTCACGCTTCTGTGGTTAAGTTCCTTTGATGTGCAGCTGAAAGGAAAGCTACCTGAAAAACAAAAATTCCTGGATTTTTTCCCGAGTATCCCAGCCTTTCCCAAGGCACCACGGGCTTTGGGATGATCCCCACACAGCAGCAATGAGTCCTCACTGGCGAATTAAAAAGGATAATAAATGAAAAAGACATGGTTGAGAATTTGGTGACATAATCAGTTAACTCAATACATACAGAACACAAGAGACAACGTGGTAAGGAATTTTCGTTTTGTTTTCCTTAATGGGAGAGCTGATGGTATTAGCTTTTCACCCCTGAAAGGGGCATTCTGATACCAGCGTGGGGACCTACTGGGGATGGGACACAGGAAGACCAACCAGAAGGTTGTTATTCTCTGGTCCAGATGGAAGGTCAAGGTCAGACCTCCCAGAGCTGCCCTGGTGGGGGGAGGGGAGTGAGCACCTGCTGCGAGGGGACTGAAAGGGATCTGATAACCTTTGTGCTCCCAGGGAAAGGCCGGAAAGGAGGAACCTTCTGGGACCTCTTCCCTGGCAGGAAATAGGATATGGGTTCACTGGCTGGTAGAGGAACTGGGCTGAGAGAGGGAGACACCCATCTAAGCCCCAGGGGATGCCCAGATCAGGAGGACTTACAGGTCTTAGGTACAGTGAGGGTGGCCATTGAGGAAGGTCCACCTGGGACTCAGAACTGAAGCGCTAGAGGCACAGGCTGAGAGTGAGGCCGGTAAGGAAGAATCCGGAGCAAGATTCCTGCTTGGGGTGGGGGCTGTGCAGGCTGTGGAAACGCTGCTGTGGCTGTGCCACTCTTTGGGGGCTGAGCTACGCGCGCCTCAGAAACTGTGCTACAGGTTCTAATTGTAGGTTTCGGTAGGTGGTAATGCTATCAGACAGTGGCCACTGGAATGCAGAAGGGGTGTGAACACATTTGATTTGGGGTACAATAAGTTGAGACAGTCAGGTAAAGCTGTCGCGTCGGTGATGTGTTCAGTATGGAGTCAGACTGCACACTTGGGGATCCGACTCATATCCAGGTGGAACTACGTGAAGTCAGGATAATAAACGAGGTCATTCATTCAACATTACTTGAGTGGTTCCTCAATGCTGGGTACCTGCGCCATATACTCTTGTCAGTGGTATAAAATGATCAGATTTAAAGATATATAAATGTGATCCACGCCCTTGAAGCCACCGACAATCTCCTGGGCCCTGAGGATAAAGTCTTGGGGGCCATTCTAACAATCAGGCAGGTAAAAGAAGGGCCATTAATTAAACGGAGCGCGTTGGCAGGGAAAAACTGGTAATGGGGTTATCAGTGACTCATCGGCCAAGAAAACAGAAACCACAGGCTGCGGTATGGACGTCAGAGCAAAGGGAGGACCGGGCTGCTGTGCAGACCGGACACTCTGACCCCTGGGTTGGGGCCACTGCCTGACCTCACGTGACCAGTGACCATAGGCCATGCTGAAACTGCGCTAACCCCCCTGGTGGACACTCTGAAGCTATACTCCCACTGCTGTTCTGGAAAATGGCGTGGGTGCTGCTGAGCTCACGCTGTCTGCAGTCACGGCTGGAGCCCAGACATCTGCTGCGATGGCTGCCAAACAGCCTGCGTCAGGCAGAAAAAGAAAAGCAAATATTTCTATCCTTCGCCTTCCTAATCTCATCGAATGCTGCCGGCTCAGGACCTGGGCAGAAGCCGTTTGGCAACAGAGTGTGAGGCTGGGGCTGCAGGGTGGGGGGTCGGGGCAGTGCCTGTCATGGCCTCTCCCCTCCATAAAACCCAGGGACCATGGGTGCCCCCTCCGACACACCGTCATGGGGACAGCCCCTGTCTCTGCCCATCCTGTGCCCAGATGCCCTTGGGTGCTCCCCAAAACAGCAGGCTCAGATTCCTCTGTCACCATCTCCATCTCTGGATGGTGTGGATTCCAGTAAAAAGTAAACATTATAGAGAGTGGGAGGAAATGTTTGGAGGTGATAGAAGATTTATGGCATGGATTGTGATCACGGTTTCACAGGGGTACACTTACCCCCACACACTCGGCTTGTGTATGTTAAATATGCACCGCTTTCTGGGTGCCAATCGGACTTCCATGAAGTGGTTCTATCAGAGCAGAAAGCAAAAACGCCACCTGCATACTCTGTTCTGAAGTCTAAGCTGTAAATTTCTCCAACTCTAACCTCCTTAGATAAAATCGTAGGGGAAAAACATAAAGGGAAAATAACAAGGAAGTCGTTTGTTAATATATAATTAACCTGTGGTAAAAAATGTGTAATTCATATATAAAAGTTTCTTAATATATAATGTAAGTAACATATATGACAAGCCCCTTGGTGAGTTCTATACACACAGACACGTATGTATCCCATGAAGAAGAGAGTGGGCATAGATGGTGCAGCCCTCATTTATTTAAGTGGTCTCGAACCATGGGTCATAACTGATACAGTTCCTTCCTTTCCTCACCCTGTTATGCTGCTGCCCTCAGAGGGCGGTGGCCAGGCTGGGTTCTGTGTTGGGGGTGGGGTGGCCTGGACCCTATTTCTAAGTAGCACCTAGTCTCAGTACACTCGCTGTGCTTGTCCCTTCACTCTCCTGAGACACGGTGGAGATGCCCCAAAGAGTTCCTCGCGAGCTACACAGAGTCCTGCCTGTCCCAGCGGAGAGCGTGACTCTATTTCCCCTCAGTAACTGGGATAACTCACCCAACAGTGCAGTGACTCCTTCCTACTCCTTCCTTTGCCGCATGATTCAGTGTCATGAGGAGTTCCAGATGACACAGTGGCCTTGTCAGCTTCCGATGCAATGGAACCACTGTTGTGTCCACGGCAGAAGCATTTTCACTCCATGGGATTCATCACTACACCAGGAGGCCCAAGAAGCAGTCACACCCAAAATGACTCCAGTGGGTTCTTAGTGGAGGCCATCGAGGAGTCCCTCCTGCTTCTCGTCCTTGACTCTGGGGTCCCTCTTTCCAGGATCCTATCAGTTTCTGGGTCCAGGCATGCACCCCAGTCTCTTGCAGGGGTGGTCCCCCAGCTGCACGTCACCACGTCCTGATTTCTATAAGTGTCTGTGTGCTGGAACTTGTGTCGGGATCAGAAAGGGGTGCGTGCCTACTCTGCGCAGGCCGTGACCCCTGTGGTTGGCAGTGGCACTGAGGGGTGACCGGACAGTCGTAAAGCATCCTGAAGGGCCATGGATGCAGCGTGGGTGACATGACCTCAGGGAGGAGGAATTTCTTCTCAGTCTGTGATAGAAATGCTTCCATAGGGGCAACCGGCCAACAGGTGGCTGCTGGGACCTCCTCACTCGGGAACTGCTGTATCCAGACACTCAGCATTGACAGTGGGCGCTCAGTAGGGACAGTGCGGTGAGCTGACTCATGTCCCCCCAAAAGATATGTTCAGGTCTGAACCCCCGGTACCGGTGAAGGTGACCTTATTTGGCAGTGAGGTCTGTGCAGATGGATGACCAAGGTACGCTGAGGTCATATGATAGGCCACCCCAATGGACTCCAAGATGGGGAAATACGAGAGCACAGGCGGAAGAACACGGTGTGGTGATGGTGATGGCGGCGGAGGTGGGCGCGATGCAGCCGAGAAGCACCCAGGACAGCCCGCAGCCACCAAGCTGCAAAAGGCAGGAAAGGTCCCCTCGTGGCGGAAGGGAGCGCGGCCCTGACACCTTCAGGTCGCCCCTCTGGCTGCAGAACTGTGAGAGGAAGTTGCTTGTTTCCGGGCGCCCAGCCGTGGTGGCCACGCTGGAGCCCGACACAGGCGGTGACAAGCGGTGGGGAGGAGAGCGGCCACCTTGCTGAGCGCTGCACGACCACGTGTGGCCTCCCACCGCGCAAGTCCGGTGACTTGGGGAAGGAGGTGAACGGAGCTGCCAGCCTGTCCTCACTCATGGCAAGACCCCTGAGCTGCGGAGCCTTCAGCGAGCATTCGGGGGGACACAGAATCCCCACTCTGTCCGTTCTGGACGGTGCCTCTATACATCGTCCCACAGACCTGTCACCAGCCCTTCAGTGCTGCCCTTTCTACATTCTGATCACCGGCCGCACAGGTCACTGCCGCCTACGTGTCCACGCGCGCCGTGCTCGTGGCCACGTCTCCTTCCTGGAAAAGCAGATAACCAGTTGCAGGGTTTCCGTTTCTGCTCTCGGTGAGGATTTGTCTCATTCGCGAGCCCACCTGAGAGGTTCCCGAGCTGCAGGAGATCACCTCCGCCTGGTGTCAGCCGGTGGTCACGCAGCGCCATCTGTAAACCACGAGATCCTTTTGCCGAATCAACGCGTGGGCGTGGGCATGGGCGTGGGTGTGGGGTGAGCGGCGCCTGTAGGCTCTGTCGGGGCCCGGCCACGTGCCAACGCAGCTACTGGGGCTTCCTCGCACTCGCACGATGCACGATACGTTATCTTCTCAGTTCCCTGCCACTTGGGGTCCGAGGTCAGGGTCGCATTCATCATGGCCCAGAGGAAGCCAGGGTCAATGATTTTTTGCAGAAAGGGGCTTGGTTTTCCTCACACTACAGGGCTCTGCGGTGCCGTCTGCTGTGGGACCTCGTCACAGGCTCCGCCAGTGTCCCAGTCGGTCACAGCCACCGAGGATCCGAGCGACGCGGCCACTTTATCACGGTTTGGATCCTCTGTGTCGTGAGCTCAGTCCAACTCAAAATGATGCTTTACGGGTTACTCAGTCAGCACTCAGTCCCACACTCACATGTGCCATATTTTGTCTCTCAAATCCAAGGAAGCCTTAAAGACGTTTCTCTCTCTCTCTTTTTTTCGCGTGTGTGATGAGTAGTACAGATGTGACAATGTTTCTTTGTCATGCAGGGGATATGCCGGCCAGAACCTAGAAATGTCTGTGAGGTCTAGTCCCCTGTCTTTCATCCTCCCACTTGGTCTGTTCAGCTCACTGATGAGTAATTCCATACGTCAGAAGGGTATAATTCGTATGGGTACAATAAAATAATCTCTACTTATATCTACCTGTCTATATATAGCTGCACAGACAAGTGGAGTATAAGCCACAAAAAGTGTACTATGCAAAAGAGGTTTGAATACATACTGAGAGTAGTGGGGGCTGTTAAAAATTTTTAAACAGGAATTTGTATTATCATTCTGTGCTTTAGGAGGACTTTTCCAGTGTGGTGTGGAGATGGGATGGAGAGTGTTGTGGCTGGAGGCTGGTCAGGGGCTTTTGGTCGTGTCTATGAGATTTCAGGGACCATGAATGGTTTAAGAGATAATTATTAATGACTGACAGTACTCTAAGTGCTTGGGTAGTGTGATAAGGTTGTACCACTTTATGAATCTTACCGTAGTAGAAGAGGCATGAATAAAATAATTGCGTAAATTATTGTAAAATTACAAATACAAAAAGAGCTGCAATGGAGGGGAGCATCATGCTTCAGAAGCACGAGAAGGAGTAAGTGTATGGCTCTGGGAGCTCATGACTGTGCTCCAGCACGTGTGAGGGACAGAGAGGTTCCAGGGGCAGGGGTGCCACGAGGCGGCAGAGTCATGTGAGAGAAGTCACGTGGGAAGGAGGGCCAGGTCACACAGAAGAGCTGTGGACACGCTACAGGTTTGTTCTTTGTCTTAAGACTAACTGGAAGTCACTGCATGTTTTAAGTAGGGCTATGTTTTGGTTCACACTGAAAAATATTACTTTTACTCTCGCTGCAAAATGGAAGCCAGATGAGCAGAAGGGCCAGGAGACCAGTTAGCTGGAGACGTTCCCAAAGGACAGGTGATGGCCCGTCACATGGCAATATGGAGAGTCAGATACCAGTGAAAGGAAGGAAGAGAGATTTACTCTCAGGGGAGAGCTGGAGGCAGTGGACAGTTTCTTTAGCAGGAGTGGGGGAAGAAGAGCTGTGAGGTGGGTGTTTTGTTGGTACTGAATGGATCCTTTGCCAGAGATATTAGTAAACACCTCTTTTTTTCCTCTGCCATCCAATGCTTCAAGACCTTGTGAGCTAAAAGGAAATAATTTGTATATAGCAATTATTGACTTGCATCAATTTTCTGCATTAGCACCGCCCGCTGGTGCGAGACTTGGTTAGAAATAATATATCACCAATAAAGCCATCATGAAAACTGATGTTTTTCCTTCCCAGTCTACACCTCGCATTGCTGTCCTGCGTCTCGGCCTAGAAGATTCCTCACACACGAGGCATGCTTCAGTTTTTGTTATTTCTAGTCCAGTTCTGATTGAAGTCCGTTAGATTCGTTTTCTCTTGTTTGAAAGTTATGACCTTAAGAAGAAGTAGAAATAGATTACAGCTCGAGAAAATCCAAGAAAAAAGCAAGGGCAGATGCCATTTCAGTAGGAAGCTATGCATGATCCCAGGAAATCAGAAGCAGGAAGTTTTTAAATGGTCGGTGCTGAAGCTACTCACTCATAAAGGGTTTAACCAGGGACATGATAGATGAAAACTCAAATTGTGTGGAAATGGACATCCTGACTCCAATTTGGAGGGCTGGGAGGTGTCGTCCCTGCGAGCAGTGAGCCTGCTGCCCCACAGACCTGTGTTGCCCTAAAACATCAGGAAATAAGATAATGCCCGGTTTGTAGAATCTGCGTGGAGCATGTCTTCCTTTCCTTAAACAGATCAATACGTCGTACGGCCGTGATTCGTGAAAACCCTTGGTGTGTATGTTCATCTCACTTTCTGGTTAAGTTAAAATTACTGAGACTTTTGTTTTTAGTCATTCTAAATTTTTTTATCATAAAACATTACAATGTATGAAGTATAATTTATTTTTTCTTGAAAGCTGAGGACATTTCAATTTTTAGATATTATATCTATTTTGGGGGAAAAAATTAGAGCAACTGAAATATTCATTCCGTGTTGGTGGGAGTGCAAACACGTTGAAAATTGATTTAGCATCACGCACTGTTATTGTTCACAAGTATATGTCACCTCCACAATCTTACTCCTGGGTCTACACTCAACAGAAATGCACTCAGGACACCCCCAGAAATGTCCCGAGTTTCATCATCGTCACCCCAGCCCTGGAGCACTTCAGTGCCCATCCACCTAATGGGTCAGTTCCTTACTATATATTTATTAGTGTCTGTATGACATGCCATTCAACACGACATGAGGTGACCTGATAGGACACGCTGTGGCATGTCACAGCATGACATGACGTGGTATATATACATGAGATCGTACTGCAGTGAGCATGGGCAAGCAGCAGCTCCACTGCTCAGGAGAGAATCCCACCAACAAACCAGGCACAAAGCCGTATGTCCTGTCCTGTGGGTACAGAGCTCAGACACGGGCCACCTGAGCGTCCTCAGGAGAAGTCAGCAGAGTGACCTCCTCTGGCAGTGACTGGGCCTGGACTCCAAGGGGACCGCAAGGTGTTTGCAACATTTGATTTCATGATGTGGGCAGCAGTTACCTGTGTTTCCCCAAAAATGAGACCTCGCCGGACCATCAGCTCTAATGTATCTTTTGGAGCAAAAATTAATATAAGACCCGGTCTTATTTTAGTATAATATAAAACCGGATCATATAATATGATATAATATAATATAATATAATATAATATAATATAATATAATATAATATAATATAATAAATATATAATACCAGGTCTTATATAATACAATATACAATAATTTTTGCTCCAAAAGATGCATTAAAGCTGATGGTCCAGCTAGGTCTTATTTTCAGCGAAACAGGGTATGTGTAGTGTTTATTGTGATTATTCATGTAACTCATCACCGTAAATTATATGATCTGCTCACTTTTATTTGTTACACTTTGGGGTTTAAAAAAATATTTTAAAAATAATGGAGAGAGTCTAACACGTATGGAAAAGGCTAGAAGGAGGTGAGGTCACAGGATCCAGGAGGATCCTGACCACCGTGAGCCAGAAGCTTTGCTTTGGCTCTGAGAGGGCTCAGGCCCACTGGAGAGCTTAGGAGAGTGGTCGGCCTGACTAAATTTCAGAACCATCTTTCTGGCTGCTGGGACAAAAATACCCTGCAGTGTGGGGGAGAGGACATCAATGAGGTAAACAGTGTGTGCATTGCAAGTTTTGATACATTTTGGTAAATTGCTTTCCATAGACTCTGCACAAATTTACAATCACACTGGCACCTTCCCACATCTTTCCTTGCACAATGGGCTTGAATCGTTGTCCATTTCATGGGGAAGAGTGACGTATCACAGTGGTCTTAGCTCACATTTCTTGTGTCGTGCAGGGGGTTGGCTGATCTTGTCAATGTTCAGACCCACTTGCAGATCCTTCTGTCACTTGTCTCGTGTTCCCATCCTCGTTTTCCTACTGCTCCATCGGTGTGTCTCCTGCAGAGTCATGCATGTCCATTACGTATCGAGGACGCAAATGTCTGGGATTTGAGCTCTGGCTCCGTTTTTCTCGTGTGTCATAGTTTTTAAGTTAAAAGCCCTTCCTCACTCAAAAATCATTATAGGGGAAATAGAATCGGTCAGGCTCCTTCCCCAGCCATCTGGTGGCCCTGACCCTGCAACCCGCCGGGCACATGAGATGGCATGCTGCGCGGGTGCCGTCCGTCCTGAAGATGTCGCTATTTGTGTCTACCCTTATGTCAGCACCTTGGCTGTGCGCCACCACTGTCTCTGTGTGGTATAAAGGGTCGGCCATTTGGAGGTGGGCTGCTGCTATGGGCTGTGCTGTGTCCAACAATGGGGCTGCCAGTTGTACCCTGAGACTGGCTGCATCCAGTGACGACGCTAGTGAATAAAGCATGTGTACTCTGCCTTCGGCTCCACGCAACTTCTTCCAGCTCCCCGAGCCTCAGACAACTTAGCCCTGGGGCCTCCACCCACTTGGACACAACAATCATTATTAAAAATAATAATTATTATTTTTGTAATTCACATGCTTTTTCCAGTACTATTGTGATTTCTTCCTTTCCTTTTTTAAAAACTTAGATCATTGTTCCATTTGGAATTTATTTGATATAAAGTATGAGAAAAAAGTCCGTTTTTCCCAAGGCCAGCAGCGTGGTAAGGGCACAGAGTGTGAACGTAGCTTGCCAGTTCTGTCTCTGCCAGGTCCTGGTCCTGTGACTCTGGGCGACCACTCTACCACCGTGCCACTCAGCTGTCTGCTCAGGGTGGGTGACAGGGCACGCTGCCAAAGAGGGCGGTCCAGGGGGAGCTGCCAGGCGCTCAGCGCTGTCAGGCTACTCTTGAGTGACGCTGTCTGCAGCTGCCATCCTTCCCATCCTGCCCCCAACACCAAGCAAATCACCTGCCGACCACCACAGGACTGTCACTCCCCGCAGCTGCTCGCACGGCCGTGGCTGTGAGTTTCAGGGCGCTGCTGCCGCGGTGCTGACACATGACGTGAAGGCCAAGGGCGTTGCCCTCACTGTTTGCTCGCGCTGATCAGACCACTCCCATCACACTTGGCTTGTCCGGGGCCCGTATTGTCACAGAGTTAGAGCCTGACGGGACGCGGGTGGTGAAGGGCAGTTCCAGGTGCTGGGCCCCGCGCACCGTGGTCAGGCGTTCCCGTCTGCCCACAGCACACCAGGTGTTTCTTCTCAAAAGGTGGCCATGCTGCACTCTGGGGGTGGACTTGCTCCACAATTCCAGAGGCTACAGTATCCTCCGACCTTGTTGCTGCCACAGAGTCCACAGGACATCTTCCCAGCACTCATATGTCCGACCCGTGTGGTCTGCTGGGTCACACGGCCTGAGTCTTGGCTGCCCCGGCGCCTGCAGCTGGGGGAATGCCACATGAGGTGCATTCCTTCTGCATTGCCCAGTGTATGGACTGAAGCAGTATCCTCAAGTATGGGGCGTGCTGCCTGGAATCCTAAAGGCCTACCAAGTGGGGTGCGTTCTTGTGGGGGAGGACGCCATAACTTGTCCTTTGTTTTGGATGAGATGCCCTGGATGAGATGCACTGGAGCCCTGAAAGTTCACTGAAGTGGCATGCCCCTGAATTTATATGGGCTGTATCTACTATGAGAGAGAGAGAGAGAGAGAGAGAGAGAGAGAGAGGACTGCAAGCTCGTGAGGGACGACTGTCCTCTTCCAGGGTCAGTCTGACTTCTCCAGACAGGACCAGACATGGAGACGCAGAGGGGCCACCACCCTGCACACTTTGGCTCCTGAGGGGAGCACCTATCCTTGTCATTCCCCTGGGATGAGCTATCAGTTTCTTTTTTTTTCTCTTGCCTGGGACAGGGGTGGGTCACAGTTTCAGAGGCTTCCCCTTGGCTCTCCGGCTATGATGTCCATGAGCCCTCATACAAAGACCCAGTTGGGTCTGCACCATCTGCCCAGTGTGTCTTTCCTAAATACAAACTAGGGGACTAGGAAAATGATATGAGCTTGTGAGCCTGCAGACCCAGTGGGTCCATTCTGAGCTGGACATTGTCCTAGATTCCATTCATTACCTGCCCCATATGTCCCAACTCTAACAGAAGTGTCGTAAGTCCCTGCAGGTGTCCAGGTATTACTGTCAGCTCTGAACCTGTGCCCAGTAATCGTGGCAGGACTTTGCACAGTTCCCAGGAATGGCATGCGTCCTCTGTGAAGGGCCGTGATGGGGGGCCATTGCCACGTGCACTGGCGTGGTACTTGCCTCCTTCCTCCTGGGAACACGGCCTCCTCTTCAATCAATGGGTCTTGGGTCCAAACACTGGCTCAGGTCAGGAGACCTCACGAGGGGTCCTGCTCTCTGTTTCCAGGTCATCATCCTTGATTTCTTGTGCTGATGCGAGCAGTACTCTGATTGGCTTTCTGTTCCTTTTGTTCTGTTCTATAAACCATCTTTGTAATTCTGAAGGTCAGGCCTCGTTGGCTGTTCCTCCCGCATTGTCAGTGATGATGAGAACTGCATCGGCCTGGCTTCTCACCTGGAAGCACGGCCACCTGGCCTGTAATTCTGCAGAGTGCTGCCATTCCTGGCTTCGAGTGAAGCTAACTGTCATGGCATCGCCGGCATAGGTCCTGGCCACACAGGACAGCACCACAGAAAGCCTGTGATGTGGTGACTCTCTTCCTGCACATTCCTTCTTGTTTTGGTCAGTAGGGCCTCTCCTGACACTCCCATCGGCCACACCATCTGCTGTGTGCTCCGGCCTGGTGGAGCACGTCCATCTCACATGCCCACTGCCCCAAACCTGTCCAGCCCTCCTTCCACGGTCTGCCATGAAAGCCTGGCATTTCAGCTCACATAGCACGAGCCATGGATTTTTCCATGTTTCTAGGAAACACGCTAGTGGTGATTTTACACTACCTCTTAAGACTTCATTAGGGTGCTAAATCCTGCATCCGGAAACTGCTTCCAAATCAGTAAATTCTCCCTTATGCAAGCTTTTGTCCAGGGCCTTTCGACCGAGCCTCCTCAGAACCCAGACCCCCACTTTCTGCTCTGTCTCCTGCTGCTACATGTTGACCCAGCCTTCCAGCTCTTTCTCAGACCCAGGTCATCTGCCATGACAGAGCCCAGCTAGGAGCTAATGGCCAGAAGGTGAGGGTCTTACCGGGGAGCGGCCTGTTCTTCACAGGGAGGAGTGGAACACTTCTGCATGACAAACCTCTCCCAGACACACGGGAATTCAAGATTTTCAGACACACCAACCTGGATGTCCCCGTTCCTTTGTCAGGGGTCATTCTTTCCCAACCAGAATCCGGACCTTCCTTGGTTTGGAGCTTGACCTTGACTTTCCTTTGGATTTGGTCACCTGAGGGATTAAATGCAGCACCAGGGCAGAAGGCATCTTGCAAAGACACCCATGTCCTCATCTTAGAAGTAACATGCCACGTCCATGGCCAACGTGAATCAGGGCTGCAGGTGGAATTAATGCTGCTAGTCAGCTGCCCTTAAAGCCAGGAGGTTCTCCTGCGTTTTCTGGGTGGTTCCATGTAGTCACAGGGCTCTGAAACTTGGAAGAGGGAGACAGAGGGGAGAGGGAGAGGGATGTGTGACTGGAGGATTACCCAGAGATGCAATGTTGCTGCTTCGGAGCTGGAGGAAGTGACACAAAGGACACAAGGCCTCCTGAAGCTGGAGAAGGGAGGAAATGGATTCTCCCTCCAGCCCCCAGGAGGAGTGAGCACAGCAACTTGATTTTAACCCAATGAGACAGACTGTGAGATAAGAAGTTTGTATCACTTAAGCCCCTAACTTAATGGTGATTGGTTCCAGCGGCCGTAGGAAAGGAACCCAGCCTGTCTCGGCTTTGTCTGCCTTCTGACAAGAGACGAGAGCCTTGTGATGCTTCCCTCTGGAGCCCGCTCCTGGCTGTCACAGGGCTAATGGAGCTCAGCCTTCCATTATCCTGATGCAAAGCTCTCCTTGAGCTTACACAACAGCATCCCGATTCCACTGTCCAGGCTGCTACTTCTCCCTTCTTTGACAAATACCTAAAGCTCTCCTCTTTTCCATCACCCACACCCAGAATGGGCCACTGTCTGGTCTCCAGACACTGCAGATTACCCTAACTCGCTTTTCAGTTTCATACGAGTGCAGTCGTGCAGTGACTATGCTTTGCGTCTTAAATACCCACTCAGCATGGTTTGTGGGGCTTATCCATGCACTTCCACGGCCCTGCATGCATATATTCTGACTGGTATTCAGAGGTCCCCTGTGGGAAGGACCACCCCATACTGACCCCCTGTGTGGCTGGGGGTCACGTGGGCAGATTCGGTGGGTCCACCAGGAGCAGTCGTGCTGTGCACACATCTGTAGGGGGCTTTTGTGGGCATCGTGCACGTGCCTCCCGGGCATACACTTAGGAGAGGAGGGCGGGGTTGGGAATTTCTGGAGATAAATGTCTGTCTTTGGTGAACACTCCTGATGTGTCTGTGTAAGTCACACCCCCCACACACACTCACAGTGACGCTTCCTGCTGTCAGCCCCTCTCTCTTTAACCTTTATGGGAGGGCCATCCATGCTGTCCCGGGCTTTCAGGTGAATTTCCCTAAGGAAAAATGACATTGAAAACCTAAATGGACCTAGTCAAATCTTTTGTTCATTTTTCTATTTGAGTTACTTGCTTTGTCCTGTTTATTTATGTAGTGATGCTTTGGAACTTTTCATATGTTATATAAGATGAGAGTTTTCTATCAGGACACAAATCATAAATCGTATGTGTATAAATGTCTGTACATTTACATGATTTGATAACCAGAGGCTCTTTATATATTCCGACTAAGCCATGTTCCTTCTATGATTAGCACTTGTAACTGTATCGATTTCGTTCCTATTGGTATGCATTTCCCTATTTTGAAGCTATGTATATGTACAGATATGAACATATATATGAAAACATATATAAATATATCTAATAAACGTAATTACTGAGCTATACTTCACAGGCCATGCAATTCACTCGTTTAAAGTGGAGAGTTCAGTGGTTTTCGGCATCTGCACAGCTGGGCAACCACCACACAATTAATTTTCGATCATTTCCATCAGCCCGCGTGCCCTGTGTCTCACCCGTTAGCAGTCGCTCCCCGCTTCCTCTCAACCCTCTTAGCCCCAATCAATTCTTGATATGGTCTTTTGTGACTGGTTTCTTTCATCTTGCAAACTGTTTTCAAGGTACATTCATGTTGTATAGTATATCATATAATGAGTTTATTATTTGGCAATCTTTTTATTGCCAAATAATATTCCATTTGGATTCTCTCCACCTTTGGCTCTGATGAATAAAGCTCCAGGTACAAGTTATTGAGTGGAAGTATGTTTTTGTGTTTCTTGGGTATGTACAGAGACGTGCAATTGCCGGGTCATATCGTAACTGTGTGTTTAAGCTTTAGAGGAACTACCAGATTGTTTCAATGTGACTGTAACATTGCATATTCCTACCGACAATGTATGAAGGTTCTGATTTCCCCATATTTTTGTTAACATTCGTTATTATCTGTCTGTTTTATTCTGGCTGTGGATGCGAAGTTATATATCATTCTGGTTTTGATTTGCACTTCCCAGGTGATGAATGACGTGGAGCATTTTGCTTGTGCTTATTGGCATTTGTATGTCCTTCTTGGAAAAAATGTCTATTTGGATCCTTTGCCACATTTATTTTTTTTTTGGGGGGGGTGATTTTATTTTTATTATTGAGTTTTAAGAGTTCTTTATATGTTCTTTATATATTAGTCCCTTCCAAGTAACATGATTTGCTTATATTTTTTTCCATTCTGTGGAATGCCTTTCCCTTTCTTAATGGTATTTTTTAGAGCACAGCTGTTTTTCGTTTTGAGGAAGTCTACTGTATCTATTTTTTTCTTTTGTTGTTTGTGCTTTGTTGTTTGTGATGTCACATTTAAGACACCATTGCCTAGTCCAAAGTCACAAAGATATATACTTGTTTTCTTCTAAGAGTTTCATCTCAGTCTACTGACACATTTTTAAGTTACCTCTTTGTAAATGTTTCGGGTGGAGATCTAGTTGTCCCAGCATCGTTTGTTGAAAAAGCTATTCTTTCCCACATTGAATGGCCTTGGCAGCCTTGTCAAAACCAATTGGCCATAAATGTGAGGATTTATTTCTGGACTTTCCATTTTAATTCATTGATCTGCATGTCTATCCTTATACCAGTCCCACTCTGGATTAATTATTGTTGCTGTGTAGTAAGATAAAAAAATCGGGAAGCATGAGTCCTGCAACTTTCTCCTTCTGTTTAAAGATTGTTCGGACTATCCTGCGTCCCTTGAATGTTACGATCAGCTTGTCAATTTATGAGCCAATGGCAGCTGAGATGATCATAGGTATTTGTTAAATCTGTAGATTAATTTGGGAAATATTGCCGTCTTAACAATATCAAAGCTCTGATCATGGTTGAGATGTCTTTTCATTTATTTATCATCTCTTTTAATTTCTTTCAGTACATTTCATAGTTTTCAGAACATAACTTTTGCCCTTTTTGTTACATTTATTCCTAATCATTTTATTCTTTTGATGTTATTATAAATGGAACTGTTTTCTTAATTTCATTTTTGGACTTTTTATTCTAGTATATAGAAATGCAATTGGTTTTGTATACTGAAGTGGTTGAATGTATTTATTGCTTGCAATACTTCATAATGTGTTTCTTAGGATTATATACACACATAATATCACGTCACCTCCAAATAAAGGTGATTTCATTTCTTCCTTTCCAACCAGGATGACTTTTTATGTCTAGCTTACCTAATTGCCTGGTCAGAACTGGCAGAGCCGTGTTGAGCAGAACTGGTGCGAGTAGACATTCGCTGTGTTGCTCGTGAAGTCGGTAGGGATGTGTTCAGTCTCTCACAGTTGCATGCAGTCATAGCTGTGGGTTCCTCAGAGACACCCTTTATCAAGTTGAGCAAGCTCCCTTCTACTGCTCGCTCATTGTCTCTTTTTTTTTTTTACATCTATTAAAACAATCCTGTTTTCTGTTTTTTATCCTGTCACTATGATATTACATCATTAGATTCTCAGATGTGAAAACCAGCCTTGCTTTCCTGAGATGAAGTCCACCGTGTTACTGTGTACAGGCTTTTCACACATCACTAGGTCTGGTTTACTGTCATTTTGTGGAGGACTTTCACATCTGGAGCATGGAAAATATTTGTTTCTATTTTATAAATGAGAAAAGTTAGACCGTAGACATTCAGCATCTGTTCCAGGATCACACAGGTAGAAAATGGAAGAGGTAGGATGGAGGTTTGGGGTTTGGCCACATTGTAAATTCATGAGATTATTGTCGTTGTCATACTACTAATGAGGACTTTGAGTTCGGTGACATTCTTAACTTTTAAAACTGCAAGTTCTGAACCCGAACGAGTATATTCTGTATCATCATGACGTCATGGGGACTTATTTTATCTCTAAGAAAGACCATTTCTCTACTGTTTTCTTTAGGGAAAAAAAGTCAGATTGTTTAGGAAAAACAACTAATATGCTAAAAATGTCAGTCAAGCTTTCTGACCAGCTTTCCATAAGTAAAAAATACAAAAAAGCTAGATAGGAAAAACATCAAATAATTTCTATACTGTGAAGAAGAATACACTGCATTACATTGTAGAGATGTCTTTTGGAATTTTCCAGATCTAATTTCAGGTTCAAATGGAAAATTAATATTTTAAGATGGGTAAGTTCTATAGGAATGGCACTCTTTAAATAAGACAAATGACAGACAATAGTTAGGTGATACAGAGACATTTAAATCACACAAATAAAACAGATGTGCCTACATAAAACAATAGCTTTAATTCAATGCCTTCTCATGTCTAGCACTTTTGGGCTTAGAATTGTCCATGAGTCACTCATCAAAACAATTTTTTTCCCTTTGTCATATTAGTGTCACATACTACACTTCTGCTGTCTATAGTCAGGCCATTGAAGCAATTTTGGGGGGTCTTCCTATGACTTGTTGCAAAGTTCTAGATCTGGTACCTCTTTTCAAATCCACTAATCTATGGCTTGAAATGCAACTTTTCAATACAGCTTTGGTTTGGCATTATTTCATTATTTCAGTTAGTCAAGCCAGTTGTGTATTTTTCTTGAATTCCCTCAGCATCTGGCACAGTGCTGGGTATATGTTAGTATGATTAAAATAAAAACAGATATAAAATGTCTTTATAATTTCCCAAACACTAAACAAATAGGAGATGTCAATAATGATGAAAATGGTAGTAGGCACTGCAGTAAATGTGTGTTAAATTTAATGGCTGATTATAATTCTCTGAACTTGCCAACTCTTAACAATCTCAGAGTCACACATTGCACACATAACAGAATATATAATTAGGTTTTTCATTATTTATAGAAGGTCATGATTAATTTTAAGAGAACAAATTTGATATCTATTGACCTAGAAATACCAAGTTTCATGTAAAAATGCATATAAAAATTATATAGAATACTAGGGGCAACAAAAATTAATATTGGAAATTAGATATTTCATGTGCTTGTTCTGAAGATAAAACGTGACACTAGGTGGGCCTGTTCAGGACAACTTGGAAGTGAACTGTCAGATGAACAAATAATATTCACGTTAAATGCATAGAATGATGCAGCTGCAGCTCGCAGACCTTATGACATGGAGGAAAATTCCATGTCACTCAAAAACACATAGATGGTAAGTGTGAAGGTAAAACCAGGCAAGTAACACCCTCCTAAATGCCTTGTTCCTTTGGGTGTACAAAGAGTGATGGCTCACCAAGTTTTTGACTCACTAATATGAAATTGCTAAACCTGAAGTTTCTTTTGGTAGAGAAGATGGTGCACCTGCTGTGGCAGATATGGTTATTTCCTTAGTTAGATTTTTGGGAAGCACGTAAATGGAAATCCCAACTCAAATCAACTTAAACTTTATCCTCATAAATAAGATGTCCAGAAGTAACATGACTTAACAGTTGGTTAATGCAACGTTTCAACCGTATACTTGAGGGTCAGTTTCCTTCTACACTTGTGTCCAGCTCTCCTCAGACTGCTAGCTTACCACTCAGTTTCACTGGGTTCGTGGTCACAGATGTGTCATTCCAGGCATTCCCTCCAGACATGACAATAGTCTCTGGAAGAATAAAAGCCAACCCTTCCGCATGTCTCTTAGCTAAAGCAGCACCAAATTTCCTTTTAGAAACACCCATCAGACTCCTTTCAGATGATTGGCCAGAACTGTGTCAGATGCTTACGCCTAAATCCATTACTGGCAAGGGGATGAAGAACGGCATGATTGGCTTAACATAAAGAGGTAGTTAGATACCGGGCAAAATCAGGGCTCTACCACAAGAAAAAAGTGGGAAAGGATGTTGGGAAGACAACCTACAGTAACTGTTACAGTTCTCTGTTTACATGTAGACACTCACTCTTATAGACTAAGGGTCATGTATCACTTTTTCCTCCCAAATAAATAGTGATGTAATATTTTAAATTTATTTCCTTCTTACCTGGAAGTTTAACATTGATTTATGATTTTTCTGACCCTTAACAATAAGGGTACTATAAAGCCTTTGGGGAAAACAATGCAAGTGCCATAACAAACTGGAGCTTTGTAATAAAGTAATTTCATCTGTGGGCTAGATCTCCGTTAACACGTGTGATTGCTACCTAAACTCCTCTTCTACGTGTCTCTCCCTGGGGCCTTTTCTGATTGCACCAGTTGTTTTTCATATTATGCCTGCATTAAACATGAAATTTCAGCTGCCAGAACCAAGCCTTCCCTCTCCTGACAAGATTGCAAACAGCTTAGCAGCAACCATTAGGATCAACATAAACAGTCTCATGAAATGGGTAAATGAGTACAAGTGCACAGGGCAGAAACCTCTGAAAATCTGGAGGCCACTGAAAGAGGTGAAATTACCGGTGTCATTGTCAGATATAAAAAAGAATGCAAGAGAAATGTCTAGCTCTTCAGAGGGACCAAGAAATGTCCATCAGAAACTGGTCATGTCATTGGTGCAGGTCTCTGTTGGCATAAGTCAGACTCACGGAATGCGAAGAGAAGTGGGAGTATTGTAGGTGACCCTGTAAATGAAGCCTTCCTGGTTTTATTTTTAAGCTTATCTCGATATGGTGTCATACCCAAAAGAAGCTCAAATTTGACTCCAAAAACATGAAAAGTAATGTGTCTTAACTAAGGAAGAATTGGCAGAGAAAATAACATTGAAAAACATGCAAAACTTCTTTAAGATCCTCTTTTGACACCTCTATTTTGTCCCACACTTCTTGGCAGCACTCAAATCTCACTCTTCTGTTAATTAAAACCTACGAAGACCTGCCTTTTCCCTAAAAGCTCACAATCGTTCCCCTATCTCCCACCTCCACCTGCATTCCCTAGTCAGGCTCTCTCAACCCTAGTGCTGTTGACATTTGGGGCCAGGTCACTCTTCATTGTAAGAGATGACCCTGTGCATTGTGGGATGTTTATCAGCATCTATGGCTTCTACCCACCTGAAGCCAGTAGCACTCCCCGAGTATGACCACGAAAAGTGAGTGCAGGAATTGCCAAACTTCCCCTGTGGGACACAGCTGCCCCTGACTAAGAGCCACAGTTGTAAGTAATTCATACCCTCTCTTGGGTTGCTGGGCCTACCCCACTCTAACGTATCCCATTTGTACTCCCATCTCCCACATCCTCCAAGAAAAACACAAACTGTTTGTTAGAATCCGTTCTTAGAAGGTCATGAATGGGGTTATTCTTCTCCTTGTCGCATGGATGGTTGAGTGGAAATCGAGACTAAAAGAAAACACAATATTGATACTAGAGGGACAGTATATTTGGATACCCAAGAACAAGGGGCTAGAGTAAGAATATCAGATGGAAAGCAGGAGATATGGAGTCCTGCAAATTAGGAAAAATGGAAGTAGAGAGCAAAATGGAATAAACCCAAAGTTCTAAATTACAAAAAAATTTGAATTGTGACCATTGCTTACTCTTGAATGTAAACCACAAGCAATAGGTGCCAGCTGGTCACTCTGAAGGAGGCTTTGTGGGACAGAAAGAAGAGGCAAAAAAGGAGAAGTTGAGAGTATTGTTACAGGAGAGATCCAAGATGGCAGAGTACATAAACACTATGACTGCGTCCTTCCATGAATACATTAAAATTACAAGTAAATTATCAAACAATGAACCTGGAGAATCATCTGAAGCCTAGCAGAACAGAAGTGCTATAACTGAAAATATAAAGAAGAAGCCACATCGGGACTGTTAAGAGAAGCAGAGAGGCACAATTGGCCCCACACTTCCCTGTGGCCATTGAGGACAGAGAGATATATCTCAGCTGTGAAGGATCCCCCTGGAGGAAGGAGAGACTCCAGCCCCCTACACCAGGCTCTCCAGCCCAGAGTACTGGTGCCTGGAAGAAGAGCCCCCACAACATCTGGCTATGAAAAAAATTAGGAATTCTGACCATCCAGGTAGAATGGAAGGTGGTGGGAAACCCAGGCATCCTCTTAAAGGGCCAGCACATAGGCTCGCTCATAGGTACTCACCTTGGGCTCCAGTGTAGAGATGGTGACTTGGGCGGCATCGGAGGCATATGGGGCGCAGGGGGGCTCAGACTGAGGTGTGTGGTTTCAGGGCCAGGCTGGACGACAGTCGGCATTTTCCCTGTGAGGAGTCCTCCTCCCAGGCAGCTGGCACGTGGGTGCCATCTTTCCTGTGTTGAGCCCCTCCCTTCACAGTCAAATCTGAATCTGATCGGTCTGCTGATCCCCATGGGCCAAACCTGAATTTGATTGGCCTGGTGAGCTCTGCAGCTCCACCCTGCTAACTCACTGGGTCCCCATTCCACTCAATTCCCTCAACAACAGAGGCGCTTTCTTGGTGAGCCGTCAGCCCGCCCACATTGCACTCTTTCTCAGAAAACTATCAGAGTCTGTGGGGCCCAGGCAAGCAGCGACTGGCCCCAACGTGCACTGAGACTTTTACTGAGTCGCTCCAGGCTCAGCACTGGCACCAAACCAGAATTTACATTAACCTGGTGCCCACAACTCTTTCCATTCTAGTGACTCCCTGAGACCCTGCCTCACCCAACTGACGTTGTGTACAATGGCCAAGATATGAGGGGGCTTGGGTATCCGTCAATGGAGGAATGGGTAAAGAGGAGGTGTTACGTATATACAGTGGAATATTGCTCGGCCAGGGAAGGGAATGGGTTCTTGCTGTTTGTGGTGGTATGGATGGACCTGGAGGGTATTGTGCTGAGTGGAGTGTCAGACAGAGAAAGACAGATGCAATGTGATTTTGCTTATAAATGGAATCTAAAGAACAAAATTAAAAAAAAAAAAACAGAAACATTCATAGATACAGAGAACATTTTGAATGGTTGCCAGTTGGGAGGGGTGTTGGAGGCATTAGTGAAAAGAGGGGAAGGGATTAAGAAGTACAAATGTATAGTGTAAAGTAAAGCATAGGGAATATAGTCAATAATATGGTAATAACTGTTTATAGTGCCAGGTGGGTGCTAGACTAGTCAGGGGGATCACTTCTTAAATTATATAAATGTCTAACCACTGTGCTGTACACCTAAAATGAATACAATATTGAATGTCAACTGTAATTGAAAACTTAAAAGGGGGTGGGGGAAGGGTGAAGGGGAATAAGAGGTCCAAATCTCCAGGTATAAAACATAGCCATGGGGGTGTAACATGCAGCATGGGGAATATAATCAATAATATTGTGAGTGTGGGACCATGTCTGACGGTTGTTGGACTTCTCATGATGATCACTTCACAAATGTTGACTAACTATGGTTATATACCCCTGAAACTAATAAAAGATTGTATGCTAGCTATATTTTTAATAAAAATACATACATATATATGTATATGTATATATATATATGTATATATATAAATATATATATATATATATGTATATATATAAATATATATATATATATTTATATACATATATATAAGTATGGTTACAGGAAAAGCCCAGGCAGGAAGAGCAGACAGGCTGGCCTAGGAACCAAATTGGTGAAATTGCACTGGACACCTCCTAAGGTGTTGTAAAAATATTAGACACTTATGCTAATAATCCTTTATACTTTGGGGATGCTTTAGACTTAAAAAGTATAATGTAGTTTAAACTACTAGTATTAATCTTGTTTTAGAGAGAAAGAAGTTACACCCATGAGAGTGTAATTTGCAGCCTCAAGAAGCTTTACCGCTAATTCAGTTGGAAAAAGCAAATGAAAAGTTTAAGGACAAATTTTTTTAAAAAATCAAGTAAAATATAGAACTTTGCAAAACAATGAATGCTTTAACTGAAATTGCAAAGCCAGAGGGGCATCATTTTGAAGAGGGAAATGGAGTATAGGTTGCCTAGAGAAGGGAGGGAGGCATCAGTCAGAGCTTATTTAATACTCACAAAACCCCTATGAGATGTCATTCTCCCCACATTACAGGTGAGGAAACTGATGAGATGAATTGTGTGACCAGGATAATACAAATATAAAGTGACAGACCCAGGGTTCAAATGTTCATTCCTGCCTCTACCCTTCACAAAGCTTCTTCATGTTGAGAGGTCTTGTGGTTTACAAATGTCCCTGCATTTCTATTTTACACAAACTCTACCCCTTCAGGTGTCAGAGAAGATACACTTATTAAGCTTACTATTTTAAAATTTCAGTGGAACATATATGTATAAAAAGTACACACGTCGTAAGACACAATTCAGTGAAGAAACCCACGAGGTGACATTCCCGCCAATGCGACCAGTGAAAACAAATGGACCAATAGCAGCACACTAACTCCATCTCCCGCACCCTTTTCCTGTGAATTCTCTTCTGCTGGAAGGTCGCCGCCATTGTGACTCCTCAAATCATAGACGACTTTAGGGAGAAAAAACCTTACACAAAACGCATCATTAAGCATCCGGTCTTCCTGCCTGGCTTGTCCACGTTGCTGTTTGTATTTCTATGTGGTGTTCTGTTGTGTGACTACGCTGCAAGTTATGTGTCTGCTCTACTTGGGACGGACATTTGGTAGAATGCAGTTTGGGGCTAACATGTGGCGCTATGAGCCTTCTTACCTTTTTCTTTTCTTCTTCTTCTTTTTTTCTTTGATGAGCATCTGTCCCTGTTTGGTGGGGATGTGGCATTGCTGAGTGTGCGTGTACAATGTAAGGCCAATTCTGCTAGTTGTCCAGTGTCCCCAAAGTGCACCGGTGCGACCATGGCTCATTTACTTCATGTGCCGTATAGTTTTTCGCTACATGGTATGCCACGATATAGTTGTTCATTCTGTTTCTCGTGGCCTTGGGTGCCCATGTACAACCATTTCTATTAGCTATGTGTGTAGGTATATTTACACACAGATTTATGACTGGAATTGCATTTTGGAATATAGTTGGCATGCCAGCAGTTTTTCAGAGAGAGTCTGTTTGGCCACCAGAATATGAGTGTTTCCAATGGACCCTTATCCTTACCCACCGTCTTGGAGGCAATTTACCTCCATTAGTTGCTGTATTTCCTCGCCAGCTATGTTAGAGGCAATCTATTACAGTGGTTGCCAGGACAGACTCGGACCCGAGAGCGATTGGGTTGAATCGGAGTTATACCACTTAGTGTTTTAACACTCAATTTCTCCATATAAAAATGGAAATGATAATAGTAAAAATGCCTCCTAGAGTTACTATAGTGACAAACGAATTAATCTATGTAAACACCTAGAACATTACCTAGCATATAATAAATTTTATATAATATGTGAAATTAAATTTGCTGTTATTGTATTATCGCCATATAAATATTGTAGCTATTACATAGTAAATGCCCTATAAATGTGGGTTTAATATAACTACAATGCTATTCCTTAATTTATGAAAGTTAGCTTTTATCTATAATATGTATTTTATAATTGATCAGGCTGTAGCTGCCTTACATCACTCTTTCTGCCAACATGGTTATACGATACTTTTTATTAAATTAGCTAATATTGATCACATTATGTATTTATTGCATTATGTATTCTAGTTTGCTACAGCTGCTGTAACAAATTACCACAAAGTGGGTTCCTGTAAACGACTGGAATTCATCGTCTCCTAGTGCTGGAGGCCAGAAGTCCTGAATCAAGGTGTTGGCAGGCTCACACTCCCTCCGAAACCTGGAGGAGAGTCCTTTGCCTCTTCCGAGGTTCTGCTGGTTCGCCAGCATCTTTGGTTCCCCTAGGCTAGCAGCTGTGGGACTCGGCTTCATGAGGTGTTTTCTCTGTCTCTTGTCTCATAAGGACACCAGTCATATTGGACAGGGCTCGCCCTGATGACCTCATCGTACCTTGATTGCATCTCCCAAGGGTCTATTTCCGAGGAAGGCCACATTCCCATGTATCAGGGTTAAGACTTCAATGTATCTTTGCGGGGTCACATTTCAACCCTTAACACACAATTATGTAACTATTTCCTGGCAATTCCAGTAGAAATCTATGCCTACATTATTTCTTCTATATATTTTTCTTGATTTTTCTCCCAATGACCCATCAGTTTTGCCACCCTGGTAACCACTTTATGCCAAAGGATCTGTCCTAGCAAATAACCAGTCCCTTTATTTTCCTGAACACATCCTTTCCAGAGCTTTCTATTCTTCTTTCCCAGTTTGTATGGGTTTTTGTCTAGACCTACTCCATCACTGTCATGCAGACTTGGCTTAGATCCCTCTTCTGTTAGAGTTAGTGCTTCCTGTGTTCTACACCTCACGTTTCCTTCATTTACTCCCATCTTTCATTGAATATCCTCCATTGTCTTCCAAAGGAAGACCACCTGATGGTCAAATTTTCTGAATGTTTGAATTTCTGAAATTTCTTTGATTCTATCTTTCCACAGTCATTTAAGAACTTGACTATGTATAAAATTCTGCATGGGAGTAGTTTTTCCCTTCAAACTTTGAAGGGAAGGCTTTGCTATTATCTAGCATAAAATGTCTTTCTCCACAAGGCCAATTGCCTTTCCATCCTTGATGTCTTGCATGGAATGGAATTTTTCATCTCTCTTCCCGTGGAAGTCTTTAGTAAATCCTTTTCTACCTTTTCCATTGTATATTATTTGTTTAATTTGGCTTCTCATATTCCTAATTTTAATGGCTTTTTCTTATCCTCTGTTTGATTTTCACAGCATATTACTCATATTTTATAGATGCAATGTCTTTTCTTCTGCTGTAACATTTAGAATTTTGAAATGTTTCTTTTCCTTCTTGTATTATTTCGATTTCCTTCATACTCATTTATATTGTTTCAACTGTAGGTTTCCCTTTCTCACTGAAAACTCTTTGCAAGTATTGAGAGGAACCTGACTTTATATTTGTGAAAAAATGTACTAACAAGCTGATCAGGAGTTCAGAGTGTGTGGATAAGACGTGGTGACTGGTGAACATCATTGCAGAGGGCTCAGGCTGAGGTGGGGGGAGAGCAGCCATTTCATTTTATGATCCGGAATGTGCGTCAGTGGAATTGGGTCTATTTGGTTTTTCAGAGAACAATCCTCCAGTCTCTTGCCTGGGTGCCTCTGCCTGGGGTATATGTTCTAGTATGTCTTAGGGTCTGTCTTTAATGTAGCATCAAAAAGACCACGTGTTCTCAGGCCCTCCCTCTCTTCCTTGCACTATAAATTAAACCTACATTCTGTTCTCTAGGGATGTTGGCGGGGTTAGGAGGATGTGGGTTAGTGAGTATTATCCTGAGTACATGGGGTCTGGGAGTTTAATGAGGGATGTGGCCACTCCACACACAGGTGTTCAGCCAGCGCACCTGTTTGCAGCTCACACCTCATCGCTCACTTCCATGCTACGGAGAACCAACGATTCTGAGAGTTAGATGTTTGGATTGGCCAATTAGCTTCTCTTTGCTATCATCCTACACAGATATTTTGTTTGTAGCTTCGTCCTCCCTGCTAAATAAATCATGACTCTGCATGCACATTTCTCCATTTTTCATTTGTCCTTTCTGTTGCTATGGATGTAGAGATTTTCTTTTTCTAATTTCCCACTATTTTAGGAGGGAGAAGGAGATTTAAATACATGTGGCCAAATCGTTATCATTCGCCAGCAGACTCAACTAAAGGGTTTAAACTGTATTTTTAAAAATATACATATTTTTAATATAACTGGAATGTGTTTTAGTTCATGGTGTGAGGAAAAAACCTATATTTTATCTATTTGGCTGTGTGCTTTATTTCAAATAGCTATCCACTTTCACTAGCAGTGATGGTTGGATAATGCTTTGCTTTCCTAATGATATGTCAGCTTCCCTGAATTTTTTGTGTGTTTTAATGTATGTTGGGTTCTGTTTCAGAGCTTACTCTGTCTCTTCAATATCATTATTTTCTTTCTGGATATTAAAATTATACCTATTCATTTTAGAAAATTTGTAAAATTTGGAAAAGTACAACAAAGAATATAAAAACTACCCTCTTCTTACTCCACTGTTTATTTTCCAAGCATCATAACACACACACAGGATTTAAACATCAAATTGGAATTCATTGTGTAATTTATTGAACGATCTCCCTTAGTCATTTGATGTTACCAGTATATAGTAAATACTTTCTTACTGCATTCATTATTTTCACAACATGATTTCTAATTGCTTAAGCATTTTATCTTATACATATGCCATAACAGTTTCTTTAAATAGTTTGCCAACACTGGGTATTATGTAAATTTTAAGTTGTTTATTTCCAGTTCAAAACTGGTTCTTCCTTTTAATTTGCAATTCTTGGATGGCTTGTGGATTAACTTTTATCCATTTCTGTTTATTGAACAGAAAATGTTGTTGTTGTTGTTGTTGTTGTTGTTCTTATAAGACCAGGAATCTTTTCACCTGACTGACCTGTGCATCCTATGTCAGAGACACACTGACTCAGTTCTGGAGCCTTCTAGGATGCCTGCCCGGGGCTTTTCAGCGGCTGTGCACACTGGTCTCCTTGCTGTGTGGCCAGCACGCTTCAGCCTCATGCTTTCGCAGGGCTTCTTCCTCTCCTTGGCGGTCTCCTGCATCATCCAGTCCCGCCCTTTCAGTCTTGGCTCAAACCTCACTTTCTAAAGAAGGCCACCCTGACCGCTCTACATAAATTGGCATCCTCTCTCTTGGCACTTTTAATCCTTTTTATCTGGTTGGACTTTTTAAATTTCCATAGCAGTTATCATTTTCAAACATATTACATACTTTTTATTATGCCTTTTTTTTTTTTTTTTTTTTAAATCATCCGGGCACGGGAGAATGCAACTCTCATGAACGGGCGTCCTTGTTTCAATCACTAGTATACCTGAGTACCTACAACAGTGTATGATACATATTAGATGCTTGATAAATCTTTTTTGAGTAAATACATTTTATTCTTCATTTTTATACTTTTATTTAGTAAGTAGTTATTGAGCCTCTAGACGCAGGCCCATCCCGGGAAGGAGCTGCTGCGTGGCGCCCACCCGTACTCTCTGGGAGCGTGCTCGCGCGGGGGAGGACCGCGGAGGGCGGCGGGTGCGTGACGGTGACGTGACGGCGTCATGACGCCGCCGCAGGACGTCGTGGCACGCGCCCGGCACGTGTGCACAAGGCATGCAAGGGGAGTGCCCGAACGACGCTGCCTGTCACAGAAAGCCCGAGTCACAGGCCTGGCTGGAGGGAGGCTGTTCACGGCTCCGGCGCGCACACGGCAGGACGCGCGCCGGCTGATGAGCCACTTCCGGGAGCACCTGCACTTCCGGTGGGGGAGGGGCTTTGCAGTTCAGTCCGCAGATGTGGGTTTTAAAAGGTCACTTTGAATTGTGTGAAGGATGTCCCGGAAAGGAGACAGACTAGACACAGGAGGTCATTCGGGAGGGTTTTGCTGCGCTCAAGGTGAGAAATGAAAAGGTCCAAGCAAACGCCAAGGGCTGAAAAGAGGAACGATTGCACGAAGACAGGCGTGCAGCTGACAGGACTCGATGATCAAGTAACTAGAACGTGGGTTATAGGGGGAAGAGGGCGGTTCTAGGACAGACACACCGCTGGGTTCCTCACTCGAGTGACAAACTGCTCAGTGATGCTTTTATTGACGTGTAGGAGATCGGGAAAACAGTGATGAGCGTTTTAAGGTACTGACCTTAATTGCTATAGTACATATCCACAGGCAGCGGCGGGGCTGTGTGTCTTAGACTTTAATGTAGCTAGCTTGAACATCAGTCAGTATTTGGGATTTGTACGCCCTAGGTAGTGACTGAAGCTATGCATGGATACAGTTACCTCACTCTAAACTGAGCAAAGACAAAACATCAGAAGTAATCGTAGAATATCAGCAATTAGTTGGCAAGGAAGGTGGAGGGAACAGAGAAAAAAGGAGGCATCCTATGAGAAAGAGGATCTAAAATGAAGAGAGAAACCAAGAAAATCCATCAGACGGAAGGAAGGTGGTCAACTCCCAAGAGGGTCATCACCTCTTGGGTCATCCATGGCCTTGGGGAGGGTAAATTCCATGCAACAGTGGAGAAGAAGCCATGTGACACCAGTGTTCTAGTGTTTTGTTTCTGTTCAATTTTAAGTGACTTGAGCATTTTTAATACTGGGAAAAGGCAAGTAGAGTAGTGAACATGGGAAGGAGCTCCTGGCATATCTCATCTCTGTTTTAAAGAAGAAATCAGTACATGTCAGAGGTGTGAAGTGACTGTGTAAGACCATATGGCTCCACAGGCTCCACGTCATGTCATCGACCTGTCCCCTGCAACTGGGGGGGGTCCTCTGATTGGGATGCTGACACTAATACAGCCTCCTGAAGCCTTACTTATTCACTTGTTTCAATTGTACTTTATAAACAAACTATCAAGTTTGGAGTAACCATATGTTACTGGAAAGGACTGTCCTAGTACTAGGCATTTTCTATAGGATCCTATAATTTCTCAGCCATGTGGCTGTGACACCTACGTGGAGCAGGTGGCACAGACACACAGACACTCCCCATCCAATCTGCCACTTGGGGATCAGCTGTCCCCGACGGCTGAGGAGAACAGAAATGATGGAGGAGGAGTCGGTTGTGTGGTTACTGCCAGGCACGACCTAAATCCAGCTTTAAAATGAAGCTGCTTTTCTAAAGTTCCTGACAAGCTCACGAAGTATTCACCAACTCTTTCCTTATGGGTCACTGTCACCACTGTGATCCCTTTGACAGCTTTCATACCAGGTGCCTAGAGACACAGCACCTGTGCTGAGCTCACTTTTCTGTTTCCCTAAGTGTGTGACTCCACGCAACTCTTCCCTTCCACGCCCACTGTTGACGTCTGTTGGAGGAGCGCTTTGCTCCCCCTCTGCTGTCTCCTGCCCCCCATGACAGCTGCTGGGAAGCTGGCTACCTGATTGCTGAAATTCGAATACCAGAGGTGCTGCAAGGAGCTGAGTGAGCGGAAAGCCTCACCTGTACCTCTGTGAACGGTTGCAAACATTTAACCAATGCAGGCTCCAATCCCCGTGATTGACAGATAGCAACCCCTGTCACCCTGAAACACACCAGATTTGCAGCTATCACCCCTGACTTACACAAGGGCAGAATGGGCCAGGAGAGGGGACAGTGCCCACACTCGTGTTCAGGTCCCAGCCTGGCCTCTGAGCCTCTGTGCCCACCTGTGCCTTAGGGTCAGAAGGCGCGTCAGTGCACATGCTGATGGGGCACTTCTGTGACCCCCATGTACCTGTTAGCAGATCCCCACCTTTCACAAGACCCTCATTTCCACCTGATAAAAACTCACGCTGTTTTTTTTACCCCACTGCTCATTACAGTCATCTCTAGTTCCCTCCACTCTGACAGATTTTAGCAAATGTATCTCTTTCTAAGCATTTCCACATGGTGAGTGGCATTGATAGCATTTTGGTGATGAATCTGGACCGTGATTAACAAAAGCATCAAGGAATGCAGCGCCACTTGAACAATGCAGAAGGTGTGAAGGTTTCAAATTCAAAATGACAAAACACCCTGCATGCTCTGGTGCTCCCATGTTTTCACTACATGACTGGGGTGTCAAAATTCCAGCTTCTTATCTGAATACTAGTTAGTATTTAAGTCTCATTAAGCTGGTTTTAGTGATTTGTTTCATTCTGTAATTAGATATCATGATTAGATTATTTCTATGAGATTTTTAACTTTCCTTTAATAAAAAAATAATAAATAAAGATATACATTTATCAAATCATAACACATCATTTGAACTGGCTTTGAGATCATTGAAATCTGGCTTTGAGATCATTGAAATCTGGCTTTGAGATCATTGAACCTAATAATGGCATGTTATTTTTGTTTTTATATGAGTACAGATTTTCTAGGTGATCAGTGTGTCCCCATGGTATTTTGGGACTTTTGTTAAGTGACATACCTTCCTCATGGTACTAAATTTCAACCCTTAGAATTCAGAGGAAAATTTATGGAATGGTCCCATATCTTACTATGCTAGGTCATTCATAGCTGTTCTAAAGAATGGTTCCTTCCTGTAGGAAGTAATTCCTTACAGCATGAAAAACACATGTCATAATGAAGTGAAATGAGAACAAATTAATTATTCTTTCTCCTTTATTTTTGTTAATCTACAATTATGTGTCCATGTGTGTATAAACCAACCCAAAAGGCAGGCATTGGTGGAGGAATTGTGCCCATTTATACAAAATAGATAATTCTACTTAAAGAGAGATTGAACCCACTTTGCTATAAGTTGAATTTCAAGGTTGATTACATGAATGACGTAAAAAACAATCAGGAAATGGAGTCAGCAACAGAATTATTTGGGTCCGGCTCCCAGGATGGCCGGTGTGCAGCATTATTTTTAATGCCCCGCGGGCTGAGTTCAGCCACTGTCTGACCCCTTCTGCGCCCTGCTGGCGCCCTTTAGGGGGAGAGAGGAGGAGAGCTGTGATTTGGCCCTACTTTCTTGTTAAAGAAAAGAATCCCATATTTTCTTAAACATGAATGTGGACATATGGTCTGGCACATGCTCTGAAAATGGGGCAGCACATTTGAAGTCAGGTCTGTCCTAGTCAAGCCGGGACATAGGGCACTGCTCAGAGTGATTCTGAATCTGATTTTCATTCTGTTCTGAAGCCCAGTAGCCACCGTGTCTTGGCTGCACTACTTCATGGCACTCACCTCGCTCCCCACCCCCACCCCCAAGGGCTGTTGCAGGTGCCAGCATAGCATTTTAGCAGAGTAAACAGGACCCTGCCCTGTGGGTTCTTGCCCAGACCTTCTGCAAAATGAAAATATACTGCATTTGATTGAAATGACTGTTTTTAGAGGAACCTCATGGGGCTTTCATGCAGATCAATAGCTCAGCCTGGGGGATTTGGGCTAGAAGTCACCAGTGAAAGTGTGTCCCGCTGTTGGTGTGTGATGAGGGAGACCACAGGAAGGGGTAGAGCAGGGCCAGCCATGAGAATGAGGCCTGTGTACAGATGGGTTTGGGAGACATGGGCACAGAAACCAAGCAGGAAAGAGAATGTTAAACCCAGTAAGTAGAGATGTGATACAAGAAAGACGGTGGGTGACCCTAAGCAAAGAGAAAAGTCCAGCTTCCTGGAACCAAGGAGACAGTCACGACTGATCTAATGCTGACACATAAGCAGCTGGTCTAGAGCATATGCACACGTTACCTGGAACAGGATTTGTCCTCATACCTGGGGAGGTAGGCGTTGGACGGATTAGGCCAAAAGGACTGGTCCCCCGTGTGGCAGATTGACAGGGGCACTGGGCCCCCCCGGGTCAACACAGTGTCACTGTCTGTCCTTCAGTCCTGGTTGGAGGTTGAAGTTGAGTGATGTGGGCTGTGCTGCTACAGTCTGAGAAGTCAGGCTGGGACAACCTGGGCACATGTCCCAGATCATGCCCCAGACACCCCAGCTTTCTGGATTGGCCCCAGATAGGGACTTTGAGGGGTGCAGACTCTAATCCCACTCAGCTACGTAGGTTTCAGTTTCATCCCCCAAACTGATATTTTTGAGGCTGTGTGTTACCCCCTTTAATTTAATAGCGTATGAGTTTTCTTTCCCACCAGTTTAACCTTTAGCTTTTCTCTTATTCATTGCGAGATCTGCAAACAACTGTCCAAAATGTCATATGAGCAGCTGTCCCCAGCAACCTCACCACCCACATGTGAACCGCCCTCCGGTGTGTACATGGGCCTGGCCATCCCCTGAGCTTCAGCCCAGAGGGTCAGCTCCTCCTCTATTTTACACTCACTTGGGTGTCTCAAAAGTACTTTATTCTTTTCAAAATATTTATGAAGCACTCGTACCATTCCAATCTGTACCAAGTACAAAATCTCTGCCCCTGAAACCTGCACTCCTGGGGAGGAGAAAGCCTGAAACACAATTCATTAAAAGCTTGCTTTTATAATTCCATGGTTAGATGAGTGCCATGCCTTCATGGAGCTTTGGGAGTAATAACAAGGAGAACCCACTTTCGTTTGGGGGTACCGGACAGGCCGCTATGCACTCCTGGCATTGAAGCTGAAGTGAAAGCAGGAGGAAGAGAAAACCACCCAAAGAGAGGACGCTCTTCTAGGCATGGGAGGAGCCTGTGCTGACATCTTCAGGGAGAGGGAAGATCTCCCAGGTCAGGAGTCGCTTATAAAGAGATGTGAGGCCTGGTGCTGAGGCTGGGCAGGGATGGCAGGTCACCGACACTGTGCGACTGGCACGCAGGTCAGATTCTTGGACACAAGCCCCAGCCCTGCGACTCAGGATGGAAACACTCTCAGAAACAAGTTCACATTCTCTTGGCCTGTACCCGCCAGAGCAGCAGCTTCGGCAGGTGGAGGCGGAGCATTCAAACGATGCTGGTGCCCTGAGGACTCAGTACTTAGTCCTATTTAATTCTAATTAATTTAAATTTAAAAGCTGAGGCACAATTCAGTTGTTGGAAAAATTTTAAATGTGTTTAGAATAACTTGGGAATGGGAATCAACTTTTTCAACTGTAAATTTTGTGAAATCTAAACACAGATCAACCACTTCTGATAAAAAGCTGGCATCCAAATTGGGATGTGCCATCAGTGTAAAAAATATGCAATGCATTCGGAAGACTTAAAATGGAAAAAATGTAAATATATCATTAATCATTTTATAGATTAACTGTTGCAATGATATTTATATTTTGGGTTAAATAAAATATGAAAATTTCATTTCTTTCATTTTACCTCCATTCCATGGCTATAGAAAATTTTAAACTAGGTACACGGCTCACATTATTTTGCTAATGGACGACAGTGGCCGAGACCTCAGTTTCCTCATCTCTGAAATGGAGTTAACAGTTGGGCCTGTATTGCAGGTTTGCATTTGGGATGAACTGGTGACAAGCATGGACGAGAAGCATTTGGCACAGGGCCTGGTGCTCAGCAAAAGGCATCTTCGTTGTTGCAATGAAAATTCTTTTTTGCGATACAGTAAGTATCCTTCTCGTAGCCCTCCCTTTCACCCGGCATGACCCCTTCATCTCTAAGAATCACCCATTTTTCTTACAAACACTTCTCAGTCCCTCCACTTTTCCACATCTCTACTTCCTGCTCTCCAGTCACAGTTGCCGTCGTCTTGCATGTGGATGACTTTGTTCCTCCTAAATCGGTGCCCTTACGCCTTGCCCCATGATTCTCTGGATTGCATCCAGAGACACCTGCTGAAATGAAAGTTGTAAAACCAAGCAGCCCCCGCCTGCCATTGCTCCAGAGTGAGCGAGCGCCCCTGAGGGCACTGTGTTCTTGCCACTGCTGCTGTCACCCCACCAGCCACTGCCTTTCCCATTGCTCAGCCAACCTGCCTTCCCCCACTTGCTCATGTGTCTGCACCATGTTCCCACTTTTCTCCTGATCTACATCTGCTCACCCTTCAGAAGCTTTCCCAGCTCGGGCTTCTCCTTCCCCCACTGACCCGTGCTCGTGGTGGCATCTGAGACCGTGGAGCTCCTCCATTGAAGCTTCGAGGGTGAGGAGATGCCCCTGTATTCCCAGAAGTGAGTCACATGGCGCTAGCCTCAGAGCCATTTTCTGAAAATCAATTTCCCATTGCTGAGTAACCAACTTGCCAAACACCAATCAACTGAAAATCAATTCAACAAATGACCAATTCACTAAAGGGGTGATTAACCAAAAGACGGTTTGCCAAGATACTGACGAATTTCTGCAACTGTCTATTTGTCTCTGCAATTTCCTCTACTTCTGCCACAGCCCAGTCTCTAGGGTCCTCCAATGTCCCTCCCAGAATTGGGTCTAGGGCAGTTTGCAGGTGCCACATTGCTGCAAGGACAGGGCCGGGGGTATGGGGGGACAGAATAATCTGTGGGACAATTCAAATGTTTGCTGAACGAATCAACTGAGTAAGCCCGAATTCTTGCGAAACCTCATGTGGTGAAGATGCCTGTTCTGTGTCCCTGGAGCTAGTTCTGTGGTCCTCCTTCCCCTCCTTGCACAGGAATTACCTAGGTGCCTCACAGAGTGCGGCCACACCGCTCCCAGGCTGGGCAGCCATTTGCAGTGGTACGGTGCTCACCGGATGATAGAAAGGCTCCTCTAGGAGTGAGAAAGCTGTGTGGGGGACCCCGTGACTATTTTCTTTTCCTTGAAACGTAGTCTAAAAAGACATTACACGAACATTGGGTTATGTACCTAAAATGTAATTCTTCTGCTCCGACTACCTCTGCCATTATCCTTAAGAAATAGGGAACCTTTCTGACTTTCCAGGAAATTTGGGGAGTTTGATTTTGTTCTATAAAGAAGCATGAGTTGACAAACTAAGAGAAACCAACACTACTGTAAACTGGGCATAAATTATTACCTGCAGGTAGGGAGTTTGGCACGGGGTAAACACTTGGTAAACAGTAGGTACCTCCTCCTTCTTGCCCTGTCTCACTGGCACCATCAGCCGCCTAGCGGGGCTTCCGGGTCCAGAGAGCTAGAGACCCAGGAAGAATCAGACAGCTCAACCATCTGAAGGAAATAGACCCAAGCGTCATGAAGAGGCCACGCCCACCATAAGCCCCTTTACCTTGGATTTCAGGCTCTTTGATAATCAGTTGATAAAATATGTATTATGAGATTCAAGGCCAGTTCACTGGCTAACAAAGGTCACTGATCAGCCATGAGTTAATTATGTAAGGAACCCCTGGCTTGCTTCTCCTTCTGAGATGTCCTTGAATGACAGATGAATTAGGGTGGGCCGGGCTATTTATCTGCGGACGGTTCCCTTGTGGGATGGCACCCTTGTGGACTTCAGTTTCTATAAAATAACCCAGGAAGTTCCATGAAAGCCAAGAGTTACTGGGATAAGTTCTAATTCTGTTTAGGGCTTATTGCCTTTTGAAAAAAACAAAACAAAACATAATCTTCATGCTGGAAGGAATGCTGGAGACCACCCAGACCAAAGCTCTCTTTTACAGCTGGAGAAGCTGGGCTGCAGAACTCCATGGACTAGCTCTAGTTTGCAGCTAATTAGAGGCAGGGGACAACTAAGAATGGACACCTGGCTTGTCACTTGCTGCTGAATCCATTGTATACGCGACCTTGATGCCCCATAAGTCCACTTGGAAGCTGATGGCGCGGTATTTAGGAAAATAGTAAACACACTGTTGCAAATGCTGCATATATTCCAAAGTCTGTCAGCAGAAGCTCATTTCATCTGAAATGTGGCCGAAGGGTTCTGCAGTGGAGGAGGAAACTCCCAACTGGCAAGGATCCTGGGAGCGCATTCTTCTGAGAGCTGGCTTTTCCGGAGAGTCAAAGATTTTTATTTTATTCTGAAATGTGTTTTCCCATTCCTTCCACTCAGCAGAAATGTCTAGAGTCCCTGCTTTGTGCTCCTCACCCTGCTAGAGGCTGCGCTGAACAGGGCGAGGTCCCCACCTTCAGAGCCGGCATGTCCAGCGTGGGGCAGAAAATAAAGTAAACCTAATGTGTGAGATGTCAGCGGATGAAAACAGGAAGGGGCAGAGGGGCTGGCCGCAGACAAAACCCGATGTTAAATGAGACGGTTGGCGCGGCCACCTGTCACTGTGGAGACACCTCATACCTGAGCAGAGATGGTGAGGGCAGGGACTGCACCGTGTCCCTATGTGTGGAGGACATGCGGAGACACATCAAGGGGACCAGAGGCCAGAGTGAGCTGAGTGAGCACAGGAGCATTTGGGTGTGAAATCAGGGAATGAAGGGGCCCCACCATGCATCACGCAGGGGTCCGTAGACCACGTATGAGAAAAATGGCCCTTTATTTTTATAAAGTGAGGAGCCATTTCATGAATTTGAACAGAGGTAAAACATGATCTGAAGTTACACTGTTTTCTTTTGAGAGTAGATTTTGTCAGTGAAAAAAAGAAAAACCCCACAAAACAAAAAAACAGTGACAGTAGAGAGACTCTTGCCAAAGCCCCTAGAATAACCCAGGGTGGCCTTTCTAGGCTGGCAGAAGCAGGTGTGAAAAGAAGGCATCAGACTCTGGATGTGTTTTGAAAGTGTTTTTATTGATAAAATAACCCACTGCTATGGGTTTTGAAAAACGGACTCAACAATGATCTCTATTGTCCTTTGCTGCTATTTCATGTTGGTGTGACCAGAGCATCGCCTGTGAGAAACCAGAGCAGTGTTTTAGAGTGAGAAAAAAAATTAAGGGCTAAGCCTTAAGACAGCACTATCTGGGATTTGGAAAGAAAACAATTTTCCCAGAAGAGACTGAAGAGAATGGTTATGGAGTTTGCAGGAGAAGTAAAGAGTATGTCATCATAGACCTTGGGGAAAGAATTCCAAAAAGAAGGAAGTGGTTGGGCAGGTTAAATGCTATGAAGAGTGAAGATAAAAAACAAAAGGCCCTGGTGGACTAGGCAGTGAGGAAGTCATCTCCAGTATCTGACTAGGGCAAGGTCTTGGCTTCGCTGGACGTTGATTTTCTAGCTGAGAGCTAGACACACAAGGATTCCATATTGGAGGGAAAAGGAACCCCCTTGAGGGCCAGATTCTGTACTCAGAACCGTTCAATATAAACGCACCCAAAACGCAGGGGTATGTAAACTACAGGCCCCTGTGTAAGGAGAGCCAAAGGCTAAGTGCCACTAACAGTAAGGGAACCCCTGATAGTCTCAGTTTTCACCGAAATGACCATTGATGGTCCTCCTCACAATCCTAGATGCATACGGCACATGGAAAAGTACTTTTTTTTTTTTTTTTTTTTTTTTTTTTTTTGCTGTCTTTTCCTGGATGTTTTTGATTGTCTTGGCATGAGCTTTTGGGTATTATGGTAACAATAATAAAAAATGTGAAGTTATCACTAGTGCTCTCAGTCTTTCCAAATGGTAAATTAATTTTCAGCACATATCCTTGGGGCAGGTCAGCATTATTAGCTCCATTTAACAAATTAGAACATTAGGAGAAATTAAGGGACTTGCCGGAAACCGTCCACGCCACAGGGATTATTTAAGGGCCGACTATCGTCGTTGGGGCGCCTTGAAGCCATTTTGCGTCTCCTCTTCCTTATTCTGTCCATCTCATAGTCATTTTTCCTGGGTAGGCTCTCCACTGGGGAAGACCGAACCGCAGGCTTCTGTGAAGTGTTAGCCGCCCTTTGTCAGCGTTGTCTACTCGGTATTTAAGTGTGGGAACCTTCCAGGCTGCTCCTGCTGTCTGACCTAACACCTGCTCAGCATTATCGTTTAGGGGTGTCAGAGTTGCTATTTGGACAAACCCATGTCTTCCCTCCTGCTCAGTTCTTTCTGCTGTGCTTCCTGCCTCAGTGGGTGACACCATCACCCCCTGCCCCCGCAACTGTGCAAGCTAGACATTTAGGGTTCACCCTTGATGACGCTGACCTCTCTGCCCCGAATCTCCTCAATCTTCACGTTCCTTTACTTCCATTTCTTTCATGTGTCCCTTCGCACCCACTTCTTTCCATCTGAACTGCCGCCATGCTGCGCAGAGAAACCATCACTACCACCTGGGCCCTGAAATCGCCTCCTCTGAGCCTGTCCAATCCAATCTCCATGCTAAAGCCAGAGTGATGAAACCTGATGAAACCTGACTGCATCCTCCCTGCTTGCAAACAGTCAGGGCTTCTCTGTGCTCTCACGAACAGACCACAACCCTTACGAGGGCTTAGGCATCCTTTTAGTCTGACTGCTTCCACCGCTATTTCCAGCTCCTTCCATGAAGAGGACCCCACACCCCAGATGGCTAGGCCAACCACCATTTCAGGCTGCTGAGCCCCGGATAGGGGACCCAGCTAACCCCAGGCCAGACTCCTGCCCCATGGAAACTGTGAGGTAATAAGTCTGCGCTCCTTTAAGCTACTGAATTTGGGGTAGGAGGAGGAAAACAGGCTTGGAGGCCAGCAAGTGATGCAGGAAGGGTGGCGGTGGCTCTCGGTGCAAGTGGGCAAGTGACTGGAATCCCAGGGGCCCTCCTGTCCACTTCCAGAGACAACTGGTCTCAGCTGTGTAGATTCGGTTTCTTTTTCTCTTTCCTCGTTGCTGCTTGGGATTTAGTTTTCTGGGATAATGTTCTTCATTTGCTTGTCTTAAATCTGCTGTGCGACTAAGACAACTTGGCTTTTCCTAGTCATGATTCTACGAGTTACCACCCAAACCAAGGCCTCACTGTGAAATGGGAAACTGTTAGTCATGGTGCTAGGGTTACAGGCACGGACATGCACCGCCGGGCACACTGGAACACATGGTCACCCAGCTGTTGTCCCCACCCCTACTTTCCCTGTCATTTCAGTTTATGTCTTTTTTAAAATGTCCCTTTATTATTATCTTAGTGCATTTAACGCAGAACCAAAAAAAAATTGTAATAGATGCATGTATTCACTATACTTGTTTTTACTCAGCTAAGAGGTTTTTGTTTTTTTCAAAGAATAATTAGATATAAAGTTTTATCAAATGAATTTTCTTCATCTGTTGAGATGATCACATGATTTTCCAAATTAAAATAATTATTTGGTTAATTATTTTGTTTGGTTTTTAAAATGTTTAAATAGATTGTACTTCTAGGAAAAATACAACTTGATTTTGGTTTTTCATGTGTAAATATACACATATGTATGTTGCTGGATTTTTTGTTAATATTTTAGTTACAATTTTTTTAGCTCCTTTCCTTAGCCAGATGTGATCTTTTCTTTGCATATTTTTAAAATTAAGCCTATGCTACCTTCATAAAGTGATTTGAGATCATTCATTTTATACATATATATATGTATGTATGTATATATACTGGACTATTTGGGGTAAATGTGGCATTATTTGCTACTTGCAAGTTAGGTATAACTCACCTGTAAAATATTAGACTCTGGAGAGTCTTTGTGGGACAATATTTAGTGATTCAACTTTGTAATGGTGATAGGACTATTCTAGTTTTCTGTTTCTACTTGAGTCAATTTTGGAAATTACATTTCTCTAGGAATACAGACATTTCATTGAAGTTTTCAAATTTATTGGCATAGAGTCATTTATATTCTTATCTTCTAATCTCTTTAGATTTTGTTATTGGGTTTATTATCATTCCTAGTATTACTTAATCTGTGCCTTATGAATTTTCTGAATCAATCATACAAGAAGTTTTTCAACTTTACTTCTTTTTTTAGCCTTTAGATCATAATCCTCTCTATTCTAGATTTTTAAATTTTGTTAATATTTTTTCTTTGCTTTTCTTTCTTTGTGTTTTTTTTCGATTATTTTCACCCTACCTAAATTAGAGGCTCAGCTCATCAGTCTTAAGCCTTTCTTCTCCTGTAATGTCAGCATTTGAGGCTGTCCCTCCTTGGTAAGTGCTGCTGGCCGTCCAGCCTTGGATGGCACCATGGCTTGCTTCCTGTCTGTGCCGTGTGCAGCCATGACCCCAAACTCAAGATCTCTAGTGCTGCCTACTTGAGAGTTACAGCTTCCTGCTTTCACCGACTTTTTGGTTTCTCAATATTTTTTTACTCACTTTCCAGCTCAATGATAATATTAAAGATGTGTTTTTAATATGTTTTCCCCATGTTTTTGGCAGATTTCAGTGACAGCCGAGTTGGTGTGGTTGCGAGCCTCTCAGTGATGAGAAGTGTCTTGCCCATGCCTTTAATGTTTAAGAACCTTGAACCCACTTTGCTTTCTGCTCTCATGTGAAAGGGGTGTGGTCTTGCCTCTTTGTTAAGCTCTTCCAGCAAAACTTCATAGCCCAATTTTTAGGAACCCACAATGTTACTTAATTTATTTAAAACATGATGTCTAAGTGTTTGGGTTACCATCCCTAGCCCAATTACAAACCTCTGTCTGTCCAAACTTGTCATCAAGTCAAAATCCAACAGAGCATTGGCCAAGAAGCCCTGAATACTTCCTTAACTTTGCTGTGTGGACCCCAGTCCTCACCCGTGAGCCCAGCTGGATATAACTTAACATGATAACAACACCAAAGTTGGCACGGTTTGGATTCTTTTCATCAGAACAGTCTATGTCCCACGTGAAGGCAAAAAGATGGGGGCAGGACAGAAACAAAGGGCCTCATTAGTGCTGGTGAGTGTATTTCTTCATTCCAGATGTTTATGAAGCTCGGTGCTCATCCTGCCAGGATGCTGTGCTCCATTTATAGCAAAACAGCAATGACAACAGTGATTTCATTGGGTACCATATGTCATGGGGCTACTTTACACAACAAAGGGAGAAGATGCATTTTGCTTTTTGCAGCAATGCTGAGAGAGCTTGTGAAACACTTTACAGTTTTTGATGTGCTTTCTTAAGACTTATCTCATCTTTAGAGCAATCAGTGGCGATAAAGAGTTAATATTGTCGATATCTGTAAATGAGGAAACCAAGGCTTGGAGACATGAAATGACTTGTCCAAGTTCATGCAGCCACTGTGGCAAAAATGAGTCTCAAAGATCCCAAATCTTGTTCCCTTTTCTACGTAACAAGTCACCTGAGACCTTTTCCCATCAGGGTTTGACATTTGTAGTTTCTGTTTGTCTGCGGTCACAGCGGTAGACATCCAGACTCTCTATTAAGTTCGTTTTTGATGATGGGCTATCTGGTTACAGCGTCAGCCTTCCCATCAGACTGAGAGCAGTGCTGTCTGTGGGAAGGCGTGAGGCACCTGGAAAGCAGCCAGGCTCTCGGTGCCTTGCAGACCAGGGTTACAATTTGGTCCTCAGTCTAGGAGCACTGAGAAGCAGGAAAGCCTTTCAATCAGGTGGCGTGTTTGTGTCTGTTCAGTGTCATTGAGAATTCTGTAGATGGGCTGGGAGGAGTGGGAAGACCTCATTAGGAGGCAAAGTCCAGATGAAAAGCTCTAACTAGGGAAGGGAAAGGACAAGGAGGAAAAGAAAAAGACGTGTAACTCTTTTCTAGGGCTGTAAAGACAAAACGTTCTCTTTCAGTTCTTCAACACAATGCTGTCTTGGAAATACCCTTGTTTGAAGAGCAACAGAGGGGAACCAGTCTCCTATTGTTAAGCCTACCTGCTTTCAATGGTCCTGAAATGTAACTTAGAAATCATTCTAATAAGCTAACATTTTACCTTCATATTTATGATTGCAGTGATACGTATATGTGTATATAGGTATATATGCACACACATATGTGTATATGTACATATATATATGCAACCTCTGTAATCGCCTTATTAGAACAGATTTTAGCTTTTAAATTTGATAATTTGTCTGGGCCTATGGTACGTGTAAAATACTGATTATAATACTGTGATCTTTGTACTTCATCTTATTTGAGTTCTAAACTTGCTAACAGTTTCTTCATCTGAGTCCAGTTCAAAGACAGTCAAGTGCATACAGAGCAGAAAGGCTGGAAAAGGCCAGGCTCCCTGTGTGGGTTTTCACCACATTTGGAAACTCAGGAAGCTGTGATGCTGTTTACCCAGGAATCCGGAGGCTGCTCTGGATTGAAACCCGGGGCTGACTGCTCCCTTCCGGTGATGTGGCACCGCTTGGCTACTTGCCAAGGACTTTCCCTAAACGACAAGCAAAAGTGAAGCCAAGACAGAAGAGGACGCCTTTTCGGAGTGTCAACGTGCAAGTAAGACGCTTACAAATACACCAAGTGGCATTGAGCAGTAAAGTGTGGCAAACAACGTAGTTTCCCTTTTTCTTTTTATGAGTGACAGCACCTGAAAATTGCAAAAAACACAACAACAAAAAAAAAAACGTTTAAATAATCTGCAAACCAATCTGGGTCATGTACACCCTAAAAACATGAAAATTGAGTTCTGACAGTAATGAGAGTGTCTCTGCCAATGAGTACCCCAGACAAAGTCAGGGAACACCAGCGTGTGAGTGTGTGTGTGTACGCACGCGTGGGCTCTGCTGTCTGACTCCCCTTTGCATTTGTGATGAGCATGATGTCTTTCCTCATGAGAAATGCAATAATCTGAGACGTTGACAACACCACCTCCCCTGGCCACCTGCTCGCTCTGTAACTCCCAGGTCTGCGCTCTTCCCGTTCTTTTGTGGCTCTTCCTTTCCATTTTGCCCTTTGGGTTTTCCAGATGGCATGTCTAGCACTTCTTTCAGTATTTTAAGCGGACCCTTGCTTACAATGTGGCTTCTCAGTGCACTGTATTTTATAACAGAGTTAAAAATAGTTTAAAAGCTGAGTGGAAATCATGGTGCTGGGCCAAAGCCAAGTTTAACTCTCTGGACTCAGTGGTTGCTTTAACTTCTCATGTCTGTGTGTGTGCAGGACCTGGGCCGCTGTGGAAGGACGCGTCCTACAATGGAGCTCTCGTGGCGTGAACCTGGAGATAGCCACTGTGTGGGCGTGGTCAGCTGTGTCCACTCTTGAGCTCGGACTTTGAAAGTCAGTCTCAGCCCAGACAGCCTTTCCAGAACTTAGTTTTCAACTACTTCAGAGTGTTTTCTTTCGTTCTCCTCTCTTCTATGGAAATTGGTCTTCTGCTATCATCAAATCAGGTGATTCTTAACAGATATTTTAATGTAGAAATTCCAGTTTTATTCACACAAAGTTACTGAGTTTTGCTGCCCTTCCCTGCCCTTTTCCTCCCCAAGAATTAGTCTCTATTTGAAAGAGCAAAACATTATCTTGTCCCAAAGCCCTGTTTTGTTTGTTTGGTTTTTGTCTTTATTTATTTACTGTAGTACCAATAAGTTATAGAACAGGCCAAGGTAACCCTAACACCTAATAATTCACACAATTATGCTCACTCTAAAAGCCCCTATCAGCAGAATGACCATTAGGTATTTTTCTTTTGCTATAGTTGCATTAATTTGGGTGGCTAACCATGTGTATTCTTAAATATACTTTATTCTTCTGAAACAGTGGTTTTCCAAGTTCCCTAGGTTTTCTTCTTGTATAAATCCGTACAGCTAAAGTCAAATTTATTTAGTCGAATTTACATTTTATGTCTCTACAGTCAATGAACTCACTTGCCTGCCTCACGATTGCTTCCATTATTGTCTTTTGAATAACAGCACCTGTAGGACCAATGCTCAAAAAATTATTTATGATTTCATTGACTTGCTTGCTCCCCTCCTTTAAAAGTGTTTTAGAAAGTAAGGTGACTACTTTGCATATTTGTTCAGTGTTCTTTTTTTTCCTTAAGTGCCTTCCTCATACATAGCAGCAATAAAAATATGGGTCTACAACCTGTCATCTGCAATTCGGAAGTCCAAAATGCCCTGCAAAACGGTTTTGTGTGTATGTGTAGTTGCCCATTTGGAGGCGAGCCTGGGCCGCTCCCAAGTCGTTAGACAGTCACACCTGCTCCAGGCAGTGGGAACCTCCCTCGTTTCTGTCCAGCCTTCTCAGTGTGGCTGTCACACGTCTGCTGGGTGCCTGTTGACTACCAGACTCTCCAGGTGGCCATGCCATGCACAGGACGTGTACCCTGTATCTTTTCTAAGATCAAAAAAAAAAATCTGAATATGATACACATCTGACTCCAAGGGTTTAAAGTAAGGGTTTACAGGCCTGTATTTTGAAATAAAATTAAATGTGGGCTTTTTAAAACCATGATAGTGTTTGGTCTGCTAGTTTCAGTGTAAATGATGAATTGTAAAAATTTAGTTTAGATCAAAATCTTTTTGTGAGTGATGATAAAATGCTGACTTGACATTGTCACGATTTCAGAAAGGGTTAAATAATTTGGGGACTTGAGAAATGTTAAAATAATGAGGTATTTACTAAATAATGCCCCCTCCCCCAGGAATGAGCACTTTGGCTTTAACTGGCAATCGTGCCGCCTTTTAAATTAGACAGTGTTGGGCACCAAAGTGACCCTAATTCCATTGGAGTCCCCAGCTGCAGTCATCGTTCCGGAAACAACTGAATGTTCAGAGTGCGAAGAGAAAAAGCAAATTACCCAGACAGCTAATGCTTAACTTGGTTGTTTTTTCGGGATGACAGAGGTAGGACTAGCCCTGTGCAAATTATGAAGGGGAAACATTTTACTTTGATCCCCTCCCAGAGTGTCTCTCAGCAAACCCTCCCAACGCGACCTTGCTTCCAGAGTAATTTAATGTTTCTTAGCTGGTGGCGAATTCCTCCTAAGACTTGTCTTATGATGATGTTAGTTTCCCGTGAGACTCCATCCAGGGACCTTTCTTTGTATGATACAAGGGAGATTTAAAAACGAAGTCCTCAAGGAGCCAGTTCTTGATGGTGGAGTGACCAGAACTAGGCTGCATCACGTAGGAACTCACGTCTGATGACCTGTCCCCTAATTCTGTTATTAGGTCACACCCTCCATGTGCCCGTCAGGCTGCTGCTCTGTATTCTGGAAAGAGACCTGACTTACTTGTCCTGTTCTTTCTTTTCTGCATGCCTTTAAAAAATATATATGTACATGTATGTACATATTATGTATGTATGTGCATATATATGGAGGTTATTTAGCTTTGATTTAATGCAATACTTACAAAAGCTTGAGTGAGTGACAAGAAGTGGTGTACAGCAGTGGTAAATTGCCCTGAAATCTGGAGAATAGGAGGACGGACATGAGCTCCTTCCCAAGGTTAAAACGTTATGCTGGAAATCCATCTTTTAGGCTGTCTTTGTGCTACACCTAAGTTACATAATTAGAGGAAGGGGAGGTGTATGATAGTAGCCCAGGTGAATATTTGATTTCTGTCAGTTTTAATGCTCCTTTTCATTTGTCTTTCACATGCTAACAGTTCACCATCTGTATAGACGTAGCTGTTGTTCAGCCTGATGCCAGGGTTCACTGACAAACTGTAGAACCATTGAAATTCATGAGCTGCCAATGGGCTTTGCACAATGAGAGGGCAAGACGTACACAAGCTGACACGGAGCTTTGTACTCACAGGTTTAGAAGTGAAATCCTTAAACTAGTTTGAGTATGTTTAAGGAGTTCCTTTCTATTTGTATAATTATTTATAAGTAGAATATCCAGTAACTGGGAAATAAAGAAGAACACGTAATACCACCTCGCTTCAGTGATGACCTGCAGACATCTAAGCAAGAGCCTGATACTTCCAAACTGTTTTCATCTGCAGAGTAGATTCACATCACATGCCCTCTTTAACTTGCAGACAATCTTGTAACATCTATTATTTAGTAAGAGACAGAGACAGAAGATAACTAAGTAATGTAAGGGACATAGTCATTTGCGTGGGTGAGTGCGAAGCCCACGGAGAACGTCAGGAGGGGTCACATGAAAAGCATGCAGAGAAACGTGGGCAGCTTCTAGGAGCAAAGACTGAGCCCTGCCTGATGAGCGGCGAGGAAAGGGGGACCTCAGCCTCAGGAAGGTGCGGAAGTGACGTGGGCAGCAACTTCAGTGCGTGGGAATACGCGGGTGCCGGGCCAGGGATCGGAGAAGCCACACCTACGTCCTCACTTCCTGTGAGACTCACAGAATGAATAGAACACGTTCAAGGGGACACCTGCGGGGGACAAGGAGGCCTTAGTCGCACTTTGTATTTCAAACAACGCTTAGGAACTTGGTGTTGGTGTGCATTTCAGTGGGATTATATTTTATTATACAAATGGGCAGACAATCCCGTGATCATTTCTTATACACATGTTAATTATGCATCTTTATTATGCTTCAAAAATTGTAGCCATCTTAGCTCAGAAAAGCTGCACTTGGAAATCTGATGTTATCTTTCTGTGTTCTTTTATTTTTATTGTTTATCACTAGACCAGAAATATTATGCCAAAGTGAATGAGACTGAAAATTAGTGATCTGCTCAGATGATGAAAAGGGAAACACATCCTTCCATATTTTAGGGGGAAAAATGAAGGTATGAAAATAAACTAAACCTAAGCTCAGCACCTCCAAAATATATCCCTTTGACTTTTTAAAATCAAAATTATACATTCACCTCACTTTTAAAAAATCAAGCAGTTTTACAAGGTTTTGAGGTCAATGCTCCGCGGACATTTGTTCTAGCTCCAGAAGCAGCCACTTTCCATTCTTAGCTGTCGATTCTAATAGTTACTGTTCATCTGTGTTTGCTTCTATATTTCTGCGTTACATTCTTACACTGATGCTCTTGTGTTTCTAGTTGAGAGAGTATCTGGTGACTTTTCTGTTTCTGAAGATGAGGATTTAGGCTTCTTATCCTACTCCAGATACAGCCACGTTCCCCACCCAGCCTCCAAAACCAGTTATATTTTGAGAGAAAATACCCAATATTTGCATTATGATTACTATGTAAATATATTCACAACTGAGGCTTATAGATACCGCTGCAGCCCCGTCTTGTACAATATTTTTGTTTGTTTTCCCTGGAGTTAATAATTGTCTTATTTGCTTATTTTCATAGTTTGTTCCATTTCTAATTCAGGTCCAGACTCTAGCAGAAGAACAAGCTCTCCATCAGGGAGACTCTGCATCCTGTCTGTCCCTTGGAACATCCCGCTGGAACCGCAGGTCTTCCTGGCCAACCTAGGCCAGTTTCCCTCTAGGCTTGTTGCACTGTGACTGTCTGGGGAGCTGCGTTCCCGTCATGATGGACAATCCCTTCGCCTGTTCCCTAGGTTGAATCCCAGGCCCTTTTCCCATCTCGGTTTACCACTTAAGTTTGGGTGGGGCCAATCCATTAGTATCTGCAGAGAAAGAATGCCTATGAGGCTAATTATTGACACACATGTCAGGGTTGCATTTGGCTGCTTGCAACAGAGAGTTTCGGTTTTGTTTTTCCCATGGCAAGAAGCATGAAGGTAGGAAATTCAGGGTAATGTGGTGTCTGCTGCGTCAGCAAGGTGTTAAGTCCATTCCATGTTTTGATGGTGTCATCACATCTGTGTCCAGGGAGAGGGAACCAAACCTTCTCCTTACCTATCTTTGTCCTTTCATTCGGAAGTAACTGCAGTAGAATTCCACGTATACCTCACTGGCTGATTTAGGTAACAGACGCTCCTAGATGTTGTAGCTGTTTTCTGGGAGTTTTACTGTCATAAGCAAAACTGTGATTCTGTTCATGAGGAAGGTGGGGGCAATGGTGTGTGATTAATGGATCTCCTGCACCTTGCATGTCTGTAACTTTCTCCATTCTTCCTCTCATTCTTCACTATCAGTCTAACTGGACAGAATTCTAGGTTGGAAACCAAGTCCTCACAACGTGGGAAGTGTTTTCTCTTGTGACTCCTACACAGTACTGCCACGTGAAAGCTCGCTGGGCTTCTGGCTCCTCAGGCTTTTCATGCGACCTGTCTACCACCTTTCCAATGTGTTTTGAAATTCAGGATTCCATGTCTTGATGGGCCCTCAGGAAGGGTTTTTAATCTGTGACCCTGTGTCTTTCAGTTTGGGGAACATTTTAAATTTAATTCTTTGATAATTTCCTGATTCTTTTCTCTTTTTCTGGATCTCCTATTAGACATTGGACCTCTTGTTGGATTTTCTAATAGCCTTATCCATTTTTCTCCTATTTTCCGTTTTCTTTTTGTTCTACTTGCTAGGAAATTTCACAAGACTTTCTTCCAATCTGTCTATAGGACTTTTTATACATTCTGTCAAATTTTAATATGCAAGAAATCTTTTTTGGCTCTTTGAAACCCCCCTTCTGTTTTGTGTAAATTCTCATTCTTACTTTAGGTATGCTTTATCTTCTCTTATTGCCCTGAAAATATCATTTTTTGGAACTTTTCTTCTGTAACTTTTGTTTCCTACAAGTTTCTGAGCTTTTTATTTCTTTTGTTTGCTTCTGTGCCTGTTTTTCATATTGGAGACTATTCTCAGACGTCCAGAAATGCTTTTTCTCAAAGCTGATTTGAAGCTCTGTGTAAATGTCGAGGCTTGTCAACTTGTCAGCGCATGGGCTTCACTGTTGGGGGGTCTGGCTGAGCTATTTCATTAGGGAAACTCCAGATACAGTACCAGTATCTTTTCTCTTTAGATTCTCATTCTTCTTAGGAAAATATTTCACAAAATTCTACGTGTGGGGTTCATGTTCCTCTGCCATGGTTCTAAGAAGGACGTCTGGGGATTCCCTTCCCCGGTATGTGGTCCTTCAGTGCCTCCCACACCATGTCAGCTCTGCACTCGCCGCCTGGGTCCTCATCCTCTCCTAAAACAAAGCTCCAGCTCTGTCTTGCTGTGAGAGAACCCCTTATTTCCATCTTACCTGAAAGGTGGGGCAATGGTTCTACAAGAAACATGAGGTGCTTCTTGAACAGACTTTTAAACAATGCTTCTGATCTCACCCTATCCCACCTCCATCCCAGCTTCTGAGGGCACGTGACCCCCAATTCCTCAGCATTTCTGGGGTTCTGTGGCCCAAACCACCTGTAGGCTTTCTGCAGATGGGTACAACCATCAGGATACTGACAGTTGCCTCTCATACGTCACTTTCCTGCCTCCAATTTTCATTGCTGTCATCCTTCCTTCTGTTTCATGCGTTATTCCTTGGGTTTATGCCATCATGTAACCTGTTTGCTCTCACTTCTGTGGGCTTTGAGAGGACCCAGTAATTTGCCATGTTTAGTGGGAGTTTAATGTTATTTACCAATATTAAAATCCCCACTTCTCATTCCTTCCTTTACCCTCACCTTTTGGCACCTCCTCCCTAACTCAACACGTAAAGGAGCAAATATTCATTGTTCTCTGGAGGAAGAAGTAAGAATTATTTCTTCCAGCTCCAACTTAAATCTTACGTATGAGATTAGAGAACAACATGTATATGGTAGGTCTGCCAAATCAGGAAAGTTGCCTGATGACTATATAGAGAAATGGACTGAACGTTTTAAATATGGCTGACTTGACAATATCAGGAACTAGGATAGTCTGACCAATAGCATTTTGTCTTCAAGAAATGAGTTCTCTTCCAGGCTGTGTATCTAAGTCCTTGGACTGTGACTCACCCTCAAACCTGGGATCCACTACTCTCTGCCTCCTAGATCACACTCTGTGCCAACTCTTGTCCTAGATTTTCCTGGCTTCGGATATCAGCCCTTACTGTGTGCCCAAGACGCATTTGCTACCTAAACGTGATCTGGAAAATCTTCAGATACTTTTGAGATAGTTTAGCAGATCATACTTGAGCAATGAAGGCCATCTGAAGACTCAGACAAAGACCTCGCCAGTCTTAAAGTTTGAGTAACATAAACAATAAATCAGTATTAACAGGTGGACCAAATATTCATTCAAGTCCACAAGTTCTGGAGGGCTATGGTCACCGTGCTGTATGTTACAACTCCAGGACTTATTTACTCCTTCAGCAAGTCTGTACCTTTTCACCACCTTCACCCATTTCACCAAATTTTGCAATAAACTTTTTTGGAAGCTATTATTTAGGAAGATGAAAGACAAGAAAGAAGGAAGGTAGGGAGGGAAAGAAGGATAAAGGGAAGAAACATATCATAAAAGGGTATGTTTAAAGAAAAACATTAATAAATCCCTTTTCTCAGTGAGGTGATGGTGAATGTGTGCCGTATACACTCTGTTTCCCCACATTTCCATTTAACAAAGGTGTCCTCGTGATGTCACTAAGTATATGAAATTCATATGTCACGAATCTACTGAGGAAATAGTTACTTCTACGTAAATGTCAACATTTTGTATAACTTTTTATTTGAAATAAATTGATGTACTAAAAGTTTCAGAAGTTGTTCAGAGTCTCCATGTGCCCTTCAGAGCAGCTTCTGCTCACCCCTGTTGGCAGCTTCTGTAATCACTACCCCATTGTGGATGCCAGGACGTTCACACCGGTGCCGTACGATTAACTGAAGTGCAGGCCTGGTCCCCACTTGTCCGTTTTTCCTAACGCCTTTGCCCACCCTAATATCTAGCACGTGTTGTATGTAGTGTTAACATTGGGTCTCCCAGGCCCTGTCCAGCCTGTGACACTTCTCATTATTTCCTTGTCTTCTGCGATTTAGATGAAAATGAAGCCTGTGCCTAAGGATGATGGTTTACTCGTTGCTGAAGGTGTGTTTGGTACCACGCAGGAAGCAGAAACGTTCTTTGGATCAAACAGTATTCTTATGACAAATCTTCTTTTACGAATCCAAGCTTCCAGCGAGTGAACAAAAGTGCAACAATCGTCCCCTTGGTGGGGGTTCCTCCGCGGACCGCTGGCGGGGGCCGCGAGAAACCAATTAAATCATACAGCCAGCTAAGTTTTCTGTGTCAGAAGGTGAAAGATCTGACATTATTGTGGACGTTGTAGATAATTTGGTTAAGAAGTTTATTGCTATCAAATATATGGTGATGGAAGGAGAACTGACTCTGGTTGGTGAACACACAATGTGATTTATAGATGATGTAATACAGAATTGTACACCTGAAATCTATGTAACTTTACTAACAATTGTCACCCCAATAAACTTTAATTTAAAAAAAAAAAGAAGTTCATTGCTGAAGATAAAATTGTTTATTTTTACAATGAAATTAAGAAGACAAATATTGATGGAACCCAGAATCATGGGGAAATTATTTGTATTAGATTAAGAAACCTACGAAACAGAAATGCATTTGGAATCGGTTGTGGTATGCACACATGTAACCCATATCTCTGTCCAAACACGCTGTGATAATTCACAATAGGAATAGAGAAAAGTCTCAAATACACACACATACACACACACATAAACACACACACACACACACGAACTACAAAGTTTTGTGACAATCATGTTGTTGAAAACAAATCTTCCATGTGAAAATACACAAAAAATATATATATTTAATTCTTTAAGGAATTACTTTGTAAATAAGAATAGGTCATTTTCTGGAATAAATACTTTGATAGAGCTCTGATTTTTAATTGGATGAATGTATATTCGGCGAAATATTTAAAAAAATATCCTAAATACTGAAAGTTTATTTGGCCAATCTTGTCTTAAAGAAGAAATATTTATCAAAGCAATAAAATCTCTATGGAGTTGGTTTTAGACCAAATTACCAATCAGTGCATTTGTGTATATTTTCTAATTCCTCATTGTTTCTGTTTTCTTGATGGTCAGATGGCTGATAATATCCCACAACCTGAAGGACTTTCATGAGAAGGAAGTGAGTTGATGAGTCCATGGTAAGCATCCACCATAATGAGCAACATTGAAGATTCTTCTAGAAATGGTTGCTATTATTACTTTTCCAGGTCTTACCTAAACATCTGGTGCCAGTTAAGGTCTGTACAAGCACCTGCCTGGGAAAGGACAGCTTTACCAAATTGACTTTATATCCACCTCCCAACTTTTACAAATCAGGACATATTTTATTCTCTTCAGCATGGCCTATATTCCATCTTCTGGCCTTTTCATGGTAACGGTGGCTCGGTGGGATTCTCATTTACAATATTAGACTGTCAGTGGGCGTCCTCTCTCTGATTTCAACTCTGGTTGAAATCAAACAATGATCCTTGCAAGTGTGGGAATGGATCATGAAAAACAAGAGGGCAGAGAAACTGCCTTGAGTATGTAGTATTCTTTATTATCATTATTAAAACATATAAACACAAGCATTGAATGAGCAACAATCTGGAAAATAAAGTGGGATTAGAAGTTATGAAAGTAGAGAGATGGTTTCGGAATTGTCTTCCTAAGTTGCTTAGATGCAGAGGGATGGGACACTTTTGCCTAGGACATTTGACCCCAAGTCACCATGAGTGTGATCAGCCCTGAAGGGAAGTGGCTCACAGGACAACGGTCTCTCCCTGAGAATACCTGTCCCCAAGTACGTAGCCACACGGATGAGCATATTGCTCTACTTGCCACCTGCAGACAGAGACAGCGCCCTCCAGGAGAGGTGCTCTGTCCTGTAACACGGGGCCACCTTCCACAATGGAGATGAGGACAGAGATGGGAGTTTGGGCTCTCACTGAGTAGCAGAAACCAAATTCTATGTGAGGAATGAAAGGAAACATACCTATTGTATTTTCTTTCCTATTATTCTTTACAGAAAGTGATGTATGCCTAGACGTAAGGCTTTCTTTGAAGGAACAAACACGTAGAAAGGACACAATGGAGTTGAAATGGAAAATATAAAAATCAAAGATGGGAGGCATGGTACAAACTATCTGGTAAGGAAGGAGTCTGAAGAGGTGTAATAACTGCCAAGAAAGGCTAAGGATGACATGAAAGCGACCTCAGGAGAGGCTGGTGAACAGGACAAGCAGGTCGGGCAGGGAGGGTTTCACAGCCACAGGAGGAAAGAGCGGGCTTTAGAGGAACAAAAAGTAATTTATTAACAGTGGGGATATTGTGACAAAAAGAAAAATGCATTTTGCTCTGGTCAAAGAACAGATGAAGGGAGAGAAAAGATACCCCGACACTGGCAGAACATGTTGTAGTTAGTAATCAAGAAATACTCCACAGCTGTCAGTGTCAGGCTGCCTCCAACCCCGATTCTGACCATCATATCATTATGCGTGAAGTATTCAGGGAGATCTCTCCAAGTCAGGCAGGAGGCTACGTCAATATGAGCGAAAGACTCCATGGTTCTTAAGAGTCTGCTGCAGTAACTGTGAACCTAACACAAAAAAAACAGCCTTAATGTTCATATTTGGTCATTTAAAAATTTATAGAAAAATTATACAGGATAAAAACCCAGCAGAAATTTATTGAACACAGTGGACATTCTTGAGAAAATGAAAAAAACGACAACCAGTGTGTCCTCATTGCAAAACGTGAAGTTGAAGAATTAGAGAAAAGTGAGTACTAAATACACTGGAACAGAATCAATGATGATTTAACTACAAATATAAAGCTTAAATCTCAATAGAAATTACCTCAAAAAAATCTACTCAAAAAAAGATATCCCGTGGTCTTTGTGAATTCTATCCCTGTGCCCATTCTCCTTCAATGAAACCTATCCAATAGGTTGAAGATAATTATGCAAATAACAAGATATGTGGATGGTGATACCAATAATGTACCTAGAAGGAACATGAAACTGCAAGAGGACCGTTATATTTCAATAAATCATTACTCGAGAGTGGAGCAGCGTGTCTTCAAAATTTAAACTTGGGCATGGAATCACAACATTTTATTCCTGTTTTTACTTTTCAATGTATTTTTGAAATATTATAAGTATTTATTCATCTTTCTTATAATTGGTCAAATTCCCCTAAAATAATAATTCACTGTAGATCAACTTCAGCAAAATAATCATATTATTCAAGACTGATAATAAGCTGGTTAAGATAAGGAATTTTTTCTCTTTCTTTTTACTTTCCCCCACTTTAATTTTTCAATTAGAGTTGACACTCAATAGTATTTTATATTAATTTCAGGTGCACAGAATAGTGGTTATACACTTGTATAATTTAAGAAGTGATCCCTCTGACTAGTACCCAACTGGCACCATACATCGTTACTATATTACCATGTTATTGACTATATTCCCTATGCTTTGCTTTACATTCCCATGACTGTTTTGTAACTGCCAGTTTGTACTTCTTCATCCCTTCATCTTTTTCACCCTGCCCTTCAACCCCCCTCCCATTTATCACCTCAACAAATCTAGTACCCATATGACAATATACATAGTTATTACAATATTACTGACTATATTCCTTATGCTATATAACCTACATCCCCATGATTACTGTGTAACAACCAATTTGTACTTCTTAATCCATTTGCCTTTTCACCCACTCCCTCAACCCCTCTCCCATCTGGCAACCATCACAATGTTCTCTGTATCTATGAGTTTGTTTCTGTTTTGTTTGTTATTTTGTTCTTTGGATTCCATATATAAGCAAAATCAAATATCTGTCTTTTCTGTCTGACACTCCTCTCAACACAATACCCTCTAGGTCCATCCATTCTGCTTCAGATGGTGAGAACCCATGCCCTTCCCTGGCCGAGCAATATTCCATTGTATATATGTACCACCTACTGTTTATCCGTTCTTCCATCAGTGGATACCCAGGCTGCCTCCACATCTTGGCCATTGTAAACAATGCTGCAATAAAGATATAGATGCAAAAGTCTCTCGAAGTAGCATTTTGGGTTTTTCAGGTAAATACCCAGAAGTGGGATTACTGGGTCCTTCTTTGTCCCTTGTTATAGCTTTTGTTTTAAAGTCTATTTTGCCTGATATAAGTATTGTTACGCCAGATTTTGTTTGTTTGTTTTAATTTTCATGAAATAACTTTTTCCATGCCTTTACTTTTAGTCTGTATGTATCTTTCGATCTGAAGTGAGTCTCTTGTAGGCAGCATATGTAAGGGCCTTGTTTTCTTATCCATTCAGCCACTATATGTTTTTGATTGGTGCATTTAATACGTTTACATTGAAAGTAATTGCTGATAGATATGTAGTTATTGACATTTCTTTATTCATATTTTTAATATTTTTTTTCTTCTACTCAAAGAATTCCCTCAAAGAATTCCCTCTAAAATTCCTCATAATACTGGTTTGGTGGTGATGAACTCCTTTAGATTTTTCTTGTCTGGGAATCTCTTTATCTGTCCTTTGATTTTAAATGATAGCCTTGGTGGGTAGAGTAGTCTTGGTTGTAGGTTCTTGCTTTTCATCACATTGAATATTTTGTGCCAATCCCTCCTGGCCTGCAAAGTTTCTGTTGAGAAAGCAGCTGACAATATAATGGGAGCTCCCTTATAAGTTACTGGTTATGTTTCTCTTGCTGCTTTTGGGATTCTTCTTTATCTTTAACCATTGGCATTTTAATTATGATGTGTCTTGGTGTGGGCCTGTTTGAGTTCATGCTGTTTGGGACTCTCTGTGCTTCCTGGACATATATGTCTATTTCCTTCACCAGGTTAGGGAAGTTTTCAGTCATTATTTCTTCAAATATGTTTTCAATTCCTTTCACTCTCTCTTCTCCTTCTGGTACTCTTATGATGCGAATATTGGTACACTTGATGTTGTCCCAGAGGTCTCATAAGCTATCCTCGTTTTTTTTTTTTTTTTTGGATTCTTTTTTTCCTTTTGCTGTTTCGATTGGGTGTTTTCTGAGACCTTATCTTCCAAATCTCTGATTCAATCCTTTGCTTCATCTAGTCTGCTGGTGATTCCTTCTAGTGCATTCTTCATTTCAGTTACTGTATGCTTCACTTCTGATTGGTTCTTTTTTATGGTTTCTATGTCCTTTTTTTTAATGCTTACTATCTCTTTGTTGAAGTTTTCACTAAGTGCCTTGTGCATCCTTATAACCATTGTTTTGAACTCTGTCTCTGGTAGGTTGCTTGCCTCCATTTCATTTATCCTTTTTCTGGAGTTTTCTCCTGTCATTTCATTTGGGACATGCTTCTTTGTTTCCTCATTTTGGCTGCGTCTCTCTGTTTGATTCTATGTATTAGTTAGATCTGCTATGTCTCCCAGTCTTGGCCAGGTGGCCTTATGTCGTAGGTGCTTGCGGGGCTATGGCATCGTCTCCCTGGTCACCTGCTCTGGTCGTTCCAGGAGTGTCCTTTGTGTGGGTTGTTGAGCCTTGATTGCTATTGGCATATCAGTGGATGTGACTGACCCTCAGACTGACCGGTCTGACCGGTGGGTTTGGCCACATCCAGAGTTTACAGGCTGCTGTGCAAGTGGCTTACACCATGGAGTGGGATTCGTCCCAGTGGGGTTTGGTGCCTGTTGAGACCATCCTTTGTGTGTGCTGCTTGTGGGGCTAATTGGGCGGTGCTCTGCTGTGGTCTGAAGCCAACCTCCAAGTATGTTGGTTCTGGGGCCTCTTGGGAGGGGCTCTGGTGCATGTCCAGGTCACCCATTACCTGTGACCAGCTGGAGACTACCTGGTAGGAGCAATAAAGCATCTGTGGTTGTTTGCTCCCTGTGATAAACCTGGAGGCATATGGGAGAGGCTATGCTGCAAACTGAGGTCGGTTGCCACCAGCCCCAGGCCTGAGGTAGCTCCTCAAAAAGCCGAGACACCCCGAGGCCTACTACTACCTGCCGGCTCCCTTAAGGTTCAGCCACTGATAAGGCCTCATGCAGTACACAAATTGGGTGAGGCAGGGTCTTAGGGAGTCACTAGAGTGGGAAGAGTTATGGTCACCAGTTTAATGTAGACTCTGGTTTGGTGCCAGTGCTGAGCCTGGAGCGACTCAGCAAAAGTCTCAGCAAACCAAGGCTAGTTGCCACCTGCCTGGAGCCCTTGAACTCCAACAGTTCCCAAGAAAAAGTGCAATGTGGGCGGGTGGAGAAAGTGCCTCCAGCATTGGGGGAGTTGAGTGGGGCAGGGTCCCAGTGAGTCAGCAGGACAGAGCAGCAGAGCTCACCAGGCCAATCAGATTCAGATTTGCCCAGAGGGGGCGGGCTCAACACAGGAAAGATGGCGCACACCTGCCAGCTGCTCGGTTATATGGGAGGAGGATCTCCTCACAGGGAAAATGGCAACTCTCCTCCAGCCCCCACTTGAAGCTACACACCTCAGTCTGCCCACCCCTCCCCATATGTCTCCGAGGCCTCCAAATCACCTTCCCTCCGCTGGAACCCAAGGTGAGTGCCTGCGAGTGAGTCTGTGCGCCGGCGCTTTAAGAGGACGCCTGGGTTTCCGCCGCCTTCCGTCCCACCAGAACGTTGGAATCCCCATTGTTTTTCACAGCCAGATATAGTGGGGCTCCTCTTCCTGGCACCCGTACTCCGTACTCCAGGCTGGGGTGCCTGGTGCAGTGCTTGTTTTTCCCACTTCCCTTGGGGAACCTCTGCAGCCGAGATAGCCCTGCTTACTTTCATCCACCACGTGCAGGTGTGGGCCCGTTCCGCGTCACTGCCCTCCTACCAGTCTCCACGTGGCGTGTTTTACCACCTTAGTTATAAACCTTCTGCTCAGCCAGACTTCAGATGGTTCTCCAGGTTGATTGTTCTGTAATTTAGTTGTAAGTTTGATGTGTCCACGGAAGGAAGCGGCACAGTTTTTATTTATCTACTCTGCCGTCTTGGATCTCCTTAGGAATTTTTTCTCTTTATCTTCTTTATATTGTTCCTTTGGTGCTCTTAATGGCCTTGGTTTTATTTTTATAAAATATTTGGATCTCCTTTTCAAACAAGTGAACCCTCTGGAGGTAATTATTTAAATCTGTTCTAGTGGAGACTAGAGAACTGATAGTGTCATTTCTGTGTTCAGAAGAGTAATGCATTTTCCTCAAATCTTAGTTCAAATTTCTAAATCTTGAGAAAACATCCCCATTTGTTTTTCAGTTGCTGAGGAGTGTCCAAAGAGAGTTTCTATGTGTCCTTACATGGTTTTGAAAATGTGAATGAATATCTGTATGTCAGACTATCAAATCTTCTAGTCAGTGCTTACTACACTTCCTCAAATATATTTCATTTTCTAATGAATATGTGGACAATTATTAGAATGAAAGCGTTCTCCAATTCAATACATCTTTGAGTACTTATTTTATGTAAAATACTCTTCTTGGGTTTATAAAAGACTCAAAGGTAAGACGTCCCACCCTGTGGGGACAAGCAGGAGACTGTCAAATCATCCAGTACAGAATGGTCTGTGGAGAGGCTAAGCCAGTATATGTCCTGAAACAATGACAAGAGAGGGAGGGCGTCAGGCAGACCTTCATGAAATGTGTCCAGGGCCTTAAATGATGGGTGTGTCCTCCGTTTACAGAGGGTTCCCTTTCCTCCTTGCTTTCTGTGAAGACTGAAAATGCAGGGGTGAAAAGGGTGAATTAATAAAGGGGAACTATAATTAGAATTAGAATTCTAAAATCTGTTTAAAGAACAAAAAGTCCTTCTTCAGATGACCCCCTCCTTTGAGTGTGAACGTATGTCAGGATACTTACCGCACAACCTGTGCTGGTCGCTCGTAAGTTAAGTCCTAGTTCTCCGCGTCAGGCGCTGCTCTTCCTCTGAAATTTATTTTTCTCTCCTCCTTTTTTCTTTTTTTAAACTGTTTTAGTTTTCCTCTGTGCTTAGAGTTCTCTTGCCAGGGGAACTCCTTTGTTCATTCATTCCATCAACACATATTTTTCAAATACCTACCTATTGCCACACATGGACCAAAGCACATATGGTATGTCAGTGCACACCCTATTGTTCTAGGAGCTAAGAAACTTGTCCATGTGAGAGGACAGCAGGAAGATGACTGTCCACAGGGAGGGCCACCTTTTAGTCAAGGCAAAGAGTGGTGGGAAAGTTCAAAGAAAGCACCCGAAATTGGGGAGATTGGTTTGTCCAGATGGATCTGGAAAGGAGAGTAGGTGTGTAGACTGTGGGTGTGGGGTAAATGTAGAGATGGGGAAAATGCTTGTTAGATTTACCTGGTGGGAATTCGTACATGCAAATACATTGACATTTTTAAAATTCTTAAAGAAATGTGAACCAAGAATTTATATTTCTAGCAAAAAAAGACCCTCAAGATCTTAGGGAATGTGTTCTCTTGAGTATTTCTTGAGGAGTCACCTGAAAACGAGCATCAGTAAACCAAAATGATTAGACACATTAGGAAAGAAAGACTGTAATGATCTCTAAATATGTAACTTCTTGTAGAAATAGCGTTGAGTGGGGATTAAAAGGAAGAGAGTATGGTATTAATGGCTATATCCTTTGACAACATAATTATAGTTCAAATATAAAAAAAACAGAAGGAATGAGACAAACAACTGTAAAAACAATTTTTAAACTTTTCAGCAATTACATTGGAACTGGTAGTATTTAGTACTGTTATTTTGAGACTAATCATTTTTTTGGTGGGGGCAGGAGGATAAAGCAAAGAGAAAGTAATTATGAGATATTCAAATTCAATCATCTGCTTAGTCCTTGATGGATTTTTGATGGAGAATAAAAAAGCTAGAGATGTGACATATAAGAGAGAATTAGAAGACTGTAGTCTTGAACTTTAATTGTATCAATAGGAGCTTATACGTTGTTTAATTTCCCTCATTATGTTCACTGAAAAAGCCTAGAAACAATACCAGTTCAATAACAAAGACCATCCCTAGTACCCACATGATGGTCTGGAAATATTATTTCCCTGGGGGGAAAAAAAACCGAGCTTCTCAGAAAAATGGAGCAGGAAAGGTACAAAATGAAAATGAATCTGGAGCATGTTGACACACCAGACAGAAAGAAAACTACCAAGAACTATGAAGTCATTTCAAAAAGCCTTGAGATTCAACTTGAAGAGAACCTCACTGACCAAACATGACTTCGAGCTTCAGTAAGGATAGCAGTGATAATATGTAGAAACCTATTAAATATGTTTAAATCTGCGTGTTAACAGGAAATTATTTAACAAAAAGGAATTGGTCCCCTTTGGAGGATGATACGGGTCAAGTTAGTTATCTTGACAACAGTCAATAGAAGCGTCAAATCAAACACGTATGCTGCCCTTCCTGCGTGAAGTCTATCAAGGGACCAAGTAGTAGGTGGGTGAAGTTTCTCTTTACAAGAATATTCTATCCAATTTAGGAAAAAATGAATTATAGAAGTAGAATATCGTCACTTTGCAACCTTTATTTAATCCTTGCGTCTAATCGTTGAATAGCATCGATGGACAACATTACAAAAATGTAAGCAGTGTCCACTTCCTGGCAGACACACAACCCCACCCAAGGCACGCCCTTTGCCCGGGACCTGATTCTGCTCCAGACCGGAAATCCAGATGCAGTTTGCAAGAAATACAGAGGAACATGCTGCCCTTCGCCATGCTTATGGGGTTAGGATCTTGTGGGAAACTACACGACAGTGGCTAACTTGGGGGAGGACGAAGGAGACTGGGACTGAGGCAGATGGATGAATCCCAAAGGAAGCCCAGAGGCCTTAGCAGGCAGATCCAGACATGTGTCTGCCTTCAGGGGCTCACGTTTTTGATGGTGTGCACGTGTTTAAACAGCCTTGTCAACAAGCATAAAGTTCTCTTTGAGACCCAGCTTTCAGAAACAAGTTAGTAGGCGTGCATTTGAAAACCAGCCTTCTTACCTTCTGACCACATTCGCTTTCTGTCTGAAAAGAGGGTGACCAAGTGTAGTGTTTATTTGCTGGTGTTGATCGTTGAATGATTTCGGCATCTTTCAAGAATGAAGCTGCTGTGCACCGAAGAACTTATATAAGACGTGCCCGAGGGCTTGGGGTCTCCCAAACACGCCAGGAACCACTTACGGCTGTGAGGGGCAGCATGGAACCCTGGGGTCATCGTGACTCGGATAGAGGGGTGCAGAGCTGTTTGAATGTGTCAACTTCAGGTATTTCTTAGATCACTTGTAGTACTTTATACATATATTTTCTGACTTTCAAATCAAATGAAAGAACACATGGAAAGTATTTTGTGAAGTCCCTGGTATATTAGTTCCCTCTCTTACCTGGTCTATTGGACCCAGTTAGAGGATCACACAAATTCCATGAGCTTTTTCCAACCTCGCTTGGTGCAGATAAAGTTATTCAAGTTTGAGTTCATGTCCCAATTTAAGCTCTGTAGGTCCATACATAAATAAAATTTTAATTTTCTACTAACTAAATATTCTTAGATGTTTTTATGATGGTGTGAGTTTATTGAAGAAACAAGTGGGTTCATTCATGCAGCCCAATCCTGCATCTCCAGTGAGTGACTGTGACGTAGCAAATCTCAAGTTAGTTTCCCTTTGTGACGCTATCTATCTATCATCTATCTATCTATCTATCTATCTATCTATCTATCTATCTATCTATCTATATCTCTCATCTTTGATTATGAACCAACCAGTCACCACCTCTCTAGGCTTTAGTTTCCTAAATTATAACATTGATAATCTGTAAGGTGGCCTTTTTACTCCTGATTTTCTGTAATTCTAATATCTGTTTCTGCTTTTATTTCAACTTAGAAAGTAATTGCATTTGGGAAATGAGATTCCAATCGTCCAAGTAAAAGTCAGTTGTTTAAAAGAGAAAACGACTTAAGATAATGTAGGTAGAGGGCATCCAGCCCCACGTCTCACAGCCTCCGTAAAACAGAGGGGTAGTCAGCCCCAGCCTTTGAAATCTTTTCTGGTGAGGCTGAGAGCAGGTTCAAGGAGAAGCAGCTCTGCTCATGAATGCAGACATTTAGAAATAGTGCTGAGGAAGCAGACCGAGCCACCCAGGGTGAAACGCGCCATCAATCACGAGCGCGGTATAAGGGAGGTCTCGCAAATTCACGCTGGTAAGAGATACAGGAGGAAACATAATAGATGTTGCTGTCCTCCGTGGGCTTGTGGGAAGCCTGGTGGGAGAACAGCAGAGCGAGTCCAATGGAACTTGAGACTTGAAACATGGGGACAGCCACATGGCAGTAAGAGGGTGGAGAGGCCACTGCAGGGGGCCCAGAGGAGAAATGCAAGAAGGGTCAGATCAGGTGTGGAATCGATGGGATGGACTGAGGTTCTGGAACTCCAGAGTGGATGAGCACCCCACTCCTTTCCTTCTGTGACAAACAACGGAAGGCATCCAGATGGAACAACAGTTGTCACAAGTGACACTATTTCATCTTTTCATATGGCAGACTAGTATTCCATTGTGCGTATGTACCACATCTTCTTTGTCCATCTATCGAAGGGCACTTCCATTATTTCCATGTCTTGGCCACCTTGAATAATGCTGCAGTGAACATAGGGGTGCAGATATCTTTACAGATAAATGTTTTTAGATCTTTTGGGTAGATACCCAGAAAAGGGGTTGCTGGGTCATATGGTGATTCTATTCTTAATTTTTGAAAACTCTCCATGCAGTTTTCCATACTGGCTGCACCAATCTACATTCCCACCAACAGTGTACGAGGGTTACTTTTCCCCACAGCCTCTCCAATACTTATTATTACTTGTCTTGTCGATGATGCCATTCTAACAGGTGTGACGTGGTATCTCATTGCGGTTTTCATTGTCATTTCCCTAATAGCTAGTGAAGCTGAGCATTTTTCTGTATATCTGTTGGCCATTTGTATATTTTCTTGGGATAAATGTCTGGACAACATAGATGGATCTTGAGATTATCAAGCTAAGTGAAATAAGTCAGCCAGAAAAAATCGAGGACCATATGATTTCATTCATATGTGGGATATAAAACTGAAAGCAACAAACTCATAGACACAGACAACAGTTTAGCGGTTACCAGAGGGGAAGGGGGGAGGGCGGTAGAAGAGGGAAAAAGGAGTCAAATATATGGTGATGGAAGGAGAACTGACTGGGTGGTGAGCACACAGTGCAAAATACAGATGATGTATTATAGAACTGTATGTTTCAAACCTGTATAATTTCACTAACCAATGTCAACCCAATAAATTTAATTTAAAAATAAATAAAAATTTAAAAATGGAACAAAAGTTACAGACAGCGCTGTACGGTAGCAGCCATACACCTCCCTGAAGCAGACTGGAGCGGGGTGCGCCGAGAGGGCTCCACGCGGCCGGATCAGTGGGTGGGGCGGCCGGCCCAGTGTCGAGCCAACGCTCACTCCGTGTTCATCACTAAATGTGCCTCTAGTAGCATATATGTCTCTGTGTGAAAATGTGCTGGGCCTTTGCTTGCAGTGCTGGCTTACGTTCCCCAGAGTGGCGTTACTGCAGCTCCTTCAACCGGGCATTTCCAGCAGCCCCGTCCCTTTCTGAAGACATGACAGGAAGTCGGTGGGTTCTGCCTGAGACTCTCTGGGCCAGTCACTGGCCAGTGTGGCAACTGAGCACTCGAAAACTAGCAGGTTCCAAGTGTGTTGCCCTGTGACTGCAGAACACACGCCAGATTTAAAACAAATAAAAAGTAAAGATTTTGTAACTATGGTGATGGGTGTTAGCTAGACTTATCGCGGTGATCATTTCACAATATATGCAAATATCAACCATTATGTTGTATACTTACATTATGTTGGAAACTTACATAGCATTATATGTCAATTATATATCAATAACAATCAGAATTACACACAAAAATATGCAAAATATCTTATTAATATACTGATTACATTTGAAATAATCCATCAGTATTTTGTTGGTTACATTTTGAAATAACATTTTAGATATATTTGATTAAATAAAATATTAAAGTTAATTTCACCTGTTTCTGTTTTCTTTTTATGTGTAGCCACTAGAAAATTTTTAATAGCATACGAGGCTCGCAATCTATTCTGGAAAGTGGAAAGCACTGATCAAGTCCAGTGTTTCTTAAACTTCCTTGTGCATACGAATCACCTGGGAGTAATGCTGAAGTGCAGACCCTGCTTCGGCAGTCAGGGTAAGCGTTGGGAGTGCAGTGTGGCTGGTTCCGGTGCTGCTTGGGTGGCTTCTGAGTATATTTCAAGACTAGAATGAGATACAAGACAAAGGCGTTTTTACTCTGTAATTGGGATACAGAACTCCTGCCGTGTAGGGTATTAAAAGATAAAGCAGGAATTGTCCATTAGTACAAATTAGGAAGACCATACATCAAAGATATGTTGTTAAGATATTTCTCCTTGCAAAGTCTCTTCCAGCTTGACGTCATGAAAGGGCTGGTAACTGACAGAATCAAGAAGACTGTGATTTTGAGCCTACTTATTTGCTTAACTCCTGATATGATTTAGATTCTGGACCAATCTGTTCCCTGTCCTGAGCCTAAGGGATTTTGCATATACAGCTGGGAGAAGAACAATTTAGAGCTAGAATGACATAGGATATTGGGTGGATATGGGCCACCCATGTGGAAAGCTGAGTGGCATCTTAATAAGTGAAAGGGTACTTCCCAGGGGACAAATAAGCCAGGGTTTGTAGTGATGGCAATGAGCTTTGATGACAGATGAACCCTGGAGAGACTCTGCACCTTCGCTTGGCTCTCACCTCGGAGCAGGAGCGGAGTGTTTGTGTGTGTACATGTGTCTTTGTGTTTTGTCCTGTGTGTTGTAGCAGGCAGAGTTCTTTGGTTCGAGAAAAAGAACCAGTTAAACGAGTTGGCTCGTTTAAGCAGAAAGGCAATTTATGAACAAGATATTGGGAGTTCTCCCAGAATGCCCAGGAGTGGAGAACAAGGCGTGAGGGGTGAGCAACCTTTACCGGTGCCCACATCACACAGCTGAGTGGATTCCCTCAGGGCATCCCCACTGTCCTCCATGCACCTGACCTGCCAACGTCACCTGGAACCCAGTCTGGCTGCCGTCATTGTCCCACTCACAGGGCAAGGCTCCTAGGGCGGGAAATTCCTCAATGAAGGATCAAAATGGAACAAATGCCCGCTATTCCTATCATTGGCTGCCCAACGGTCGGCTCACAGCCCTAAAAAGTGCGTGTGCTTATCTTTCTCTGTCTGACTTGTTTCACTTAACATAATGTTCTCTAGGTCCATCCATGTTGTTGCAAATGGTAAGATTTCTTTCTTCTTTATGGCTGCGTAATACTCCATTGTATAAATGTACCACAGTTTCTTAATCCAGTCATCTACCGATGGGCATTTTGGTTGTTTCCATGTCTTGGCTATTGTGTATAGTGCTGCAATAAACATAGGAGTGCATAAAGATTTTTGAATTGAAGTTTTGGATTTCTCCGGATAGATACCTAGGAGTGGAATTGCTGGATCATAGGGTAGTTCCATTTTCAGATTTTTGAGATACCTCCATACTGTTTTCCATAGTGGCTGCACCAATCTGCAATCCCACCAACAGTGCACAAGCGTTCCCTTTTCTCCACATCTGTGCCAGCACTTGTTGTTTGTTGATTTATTGATGATAGCCATTTTGACTGGGGTGAGGTGGTATCTCATTGTGGTTTTTATTTGCATTTCTCTGATGGTTAGTGAGGTTGAGCATTTCTTCATATGTCTGTTTGCCATCTGTATGTCCTTTTTAGAAAAATGTCTCTTCAAGTCCTCTGCCCATTTTTTAATTGGGTCGTTTGTGTTTTTGGAGTTGAGTTGAGTGAGTTTTTCATAGATTTGTGATATTAATCTCTTATCAGATATATCATTGGCAAAGATAAGTACCATATTACCTCACTTATATGCGTAATCTAAAGAAAAGAATAAGTGAATGAACTAATCAGAAACAGTTTTGGAGACAAAGAGGAAAAACTGAGGGGGGTAAGGGGGAACGTGAGGGGATTAGAAAACAATCAGTAACCACAAGATGGCCACGGGGTTTGAAAATTAATCTGGGGAACGTAATTTAGTGGTTACCAGAGGGTAAGGGGGGTGGGGGGTGGGAGATGAGGGTAAGGGGGATCAAATATATGGTGATGGAAGGAGAACTGACTCTGGGTGGTGAACACATAATGTAATTTATAGATGATGTGATACAGAATTGCACACCTGAAATCTATGTAATTTTACTAACAATTTCACCCCAATAAATTAAAAAAAAAAAGTGCGTGTGCATCCTCGTGTGATTATCTGTCGGTCCAAATGCCCTGCCTCCTAAGAAGGGGGTGGCCCCGTCACTGTGCCAGCTCCCATTTCCGATCTCCAGGTGGTATCCGCTCCTGCTCTATTCTGCCATAATTCCACATCAATATTCCAGATAGACCACAATGTTCTCTATACCATAAAATTGTGAGAGAGAGAGGAAAGCAGAAAGTTTGTTAAATTATGTCAAATATATGATAAATTATATGACAAAGCAAGGAAGGGAAACCTAGTTAGATGTTATGTTCCTTTTGCTCACAACCAGCTAGCACCCCAGCTAGTCGGTTATTCACCTTACATGATGGCCCCAAAATATCTTCACTGAGAGATATGGGTCCTGAGTGTCTGTCTCTGTCTGCAGGCAGTAGGCTGCTCTTCCGGCAGCTGTTACCAGTCAACCTGGCTTTCCTCAAGACGCCCAGGAACCCTCTCTTGCTACATAGCAGCCACTTAATGATCAGAACCAACCCCCCAGTCAGCACCATGCACCCACCTTGGCCTGTTCCCCCAGGAGCATAAGGACCCAAAAGGAGAAAGCAGGGAATAAACAGTGAAGCATCGTGCCCTGCTGTGTATAGACGAAACCTAGGTGTTGGCCAGACAACGAGATGCCAGGAGTTGCATAAGGTGCAGGCTCCTGTGTTTTTGTTGAACTCGCCTCTTGCTCTCTGGTGAGACTATATCTTACCAAGAAATCTAGAGTAAATGCTAGCCTCTACCGTAGATCCTTCTAGCATGCTGTCATTGCTGCTGGGGGCCAGCCTCACGTCCTGTATGGCGGGAAGATGACTCCATTTTCTGCCAAGGTGAGGAATTAATTTAACTTGAGACGAGGCAGTGAAGATGTTCTGTTGTTCCCAGTACTTGAGGAAAAGCCATCCTTGTCTTAGGTCTATTGGGATAACACCCATTTCCTTGTGCACGGAGCTGTGTTGATTTGCTTGAGTAAAGACACTATGTTTGAAATGGCACCCCTGGCTTAAGCTTCCAGTAAGTCACCACAGCTCTCTGGGAGCCCTGTCCTCTGTACTAGCCAAGAAATGCATGAAAGGCGACCAGATGAGACTCCCCATCGCTGCATTGTTGGTGATACCGACACATATGGTGTCCTCAGCAATGCCACAATACTTTTATTTATTATGTTAATAATCTATTCACTAGGGATCTAAGGTGGAGAATCTGCCAATTGTTGAATATGTCTTTTTCATCTCTCTCCCTAGGAATGGGGGTTGAGGGAAGTGAACATGGAGAGAATTTAAGGCACTACTGAGCTAATGAGTCATGGCCCCACTCCCTGTAAGTCCCGCTTCACCCAGAAGGCCATGTGATTTCTGGGTTCCCAGGAATTTAGGCAAGACTATGTGCAATGATGCCCCTATAGCTGAGGCGTTCCCTTTCGCAATATATTATTACTCTGACAAACCACTGCAGGTCCATCTGAGAAAGGATCATTGACTTTCCTGATGTCACTGCAAGGTCTTTCTTCAATGATAGCCTTTATTCTACATGCCCTGAGGCTGGAAAACAAATTCCCGGGATTGGGTGAAGGACCTGGAATCTTTGTGGGGGGGCTGACCTCACACCCTGTTCACAGATATCAAATTCCTTCAGTTCGACCAATCAAATAGGACCTTTGTGTATCACCCTTCTTTTTATGTCCTGCAAACCATCCCACAGCCATGGCTGATAATTTAATTGTTTTGCCACCAGGTACCATGAGTGACAAATTCCTGCCTTGCCGGATGTTCTCTACCAAGTGAAATAAGGAACCTTGATTTCTTTCATTTTCTCTGTTTTTCGTTCCCTACCACGTTCTAAGTATCAATACGTGTATCACTTCGTGTACTTAGTTACCAGTAAATACGCTGCCTGACAAGGAGAAAAGGCAGAACTACTAGGTTGTTTGAAATAGCAGACTTGGAGGCTGGCTCATTGGTATCAAGGTCTAAACATACGCACTAGAGTTGATCCAGGTAGGGTTCTGCTGCTGACATCGTGCACATGGGACACCGCTGCTCTTTCTCCAGGGAATTAGCTGTACCCCCACTGCTGTGTTACCACAGGAGAATCCTTGAGGACCGCATTTGTTTGTGTAACCCACTCACAATGGGGAATCTTCGATGGGAACATCATAAAGGTGGATGATAGGTCACGGGCCCACATCTTAGCTGAAAGGGGAGTTGGAAAAATAAATACCTAGTAATTTTAGTATCCACAGTGAGAGGCCGTCGCTACTTAGTAAGGAGACTCAAATGTAGGGGAAGTTCTGAATACAGGAAGGAGATTCAGAGGCCGGAAATGCAGAAAGAATGAAAAAGTTCAGCACGGTGTGCCTGAGAAGACATGTCTTCCGTCTCTTGTTTATCTCAGGTATTTTCTCTGCATCTATCTTTTCTGGCTAGATTCTCTTTTCCTAATCATTTTCAGTACTAAAACCACTCTATTTATGCATGACATTCATTACTGTTTTCAGCACAATGGAGAAAAATTCAATTCCAAATAAAGTAAACGGCCTAAAATGTGTTTTATGTCTACATAGTTAATGTTAGTGGTGGTCCACAGGTGAACTGTAAAACCTGTCCAAACGCTCTAATTAAGCACCTGGTTTGTACCAGCGCTAGCACGATGAACGCGTAAGCTAAGGAGCATAAGTCCCTCTTATCCAGTAATGAGAACAGGCGTAGAAATACTAAACAGATGACATAAGGGTGAAAAAAGGTGATGTAAAGACTCCAGATGCAAGGTACCCCAGACACTGGAGATCAGAAGTCTGGAGGTGGCTTGTACAGTCTTGTTGGAAGACATGGGTATTTGTGAATTTATTGGGTTACCAAGCATGAAATGAATAGTATTTGTTCTTTTGTAAAAATTGTAGATCATGTTCTTAAAGTTATGAACTTGGGGATGACAAAAATATCTTTTGTAGATTCTCTTAGTTGGCTGGCTATGATCAACTAAATCTTAAATTCTCAGCATTATGTTTGATACAATTTATATCTATATATTTGGCCAAAAAAAGACCAGCCCTATCAAATCAGGTCAGGTCTATAAAATCACAGATTCTCTGTAAAATCTGAGTATGCGTGCCTTAGAATCCTGTTACTCCAGACCCCCCCAGTGTCCATCCATTAATATGCAATAGAGTATCAGTCCAAGATGGATGCAAAGACACATCCATGAGACCCAACAAGGTCACGGCCCATCCTTTCTGATCCAACCAGTTCACTGAGGTAACACAGCCAACTTCCATCACGTTTACGCAGCTCTTCTCTGTGAGAGGACCCCAGATTTCCTTTTCGTTCCTCTGCTTTTTTCGTTAATCGCTAACACCTTATTCTTTTTCACTATTGGCTGTTGAAGCATGCCACAGCTGTTTTGATTAGTTGAAGCAAATTCCCTGCAATGAAAATAAGTTTCCCATCTCGATATTCTTATTTCTATTTTAATAAAATATCCCTTACCTCATATACGTCTAACTCATAAAGTTTAGTTTTTGATGGCGTGGGAGAAGGTTACATTAGTGCCCAATTTTTCAGAGTGTGCACTGACATAATAATTCGTGGATTCCAGGTTTTAACTATTTACTACCCAACTGTTATGATTTTATTCGATTTGCAACTATGTTAAGTTAGTCTAAGATTCCTTTTCATATCACATCGCCCCAATTACTGATGCGGGCATAATTCTGGAGACAAGGAAATTAGACTTTAGGACATGTCATGAGCTTCCTGTGCCCAAGCTGGGGTAGGTCATAATTCCGCTTTGCCCAGAGAGCTGGTCCCCGCACTCTGCTGCTGTGGAACATAGCGTCTAAGGACTTGTTGCGGCCCCTGTTGGTACACATGATGTCAGGACCACTCTTTACACACGAGTCCAGAGAACTGACAGGAAAAGGCCATCCTTCCCACATGAGGAGAGGGCCGTCTGTGGTTAGCTGGAACCGTCAGAACCTGCAGCTGAGGGTATGCAAGTCGGAAGTGCAGCCTAGTGTACCGTTACCAGCCGTGTGTTTTATTTTCAAGACACTCATGTCCCTGGGTTGATTTTCTTTGTATTAAATCGGAGGACATACCCATTAGAAGGGGCTGTGTACTCCAGTTTATTTTCTCTAATTAATTCACAAGTTAGTTAGTTAGTTAGTTAATGGAGGTAAGCTATGGACTTCCTAATCCAGAAAGGCTTCAATGTGAGCAGCGAGCGTCTAAGGGCAGCATAAAGTATATTAGAAATAATTTAGAGCTTGGTAGATAGTCGCAGGTGAAGTGTTTCATTCACTGTAGGGTTTAACTGCAAACTTCAGAGTTTCAATCTCAGTAGCCTTTGGGTTGCTCCCATGTGTCCTGAACGGCTTTGCTCGCGGGACTCGACTGCCAAGCGCTGGGTTTCCATTTTTAAGAAATCGTGATTTCCTAAGTGCCCCTGTACGCGACTGCGCAATGCAGACTGAGAGGCCGCGGGCCTGCTGTGCATCCTGGCTTCACAGGGCATTCACTCTTCCATGTCTTGAGCCATTTGAGTGCTGGCACCTCAGGCTCTGAAGTCATGGGGAGGATGAGGGGGTATACATGCTGTGGGGGGTCGGTGGGGCGAGGCCAGCTATCGCGCACTGACCGTGTGTGGGGGAGCAGGCCCTGGTGCTGGCTGCCAGGTCCAGGCACACCTCCCCTTCACAGTGACACCTGCATGCCGTGCTCACCAATGCAGTGGCCTGCCATTCCAGTGACATGCACCTATAGCGTGTAACCAAAAGTTGTTGAAGTACAGACGTACATGCGTGTGCAGCTGCCCGATATCTAACAGTGTGTATTTTCATAGACCTGCACATCTAAGAAACACACTCACATATATAAATCTGTGATTTAAAATTCCGTGGCTTACTGCTGTTTAAAGATTGACTTATTTCTTACTGGAAGATAAGCTATTTTGACTAAGAAAACTGAACTTATTGCTAACACAACTAAGGTAAACAGGAAAACTGACAGGGAATAACTACATATGTGGGTGCACATACACACATTTTTCATGTCTACTGTATTTTTAAAAGTACATGTGGAAGAATAAAAATAATAATATATTGTATATTCAAACCCTGAATAGTGCATTGGAGCTCACTACGTGATGTAAACATTTTAATTTTCCTGTAAATCTTATTCTGCTTACTTTTTAGAGGAATGCTTTGTCCTTTGTAAAATGGAAAATTCCCATTGTGCTGCAGTTTCGGTTCTAGGGTCGTTTGAGAGCGCTCCTTTACTCCGTGGTGACCACACTACCTGGAGAACCTCCTTTATCAGTGTGGCTGGCGGGCTGTCTGGGGAGCTCCAGACGAGTGTCTCAGACACAGGAGAATACACGCTCCCATTGTTTTTCCACTGACTGTAAATGATTCCTATTCTTTGCTCTATAGAACATCCGATGTGGTGTCCAATCAGCTGAAAAAGCTGCACAGACGTCATTAGTGTGTGTGTGTGTGTGTGTGTGTGTGAGAGAGAGAGAGAGAGAGAGAGAGAGAGAGAGAGAGAGAGAGAGAGAGAGGAGAGAGAGGGAGAGGGAGAGGGAGAGAGAGAGAGAGAAAAAAGAGAGAGAGAGGAGAGAGAAAGGAGAGAGGGAGAGGAAGAGGGAGAGGGAGAGGGAGAAGGAGGGAGAAAGAGAGAGGTGGGGGAAGTGGGGGGGTGGGGGCGGGCGGGCGGTGGGCAGGCGCAGGCCTGCAGGCTGTGCCCTGCCGAGCGGGCTTTCATTACGGCAGCCCTATTGATTTCTGGCTCACACTGCAGCACTGGCTGGAGTGCATGCAGCAGAAACAAGATCACACCCCAGAGACAGGAATTGCTAAGGCAAAAATAAGTATATGTTAGTTTCACATAAAAATCATGTATCTGTTACCAAAAGGAAGCAAAAAGGGGAAATTTAGACAGCAAAATGGGAAGATTGTTAATAACTTAGAATAGAGTGTATATAGGAAAAGTAGAGAATAATGAATTCAGAAACACCTCTGGTTGTAATTTTTAAGCTATTTTTCATGAGCTGATAATGGGCTAATTTCCAGAACGCCCTTTAAAAAACCCTGACATTTTTCACAGAGATATTGAAAAGTATAGTTTATTTGAGAGTAATCTTAAACCTATGACTGAGAACTTTGGGGGGGAAATGTCAAATTTATGTGTATTAAATTTTTTTAGATTATTAGATCAGTTAGTCAGCTTTCATTTTTCTATTTTTGATGCTTTGTGTTGCATAATATCTAGGAGACAGTAACAGGCTGGGTGCAAATGTTTGAAACAGCAGTGGGTTTCTACATAGCTGCATTTCAGAGTCCAGCTGTGAGCCTGTGAAGGAGAGAGCTGGCTCAAGGTCTGCTGCCCAGGATGTGGTTAGAAACTGTTGTGCGAGGTGTAAAAATGTTGTCTCGGTCTTTAGGCAGCTGGAGGTTATTATTGGCCTTTTTACCCCAAGACTTATCAACTGCCCCCTCCCCAAAAGAAAGAGGAAAGTCCAGTTTTGCAGTACTGGTGTTTCCAGGCAGGCAGTCTGCTTGTGAGCAGCAGAAAATTAGAAGACTTGAACAATCCATTCCCATCTCCCCACCACACACACACACACACACACACACACACACACACACACACTCCAACACCAGTCGGCTAAGGGGAAAAGGGCGATACCTTTTTAAAAGACGAAAGGCTGTAAGCCATTCTTAGCAAGAGCTATATTGAGCATGCTTGCCAGACAGGCAGCAAAGCTGAGCCCCAGTTCCGCCCAGACATGTGCCTTCCATTTTCATTTTAATCAGCGGCTCAGGATGGCTGCTGATTCATTTTGCAGGATGTCCCCCTGGGAGCCAAGGTGGAAGCCTGAGGCGAGCTGCTCTGCCATCAGTGCAGCACAGCACACCAGACAGGGAGAGCACGGGGACGGGACGCGAAGAAAGAGAAAGGCTTCAGCTTGCCACGTTCCAAATGTCAATATGGCTACTTAAACATCCTTCACAAAACCAAGTCCATTACAGAAAATATAATGAAAGAAAGGGAAAAGAAAAAAAATTGTCACATCGTCATTTCATTATCCACCTACCCCCTCAACAAACACACACACACACACACACACACACACACGTCCATAGAATGGCTTGAAATTCTAGCTTTCTTCATGATCACTGTAAGATGCCATATATATATATATATATATATATATATATATATATATATATATATATATATGCATTTTTTTAATGTACCTGGGCTGCTAAGTAGCTGGGGTGGTATACCTGATTTAGCTGGAGACTTTGATTTGTGGGATTGACAACCTCATTATGCAGTGAGCTTATTATTGATATTATTCTGCTCTCGGTTGCCATGGCCACCTTGTGAGACACATTCAATTTTCTCTCTTCCATCATCATTATCTATGAGGCCATCTGTTGTGGAAAATGAATTCAGCCTCATTTGCATGACTGATAAGCAATTTTTTTTTTTATCTATTTAACAGAAGGTCATATGCCGGGGATTTGGAGCTCGTGAAAAAAAATGTGGAGAAAAAGCGTATCGAGAGGATGAGTGGGAGTGCGTGCGTTAGGGGATGTATGTGGAAGTAAAACAGATCCCTCAGGCCCGTGAGCCTATCGCGCTGCATTTGTCATTCGTGCCCGGCGACATTTTTTTTCCCTAAGCTACTGCACACGAAAGTGAGAGGGCTTTCCCTGCAGTCTTCTTGAAGCCCCCTGGCTTTTTTACTCATTGTTGGTGGGTGTATTTTAAATTTTTTTACTCCCTGGACTATGGGTTATCATATCAATATTCACTGAAGACAAAAAGCCACCTTTCTGCATCTGCGTGGTAGGCATATCCCTCATCGTCCTTGCCAACCTGTGCTGGAATAGGCTTGTCTTTGCTTTATGTGTATCTGGGCAGCACAGTTACCCAAACTGAGCTCGTCTACCTTGTGAGCGTTGTGTCGTGTTGGGAGGTATGTGGTCTGCGTGAGGTTAATTGTGGGACTTAGCGGACAGGGTCTGTCTTTCGGTAGTTTCAGGGCTCATGCTGCATCGCCTATTGTTTGCTCCTTTTCCAAGTTATTTTTATAGCATGGCTGGTAGCTGAAATGTTCCTGGGCTAGAGAGTGTGTAATCCACAGCGGTCCCTTTTGAAAGCAAAAGGGGTATTAGGTTGCATGCCTTCACCGTGATGTTGTTTGTAAAAACTTGCTGCATGGCTAATACTTAGACAAGATTCAGATACTGAAACAAAAACTTCCCACAGACTTTACTGGATTACTTGACATGACAAATAAAGCATACCATTCTCATAAAGGCTGTTAAAGCTTTAGCTATCCTTAATATAATGTGATACTTGCCTAATGATAAGAAAGTTGATTTATATCATTTAATTAGAAGATTTTTAACTATAACCTAAATGTGTGAAGTTCATCATAAGGAAACAGTATTTCATTTGTAACAGAGATATGTCTTTTAATGCGACTTATTAATAAACTGAAAATTCAAAATGCAAACTTTAACTTCAAGGTAAATCAGAATGAGGCAATAAATATATATGTAAATATTCATGTGATAGTTAGCCATTCAAAATACAGAGCACTGATAGTGAATTAAATATTAATTTACTCATGACAATTTCCTATACCACTAAAACTATGTAACCTATAAAATTTTAAGTTATTTATTTACTTAGAGTAAAAGCATTTTTCATAATAAGAGCTTTTTTTGTTTGTGTTTGTATTTTTTACTGGACAAAAATAACTTCCAAGACAAAAGTATCTCCTACCACCCTTACAGACATCAGGGAGTCTCTGACTGTTCAATTTTATAAAAGTTATATAAAGGCATGTCTTCCATACAGATAAAAATGTGATTATTTTAAGAATAAAAAGTGTTTTTGACAATATTCCTTTTTGAAAAACAGTTCCATTGCATTTCTTTAAGTTTCCACCTCTCAAGAACTTTGAATCCAAAGTACTGATTGTATATTACACATGCCATTTAGTGACACAGTCTAGAAAAAAGGAACTTAATTTTTTTCTAGTTGACCTAAAGGAAAGTGTATGATTCTGTCACCTCAAGTGCAATAATTCAATTGGTTAAAATTCTTAAAATTGTACTGTAGTAATAAATTTTATTTATTAAAGACAACAGACCATAGTTGATATATTTGAATAATAGTTTTTTACTTAATGGCACTTTTTGAAACTCTTGCCACAGTGTCATAGACGTCACACAAGCAATAGCAACTGTTATATAATCCTTCCTTTTTTAATCAGCCATTTTTAAAATATATTTTAGCTCGAGTATTAGAGAAGTAATTTCATTTTAAGTATTAATTTGACACCTAGAAAGTTCACAACAGTAAAAGCCTGATAGTTAATGAAGATTATTCCCAGTTACCTCACTTTAAGCATCAGTCAGGTGATACCTGGATCTATATTATAATATGTAAAATTATGCTGTTGCTCTTTGATCCGTACATATAATCTTCAGATTTGTGAAACAAAATTGTCAACTTCTGAGAAGCCTAGGAGATAGCACAGTTGATTTTCCCCTCCCCCTCAAAAAAAGTTAATTACCAATCTTGGTTGGCTTCTTCCTTGCCTCCCTGACATTTGACTGCTGCTAATTCACTGATTAATCTCATTAATGTGATTATAGTAGGATTTGGAGTTGGCTGCCATTGTTCTGCAGACACTGCTATTCAGCCTGAGCACTTGCCACCTCATTCAGTTTTGCTGTGATTTTTCAAAGGCTGGTTGAGTGAGCTATTGTGAGCAAGGCTTCTCTGCTTTTCCCTTTCAGCACCGGGAGCTGTCCGCTGCTGATAGCAATTCCGTTCAGCAGTGACTGACTTCCTACTAGTTTACTGGCAATGTGAAAATGGCTCACTTTCATCACCTTAATGACTGTCCTCGCTGAGGCAGAAGTAGGAGCAGCCTTTATGGTCACAATTGGATGTTTTGAAGATGGTGGCAGAAAAGACATGCAATCTCCATATCTCTATTTTGCATATAAAATTTTTACTCTACTTTCCAAATTTCCAAACATAATGATTTAATTAAAAATACTTGGATATGTGTACTTGTGATTGAAAAAACCGTAAACACTGTAGAGATATGCTCTTCAAATGGGAAATCTTTATGTAATGGAAATTTATGCAATTAATAAAATTTCAGTTTTGAAAAGCAGGAGGAGTATCAAGATGAACCAGTAAGGCAGAAAGTATACATGAAACATAAATTTCAACTTCTCTTGAGCTAAACTCAAATCCTCCAGCCAAACTTAGGCCAATTTCATAAATTTGTGTTAGAAGCTAAGATCAAGGATGAAGGCACAATAATTTGTGACACTGTATGTGTGGTGTACAAAAATTCCTAAAGGAATAGGAGCACACAATTTCCTTTTGGGTGATAAAAGCAGTACAGCATGATTTTAGGGAAATGGGGCTATTTTTCAAGAATGAGCCCCATACAGTGTAGTGCCTTCATTGTTCCTGTCATATTTTCACCTAACTTATCTTTTACTCTCTTGTAAATGTTATATTTCTCACCTTACTACTGAGTATGCCTAATTATTTCACTGTCTCATGTTGTATGTCTGTTTTCTATGCCAACTTTCAATCAATTAGGGAAAATAAAAATATTTTGCAACTTCAAAGCTTTTTAAAGTTTTTCTATTTGTTAAACTATACTTAAAATTAAAAATTTGGAGCGAATAATCTGATTATTTGTTGATTTTCTCTTAGAAATACTTCACATGTATGATAAAAAAAATGCAATCACTTTTCTGGGAAAAATTCATTTTGTGGCCTAAATAATATGTTTAAAGTCACATGTGTAAACTAGATTTCCAATTCTACCTGTAAGATAATCTAATTTGAGGGAGAGGTATTGTTTTAAAAAACATACTATACCATCTAAAATACTTCACTTATTATGCATTTTGGTAGCTATGTTTTTAACTTCAAAAAACTTAAAATTTTATGTACTCTGAAATATTTTGTGTTATGAAACCCATTCAGTGGCACAAGAGGGGCTAGAGAGATGTCTTTTGGAGATGCCCACCCTGCTCTGACCTTGCAGTGTGGCTCTGCTGGATGTCCCCTTCCATCCACGGCTGTAATTTCCAATCAATAACCAGTTTTTCAACTGCATCTAAAGTCTACTTTGATGCACAGTCTCACCAGAGCACTGTCCAGGAAGCACGTGAATGGCAGATTCGAAAAGAGGGATCTTCAGTTGTGCTAAATTCTTACCCAATTATTTTGAGTCATAATTTGATTGCAATAGTATTCTGCATTTTCTTATTTTAAGTTTCTGAAAAAGCTCTCTTCATCAGTGTTTTCTTTGGATAAAAAAGAAACATGTAGCGTTCCTTTGAAAGCAGCAATAGAGGATAAACTTGAACAAAAACTTGAATATGATTAGCACATTTTTCACTAAGTTAAGTTTCATCACACTGTATTCTTCACCACAACACTCGACCTACATTAGTCTGCAGCGATTCCAAATTACATGAAAGAGAAAAGGTACCACAAGCTTAAAGAATGTATATATATAATATGTATAAATATATGTCATATGATATATTTATAAATATATACTTAATTATTTTAAATTTCATTTTGAAATGGTAGGGGGTAAATCACATCCAGATATCATGTGTGGCTGATATTAAAAATTAAATATTTTAATTGGCGTACCCCACAAATTAGAAATATTGCCTATAATGACCATAACTTATATAAGGCATAATGCTAAACACTCTATTTTTGTACTAATTTATTATATAATCTTTCTGGTACCAGATGATTTTAAGGTAGCAGCTACACATTCTTCCATCAAATAGGCTGTTTCAGTGCAACATGGTTTCAGTTTGAAGTGTGCTTTGTGCTCTCCCTCCCTCTCTTCTTTCCTTTCTCCCTCCCGCCCTCCCTCCTCTCTCCTTCCTCCCTCTCTCCCTGCCTGTCTCTTCAGTCCTCTCTCTTTAACTCTGTTGTTTGTCCCTTTTTGCCTCCCTCTTCTCTCCGTGTCTCTCACACCTGCATTGTTCAGCATACACGATGAGTTTTCTATGCCTGTTTTCACAAGGATGCTGTTTTAAGCTTTGACATCATAATGAGTCCTCAGGGTATCTGTGGAAGTAATCAGAGATGGCAGAGAAAATGTAAGCCAGGTGTTATAAAACTAGAAAGAATGCACAAATGCTTATTTATTATGTGAGGAACTACTGAGAAGCACTGCTATATTGGGCTGTCTGTTAGAAAATTTTCCTAAAATGTATCTCTTTAAAGAAAATCCCTACTCCCCACGTGGCAATTATTGGAGAAGTTGGGAGGGAGAGGAAAATCTTTTGGTTTCAGTGTAAGGGGTATTGTGCTGTGAGAAGATGGAATGGTACAGGACAGTCTCTGAGAGTGTCGCCGCTCTCAGACCGCAGTGACAGCCAGCAGAGCTGGGTGAGAAGGGATTGTCACCTCTGTAGTAACCAGGATGTCTGGTCTCGGCACATCAGGCAGGAGCCTCGGGATTTGGAGGAACCACCTCTGAAAGCCAGAGGAAGGCGTCCCTGGTGACTGGGGACTCCCATGCCGTCGCCCCCACGGACAGCACAGCCAGTGTTGTGTGCTGTGGAGAGGCCGCAGTGGTTTGTCACCGCTGCTGCTCTGCCCGAGGCTCAGCCTGGACACAGGGGGCTGACAGAGTGACGCCTCTGGAGCACGGGGACGAATGGAGTGGCAGTGTGTGGGGAGAGGCGATCAACACGTGTGAGGGTTTCTGCCTGGCAGGAGTAGCCCTGCATGTGTGCAGGGACAGACTGCGGAACTGGTGGCCTGACGGCCACCTCGTCATCCACATAAAGGTACCTCTTCCTTTTCTTTAAAGGTTGCATGGGATTTCTCTGGTTGTTGCCACTTCCCTGTCTTCCGAATGATTTCACCCGACCTCTTGAGTACTTCAACACATAGTTGTTTCCTTGACTACCTGTCTTCAGCTCTTATTTGATGACAAATTATAGCACTTCTTAAAATTGCGTGGTTTGGTGTCCAGATGAGCCAGCACTGGACTCTCTCCCACGGAGCTCCTGCTTCAGTGTAACGTCACTGTGGGCACCGATATGTCTGCTTGCCGCCTGGAGTTGTTATTAAACAGGAGTCTGTGTATTCGAGGCTCGTGTCCAGGGGGAGGGGTGGGAGGTGCTAAGTAGCCTGTATGATTTCATGTGGTCGTTCCTGGTGGTGAGCGTTATAAGAGAGAGGTTTGCAGAGTGCGAGGTGTAGGTACCACGGGAGTAAAACAGTCATTGCTTGCCTTAAGAAGCCATTTATAAAATTGGCACTTCTTTTTAACGGAAAAACGCTAATGAAAGTCCTAGATCTATGTTGCCTTTTGTATTTTTGAAATCTAATTTGGTCTTGCCTGTTGAGAGAAAACTTTCTGATATTTTTTTTTCCAAACAATACTAAAAGGTTGATAATGCTTTAACTTTCTTAGAGAAATAGTTCTATGTCTTTTGTTTTAAAAGAAAATGAGACAAGAAGCTCATAGGGAAGCAGAACAGACTTTAAGAGTCAGCTGGTGTTAACTCTTGTGTAACTGCTCTCCTCTTGGAAAAGTGGCTGGGCGCCTTTCGGAACCTCTTTTTGTTTTGTTTCGGAGCTAAGCAGTAGTACCAGGGAAAACGCTGCAGGTGCAGCTGACTGTGAGGTTTCTTTGGCCGGGGAATGACTTTACCACAGCGTCAGGGATGGGGGTATTTTTAGACATGCTTCCTGGCCGGTAGCTGTTAGCAGCCTGCCTTTGGCATTTCTCATTCTCATCTATTACATTAAATACGGCACTGCACATGATACACATTGAGCTGTAGAGGTTTAGGGGCCTGTGGTACAATGTAAGAATCATACAGCATGCATCCCCACTCCTGCCTGACGGGGCTGCAAGCCTACTAGACAGGAGGGTTAGAAATTGCCGGTGTAATCCACAGCTCTACCTTGGAAGAGATCTAGCTCAGCAACAAAGCCCCCCCAGACTAGGATTCGGGGATATGGATGTGTTTTGTAGAGCTTAAAGGATGCAGCCTGAGACAGGGTAAGTCAGCCGTGTGCTACTGGTGTCTTTCTGCAGCGACGTGGTCTCCCAGGGAGCCCTGCCTGCTGCACACGGGGCGGCGGGCGCACAGCCCACCTCGGCGGCTGCCTGTCAGTGGAGACTCCTCTGCCTCCAGCACGCATGCCCGTCTTCCCTGTCGTTTAGTGGTGTCAACTTATTAATTTCCATCCTCGACTTCGGGCCTGTTAGTTTCCTGTCGGAAAGCATTATTACTTTTGTCCATGTGGCAAAATAATTAGCATACAGATGAGAAGTGGCCCGGTGTCTGAGCGCCAGTAGAGAGAAGATGTGCCCTGGGAAGTTGATTGGATGAATGGAGAACAAATGGTGGGCGTTGGAAAGCATCAGAAGAGTTTTGTGGTCGTGGAGCAGGTTGGAGCATTTCCTGGGTGAGTCCCCAAGATGGAAGGCAGGGTGGCTGCCGGGGGAAGGACGGCTGCCGGGCGCTGGCCCAGCTGAGCCAGCCGGCTGCAGCCTCCCGCACTTCATACCCACGACTTTGTTTTGCTGTTGCCACCAGGTAAATGTGTCCTCTTCCTCTTGTTGTTCCCGAAGCCTTAGCTCCAGTCCCTAAAGTGCAGCAAAGTTCCACTCCGAATGGTCAGTAACAAAAGAATAGTCGTCTGCTGCTGGTTTGGGGCAGTGCTTCATCCATCTTCCTGCGCCGGTGTCTGAAGGGGAAATGAACTGTTTAGAGATGATTGTTTTCAGAAATTTACAGCAGCCATTATTCACTGTGTTTAATTAATATTTTCTGGAGCAGTGTATCCAGACCAGTAAAATTAGCAAATGTTGTTTCAATGAAAGACCAGACATAATTAGTTTTGACTGGTATATATTTTTCCTAGCTGGAGGAAGATTTTGGCTGATTTAACCAGCAACTTACAAGAGATTATGAAAATTGAACTGACGTTCCTATTGATCTGTAGGATCTCCAGATAGGAAATATAAAAATTAGCACAAGCTCAGGTACTGTCAGTTCGTGTCAGAAAAATGGAGACTATTTTGTACAAATCAGTCCCCTGAGTTGGAAAGTAAGTATAAAACCTGCTGAAATCCTAATTTTCTATTGTCATCAGTGACACACATTTCTTATATAATTCTGTGACTGTACTAGTGCAATATGGGTTATTTATTATTAGTTAATATACTTCAATCTCGGGGAATTCACTGATAAATAAATCTATCCTGGTCTCGTAATTCCTACTCTCCTTAAAAGGTGAGGGTTTCATTTTAACTGACCTAATTATTTCATCTGCTTTTAAGGTAGAACTCAAATAGAAATTATTATTCTCTAATATAGTTTACAGTCTCCTGAATATTTTAGGTCACTTACTGATTTTGGTGGACTTTTATTTTTAGGCTTTTTAAAGAGTTGGTTTACTTTAGCTGTTGGCTTTACACAATGACAGTGAATATTTGACAGAAAATACAACTTTTTGGAGGGTCATTTCTTCTGTTTGTAAAAAAACCTATGCCTTTCCACAAAAGGAAAAAAAGAAAACAAAAGAAAAGAAAGAAACCTACCTTCAATAAACCTAAACCTCAAACACAAGATATTGGAAAACATATTAATCCTTCATATGAAGCTTTTGACACTTTAGTTATAATTTCTCCCCTCATATCCAAGTTTCTGAGCACTCACACTGAGCTTTTTTTTTTTCATAATAGGTGAATTCTTTATTTTTATATCAGTGCATATATGTACATATATATAGCCTATTTTATTTTATTTTATTTTAAAAATTGCTGGTAAACTAGAATAAGTAAATAATTGAGATTTTTTTTTAACCCAAACAATATTAAGTCCCAAAATGTTCTCAAAGAGATTCATGAACTGTACCTAGAGAAAAGTAATATTGCTATGAGTTTTCCATTACTATCTTTCATTTCAGAGTTGAGGCAAGCTTTCTAAGATTAAAATAACTCCTTTTAGTTTTCTGGTGGGTCATAACTTTCTCGGGACAAAATATCAGCGTTGTTTTAGCCTCATTGCGAGGCTACAAGAGGAGGGAACACTGGGCTGTTACTACCATAGGCTCTCTTTGTGCCTGGCTGCCTCTCAGAGGTATAGCCCAGCTTATTTTTTAAGGGCCAAAATTATGTCACATTAGTTTCCACTTGACAGAGTTACTTTATGCCACTATCTGTCACATTAGCTCTCAGGCACTATTGAGTTGAGAAGGGGTTGCTTTCAAAGACAATGAAAGTTCCCAGAGTTACAAATATGGTGATGTCTACCTGACTGAAAATATGATTTCTAAGGGAATTTTTTTTTTTTTTTAGATTGAGCTCGAAGGTTCAAGCTCAACTTGGGAAAGGAAAAAACGCAGACTTTCATAGCAAATTTTTGTAGGCAATCAGTGAGATGCCAAAATATTAGTCTGAAATCAGGCACTGTTCGGTTTCACTGGGGAAGGGTAGTGGGCAAACGGGAAGCTTACTTCTCAGGAAGCTGTGTGTGCCATGGTGTATTATCATTCCTTAGCAGACTGCCCGTTGATTGTGAATGAAGATGGGTGTAAACATTGGTCTTTCCAAAGGTCACTTGAACTTATTTCTTTAAAATGCTGTACTATGATGTATTTTTGCGCTATTGGGAGGACTACAATTAATCTCTTTAAAGGTTTTGTGAGTGCATGTATACATGTGTTTTTAAGATGCCAAGTGAAAGTGTTGTGTGTGAGCTGACAATGTTTCAGCCATTGGGTTAATATGTGTACCATGTAAACCTGCCTTTGCTACATTTGTACACTCGTTAATATCGTTGAAAGGAACTTCATGACTCAATATTACATACTGACTGCTTTGACTAAAGTCTTATTGCTTAGCTGGTGCACTCAAATTGTTTTAAAGAAAATTACCTCAAGATTATTGGACATCTGCTTGAGATATTTTTAAGTGTGGAATGTCAGTCTTAGGTCTCTAAATCAGACAATTCATGGATTCGTGAGTTATGGGGGAGGGGGCTCTTTTTAGCACATGACAGAGATTTTCAGTAGGGGGCTTCTAGCTGAAACCCTGTGTTGGGTAGAGTCTTCACGCTGTTATCTCAGCCTAGACTCACTGTGTTTTAAGGGCACCCGACAGAACGGTTTGTTGAGAGTCAGCATTACCTCTTGATTCCAGAGGCGACCACATCACTCAACCCTGAAACTGACGGACAGATTTTAGGGACTGGCTTTACATCTGTCCTTGTCTCCCCACCCTGGTACGTGTATCCCACCAGCCTATGCCATCTGAACAGAAGCTGGGAGCACAGAGCACTGTCGCCATGGAACAATGCTAGCCAGACTGGCTGTGGAAATAATCGAGTCTGCAGGGCACCCCATAGAGAGCCATCAAATCAGGTCTGCTCTGGAGCTGTCTGCTAGGTTGTGAACACTCAGAAGTCGATGCTACATCTGCCAGTGGGCCCTCTGGTTCCCTGAAACGCCCGCCTGCCTGATGCGTGTGGGCAAGAGCTTTTCAGAAACCAGTTTCCTTCAGGATAAATTTAATACGTCTTGAGGGCCGGGCGCAAGCAAATTGATTCTATCTGCACCAGGAAAAGTCATAAACAGCTGCAAGAGCACAGATTCTCAACAAGCCCAGGATTAGGGGATGCAATTTTGTGAAATACCCCAAGCCTATTCCCTTCATACCTCATGCCAGCGTGGCATTTTTTAAATTAGGAAGTTGATTAAAAAGGGATGGAAGACCACGGATGTGTGGTCCTTTGGCATCTACCCAGCTGTTTTTTCGTCTGGTCAGGAAAGTATGGCTCATCACCAGTTGCAGGAAAGGGGGGAATCAGTACAAGGCTAAAGGGCGGCACGGATGAAATTATCCTGGGGCACGTGCACGTGGCCGTGGTGGCAGCTCCACCCAGACGACCTGGCTTCCTGCATGAAGCACATCGCCTGCACTCTGGCCGTGTGCGGCCACTGGGTGTATGAGCTAGTGCTGTGCTTCTTCCTCGGTGGTCAGTGTGATTGGTAATAGCTGTTTACGTTTTCTGGATTTGGATCTGGGTTTGGCCTCAGGTCCGGTAGTTGGAGGGAATGGTGGTACTTGCCAGAATAGGGCTGTGCAGTTTATCTTCAAGAGTAACTGGTTTTGTTCTTGCTTTTTATTTTTTCTGAAGGGAAATTCCTTTCTTCACTGGCTCTTTTCAGGGCGTGGAGTATATTACCAGAGGGATATCATTGTAGGCCTCATTATAGTGTTGCTGTGGCCAGTGTCACGTTAGAAATTTAACCCTGCCCACCCTCATGTGCCATGAGCACTTCCCCAAGCCTACCATAACGAAGACGCTTTGACCACTGCGGATCCGGGACCACTCGGGGTTCGCGATCAGGGGCATGCCTCCTCCGTGGGCACCTCAGCTGCTGCGTTGTGATTCTCTCTTTTGTTCTCCTTCCCTGGGATCATACTTGCAGATATATTAATTATGTTTGGATTCTGCCTTTTAGAAGAGTTTGGTAACAGCTTGGCTGGAGGCAGTAACAGTGACAGGAAGCCCAGGGGCTCCCCTCACCATCTTCTCCTAGAATAAAAAATATCAAAGTCAGTAACGAAAATTAAAGGCATGGCTTCTTAAACTCAGCGCTACTCCATTCTTAGCACGTTAAGTGAACATGTCACACAACATGCACGTACTGAGCACCTACAGTGTGCAGGGCCAAAAGAGACAGAACTGACAATAATTTTTGACCCACAGTGAGTCAGGATGTATATATAGCCACATATAATCACTATATATGTACATATAATCTATAAATAAATATATGTAATATAGTTAATGTTTTAGATGTTAGACACATATAACATGTGTTATATGTTATATATATTCATGGATTGTATATAAGTATATACTTATTTTAAAATATATATTTATTTCTGATAAAGGGTACTGACAAATTCCTCTAGACCTACTTGTCCTTGCATACATTTGGAAATAGATTAAACTATTTCTGACTTAATAAGAGTAGTGTAAACATTGATGTCCCTTTCTTGAGTGATTAATACTTTAGGGATCCAGGTGATCATTCTGAAAATTAGCTCTCAATTACATGGCATTATATACTCATATTTCTCCAATTAATTAAATACATGATTTGTGTTTATCACCTTCTTACAGAACCTAGAGCTGAAGTTTCCAACTTGTGAGGCTTCTGATAGTGGCCCCTCATTCATTCATGGTTTCTGTACGTCCACGTTTGCCATCCCCTTATGGTATGCATTTGCAACTGAAACAAGGCTGCATACCCGAGAATGCATGAAACAGTAAACAAAACGCTACTACGAGGAAGGAGTGTTAGTAAATGTCAGGTGTCTGTTTTGCAATTTCTGAAAATTTCAAAGCTGTTGATCCTGGAGAGATCAACAAGAGAACATTTGAGGACGACATGGCTAAGCCTTCGATCCTAGGAACTAGCCTCCCAAGCAAACAAGAAGAAACCCTGGGTCCCTCTCACTCCCCTCTGACTTTGCTCTGTGACATCAGCAGCTGCCCTTAATGCAGCCAGCTAACAGGGGCAGCCAGTTCATCATCCACAGACTCACCATTGGCTGGGGCACATCAGAGGGAAGAGGAGAGGAGAATTCAGACTAGAAACTGCTCATGCATTTCACTGGTGACTCTGTCACATTTCCATGGAGTCAGACCTGCCTGAACATACATAACTATTTAGAACTAAGAATTTTGCGACTAAATCCTGTAAAAGTTAGATCATAATTAGCATTTTATATTCTCTCGGTGTCTGGAAATTTAAGTAGTTCAGCATCAAAAAGCTGCATGTCTTTGCTTAAAACTGAAAGTCTGAGATTTCATAAAGTAAAAAGTGGTGGTTGATACTAGGAACTTGTATATAGAAGGAAAGAAAATCTTAACAGTTTGCTCAGATAAATTTCAGACAAATTTAATATTTTGTGTTCTTTGGTTCATATGGCACATTTGGTATTGAATCAATCTTGGAATTTTCCATGGCATTTGTGTTTTTAATCTACCAATATCTTTTATGGTTCCTTTCATAGCCCTGAAAACAAGAATGGTCCAAATGTTTCCTTTTTTTTTTTTTTTTTTTTTGTAGCTAATGTGCTGTTACTGGGTTTTTGTTAGCTCAAAAACAATCCTTTTCCCTAAGAGACCCACATCCACAGTGCAAGCCGAGAAATTCTGTGTCTGTCCTTGAGGGATACGTTAACACACCTGTTTACAGTTGGGCTCTGCCACCTGTTCATCTAGTTTTAAACTTAATGATCAAAACAGTATCTGACCCAAGGGGTCAGATGGGGAAGACCACCAAATGTGTGAGGTTGCAGGTAACTTCTCATTTTTAATATGTAACATTTCATGGATATTACACTTTGAATAAGTTGGAAAATACTCAGCCTGTGATAAATATTCCAAGTCGTGGATATCACCCACCCAGAATATCATGAGGAGGAGTGCAGCCAGTGATATTTTCTGTTTGGTGCTTTACGTATTCAAAAGCCAGCACATGCTGACGGAGTCATTCGTTTTAGCTTCAGAGTATTACTGAGGTCTTAAGGAAGCTGACTGGGCCCTGGGCAGTAGGAAATGGGTGATGTGGGCAGTGCAGCACCTCCACACCTCGCCCTGTCTCCTGCCCTTCCTCCCACGTCAGTGCCCCTGGCCGGGGGCGTGCCCACATGGCCCCACTGACTCCCTTTTCAGCCTGCATTCGCTTTCCTGCTGGCGCCTGCTCCTGAATGTTCAGTTATGCAGGACAAGACCGGGAACAGCATGTCTGAGTCCTTTTGCTGACTTGGGGGGGCTCTTCCAGCGCCAGAAACACTCTGCCTGGTTTGCTTACGTCAGATACACTGCACGTGAGCTGTACGTTTCCGAGTAATTCCCTCGCATGTTAAAAATGACCAGTACTGCTGGGAACCATCTCTTTCTTGTCAACTTCCAAAGGGGATTTTCACATAATATCGCACATTTTAGTCATCTTCTCCTTTTTTCAGTCTGTTTTATTTTCTATGTGACATTCTTCATCCACAGCTAACAGACAGTGACAGGGCACCCACGTGAAAGTGTTCCGGAGGAAGGATGCTCATCCTCGCTCAGCTCTCCTTACAATTTGGGCGTGACTGAACGAGCCGCTTCAGCTCTCCATGTCTCAGTGTCCTGGCTTGATTGAGGGGACCGAGCTCCATAATTTCTCCTCCTAATTCTCACGTTACACGACTCTGTGCCTGCCATTCCATGGAGCCCTGCCCTACACAGCTGTTCCTGCGCACTGGTGGGGCTCCGTGCGGCGGGCAGCGCCCTCCCTGCTGGGGGCTCCTTGTCTGGGCTTGTTCTACAGAGAAGAGCGGGAGGCAGGCCTGACACCAACAGCCTGCAGAATTTAGAGGAGCTGCTACTTTAGATTAATGGGTCTAATTCAGGATCTCTAAGGGCAGCTGAAGTGACATGGAATTCATCTAATCCAAGGCTTCTTGGTCACCTAGTTGTGTGAAACTCTAACGTGTAGCTGAAAAATAAGTTCCCCTTAAGCTCTTTTCTCTTTTGATTTTATCAATTTTGTGACTCTGAGTTTAGTTTACTTTAGGCAAGTACTCTATTATGGCAACTACAGTGGGTGAGTTGTCCTGTAGAATTCACAAAACTCTGTGCTGTGATGGCTCTAGTATGGCTGCTTCATTTCTGTCGACTCAGTCTGATTATAGCAGATCTTCTCAACCGTCCATGATGGAGGCAGATGAAGTGTATGTAACTGGTATCACTAAGCTTGATGCTTAAAGAAATAGCCCCACTGGCTTTGTTTCACCTTCTCTTCAGGAAGCAGTATTTAGATAGTAATAACAGCCAGGGTCTGAAACGTTAATAGAAAGTTCTAGTGGCTAAAATTTTTAGCTGTTAAAATCTATTATACATTTTTAGCAGTTAAAATCCATTATGCAATCCATGTTCCACTTCTGGTATAAAAGCACCCAAAATGACAAATAAGATCTCGTGGGTACAAATAACCACCGAGTTTTTTCCACACTAACCAGTGGTACGTGCTCTTCATCATTTCAAAAGAGCGAGCTGAATATTGTCCTCAAATTATCCCCGTAAAGTAGAGAAGAATGTTAGCCCATCGTGTGGAAGGGAAGTAAGACAGAGAAGTCAAGTCCACGGGTGAGGTTGGGCATCTCTCTGTGAACACCTGAGACACAGGCTTCTCACCTGAGTCCCAGAGGCCTTTCCAGGTTGCTGGTGGCAAGGATGAGCCTTTGGGAAAAGGTAAATGAAGATATGTATTATTTCATAAAACAATCAACTCTTTGAAGAGCTCAAAATGCCAAACGCGAAACTTTTAGGTATTGGGAAGTGCTCTCACAGCAAAAGCAGTGGAGGGGGTGGTGATAAGGGAAAGGTAGCTGCATGCACCCACCGGGGTAATGGGAAGACAGAAATGAAAGAGTGAAAAGTGCAGGGAAAAGATGAAAAAGAGAGGACACTCACAGACAATGAAAGATACAAGTACACGTAAGACATTCAATTTGGCTATTTCTAATTCTAATTGAAAGTGGGATGTAAAGATGGACCAGCTTGTAAAATCCTACTTTTGGAAGATCAAAAGTTCGGTAACATTAAGTGACAAGTACCCTCATTCTCTTTTATACAAACTACTTATATATTATGTTAAGAAACCAATGAGGGTAGACTGTCAGGATAACACCATGGCAGCAAAAATAGTAACACGCAATACTTAGTTACCAAACACACTACATTGAGGGAATTACTCACGGATTGTATCCTGTAAATCCCACAGGAATCTATAGGACTGTAGGTACTTTTATTATCTCCATCATCACAAGAAGACAAAGCAGCCTGCCTGCTGAAGATATATAGGTCATTAAAGATATAGCGTGATGTCTAAGAAAACCAGCCCCCCAAATGAAAGTTATTGAGTGAGAATGAAATTGGTGACGCTCCGTGTTTATAATTTGGTGCTTGCTTTGGTTGATGACGACGGTTTTTAAGATGACCCAGCACTTTACTTATGGAATGTCTGTGGGACAAGTGCTCAGCTGGGTATGAGACACCCCCCCTTGCCTGGTAGGAACTGAAAATCTAGTTGAGAACACGGAAATGTACATAGTAAAAAACAAATGAAAATATCTCGTGGGCCGTCAAGGCACCAGAAAAAGCATTGTGTGTTCTGGGGTGGTTGCCTGCTCTCATTGTGCAGAGTATGTGTGATAAGAACACGAAGGAGCATGTGGTTCCTATAGGGCAGGAGGCCATTGGAAGCAGGTGCGATCGGACCTATCCTTGAAATGAGTTAATTCAGATATGTGAGCAGAAGGAGAAGGCACTCTATATTAACATAACCATAGTCAGTGTTACAGTAGTAAGTAAATAAACGTGATGCTCTGAATCGTCATGATCAAGTGGCATTCCACAGTATGGGGTTGCTTATTCTGTCGCCCATGGCCTGTGCACGACGTCTAGTGGCCTCTGGGGACTTGTGCATGTAGTAGGTGGGTAGCGGTTCCATTTTGGGAACTATTAACAGTTTGCTTTTAAAAGAGTTTTCCAAAATACATGTCATTTCATTTTATGATCTAATGACGACAGTCTAGGGCTATACTGTTATTATGGGATGATTCACACAAATATTAAAGACATTTACTCTTGTGGTATTCAACAATAATTTCATAAGAGTTCTCATGAAACAGTTTAAAATATGTAAGAAAATAATAGGAATAGGCATTTCTTCTTTGCTCTGGAAATCTTTACGTGCAAGTAGCGGATTGTCTTTTTTCCCCCAGAGGGAGGGGTATTAGAGAGCTAAACATATGAAGAGGTCTGTGACTCAGAAGGGGTTGAGTCCAAGCATGTTTATAAAATTATGTATGATGATAAATACGCCACTCAGTCCCGGCTTCATTATGGCTTTGCAATGCATAATAGCTCAGCCTTCTACGTAAGATCAAGTTTAAACGTGGCTCAGAGAACGTACACTGTCTCTAAAAGTAAAAATACAAATACTACTTCTCATTTATTTTGTTCAAAACCGTGTTAACAACCCATACCCCTCTGTCCTTCCCCGTTCCACAGGTCGCTGTGAGACCTGCTGTGACGTCTGATAGGGTCTTTTCCCACATTGGCTTTTAGAGGAAAGAAGTCCACCTTCTCACGCAATTCCTAAATTGCCCCCCAAATTTATTTTAAACAAATTTATAAACCTAAAACATGCTTACATCAGCCTTATTCTGAATGTCAGATTTATTTGTCTGCTTTCAGATCCCACTGAAATTAGCTCGGCATTATTTCTGCCGAGCTACAGGCCCTCCCCAGAGAGCTCATGCTGACGTGACTGCTGTAAGCGTCTCCCAGCAGTGAAGACAGCTAGTGCAGCCAAGGCCATGTGCAAATGGCCTGCGGGCCATCGACGGCACTCGATTTCTGGTTTCATTTCCATATCAGCTGAGATTTTCGGAAAATAATGTGCTGAGTTTTATCAGCTTTGTTTTTTATACAAATATTGTTGCGTGCCAAAGACAATGATTAAAAAAAACTACTCCTCCCTCAGCTTTTCTTCATTGCTGTGTTGAAGACCGCAAAAGTAGAATATAAACCCTTTGTACGTGTCTGCCCTGAAAGTAATTATGTATAAGTAATACATCATTATTTATGATTATATTTTACTGATGTAAAAATATAAAAATAATTTCTCAAGTTCCAAGTTCATTACTAGTCCATTCTTTCGTTTTTCTTCTCAATGCCCCAGCCACCACAATGTGTTTCCTCTGGTTCATTCGTCCTTTGCAAACAATGGCCCCTCAGCCATTAGGTAATTCACCAAGTAGCCCAGAAACGCTCTTCTCTCTCTACTGCTCTTCTCATCCTCCTCTCCTTCCTCTCAGCCTGCTGTGACCGCAGGCTCCCCTTAGCCCACTTCTCAGTGTCCCACACGTCCTGCCAAGCCTTCCATGGCGCTTGGGTGAAATGCCCTTGATGCAATGAACACGTTTCCTTCTGTCCTTGGCTAACAGAATGCAGGCTTTGTCTCTATCACTACAGGATCTAAAAATAGGAAGAATGGGTAATGGGATGAAACTATCAAAAAGCTACTGATAGTGAAAATCCTGAGTAGGCCTCAGAAGAGCTACAATCCTAGGGGAGGGAGGAGGGGGGGACCAGGCTCGTTCTAGTTCTCAGTGTCAAGGAGAGAAAACAACCCAGTCAGAAAGCAAAGACAGAAGCAGGGGAAAGTGAACAGTCTGGATCCAAACAAAAGTGGTAGCAGGCGGGAAAGGGGGACCATGGAGGCACACATCACCCCTGGGTGACGTGGCAGGAATGGAGTGCTAGCTCTTGGCTCATCTCCTGTTTTCCCTCAGAGTCCATCCTTTCCATAATCCGCCTTTCGAAACCCGGTGGGTCAGGCGGTATCTCCAGCAGCGCTTGGCTCTTGCAGAGCCCCTCACTGCCGTCAGTACGTCAGCTTGCTTCCACGCACGCACTTAGATCCTGCAGTCGTGTGCTTGCATGCCACGAGTCACACACATCTCAGGCTCAGACACGGGCTCACCCGAGGGCCTCGCTGCTGCCTGGAGATGCGGCTGGAGCAAACCCATTCACTGATGACACTGCTGCACACGGCATTTTGGGGGTTCAGAAAGGCTCACCGGGCTCGCTGGGTTAAGTGATCGCAGAGAGGCCAGCCTTTTCAGGAGCGTGTGTCTGCTCTCCAGTCCTACAACACGGCACCTTAAAGGAGCTGTCAACACCTGCAGCACGGGAGACGCACACCGTGTGTTTAATTGCACTGGACTTCTTATGATGGGGACACGGGGCTTATGCTTCCCTGCTGGTGCTGCTCCCTGTCCAGGAGACAGAACTGGCCGGAGTGGGGTCCTCCGAGCACACACCACTCCAGAGCCTCTTCTCATTCTGACTGCAGCCAGAGGACGGCCTCCCTGGCTGTGTGACCCAGCAGTCTTGACCTCACTCTCCAGGTCGTACCGTCTGGGGCTTTGTCTACACAGAGGAAGGCATTTCCAGGGCTCTCAGACTCACCTGACATCAGCTACGTCGTGCGTGTCACACCGTGCGAGCCCTTTCCATGTTACGTAAGGAGGATGTTTATTAGATGAGGCAGACCAGTAACGTGATCCGGGCGACTCGGCCACGTCCTTGTCTGGGCACATCAGTACAGGTTGAACACGAGCTCGTGTGTGATGTGACTGCAGTGTGTAGATGTGTTGGTGCTCATAGCCCGTCAACGGGGGTTTATGCCACCAGCTGCCTCTTCTGATTCTTGTGAGATCTTGGCTGTGAAAACCTTAAGTTTCTCACTTCTCATCTATGGTCTTGAAATCAGATCCTACCAGCCCACGTTCAGATCGAGGGTCTGGAGACACCGAAAGTGACAGCTGAGCGCGCACAGGTGCTAGTAGGGGCTATGATATGACACAGTAACATCTCAGGTTTGACCCAGTGGGTGTGTTATGTCCACAGGTTGGTGGCTGTCAGAAGGTTCCTCTATCTTCTGTTTGTTTATTTGCTTATTTTTGTTCTTTGGTTATAGGTAGAGGAATTTTTTTCTGTGAGTCCCCTTCCAGCTGAAAGTTGTTTATGTAATTATTGTCACCCACTCTTTCAACAATTCTTTACCAGATGCTGTGGGTTCTATGAAAATGAGTCAGATCTACCCTCTGGCCTCAGAAATTTTGTAGCCCAATAGAGACGAAAAGACAAATTTAAAATGACTGCATTATGGTTTGGGATTTGATACAAGTGGTGAGGAACTACAAATTAAACGTTATGGTTTTCTCCGAGGAGGGAGAGCCTGTGTCAAGCAGAACTAGAGTGGAGACAACATGAAAAAGTTTGTTTGAGACAATCCTTGAAGGAAAAGTAGGATTTCAACAGATAATTACAGAGGTGGGTGGGGTGGGTGGGGAGGAATCCAGGCAGAGAAAATAAGGTGAGAAATCTCTGAGCGAAGGAGACTCGTGGTGTTCAGGGCACGGTGTACGGACTGTTTCTGATGAGAGCAGAAGCACGCACAGAGGCGTGGTTGGCAGAGACCAGGCCTGAGGCATAGGCTGGGCAGGTCGTGGCGGGTCGGGAGTGTCACACTTACAAGTGCTTACGCGTGATGAGATTACAACTTTGTTCTCCAGATAATGGGGCATTCTGGAAGGTTTTTATGTAGTTGAGTGACAAGGCCAGAGCTATTCTTCGGGATAATTAATCTGGCGGCCAATCAGTGGCTACTTCCTGCCAATTCTGTCTCTAAAATAGCTCTCCCAACTGTTCCATCTCTTCCACCCCTCCTGCCGCTGCTGCTGAGCAGACTGTCGTTATCTTTGTCCTGGACACTTACAGTAGCCTTGAGTGCCGCCCCCCACACACAGACACATACACGCTTCCCACCACACCCACACACTCTACGTTCTGTTTTCAGCTTTGACATTTTTGTGCTCACACAACACCAGGGACTTCCTGTTTCCAGCAGACTTAAACCCAAACATCTTACCGTACCATCTGAGGTAATCCTCAAACACTGTCCCGTCCATTCCAGACTGTCAGTGCAGTGACAAAGTGATTGTCCCCTGTTCACAGTGCTCGGGTGGTTCACACCATCCCCTCCCACCGCCATGTCCCACCCTGCGTGCACTGTGCACCTTCTGCAGGCTGGTGTAAGTGCGCTTTCCACCAGCCCTTCTAATTCCTTCCAGAGGCAATCCAGACCTCCTCCCGAACCTTCACAACGCATGTCTGGAGGCCCTCGTCATGGCCTACCTCGCGTTTGTAATTGTTCATGGAACCGTGTAGCCTCCCCTCTGAGGCTATGGAATGCTGCTCCTCATGAGTGTTGATTCCTGTCCAAACATGGGACATGGTTGGTGCCCAGTCACTCTGTTGATGTGAAGAGGGACTGGTGGGGGAGACTGACGTGGCCCCTTCTCTATGGCTGAGGCATGGCCAGTACAGCATCTTTTGTGGGGACCTTGCAGGTCCCAGATTTCATGTCCTGATTCAATGTGAAATTATTTACCCAAGAGTGGTAGCCATGTCATTTTGGCCTGTGCCATGCCATGTACCTTGACGTTGGAAACAGGTGTGTTGTCCTTGCATAGTAAGCAGTTCCCAGGTGCTTCAGACGCGTGAATGAACGCACGTACCCTGTTTCCCTGAACCACGGGAGGACTTCCTGTAAAGTGATGTTATCTCTAAACTGGCTAAATAAAAATTTCATAAGTCGGAAGTCCAGGCTCCAATCTGAGAACCTGGGCCTCCCACACACTTTGTTTTCCTTCATCTACTTACGCTCTAAGTGTGTTCTATCTCATTTGGACCATTTGATACCACTTAAAAAATAAATAGTTGTGTATCTGCCACTTGAATTCAAGCAACTGAGAAGGACCCTTGAAAACTCCGACTCCTAGCTCTTAAAGCAATCGATGGTAGTGCCAGGAGGGAAGTTAAATTGAAGTCCTGGAAAGGGGAAGTTTTCCCTTTTCCTTCCACTACAGCAGGAACTAGGATGATGTGAGGAGGAATTTGGGATATGGAATTTGGGGAGACACATGGTCTCAGAGTCACTCAGCTGAGGAGCCTTTGACCTCCCCTTGTCCAGGCTTAGATGTGTCACCATGCTGATTCTAAAAAGAAGGGACATTGAAGTTAAGTGGGACAGACAAACCCTGGGCCTCACAGAAGTCATCGTCAAGAAAGAGGCAGCTTTGTCTGTCTGACTTACTTCGCTTAGCAAAATAATCTCAAAATCCATCCATGTTGTTGCAAATGGCACTATTTCATCCTTTCTCACGGCAGAGTAGTATTCCATTGTGTATATATACTACAACTTCTTTGTCCAATCATCTATCAAAGGACACTGTGGTTGTTTCCATGTCTTGGCCACCGTAAATAAAGCTGCAGTGAACATTGGAGCACACGTGTCTTTATGTATAAATGTTTTCAGAATTTTTGGGTAGATACCCAGGAGAGGAATCGCTGGGTCATATGGTAATTCTATTCGTAATTTTTTGAGGGACCTCCACACTGCCTTCAACAACAATGTAATATATAGATGCTGTATTACAGAATTGTACACCTGAAACCTACGTAACTTGACTAACAATTATCACCCCAATAAACTTTAATTAAAAAAAAAAGAAAGAAAGGCACTGTGTGACCTGTTCACTAGTTCTGTCTATTCCAAAAGTGGTGAAGAGTCCTCATGTTTTATGATAATTTCAAAAACTAAGTTATTTCATCAATTTAAATAGATGGTCATGCTGGGTTACACTTATTAGGGGAAAATAGGCATTTAGAAATTGTCCTTCATTTCTGTGTATTTTAAGCCACAGGCTGGTTTAAGGGATCCACTTTAGCCTTCTAATGTGGGGATGACTGGAACCAGTGTGGCCCAGTACAAAAACAATCAGGTTTTCCTGATTGAGACATGTTCTTTACACACACTGCCTGCAGTTTTAGCTAGAACTTACAATATCCTTTCTGTATACTTCTGGGTTCTGCTTAAATGGTAAAGATTTTATGGATCATGCAGGGAATTGTGATGTAGACATGCAGCCTTCATAATCAATTGTACCTCATCTCCAAAACAAGTCTAACTTCCAAGTGTGCCAGAATACTCTGGAACACTCTGCCAAGCCTGTCAGACTACCAGTGATGCAGGTACAAAGAGGTAACTTGCTCCATGAAACTTCTTTGCCAGGAGTGAGCTGAAAGGATTAAAAGATTAAAAAAGAAAAGGAGCCTAGTGCTTATTATTAAATAAAAGTGAAGAGGATGAAGAAGATCAGTAGCATGAAAGGCACACATAAGACGTTAGGCATGGACGATGGAAGACAGATTTAAGTTGTCCTTTTTCTGTCAACCCTGACTTCCAGTATGGAGCTGACCCCCTCTTACGCCAGTGGCTGGAGCTATCTATACCACTCACCTGCCAATGTTCTAGTCACCTAAATTTTCAGGCTACTTATTAATGAATGTATTTATTTCCTACCCACAATCAGGTTGTATCTCCTTAGAAATGTGTCTTATGCCTTAAGCGTATTCATTTCTACCATATGGATTTTCCAGTGCCTTACACACATAAAAGGTGTTCAGTAGATACTTGTTTAATTATTAGACTGATTTGGGTTATGAATTGTTCATATGGTTCATATTTTGTTAAATCCAATATGCCTATGACACTCTAGTTTACCTTTTAGTGTTGGTTTGGTTTCCTGCTTCTATATAATCCCAATTCAAATTTTTGTCCTTGGTTAAAAGAGTCTCCAAGAGATATTGCTGATGGGAAAATGGAAGCCTGGATTATTGATCAGTGCCTGTAGCCTGGGCAACGAGCGTGAGTTGGGATCCTGGTTCAACGTGACATGTTTCCTCTGTGGGCAACAGTGCTCAGGAGGGTTCTTGAAGGGGATATGTTGTTTCATACTTTGTTCTCTGGAGAAGTAAAGTGAAAAATACCTTTTTCATAGGTGATGGTGTTTATTGCTCATATAGCCATGACCTTTGTCATTTTTAGACAAGCTGGCTTTTGGTTTAGTTTGGTTTGGTTTGGTTTGGTTTTTAAAGTCTCCTCTTGGTCTCCAGAGTAACTAAATTGCTCTCAACATGGAATTATGTAAGATGCTTTTGCCTCTCCAACATGCTCGGTTGAGAACTGTTCCAACATGGTCCATGTGCCACCCAAGTGCTTTCATGCAGCTGAAATGAATCCATGGGCCTAGTGACCTATAACTCAAGGATGGGATGCTTCATTCCAGCCCAAGCCTGACTAAAGCGTGGTGACATTCACGAAGAGACAGTAACATTGGATTTTCAAGTTTTGACTCCACTGCTCTTCAACACATTTTAGTACACAGGTCAGTTGATGGGAATCTCCTGAGCCCCTCGTTTGTGTCTGAGGATGGAGCTAGGTGCCTGGAGGATGTGAAAGTAGAACAATGGGAGGTGACACCAGTGAGCAGATAGAACAGGTGCGGGATGGGGGTGGGGGATAAACAGACCTACCAGTTGTACCTGGAAGTGTGGTCTAAGCCATCAGACTATTGCCACGCTAGTTTCAGCTCCACCTTTTTTGACAAATCACCTTGTATTTGACATTGTATCTGCACCCTTAGAACCAAGCGTAATACAGAGGCACTATGTTTATTAAGGTGAATGGAAAGATACAATAACATAATTTTGGGAAACATGAAAGAGGTGTCACAAACTCTGTTACTATGATGATAACTATTCTTTTCCTTTAGAAAAATCATATTTAAGCTAGAATTAAGATTGAGCCTAATTGCTCACTCTCTGGCAAGTAGTAGGTGCTGAGTAAATGCAAGTTGAATAATGTATTGAAAGAATAAAAAAAAAGACATGTACTTACCCCAAAAGGGCTCAGTGCTAATTATGATTCAGGGATATTCATTAATAGTCACAAAAGTCAGAAGTGCTTTTGCATTAAAACAAAAATCTCGTTCTTTAAAACAGTCTACTGGTCCCTCTCTTAAGGACTTTGTTCATACATCAAATAATTATTGCATATTACCATGACTATAATCTAATTAATAATTTCAGTTTTAGATGAGACAAAGGAACCCATTTAAATTCTTTAAGAGTTTCAAGTATTTGATCAGGTTTCGACTGTTGGTTCAGTCCCAGCCATTTGAGCACACAAATCTGTCTCTCTTGCAAGGGAGGCAAAGAACCCCAGCTCATTGTGAGCAGACGTGAGCGACAAGGATGTGCATATATCAGCATATTGAGTGGCAGGCACAGGCACTGCAATTTGACATCTCAGTCAGTTTGTCTTGAAGTCTGGCAAAAATAGAAGTATAGCAACCCCTCTTCCTCAGCATTTCAAAGGAAAAGTGGTCCCACATTTCCGAAGCTCACTGCTATAGATGAACAAACTTGCAGGAAAGAATGCACCAAGACCACTTCTGTGGGTTTGTTTTTATCATTGGGACAAAATATTCTGAATATTTAGACAACATTTACTGACTAATAAGTTCATTAGTCCCTGATTTATTCAGTCTCCTAAATTTTCAACCTCAAGTCTGGCTAAGTACCTGTGTGCAGAATTAGTTTTTGTTTCGATATTCTGCCATGTTTTTTTGCTTTTTGTTTTTAATTCTTGATGAGTCTATTTAAAAATTTATCAATTTTGTTTATCTTTTCAAAGAACCAGCTCTTGGTTTCACTGATATTTTGTATTGTTTTTTTAGACTATGTTTCGTTTTGCTATGTTTATATTTGTGAAAGTAATATATATCCATTTATTTTTCCCTATGTTTGTGTGTGCATTTTCTGCAGTAGTTGTGAAATGTGCTTGTGTTTGTGTACTTTAAAGGCAATGGACGGATGTATTATTAACCTCTTATGAATATAAAGTTAGGACTACACAGAGGGACATTTATGAGCTTGACTGTACTTTATAACACATCAAACCTTTTGTTATTTATTTTTGTTTCAACAGGATATACCTCATAGCCTGGCATATAATATATATTTAAAATTTTTTCATTGGTCATGTTCACATGAACTAAATATTTGGGCACTGTGGTGGGTATACATAATATTTCCATATTTAACTTTTCAATGAAAGAAAACTTTCAGAACGTCTATATTCACCAGTCCTTCAATTTTTGTTTTATTCTCTGCTATAATCAAGTGCTGGGAACAGAGCCCACAGAGTAGGGCTCAAAAATGTGAATCGGATATTTGCTAATAAAGGGATAAAAAATAAATTTATCTCCCTACACATATGAAATGGGACATATTAGAGTTCAAAACGAATTTTCAGCATGTCTGTTTCAAGTAGTTTCCTTATATAGAGGAAAAATCAGACAAAGAGGAAGGAAAAATGACAGAGACATGGGTGGGCAGAGACTAGGAAATAGAGAAAAGGGGAAAGGCAAGTGAGATGGAATACAGAGCTTCACAGAGGGCGAAACAGTCCCAGAGAAAAGGGGCGGGATCAATTCTAAGAAATGCCGGTGATTGGTGGAAATCAGGTTTCCATGTTGCTTTAATACTGATGGAAGGGAGAAAGGGGGTCTGGTCGTCTTGCGGCTGTGACCAGCTGCTGTTCAGGGGAGTGCGAAAACAGTAGGCCTCCTGGGGAAATAAGAGCATGACTTGGGCTGCTCTCATGGAGCAGAAGGCTGGACCTGGCTTAGATGGTCCTTGCTCTGATTACCATTAAGATCCACAGTGATACGTAACTGCTCTAGGCTGTTTGTGAATCAAATCAAACTCGTGGAAAGTCAACTCTCTGTGAATCTTCTACATAATTGAACATATACGAGAATGTTCAACTCCCCTCCCCACGACCTGTGGTTAGACAACGCAGAAGTACAATTGACAAAATTCTTTGAAATCGTCAACTTACTGGGCAAAGAATACTTTATTATTATTTGAAAAGATGTGCTTCACTTGCGACATATTGTTCAAACTGGGAGAATGTGACTATGTAAATCCCTGGGGGAACTATGCACCCCTCACTACTGAGATGCAAAGAGAAAGTGCATGTAATACCCTCTGTTGTTGGCCTTGGACAGGAATGGTTTGTGGGCAATCCTGTATCACCTATAAGTGATTATACAAATGTGAGCGTTGACTATTGGAAATAATAGACTGCTTTGCTTTGGTAATTCCTATGAAACAAAGAAATGAGGGAGATTTAGATTACATGGTCATGTCAAATCTTCTATAATAAATGATAGGAATTCCAGACAATCAGAAGTTAAATACCTATACTCACACATAAACAACTGAGTGCATTTTATACATTTATTTGAATATTTGAAGCACACCATATCAAGTTTATTCCCAGTAACTAGCAAATAGTTGTTATACACCAAGAAGAAATATCTCCATAAAAGAATTTGACTTTCTGAGTTTATTTAATCCCTTTTCGTGTTGTTCCCTGATAGGAAACCATACTGACCATTTTGGTATTTCATAATAATACACTGAGCTCAGGCCAGGTTGAAAAGCTTGGGCATCACTCCAAAGTCATTGATATACCAAACAATATTGATTCCCCCACACCCACCCCCAACCCCTGCTTTGCTTTAAAGTTAATTAAAAGTTACACTACATCAGCAAGCTAGTGAAAAATCATGTAGAATTAACATATGATTTAGGAATCTGACAAGTGAGAGATTTTGATGCTATGGGAAAAATCTGAATGGGACTGGATGTTTAGGAAACCTCGGATAAACCTGCCAATGTGTATGGGAGACTCTCACTGTCAGTTTTAAAGGAGTAGATGAGTCAGCATTCAACAACGCTAAAGAAAAGCATGATAAAGTATTCGGATGTTTGTAGTTTCCAGTTCATTGATACTTATGTTTTCCTTTGAAAGAAAGACATCCAGTAGTATACATAGTTTACTTAATGTGCACCAACAAACCCCGTGGGTGCAGCACAGCACTTTTCCTGGGTCTCCCGGAAGCAGACACTTCCCCTGCCCAGTGCAGAGCCCGGGCACCTGCTCGTCCCTCCCCAGGCCCCTCACACGAGATCTGGAGCCCACTGGCAGACACTCATGCTTCCAGATCACAGACACAGTCCCCTTCCCCACAACCACAACCTGTGGAGTCCTGACCGGCAAGCCCACAGGCGTAGATTAAAGTCTCCTCTTGCCCGACACGTGGGCAGAGATGCATCTGTCACCTGGTGGAGCCAAGATTTCCACAGGCCCGTGGCTACTGTGCCTCAGTAGGACTCACTGTGTCACGTCCTTGGAGAGGAACCCAGTGCTTTCGGTTTCTGGAACAAACCATACCCCTTTGTAATCAACAGTCATCCTGACCAGAGGGTGGAGTTGTTCCCTAGCACTGCGCACGTGTACAGTATGTGCATGTGTACATGGGACTGTGAGGCCACATGAGAAAGTGTGTGTTGTGGCTCTCAGTGTTCAGATTTTGGAACAATACCATGACTGACGACGTCTTCAGGAACCCCCGTTTCTCTGAAAAGCCATCACCTTCTTTACCCCTCCCTGAACCAAGGTCTTAGGATGGATAACTGAGTCTAAGGGAGTCATTTTTACTTTTTTGCACTTTGGAAGTTAATTTTTATTTTTATTAAAGTAGTATCTAGTTTTAAAAGTCAAATAGGGGTGAAAAAGTTAGGAAAAAAGGTTCTAACACTTCCCTCCCACCCCACCCCATGTCACTTCTTCACAAGCAGTCACATTCACTTGTTTGAGTTGTTTCTTCTAGTGTTGACTTCCATATTTATTTTAAGTGCTTTTAAAAAATGTATTAAGTTTATCGGGGTGACATTGGTTAATATAATTATATAGGTTTCAAGTGTACGATTCTATAATATATCATCTATATATCACATTGTGTGCTCATCACCCAGAGTCAGTTCTCCTTCCATCACCATATATGAGACCTCCCTTTACTCTTTTCTACCACCCCTCCCCCTTTCCTTCTGGTCACCACTAAACTGTTGTCTGTGTCTGTAAGTTTTTGTTTGTTTCTTTGTTGCTTTCAGTTTTATATCCCACACAGGAGTGAGGTCATACGGTTCTTGACTTTTCCTGTCTGGGTTATTTCGCTTACCATGATCATCTCAAGGTCCATCCACGTTGTTGCAAATGGCCGTATTTCATCTTTTCTGATGGCAGAGGAATATTCCATTGTGTATATGTACGACCTCTTCTCTATCCATTCATCTATTGAAGGACACTTTAGTTGTTTCCATGTCTTTGCCCCCATGAATAATGCTGCAGTGAATATAGGGAGATTCATTTTTAAAACACAGAGGAGTATTTATCACATAAGTATTTTGGCTCTTTCTTTTTTTAATGAAAAGACTTTAATTTGAATGAAAGTTTACAAAACTTTGTACTATCATTGTTTGTTTCTTAATTGCAGCTAGCAAATTATTTCTGGAAAGGCATTCTTAAAATTAAGTCATATCTCCTTTATGAGGATTTCCCTGGCAAATCCCATCTCAGAAGGAATGTTTATATTTAAGTTTCATCAAATGATTTCACATCTAATTGTTATTACATAGGCGTTCACTGTTGTTTTTGTACTTCTATCTTGCCTCCTCACAGAGTTAAGACCTTTGAGCAAAAGATCTAAATTCTCTCTGCATCTCCCTTGTATTCGGTCATCAGTAGGCACATACTAGTTACCAACAAATGCGTGTATACCAGCTAATTTGGAAGTCGAATGTATCTGTTTATATTTCAGCCCAGAATTAAAAGCTGAGCCTAATCAAACATAAACCTCGTCCTCACAGCCCATAAATGCTAATTACTAGGATACTTGGGGGACTAAATATGCTAAAAATATTTTATGGGTATTTACTTCCCTTAGTTTCCTTCCAGAGTTAATCCAGGATACCCAAGCTTTCTTCCTAGGTCCTCACCTCAGAAATTTAAGGATGTGTGAACATAGAAACCAAAGTGGATGTGAGAGAGAATGAAGTGCACTGAAATGCTTAATGTCTTTTTTGAGCGGTGGGTAGTAGAATAGCTTTTTCTTTTTAGTATTATTATTATTATTATTATTATTATTATTATTACAGTAAGAACACTTAACATGAGATTGTCCTCCTAAATTTTTAAGTGTACAACAGAGTAGTGTTAACTACAGGAAAAATGTTGTACCACAGATCTCTGGGACTTATGCATCTTGCATAACTGAACTATGGACAGCAACTCCCGTTACTCCAGTTCCTGGCAACTACCATGCTCTCTCAGTTTCTATTGTAGATACCTCATAGAAGTGGAATCATGCAGTATTTGTCTTTCTGTGTCTGGCTTATTTCACTCAGTGTAATATCTTCTAGGTTCATGTATGATATCACACATGTCAAGATTTTCTTCTTTTTTAAGGCTGAATAATATCCCATTGTGTGTATATACCATATTTTCTTTATCCATTCATCCATCCGTGGACATTTACACTGTTTTCCATATCTTGGCTGTTGTGAATAATGCTGCAATGAAGAGAGGAGTACAAGTATCTCTTTGAGTTCATGATTTCAATTCTTTTATAAAAATACCCAGAAGTGGGATTGCTGGATTATATGGTAGTTCTATTTTTAATTTTTTGAGGAACCTCCATACTGTTTTCCATAGTAGCTGTACCAGTTTACAATCCCACCAAAACAGTGTACATAAGTTCCCTTTACTCCACATCCTTGCCAGCATTTCTTATCTCTTTTTGATGATGGCCATTCTCACAGTTTTAATTTGCAATGCCCTGATAATTTGTGATGTTGGACATCTTTTCACATACCTTTCAGCCATTTATATGTCTTCTTTGGAGAAATGTCTATTTAAGTCATTTGCCCATTTTTAAATTATTTGTTTTGGTTTTTTTTTGCTGTTGAATTGTAGGATTTCCTTATATATTTTAAATATTAATCCCTTATCAGATATGTGTTTGCAAATACTTTCTCTTATTTTGTAAATTGACTTTTCACTCCGTTTCCTTTGATGTGCAGAGTGTTTTTTTTAGTTGGATGCAGCCCCATTTGTCTATTTTCTTTTGTTGTTTAATATTGTTAAGATGTTTATACTATGCAAAGTGATCTAAAGTTTCAATACAATCTCTGTCAAAATCCCAGTGGCAATTGTAACAGCTATATACAATGTCAGAGGGATAGTAGATTGGGGGAGGGGTTTATCCCTTTGTGAGGGGTGTAAATGTCTAACTATTACATTGTTTTGTATACCTGAAACTAATTTTTAAAAAATCCCAATGGCATTTTTTTTTACAAGAATAGAACAAACAACCCTAAAATTCATGTGAAACCACAAAATACCCCAGATAGCCAAAGCAATATTGAGAAAAAAGAACATCACACTTCCTGATTTAAAAATATATTCCAAAGCTCCAGTAATTAAAACAGGATAGTGCTGGCATAAAGACAGATATCTAGACCAGTAGGACAGAATAGAGAACCCAGAAAAACCCATGCTTATACTGTCTGTTGATTTTTTTTACAAGGGTGACAAGAACACTCAATGGGGAAAAGATAGTCTAATAAATAGTGTTGGAAAAACTGGATACCCACATGCAAAAGAATGAAATTGGACCCTTCTCTTATATCATATACAAAATCAACTCAAAATGAATTAAAGACTTAAATGTAAGACCTGAGACTATACAACTTCTAGAAGAAAAATAGGTAAAAAGCATCATGACCTTGGTGTTGGCAATGATTTCTCAGAATAGCTCTGCTTTTCTAAAATGTGGGGCCCATTTGTCTTACCTTAGATGACCCTACAGGCATTGACTTTATTTTTCTGGCCTTTTTTCCTCACTGGGAAAGTGCTCATATGGAAACAAGGGGGAGGAGGAGATTTCATTCTGTATAAAAGGATGCATTTGTTCTTCCTTGAGAAATTACTAAAACCCTCCCTGGAGCTCATGCCTTTTTGCACACTGAGTAGTGCGTGTGGCTGGTGGGGTGGTTGGAAGGGAGAGTGGAGAGAAGTGAAAGTGCCTGGATGGTAGGGATTTTATAACCTGTCTCTGGGGGAAATGAACAGGAATGCCATGGCCCATCTGAGGAAAAGGCTCTTTGGTGAGAGCCCTTTTCATTGATAATGGACGGGTGGATTCGGCCCCGTCCAAAGCACTGTGCTGAGTGGCCATACGTCGTGGTGTACCTGGGAGTCCTGGTTTACACCTCTTGTCCAGGTGTCCCATCCAGTTTAACATTTGTCCCAAATATGATGACCCAGTTGTGTCACCCTATTGTTAGGGCATTTGAATACAAATTTCAAAATGCTTCTAACTTGGGCCCAACAGGAAAAATGACTCAGGAAGCATTTCTAGGACATGGGGCTTTTGTTCCTTCACTGAGATGCCTGTGGGAGCAGAGGAAACCTGCAGAACTAATGTGCTTTGAACAAGGGTTGTGCCTACTGAGCCCAGCTGAACTTGTGGGGAGGTGATATCTGCATTATTACTGGCTCCCCCTAAAAATGTCCACACAGTACGTTTTCCAATTTGCCCTAAAGTGTCCTCCTGATCGGTAGGAGCAAATCTGAGAAGGAGACCCTGGCTCCCCTGATGCTGGCCACCCCACCAAGGCAAAGGAAGTTGTTTACCTTTGCGTCAGGCTGGTGGTTATGGCTGGAGGAACCTCTGGTGAGGTTAGAGCCCTGCACACGTTGGCTTAGGCATGGCAGTGTTCTAACCTCTTACTGACCCTCCCATGAAGAAGTAAGGCTTGTTCCTGATGCCACTAATCATGGGTTCCTTCAGACCGAGGCCAGCGTCAGGGGACACCAAGCTGTGCTCTCTGGGACAGCACATGCCTTGCGACAGCACCATGGAGCATTTGGCTCTGCACTTTTGTCCCCCTTGATTTCCTTGCCTTAACATGAATGGGTCCTAAAGCCCCTTTTCCACACTTATTTTCCCCTTCCTTTTCTCCTGGAGTTAAGGACATTAGTGAGACAGCATTTCTGGAAAAAAGAAAATGTCTATGTCACTGCTGAAATACTGACATAAAAAAATCATATACCATCTATCCTCAAAAAAGCATCCTAATGTTAATCATAAAACTTCTTAAATTTTTAATTTCTCTAACAAAGGGGGACAACCCTTAAAATGGAAATGTTTGTCATGAATAACATCCTTTCTCTTTAAAAAAAAAACCATCTAAATGGGAATAGTAATAGTTTACTAATCAGGACAAGCATTCCTTATTGGAGGATTGGTCTCCTCTGAATACTCATTCTTTTTCTTCTATTTGTTTTAAAAGGAACTTTTTCCTCTTTCCTTTCAAATAGCTTTTGTTTCAGGAGCAGTGACAGGTCATTTACTTGTATTTCAGGTAACTTTTATATCAAAATTTCTTAACCACTCAAGGTTCCTTTTGATTAATTCTGGCTCGGTTATAGGAACCTCCTGGAAAAACCGAATAAAATTTTCTATATTTATCCTACTGGGGCTCTTAAATATAACTGCTTTTGAATTTCCTGATTTTATGTATTTGGGTTGCACTCTTTTAAAACAATTGAGGGCAAAAAGTTGGTCTCTGTCTCTCTGTCACTCTGTCTGTCTGTCTCTCCTCCCTCTCTCTTTCTCTCTGGCAACATTCGCATTTGTCTGACTTTCCTTCCCCCATAATGGAAAGCATCCATGCCCTGGGTAAGCCTCTTGCAGCGGCTGGATAGCAGAAGAAACTATCTGATGTTTGTGGTCTTGCTGCACATAATTACCAAATGGATGATACACAGCAGATAAAACAGTTTCAGGATACTTCATGTTGAACATGGATTGCCATCATCCTGGCCTCCAAGTAGCGTGACTCCGATTCCCTCTGTCTAGGACGTCCTTCCTCTTATCTTCTCATCTGAATCACACTCAGGCTCCAGACCTGTGCACCTCACTCCTGTCCAGTCTACGGTTTCTCTTTTCTGAGTTCATATATACCCACTCCAAAGACCTCAGCACTAATATCATGGGCTGTCTGACAGAGAGGGATGTGTCATAGTTTTCATATAGTCCAGCATGTCTCCTAATTCAGGAATTCTCCCTAAAAACCTGCCTGGTGTGTATTCATCTGCTGATCCAATTTTGCTTGAATACCTACCGCAATGGGGTGATCACTGCCTAAGAGGAAAGTACATCATTTCTAACTGCCCTTAGCTGAAATAGTTCATGTACACTGATTGCTTCTGTACCTAAAACGTTAGCTGCTTGAGGATAGGGACTGTATGGATAGATACAGATATAGACATCGATGTAAAGATATAGATCCTATAATACCCCGGAGTGTTGTGCACGTGCTACTGTTTCAACAAGCGCTTAATCATTGGTTTCTCCTGCAAGTAAGTGGTAAAATCAGCATCAGGTTGCCCTCACCCTCCCTAAGAAAAAGGGATCAAGTGAAGCACATTTAAAACAACTTGGTCCCATTTGTAAAACGGAGGCAATTCCTACTCTAAAGGCTGTCTCTCCCCTTCTTGGTCTCCAGTTACATGTTAATGGCAATACAGTGTTCATCGGTCCTTCAATGGGCTGCCTGGCCTCAGTTGTACTGTATAAAGTATGGTGACAAATTCGCCTTTTGGATGATGCTTTGCTACGCTCAAGGCTGAATTCACATGGTCTTGGTCCTTGCCAACTCTCTGTCCGCATTTTCTCTGAAACGAAGCCATTCTTGGGTACGCAACAAGGACCACCGGTGATCCTCATCACGGGTGCGCACGCACAGGCCCACTTCCTTGAGCCCGTCCCGTCCCGTGCCCACCGGAAGTGACGCCGCACCACCTGCTTCCCGCTAACGGCCCTGCCGGAAGTGCCGGAGCGCCTCAGCGCGGAGGACGCCAGAGCGGGAGGCCCCCGGAGCGGCCTGAGGAGCGGGGTGGCCACGGCCGTCCCTGCCCTCGGACATTCAGGAGCCGGGTCGACGCCTCGTCACGCCGCCCCTGACGCCCCTCCAGGCGCCTGTGCTCAGCTCGGCCCGCCGGCAGCGGCCAGGGCCTGGGCCGCCCGGGGCCCCCGAGTGACGCCCTCGTGCCCGGCGCTGCCGCGACGCCCGCCGTCTCCATGGGAGCCCCGGGCAGGCACCCCGAACGTGCGGCCTGTTCTCCCGCCTGGGCGTCGGCCTTGTCCCTGGTCCCACCCCACCTAGGGCTGAGGACGAGGCCCCGGGACCGCTGCGCCACCGTCTCTTCCTGTGGGACTGAGGTGCTTCTGTGAGCGGGGCTCGCGCGTGAAGGAGGGTTAGTGGCTCGCGGGAGGCGCCCCTTCCGTGAGGAGTGCACCCTGTTCCCGGTCGCGCTGACTCGCCGCCGCCGCCTCGGCCCGCTCGCCCTCCTGCCCACAGACGTGGGCAGCTGCCCACAGAGTGACAGGGAGACAGCTGCCTGCTGTGGTGGGGAGAAGAGTTCCTCAGCCTCTTTGTCCGCTTCGCCTTCGGGGCCGACTTCCCTGTGGCGTGGCCGGCCCAGGGCTTCCCGGTGGGCGTCCTGCTCAGGACTTGTTTCACTTTCCTGTTTCTGAGTCCGAGATACAAACTTTTCTGTTCTCCACCATGAATCGTTTCCACAAAGTGACGGCCGATGCTATCAGCCACCTGGCGCAAGGCAAGGAGCCGATTTCCCCAATTTCCCCACCAATTTTTCTCGGGGACTGGGGACAGAAAGCGAAAAAAAATCCCGAGAAAGGGCGGGAATTCCCGCCGGAAACCCTAGCCGCCGAGCCTCTCGTGTTTATGTTTTAATGACAGATGCGAACTTGACTTGTCGTGCGAGTGCGACGTGAGCACAGGGGGAGTGCGGCCCCCAAGGCGGGTGCATACCATCTGGTGTGCCCCGCGGCTGGCCGGGCCCCTCGGAGGCGCACAGGAGGGCACCGCCTGCCCGCCCCGCACACCTGTCACTCCGGGCCTTCGCGTCCTTTCCCAGAGGTCGTGTCACAGGGGAGGGCCACATGTGGTCCAGACGTATGCAAGAAAGGGAGAGGTAGCAAACAAAAGGGAACTGGGGAATGGCCCCCAAAGTTCCTTCTGTAGCCAACCTAAGGCTTTGTGGACTTTGTAAGTTTTTCTCTAATTTCCCGTGTTTTCACACAGACGTTTGGGTATAGAATTGTTTCATTATCTCCTACCAGGTCCCACCTGAGAAAAGCCACACACCCAGAAGACATGAGGACAGGAAGTCAGCTTGGTGGGAGGCCAGGCACCTCTTCCCTCTGTGACGCCCCGGTCTCCCCAGAGCTGCGTGTCCTCCTTTGCCTGTCCCTTGCGCCTGCTGCGGCGGCACCTGCGTGTGCCCTGAGTGTTGTTCCCCCCCACTTCACTCAGCCTCTTCCTTCCCACTCCCCAGCAGCGGGTGAGCACAGAACCCTGCAGCCACCGCCCAGGCCCAGCAGCCTCGAGGAGACACCGGGGCTCTGAGAGGCCCTGGGCGCAGAGCCCACCCTTTCTGTGCATTTCCAGTGTTTCCAGGCTTGCCCTGGCACTCTTAGAATCATGCTTTTTTAAGATTTAAGAGAGACCCCGTAAAAGCTCGAAGACTGCTTACAGAAATATGTAAAATTATTAAATATACCATGTGACAATGATGTCGGGGCCCTTCCCAAACCTAGGCCCACAGTGACTCCTGGGTTGGGGGCGAGAGCCACCTTTGCAACTGTCATATCAGAGCAGCCTCCCCGGAAACCTGCCACACCTGACAGCATTGCATGGACAGTTGTCATCATGCACAGACCAGGACTCTTGAGTCTCATCTGGACAGGATAGGTTCCCTCCCTCCTGCTCCATTAACGACTATATCACCCTTTGTTGTTGCATCTCATCTGTTTAGACAAGGACCTGGTGTCTTCCTCTTGGCTCAGTGTCGTGCTTCTCACGCCCTAGAGTTACCTGTTTCAGCTCTTGGCAGGGAGTAAACGCCTGCTGGATGAAATCCGAATCACGGGTTCAGGGGACTTCCTGTTTCAGCTCCAATATATAAAGTCATGGCTTATATGTCTCACTGCCCTGGGTCCAGGACGCTTTTATCTTATAAAGGGATTTAAGCTCTAATCATAAATCACTGGTTTCATAGTCAAGAGATAGAAAAGCCACCACAGCTTTGTAGCTAAAGCCCAAGAATATGACCCGTTTTTCTGATATTTGGTCGTTCTCACTTTTTGTGTTACTTCTGTGCCTTGTCCATGGTTTTGAGTTTTACTTCTCTGAGTTTTCTTTGCGTAAAAATAGGGTTTCTATAGAGTTGTATTTCCAGGCCGTTCCCCTTGTATCTCCAGATTGATTTTTGTCATAATCCTATAAGGTGACTGCAGCACGTGTTGCTATTATTTTCTCTTTCTCCTAGTCCACTAATGGAGGAGCTAGTTGAATTGTAATGTTCATACTGCCAGGAAGTGGCGGAAAACACCAATTCAAGCCTGGGCTTCTTTGGCTAGACTTCAAGCTTTCTTTTGAGCCAGTGGTTCTCGGCCTGGGCTGCATGTTAGGATCACCTGGGGAGCTTTTTAAGAAGAGGGCTAAAGGGTCAAATACATGGTGATGGAAGAAGATTAGACTTCAGGTGGTACCGTACAATAAAGTATACAGAAACGTATTATAAAGTACACCTGAAATTTATATAATGTTACTAACCAATATTCCAATAAATTTTAAAAAAAGAAGAAACTGATGCCTGGGCTTCTCCTCAGGCCAATTTTGGCTCTGTAGGTGGATAGCAGTATGTTTTCAAAGCTCCCCAGGGGATCCTAATACGCATCCAGGGCTGAGAACTACCCTGTTTTCCTCCCTCTGTCAGGATGAGCAAGGGAAAGATAGAGCCGGTTTGTGGTCTCGTGGACGACTAACAGAAGTTTGACATTTAGCCTTCAGTTCCTTATAGGAATAGCCTCCCAGGTGGAATGTGCATATTGTAAGTAATTATGCTTGAATGGTGCCCTTACTTCATTGTTATCTTTTTGCCCACATCAGTTTTGTGTTTCTTTATAATGTAAGCTTTTGGCTCACACAAGTGGAATCAGTACAGCGTGTTCTTGCCTTTATACCAGCACATAGCACCTTGTCGTTGAGCAGGAAGAGACTGAGAAGTCATCTCGTCCCCCGACTTTCACATGTTCATTAATGAAGAGCCCTTTTACAATGAAAGCAGATAAGGTAGGGGCAGGGCTCCAGGCCGGTCCCCACTGCCTCCTGGGCTCATGTGGACATTTATTTGCTCAGTCGGGAGCTGATGTGAGCTCGGGACCCTCAGAGGTAGAAGACAAGCTGTTAAAGATTCTTGTTTTACTGCTGAGGGAAACGAGTCCGAGAACGCGGTTCCAGAGTTAGCAGAGGAGCCAAGACTGAGACCAAGAAATGCCTTCGCCCTTCTGTTTTCTGCCTGCATACTGTAGTTCACGAGTAGGTAGCTGACATCATGATATTTATGCATGATGTTGTGATGGGGGTTGCCAAGCCACTGTCAGAACATAAATACCCTGACTCCCACTGGAGACCCTGCACCTGATATGGACGGGTCTTCCCCAGGGAGCAAATTTCCTTTCACTGTACACTCTCCCTTCTCTTTCCCTCCACCTTGTGGGACCCACCTCCTGGGACCCTGTTGGCACTGGAGTGAAAGTGAGGCTATGTTTATGCCACGACGCAGGTGAGATTGGGGTTTGGGGACTACAGACTCTAGGCAATTAATTGGATCTACGTATAAATCTAATTTTTCATCCCCTCAGACAGTAGTAAGAAAGTCAAATAATTTCTCAGATAGCACATGCTTTAAAGTATCAGTCATCTGCTCACTCCATTTAGAGAGGATTTTTGGTTCTATTCCATGTAGCCTGCTTGGCAGTACCAAGGAGAGTTAAGTTTCCATTGCAAAACATCCAGCAATGGCCACTAATGGCACAAGAGAGCTTGTTCCGGTCTTACAAAAAGATGGCTGTTCAAGTTCACACAGCTGTTAGCTGGTGATTAGGATTGTTTGGTTATTGTTGCCATAGGCTGTAGCTATATGTTCATATATTTGGAGATATTTTGTATTTACCTCTCACAGCCCAACTTTTCCATAAAGTATATATGGAAATTAGCTCACTAAATGAAGCTAGTCTGGCCTGAAAAAAAAACAACAAATAGTGCTTTTTTAAAAATTAAGACTTTGAATAATTATACTACTACCATACTTGAAGTGTGGGGAGGAATAGTATAAGCCTGAAAAATATGTGCATAAATAAACAAGTATATAAAGAAACAAACTTTTAGGCTAATATGCAAAAAAGGCACAGCCTGTTTGCTAGCATAAGCCAGAATATGCCCTCATTAGCCAGGTAGTTGCATGTACCAAGATTTCTTAGGGTTAAGGAACAAATCGTCACCCTTTCTGATTCAGTCTCACTGTTGTCAGTGGAGGAGTCTGTCTGCACAGACAAGTATCCCCATTTGCCATGGGCTCCCTCAGGGAATAAGGAATCTCGACCTGCCTCTCAGCACGAGCCACAGAAACCTACAGGAAAACAAAAAATAAGCCTGTAGCTTATATCAAAGGGTAGGAAATTTTTTAAAGTGTAATTATCTTAAAGAAATAACTTGTCATTAACTAATTTTGATTTAAGAAGCTGTCAGTTTTGAGAGTATAAAATGAGACTAAATGATATCTCTAACGAGAAATCTGATGTCTGTCTTGGGAAGGCTATAGAAGAGGGCAAGTCAATACTTTAGTGTGAGCTGTTTATCTACTAGAGTTCTTGAAGTCAAGTCTTGAGTTCTGACATCACTCCCCTTAAATCTCCAGCATGTTAAGTTCTGTGGTTGATACTGACTTGTAGAGTTAGACCAGATAATGAAGCTTTAGTTGCATTGCTGTTATTGTTTCTGTGGAAAGTTTATCGCTTCTCCTCTGTTTAAAAAGTGGTGATATTGACATGCAAATAATTCTGATTTTACTTGTCTCAAAGACAGTATGAAATAACTCTTAGTTAACTAGAATATTTATATAAATTTAAAGACCAACTTCCTGATGACTAAAGCTTAATTGTAGAGATCAAAACAGATCTTACAGATCATCCAACCCATTACCCTCATTTTACAAATGAGGAAGTCACCCTGTAGTTTTGAAATCTGTCATTTTTTCATATGCAGTGATTAGATTGTTTACATTTTAAATAAATTAAAAAGATTGGGACTTGCCCATACTAGCTAGTGGTTCTTTAAGTCACTTAATTTTGAACATCTGTATATGTCTTAAGCCTGGTATTTTGCATGAGAGCCAGGATGAAAATCAAAGCAATGGCAATTTTAGATGAAATAAGTGTGCACGTGTGTACACACACACATCTCTGTCTATCTTTCTTACTTGATTACGTGAGCATTAATTAATTCTATTTGTTTGCTATGAACTTCTCTAAGTGGACTGGACAGTAGAACTGAGCAAAGTTGTTTTTGATACCCCATCTGCTCTTCCCTCCCTGCCCTCAAATTTCTGCCCCTCTACTCCCATTGTGCAGATAACCATTCCAGGGAAACCAGTTAAGGCTGATGTGTGCGCAGGTATATCTCTCCAAAGCCAGCACTGGGCCTTTGTTTCTTGGTGTCATTGTTCACAGCTAACCTTGCCTGCTATACCCACATGCAGGGAACCACTGGGCCACTTAAAACCATTAAGGCCTTTTTTTCTAACTGACAGTAGGCAAGGGTACTCTAGCTCTTGCTACTGTCATTTTCAGTTGTAAAGGTCGCAAGGCCTGAAATTCTCCTAAGTATCTTCTAATGGGTTCTTTGTTTTATTTTCACCATTTGTTAGAAATCATCAGAAACTTGATATCTGCATTATTTCTTTTTAAAGTGTACATATATTTCATTTGATTTTGAGCAATCTAAAATGGTTTCCACATTTTAATAATGATGAAACTGTCCTGGGAAAGTCATCAACTCTGTCTGCACAGGGGACGAGGGCGGCATGTGAACCATAGCATGTTAACAAATGTTAGATGTTATTTTTGGAAACAGTGAAGAACTCAGGGTTTAAGTGTTGGAGGGCCTGAGAAATTGGAGGGTAGCCTGGCGATGGAGAAAGAACTCTAGAGTCAGAAAATGGTGGGCTGAGCCCCGCCTACCACGTTCTGTGTGTCTCAGCGAGCTACCTAACATCTTGAGCTCATAGAACATGAGATAATGGGCCCACAGTAGCTAATAGAGTCTGGTTTCTTAGTTCGATAGCCAGTAATGGGAGTTATTGTTTGTGCTGTTCTTAATATGAAGATTCTTATTCTTCTCACGATCATCACACAAAATAGGCCGCAAAGACCCAGAGAAAGAGGGCATTCCAGGTAAAGGTAAAGAATATATGCGAAGTGGAAAGCATAGAATTGCATGTTCATTTTTCCTCCCACAGAGCTGCTAAAATTGGAATGAATGTGGTTGGTGGTTAGAAAAAGTTGATTCATATTCCAAAGGAATTCTTTTCCTTTTCTTCAATAACCCCAGTTTTCCATGTAAACGTAGAAAATAGGAAATACCAGAAACTTCATTCCTTTCACTTCCTGTCTTCCTTTTATAGTCCTGATATGGCCGTAGGTAGGTAAGCAATCTGACTTTGAGATTCTTACTTGATTCTGTATGCACTGCCATGTTGGATTCCAGAGTGTACACCCTGCAGTCCAGAACCTTCTGTGGATAACAGTGGTTTCTACCTGACGAGCAGGCACTGTCCTGGGCCTTTGAGCTCACTCTGACTCATTTCCCTTTGTTGGTGGTCTCCATAGGCCAGACCCCTGGGGACTGACTCAAGTTACACATACCTGACCTTGTTCTGTAATTTCTGTTGAAGCACCAACTTTTATTTCAAAAGCACTCTACCTTGGAGGACACACAGTTGGACTATGCAGCTCAGGGCTGTTCCTCAGCTGAAGTGCAGTGAGTGTGAGTGTGTGTGCACGGCCTCCACTGGCTGGAGGACAGGAGCTCACACGCGGGGAATCCATCCATCCCCATTGAGTGAGGGGGACGCACTCATGTCCACTAACCACTTGTCCCATCTTTTCTTCATGCAGAGCAGCTCCCGCGGAGGCTGAGGCTGAGGTGCGCGTAGCAGGTGCCGGAACTGTGATCCACGTTGACATTTGAGGAGTCACAGAGTGTGGTATGTCAACACAGATGGGGCCTTGTGCTTGGTAGGACTGTGAAGGTTGCCTGGAAACAAGTAGAACTCAGAATGCAGTGATGTCTGATGTTGAATTAGGCCAGTTGGGAAAGGGTTCTTTTCTACCGGTGTTTCTTGTTTTCAATATTTAGATGCTTTGATTTTACTTTATCATTTAGTTGATTAAATATGCACGTTAAGCTGGCACATAACTGACTTTTTCTTACATCTTTACACTGATGAGAGCATTGTATGTAATTCAGATATTTAAAAAACAAACCAGTCAAGCTGAGGGCCTTAACCCAAATCATATTTATATGCCTACATAGTGTTTTTAGCTGCTTCTCTTTTCATTGCTGATAGTTATATGGTGCCTTGTAGATTTCAGACTCTTCCACTCACATTCTTTAATTGGGGCCTCATAAAAATTCTAGAAACCAATTGGTTAAGAGTACTGACTGAGCCTCTGTGTATAACCCATACGTCTGGTATTTCCTTTGTCAGGTGGAGTGTATGACAGACCCAGAGTGTTGAGGGTCAGAAGTGACATTTTTTGAAATCTGTTATTCTTTTGTAAAATTCCTCTTCACTATTGATTTGTACATGGAGAGGCAAATTGCTACTAATGTTTATTTAGCATGTGTCACGTGCTGGCTTCGAGTCAGAGCCACATTGTGTAACTTCCTATTTGTTATCTTTTTCGACCCTCTCTGTACCCTTAAAAAGGAAATATCACCACCCCCCTGGGGACAAGAGGAGACCAGAGCTGAGGGAGGTAGACAGCTCAGGTCACATCACTTACAAAGAATTCACCCAGAATTGTAGTCCTTTTTGGCACCATAGTTTCCTTTTTCCATGGTGGCACATTTTAGGCATTTGTATCCCTTTAAAAAATCTATCCTGAAATGTAATTTCATTACTTTTCAGCTCTGTTAATGAGTAGTATTAACTTGACCAGAGTGTGTTAGAGACCTCTGTCCCTGTCCTGTAACCTTGAAGCACACATGTGACTCTTCTGGACCTCTGCTTTCTCTTACAATGATGAGTGGGTAGGACTGAGAATTGCTGCTCTTATAAATAAGAAAAATTTAATCCCCATCAAGACTGTCAGAAGTGAACCAGTCGGTTGGACCTGAAAGTCTCTATTTACTACACAGTTACTTTTTAATTGTTCAAAAACTATGCATTTTTCAAGGCATTATCTCCTTAATGTCCTTCATTTTTTGGTGGTAATGTTGTCAGGAACTTATCTTCTAAATGTTGTCATTCCCACTGGTAGCGAATTGCCAGAGAGATCGATTTTTTAACTTTAGTTTTTTTTCCATAATTAGTATATGCCTATTGTAGAAAATTAGAGTAGTAGTATGCATATGTGTGTGTATGTGTGTGTGTGTGTGTGTGTGTGTGTATATGTATATACATACATTATAATAAAAAAAGTAAAACACTGAAAGTACCAGAATTCAGTGATGACTACAATTACTGTTGGTTTAAAATTCTTCACAATTGTTTCTTTGCATATATAATTTTAAATTAAGATGGATAATACTGTATATTTGTTCTTTACTCCTCTTTTACTTTATGCATCGTACATATCTTTCTATATCGGTAAATACATTTCAGTAACATTTTTTATGATATATAGTATTCCACTTCATGGCTATTCTAAAATATATATCTAGCCGATCCTCTATTGTAATTTTATCAGTTGGCTTTTTTAAATTGTGCTTTATAAATAAGTTTTAATGACCAATTTTTTACCTAAAATTTTTTACACTGTTAGTTTTCTGTAACATAAATTAACATTATAGTAGCTGGGTCAAAGGACATGTACATTTTTAGCCTTTTGAGAATGTTAATGCTTTCAAAATGCTCCTCCATTCTTCAGTCTTTTCATGTGACTGCATGTCTATAAACATAACTAACCATCAGTGTTTGAATGGTGTGAGGTTTCATATACAAGCTTTATGAATTTGACTTTAAGAATAAGTAATCTCACAGCAGAAGGTTTAAAAGACTAAAATTTTATTTCAATGTATATTCTGAATTCCCAATAACTTAGTTCCAAATCTTGCACTTTCATTCCCTTGTTTAGAGATTAATTTAACGTGTGAGGTCCCAGCTGTGTGTAAGACACTAAGAAGACACTGTTGCTATGTAAACGGATAGGACACGGTCCTGCTTTTACGGGTTACCCTTTAGTGATGGAGTCCATGCTTACGCTGAGTGCATGTGAAAAACACTCTCACACATTTGATTTTAAACATATAATCTCATCATCCTTCATTTAACACAATGACAATGATTATTCTTGATTCCTAAACCCTGAGTATTTCCGGATCCTCAGTCATTAGAGAAAGCTTGTATTGCGATCGTTACTGTACTGCAGAGTGTACTGTAAGAGTACTCTGGCCCCACACCACCAACCTGTGACAAAGCTTTCTTTTTTTGACTTCTTGAATATTTCCAGAAATGGATAGCGATAGCCTATTATCCAGCAAAGCAGCCCATTCCATTGTTGGTTTGTGTTAATGGTTGAAATATTAGTATTATTCATAAAATTTTGGTTGTGAAATTATGATTTTATATTGTAGACCTGTTGTTCCTAATTCTAGCCTCTGGAGAGATTTAGAATGAAATGAGAGCAGTTCAACTCAATCTAATTCAAGGAATGTATTTTAAGAATCTGCTATAGTCAGAAACTCTTCTAGCTGCTAAAGGCTAATTTCTATTTCATATGACAGTATTTCAAATATTTGATGGTAGTTGTCTTATTTTCCTAAATATACAAGTTAAATAACTTGTATTATTCAAGGTAATTAAACTATTACTATACTAAACCTGAAAAATTCCTATAAAGGAATAAATTTGACCTCAATTCTTGACAACACGAATGGGCTAGTTGGAGAGTTTCCCCCAAATGACCATGAGGACAGAGATGTCCCCCTACCTTTGTGTAGATTACCAAAGATTTTGTCAAAATGAAAACAAAAGGCACTTGCCCTAAACTATCAATGATTGTGACATGAGAAACCTTGTCAAGGTTGTGAATTTGGTGTAAAAGGTAAACCTGACCGAAAAACAGGGCACCTCGGATGTCTGTCCTCTATCTGCCACTTTCAACAAGCCCCTCAATTTCCGTAGGCCTCACTCAGTTACTTCATCTGTAAAATGAAGGGCATGGTGTTCTGTGTGGGGACTCGAACTCCAAACCGTAGGTTGGAGTCCTGTGCTGGGGACCTGGGCCGTGTTCACATGGCTCTGAAACCACTCAGGTTGTGGGGTGGTTTCCTGGAACGTGCCTTTAGCACATGCCTCAGGTGTGTGGCCACAGTCATGGACACTTCTGTGGTGGAGCTGTGTCCTGTGAGGCTGACAGTTCTCCAGGGTAGGAAGCAGTGTCGTCCATATCCAAGAGGAAGAAGCTGAAAAAGAGGTTGTGTAGCGTGCGTGTTACATTCTGTTGAGTCAGCTCCGACTCCTGGCGACACTATGAATGAGAGATGTGTACAGCACCCTGTCCCCAGCAGCCCTGCTCAGCTCCTGGAAACTCAGCCTGTGGCTTTTATGAGTCAGACCACCTCGTATTGGTCTTCCTCTCTTCCTGCTGCCTCTGCTTTTCCCAGCATGAATGTCTTTTCCAAAGAACCCGCCTTCTCGGGATGTGCCCGAAGGAGGACAGCTTCAGGGTCGTCATTTTGGCCTCCAGCCACGTTCAGGTTCAATTTGCTCTGGGACCCACTGGCTCGTCTCTCCGGTGGTCCAGGGTCTGTCTCCGTAGAGCTCCCGTCCAGCACCATGTTTCAGATGAATCCGTGCTTTTCCTGTCAGCCTTCTTCACTGTCCACCCTTCGCATCTGTACATACGAATTGAGAATACGAGGGTGTGGGTGATCTTAGCCTTGGTCTCTAATGACACGCTTTTGTTCTTGGGGACCTTTCCTAATTCTTCCATTGTTGCGCTTCTGTACCCGAGGTCAAATTGAAGAATCAGATCTGGGGTTGAAGTCACCCCATTTTTAGCTCCCCACCTCTGTACTGTGGATGGGCATGAGGGTGTGGTGGGGGAGAGACTTTCCTACTCCAGACTCTGAACTCCAGGTAGTTTCTCGAACACTTGGTTGTCTTAGAGATAAATACTTACAAACAAGGCAACTTCGATATGCAAAAATATAGAAACACCACAAACAGAAACACATCAATCCATAAACATTGTGAACTACACATATGAGCATGAATAGTGTATGCTTGAAATCCTCCTGTAAAGAGAGTATTCTTAGAAAAATTAATGCTTTCTATTTTAGTTCACAGAAGTGTTTAATTCATAAATGCTGTCTTAACTTTTTAAGTTTGGTAATTGATTATATTTATTATTTCTTCATTTTTCCTTCCTGATACTTATTTTTACACTTCTTATATCTTATCTACTTCAATTCCATAAAATTTTACCACATCAAAGCTTTAGTTTCATTGACCTCTTATCCCCATTCTTGACTTTATACTACGTGCTGGTCTCTGCTTCTTTAATAGGTAAACACTATAAGTCCAGCCTATTAACAATAGTTGTCTACTCAATCTTCAGTTTGTGTACTCTGATTAAAAGAAGTAAGTGAAAGAAAATATCAGTGCTTACTGTCCAATGTCTTCCAATTTGAGGGTATAAATAAAAAACTCTCGTAAACGTAGATTAGCAAATGGGAAATACAAGAAAAGCTTTCACTTAGCTCAAAACTAACTAGCTAATAAACTTGGAGGTATAATTAGATGGATAGGAAAAGCAACCCAGCCATGGAGCAACGTGCCAGTGGGCGTTTGAGGAACACTCTTGATTCCTTCTCCCCCTCCCTCCTTCCTTGCCCTCTTCGTCCTCTCCCCCCACCTCTCTTTCTCTCTCTCCTTCTGCTGCTTTTATATTGAGTGACTAAATCGTGACTCACAGTGTATGAGTTCTGATATGGAAAAGGCATTATTTTCCTCCACACTTGAGACTGTAGTCCCATTCAGGAGTAGTCATGAAACACAGGGAAAGTAAATACTATTAGCCCTTATAACAGCATAAGGGCTTGACCACAGAACAGAGGGAGTTTTGTCATCTGTGCCCAGACCAGAAAAACATAGTGGGGCCTACAGTGTCACAACTGTCAAGATATTAAGAAATATTAAATGATATGAGAGACCTGAAAACAAAGGCCCGCTCCAGAGGTAGCTTCCTTCAGCTTCACAATCATTTTTAAGTGGTTGGGGTCAGAGATGACAGCTGAGATGATCCAGCGCTGTGTCCTCTGGTTGACACAAAGTCACATTGATGCGGGTTGATGCCCTCTGGGGAACCTTGTGCCCTGAAGAGTGGCTGGCACAGCCCCATGCTTCCCAGGGCTGGGCAAGGAGTCACAGTGACAAGAGCAGGCCACCGGGACGTGTGAGGAGATTAGAATAAGACTAGGAGAGCTGTCCTCTGGCATTAGTGAGGGCCGACGTGCTGTATACGTGCCTTCTGCACGGCCAGGCGCTCTGCCTCAAGGTGGTACTTGATCCCTTAAGTTTTCCCCCACCATCTTTAAGTGTTTCCCTCTACAGGAAACATGGGTGTTAAAATACAGCCAGAAAAAAAAAAAAATCTGACTAAAGACTGGGGCCTCATACATTAGAACTGAAAGCATCAACTATTTAACCTATTTAAAATTTCAACTACCTGGCATTAAGGAATTGCTCATTTTTTAATGAGTTCTTTAGAGTTCTTATATTTTAGAGATGCATACTGAAAGATTTCTAGGTAGAATTCTATGATTTCCAGACTTTCCTTCAAAATAATGTAGACGTAGTCATTGGATGGTAGTGTAGATGAAATTGCATTGGCCACATTGCACTGACGTAACTGATTGATGGGTAAATCAGGTTTATGATACTTTTCTATCCACTTTTGTATTTGTTTAAAGTTTTCCAAAGTAAAATGTATCAGTGAATGGGAATTTGCATAACATAGTAACTGAAGAGTCATCCTCTAGTACCAGATTTGTGGGAATAAACCCAACCTCTTATGTCTAAAAACTTGGGTTAAATTTCCTCTCTGTGCCTCAGTTTCCTCATCTGTAAAGTGTGGGTGATAATAGTCTGGGTTCCAGAGGATGCTTGTGGAGACGGCACGAGTTGTTACGTGTGAACCACCACAAGCACCTCATGCATTGCCCAGCCCCTACCCTACATATGCTCATGCTCATGAACTCTTACAGAGGTGGAATTTTGTCTTCGTTTTCCACTTGGGATTTCTGACCTTAGCAACTGCTATGTAGAAAAAGCTCTTAATTTTGTATATGTAAGGCATTTTGGAGTTAATAGTTACCTTTTCTATTTTAAAATGAATTGATTTAATACTTATTGACTTTCTGTTATTTGCAACATTGAATATATTCCTAAAGGTATTTAAAGAAATTGTATAAAATGGGCTTTTAAAACTTGCTACAAACATATTTTGATTTTTTTTCCTTAAAAGGTATAGCTTAATAGATTAACCACAACACTGACTGTATCTTGGGTATTTAGTTCCTTCCTTCCTTCCTTCCTTCCTTCCTTCCTTCCTTCCTTCCTTCTTTCCTTCCTCTGTTGCAAAGGGTAAATAACTGCATTTTTTTTTCTATAAATACAATTGTTGAATAGCCACTTATAGTCTACCCTTACATAACACTTGAGAGTTAGTAACTTCACAGTTGCATAATTAATCCTACAATGTTCTCTTTTTCACATTGTTTAAATCCAAACACATAGCTGTTCAAAGAAAGGAATCAGTATTGGGAATTTGGACAATTGTGTTTTCTGAAGAACCCACTTTGCTGATAAACAAAACAAAGGTTTTAGAAACATGAAAACGTAAAGAACAGTGGATGTTCAGTGTTTTCTCCATTCTTGCCATCTTTTCTCTGTGTGAAGTTTTTTTGGCCCTTCCCTCTGATTTGGGATTACCAATCATCAGTTCAGTTTAGAAAAGATGACTAAGTGGTTTCCACAAGGTTTATCTTTGAGCAACTGTGTTGCTCAAATCACTGTGCCCAGTGAGGAGGGATGAAGAGGTGAGCAAAGACCAGACATTCTGGAAAGTTCACCAGGATTCAGCAGTGAGATGAAGGCACGCTGGAACAGTGGATGCTGGGTGCCACTGACAAGTTCCAGGAGAGCTCAGGGGAAGGGTGCTCATTCTGGTAGTCACAGTTCAGAGGGCTTCTTGGAAGGGTATGGAATAAAAAAGCTTAGGCGTCTGAAATGGAGGGAAGAAATAGTGATGGAGAAGAGGTAAAAAGAGGGCAAAATAATGAATGGAAATAGCATTCTTTGCATCCATCTGTAGAGAGGAACAGATTCAGTGAACTGTCGATGTCAGATGAATGAATGGCAATGTTAAATTTTCCCTCCCAGACTCTCTCGTGGCTCGGTGGCCCACACTGCCATGGCCCGACTCTCCCGTGGCTCGGTGGCCTACACTGCCATGGCCCGGACTCTCCCGTGGCTCGGTGGCCCACACTGCCATGGCCCCGCCTCTCCCGTGGCTCGGTGGCCCACACTGCCATGGCCCGGACTCTCCCGTGGCTCAGTGGCCCACACTGCCATGGCCCACGAGCTCCGGCATCAGGAGCAGTTAGAGCAGTAAGGTGTCAAGAGAAGAAGGGGAAGTGGGAATGGACACGCACCACAGATCAATGCTGTCTCCTCCTCCACTCTCCCACTCTCACATTTGTGTGGTTGCAAAAGGACTCTTTAAATTAACTGGCACACTTGTAAAATGCAAAAAACCTGCCTAATCTGTATTCAGATAAGTTAAATAATTCTCCCGGGAGGAATAGAGAAACCTCATTAGTCACGAATAACCTGTATCTCTGCTAAACTGTAGCGTCACTGGATTGGTTAATTCTCAGGCCCGCCCACCCACAGTGGGTGTGACCAGAGGTGCAAGGCAGCTTCCTGGGCTCTGGCAGCCATGTGGGAAGGTGCCCTGTGCATGTGGCAGAGTGGGCACTGCGTTAAGATCGCATCCTCTGTGGCTTACTGGCACAGTGGTCAGATTTCTTAACTGCAGTGACAGACAAACCTTAAGGAATAGAAATGGTCATTATTTTTAAGGGAAGCCTGAAGCATTTGTCTCTCTTGAACTCCCACTGTGCAGTGGACACTGCTGCATATGGAACGTGGGCGCGGGCTCTAGGGCAATCACATTCTGCAAGCAAACACATGAACAGTGAAACACAGCTGAGGGCGTGCAAGCCTCCAGGAGGTCAGTGAGGGAGACGGGGAGGCTCATTCGAGAAGGTATTGGAGAACGAGTAGGGGTGTTCCCAGTGGGGGAGGATGGCGAGAACTTCCCCTGTCTAGGGGACCAGAGGGACAAACACGGTGGTGTGGAGCACATGCTAATGACACACGGAAGATAAATGTGGGCAGCCGGGCCGAGCTGAGGGTATGAAGGACCGAGCCCATGCTGGGTTTGGAATGTGTCTTACAGACAACAGAGAAGGACATAAGGATGTGAGGGGCGAGTGCTGATGGGACAAAGGAAAGGCAGAGAAGATGCCCCGGGGCGATCTGAGTGCAGCATGGACCACGCTGGTCCGGCTATCTGAGCTCACGCCTCACGGCTCTGTGGCCTCCAGGAGACCACTTGCCCCTACGGCCCTGTTGTTCTCATCCAGAATAGCCATACGAGGTCCCTAGTTGGGGGTCCTGATACTTGGAGTGTCACACAGGTAGGAAATCAGTGCCCTGTGACCTCAGGTGGCTCACAGTGCAGAAGCCCCAGAGTGCAGAATGGAGTTGAAAGAAATTGACTTTATTCTGTTTCGGTTCAGCCAACACTTTAAGATGGAATTCCTGTATAAAATGGCTCCATCTACTTGATACTCCCAAACACATAGTTCACCTTCACATCTCTGCTGTATAACACACATGCACACACACACACACACCATACACATGCATGCACACGCATGCACATACACATATACCTCTCACACACACACACTCACACACACGCACACACTTACAGTGATACCTTCTTTAAATTCCCTCGCAAACATTCTGCCCAGGTGAACGCCAGTCATCCTTTCCAGGCCAGGCTTAAATGTCCACTCCTGGTGACACCCCCTTCAGTGTTCCCCAAACCCCATCGCCTACCCTATGCCAGTGTACTTGCTGCCCTGTTGTCCTTTTGAAGCACTTTCTCATATTCCTGGAACAATTTTGATCTGTCTCCTTGCGTATGACCAGCATTCCTTGTTGCAGCCCCTCCGAGCACAAAGCAGGGATCGTAGCTCTCCATGTGGGGGCTGAGGGTGACTCCCGACCCAGTTGAGGGCTCTGGCTGGAATTGCCCACAGACGTACTCTGGGGGGTATCTGCACATTGAGATATATTTATCTTTTCTCCATATCTCACCGTGGTTTGCTTCAGGAGTTTTGTGAGACTGGTTGTAAGGAGACTTTTTAAAATACATTTGCAAAGTGATACTGTTAAAGACATCGTATACTGCCGTTTTATAGCCAGTGTTAACATTTACTGTGTATTTAAAAACATACTTTATTCACACTGTCCCTCTTTCTCAGACTACTCACCTTAGTCTCATAAATCACTTTAGAAAAAAGCAAGCCTGAATCTCCTAGAACATAAATACTCATAATTTGGGATTGCTGAAAATAAAAGGTAAGAGTTTTCACACTTTAAGAGTGATTAAAAATGTCCCTTTCCCCAATTCTCCTAACATTTTTTGGAAGAAAATCTAATTTACATTGTAATTAAATTACGACGTTTGAGCACTTGGAATGTATGTTTTTGTTCCTCCCTCTGTCCTTTCCGTTCCCTTCATACAGACACACGACATGTATAGAGTCGCATGTCAGTTCTCTACACTCATTTCATCATTATTTGGTTAGTGTTCCAAGAGGTCTCTATACCATATTTTTCATTTTAATGAGAGAGGCAAAAGGTTTACAATATCAGAAAGAACATCAATACTAATTTTCACCCAGAGTAATATTCTTGTGGGTGGATGAAAAGCAATACTTTTCCATAATTCCCTCACCTCCTGACGTTCACACAGCAGCAGCAGTTTTGTCTTTTCTGGTGTGTTTTTCTTGTTCGAACCCAATTCACTCCTTAGTAATCTTTCAAACTGGCAGTAAACTAGAGTCAGTGCCTGGGTGCTGCCCTCTGATGCAGCCCTGCAGAATGCCGTGGCCTGCGTGTGCCCTGGCCTTCACCTGGGGCAGGTGGCAGACCAGCACATTTGCTCTGAGCCCTGACCAGGCTCCACGGCTTCCCGCCTCCTCCAGAACCGTCCTGGGTCTCATGTGCTTGGAAAAGGACTGAGCCTTGGGAGGTTCACTGTAGGGGGTGGTGGACACCTTTCCAGGTGAAAAGTTTAGGCTTCCTGGCACATTCACATATCTACAAAATGAGGTAGCCCCCGGTCCAATAGGGATGGGACAAGAAAAAGTCTCTGGCAGTCCACACTGCATGTTCTCTGTGTTTCCATATGTGTGATTGAGCATTAGTCACCTTACATGTTTTTCTAATCCTTAGGTGAAATCCCTCATATTGTTTTTTGCCTTTCATTTAGTATTTAGTTTTTTCCTTAATAACTGAATATTACCATTTTATATTATTCCTTTACTGGAGAAAAAGTTACGTTCACATTAACTCCAATAATAGAGTATAAACTGAAACAATCTGTCTTTAAGGAGAGTACATCTTAGGATGTGTGTGTTTGGGAGGGCAGACGATAAACAAACGTGTGTTGTGTTGGATGGTGATAGGTCTGACGAGGACTGAAGCTGACAGGGAAATGACAGGTGGTGGGTGGGGTGCGCTGGCAGCGTTTTCAGAATGGCGGTCTGGCAGGGTCTAGCGAGTGGGAGACTCTGAGCAGTGTTTCGAAGGCCCTGAGAGAGTGAGCCTGCAGGGTCTGGGGCAGGAGCGGGCCAGGCCGGCGGGGAGTGCTGCCCTAAGGCAGGGCCATGGCCGCACAGTCTAGAAACAGTGAATCAGCCCGTGGTGCTAAGGCAGAATCAGGGAGGAAGAGAGCAGCGGGGGGCGGGGTAGGAAAGATGGACAGCAGGGTGGGAGCAGACCATTGGGGGCGTGGATGTGACAGGAGGGAGGGCTTTAGCTTCCACTGTGTGTGTGATGGAAAGCTACTAGAAAGTTCTGAGCACAGAGGTGATCTAACTGGGTTGGCATTTTAAGAGGATCAGTCTGGTTGCAGGTGGGAAAGCGAGGTGAGGTGAGTGAGGAGAAGGGAAGTGAGTGTCGAGGCTGTTGCCATAACGTAAGGGCCGGTGCTCTGAGGATGTGGTGGCAGGTGTGGTTGGTGGGGACATTTGGAACGAAGAGCCAACAGGATTTGCTGAGCCAAGGTCATGAGTGTGAGCAAAAGAGGCAGCAAGGGTGACTGCAGATGTTGCTTGGGCGCTGGGGCCCTGTGCTCCGTTGGAGAGCGCTGTTGGAGGAGCGGGCTTTGAAGGGAAGTCAAGAGTCTGTTTCACATGGTGAAGTCGAGATGCCCATCTGTACGGAAGGGAGAAATCAAGGGCATAGCCGAATATGCAATTCAGGGAAGAGAGCGGTTCCAGAGGCGAAAGCTTGGCATGGTCAAGGTACAGGTGGCAGGAAAGGCCAAGGAGGGAGCTCACAGAGGGGATGAGGGGCCAGAGGCTGAGCTGGGAGGCTCACCAAGCCCGGACTGTGATGCACAAAAGGTGCCAGCCAGCAAAGGGCCTGGCCGCCGGTGGCTAGTTGGGGGGGCGTCGGGAGGAGGAGAAAGAACCGTCCCTGGCCTAGGTCCTGTCCGGTCCCGGGCAGCCTGGAGCCCAGGCGTGACTGTGGGGTGCAGCTGCCTGCTGTGCATGAGAAGAGAGGCGTGTGAGGGAGTGAGTGGGGACCGTGCGCGTGAGCAGTGAGAGTGGCGTCCTGAAGAGGCAGGTGATTGGGGCACAGCTGCAGGACACAGACTCAGGGAGGTTGGTTTCCATTGTTGTTGTTTTTTAAGAAGGGAGCTAGCAGCCTATGAGCTTGCAGATGGGAGGGGGCAGAGACAGGAGAATTAGTGACACAGGGTGGGGAGCCTCTGAGCCTGTCCTTGCGTGGGGGGAGGAGGAGCACCCGGCACATGGGCAGTGGGGGCCGCAGAGGGAAGCACGGCGCCCACTGTGGTGTCAGGAAGGCAGCCGGCCATGGCTGCTCGCTCCTCAGGGGCCTGGGTGCTCTCGGGTCATCAGTGGAGAGCAGAACAGAAGCGCCAGGAGAGCTTGGGGAGAGGAGACTGGAGCCTAGCCAGGGGAGCCGGCGGTGCGACGTGAGGGCGTGGGAAGGCCAGGGCTTGGCACGGCGGGAGGGGAGCATAGACCAAAGGTGATGGCTGGGGCAGGGCACGCGGGAAAAGCGCCAGCTCTCGGTACAAACGAGGCTTCAGGTGTGCCCAGGAGTGTGTCTGAGGAAGGGAGGAGAGTGAGCACGTCAGAGGCCGGCGGGAGATGAGGACACAGCCACAGACGGAGAACACGCGGCCCAGGAGCCGCCGGCCAGGCGCGGAGCCTGACGCGCGGGTCGGCAGGAGCTGGGCTTGATGCAGCTGGAGGTGAGACTCGCTGCTGGAGCAGCGGGCACAGCGCACGCATGTGCGCGCGCACGCAGGCTTTCCCGCTGGGCCCACCCACGTGGCCGCACGTCTCTGCCGCATTCTCGTGCGCGAGAAAGAGGAAGGGCTGGCACTCCCGGCCTAGGAGGAATTTGTATATTCTGACATAATAAAGCCAACTACGTGACCAGGAAGGAAAGGCGAATGAAATGCGCTGTGGTTCAGCTAATTTGAAAAAGAGGAAGGTCGTTATCAACAAGACACTGGGGGCTGTGTCTGCAGCCTTTGAACTGGCCCAGCAGGAGGTGGCCTCCAGTCCTGGGGAGCTGAGCCGGGGGCGCCTGGGCATCGGAGCCCCAGGGCAACTTGAGGCTGCTGTATTCTCCTTATTAACCGCTTCCCTTGATTGCCTGCTGTCTGTAGTGTCCCTTGACTGCTGTACTTACAGGCTGCTTGCATGCAGTGAGTACCAATTAGGGAGACTGGCTGTAATTTTTTTATGCTGTTTGTCACCTTTTTGGAATGACCTCAGTGTGACTGATCTGTGATTAAATGACAGGTCCTCCATTTCCTTCCTCTTCGTTCCATCACATGGTAGGGCCTCAAAAAAATATTTTCAAAGGGAATGAATGGATTGTCGTAGTGAGTATATAAGGCACCACGCTAATGACTGAAGAAACGTGATGAAGCAAACACTGCTCCGTCTTTTTTTTGTCTCTGTACGCGCGCGCGCGCGCACACACACACACACACACATAAACACACACACTTCTGGCCTGCATATATATGATTTTTAATATCAGACTGAAGTCCATAATGCCTTTGGAGGAATTGGTAAAGGACAGTCTGACTAGGGAATAGCACGAGATTACTGTGACTGAGAGAATCAGAGAGGATCGAACTCCTGCAAATGGTCCAGCTGAGACTGCCTTCCTGATTGGAGGACGGTCTTACAGACAGAGGCACTGTGAGCATGAGGATGACCGGGGCACCGCAGAAACCCCAAATGGTGTTCAGTAAGCCGGAATCGGGGGATGGGAAGGGGCCAGAAAGACGGCAGGTGTGTAGGAGCAACATGAGGGCTCAGAATGGCAGGCGAAGCTAGGGACTCACCTGCATTGTGGTGAGTGGCTCCAGGGGCTGCTGGACACTGAGCACTAGTGGGACAGAGCGTGTCGCTTTGAGAAGGAAGACCTGCTGGGATCTCGATCCAGCTTGCAGGCAGCTGCAGCTACAGAGAACCCAAGTGAGAAATAAGAGTAGTCCACACAGAAGGAGCCGGTAATGGCAGCGGCCCGAAACCGGAATGCACACCAAGCACACCAATTTCTGGTCTCATTTAATCCACACACCTGCTGAGAGATGGGACCGTGTGGCCACATTCTGTGGGAGGTGGTCGCAGTGCCACCCGGAGTGACCTGCGGCCCAGGGTGGGGCCACGGACTCTTCGTGGCCTAACCCCCCATATCTGGAGAAGTGCAGAGGTGACCCTACGTGTTTAGAAGCGTCATGGCCACTGGCAGCGATGCGGCACTCAGGTGCATGAGCGCTTTTCCAGGAATGATTTCTGTTGTGTTTTACAAAACACGGTCTAAAATACTTGTGTTGGATTGTTTTTTTGAATCTCATTTTTCGCCTACAGAGAGTTTGGGAAGCACCGCATGGTATTTCTTGGGTGAGGTCATGTTGCGGGGACATAGCAGAGCTAAAACTCGTCACTGAGTCCTGGACATTTGGTCCTTGCTCATGACAGACGAAACAGATGAAAAGAATTTTCGCTCGTCTTCCCTGTATTTAAGCGCACCATAACATGTCAATGAAGGGAGGCCCGTGAGGGAGGAACTCAGGAGTAACCACAGTGTCATTTCTGTTCACCTCCTGAACAGGCTGTTTGTTTTTCCCCCTCTTCCCTACAGATTTATCTTCATAATTATATTTTACGTAGGCTAATAATTAAATGAGTGTGAATTCCCTAAACATATAATGCCTGATTTCGAGGCAGAGGGGACGTTCAAGTGTTGTGAAGGGAGCCAGCCAAGGGGGACAGCTGTCCCGGGATCCTCAAGGCTGACACACGTCAGAAAGAGGAGGAGTTCTCTGGAAACTAAAGGAAAGCGGGCTCCTCATCAGGCTTTTCTGGAGTGGCTTCCCAACCGAATTTGATGACCACTGGTTTCCTTTTGTCAATTTATTATATACCATAATGGCTTTTGGACTTTTTTCTAATTGTTTAGTGTTAAATAGTGATTTTTAAAAAATACCGCTGGCTATTTTTCAAGATAAGAAATTCACAAATAATTTTCATAGGTTATGAGTTGGTCTACATGTGGAAAATTGGACCTTAAAATAATGCATTTTGTGTTTCAATCAGAGGCGTTTCCTACCCCATTTCACCTGCTCCTTCTCTCTCTTCTACCACCTTCCTTATGTAGGTAAACATTACCTTTACCTGCAAATTAATAAAATAACCATTCTGCTCACCTCCTGGTTCTCTAAGCTAAAATGTTTGGAAATTAAATTTCTGTGTTTTGTAGGTAGATTTTTCCCCTCCATACTTTTATCCTTACCTTTCGTTCTAGTTAACAATGACAGAGAAAGTGATTGTTTGGAGTTCAGAAAATAAAATACTTCCATCCAAAGTAGGCATATGCATGAATCAAATGTGTATGGCCTTTTGGGAAATTGAAAAATGACCTCATTTTAAACCGTACATTATATTTCATAAATCTCTCTCTAACATTTTTGGAATTCCCATCTGCTATCTCCCAATCTCACCCTTTATTAATATTAATCAGGAGACTAAATTTTAAATGAACTTTCAAGTCCCATATTCAGAGCAAGTATTGGATTCACGACTTGAAGGGAACTGGAGGCTGTGGGCCTATGGGTGCCGTCCTGAAGCTCCGTCCTAGGCCATCTCCTCAGGTGGTGGGGGCGGTGTCCATTCTGGGACTGGAATCTAGTCACGCCCAAGCTCAGGTCCCCGTGTGTAGCTTACAGAGCCCAGGCGCCCGTGTTCACCCCTTGCGGGTGCCTCTGCTTAGATGCCCGCGGACACCTGCCGCTCGGCGCCACACTCTGCCCCTTTCCAGCAGCACTTCTGCGCCAGTGCGCCTCCTCTCCAGCCTGCCGGGCAGACCACGGGGTCACTGTCGTCTCCCGGCCCCCTTCACAGTCACGTATAAAAGCTGGTTTCTTCTGCCTGGGGAGATTTTATCCTCAGTCATCTGCCCCCTGGTTCTTGCTATATGGTCTAGTGTCACATCTGCTTCTCACATGGCTTTGAATGTTTTTTTCTAAAACTGAATGTAAAGCAGGCACTTAAGTCTTCCCTGTGGGATCAAACCAGCCTGCTCTCTGCCCATTTGGAGGCCGTGGGAACCCATGGAACCTCTCAGAGTTGCAGTTTCCCCACCTGTTCTGATGGGAATGACAAACAGTGCACAGGTGTCCTGTGAAGATCAGTGACGTTCCGAGGCACAAGCACCTGGGGGGGGCGGGCAGCGACAGAAATGGGGAGCAGCCGCGTCACTGTCCTGTGGCCTCCCCAGGCGTCCACTGTACCCGGCCAGTCACCGTTCTCCCAACCTTACCTGCCAGCCTTTCCTCTGTACCTTTGCTGGTTCATTTCATCCCACCCAGATGACTGTCCTTCACCATGGCTGCGGACGAGTCCTTACCTGCCCGTAAGCACTCTTCCTGCACCACTTTGTTTTCCCAGCGGTGTTCCCCCCGCAACCTCTGAAATAACCTTGTAGGTTTCAGCAGCCACAGGAGCAGGTCGCATGAGAGCCGTGGTTCAGCGCTCCGGGCTCGCCCACCCGCTCTGTCAGTGCCTTACTGCTGCACGTCTGGGGGCCGGATGTTACCCAGCAAAGCCCTGTAGGGTGTTTGTAGGGTCTCTGGCACTCTCACGATGACTGCATTGGTATAAATACTGAGGGCCTCATGCGTGGACCCACGCGGACCCCTGAGGGAGGTTCCACTGATTTTCATTGTACTTGGGAGAGTTTTCCCCATGGGGAGTGGCATCGTATTTTAGGAAAAGCACACACAATGAAATCAGATTAAGTCTGCGTTGCAAGCCTTGTTCTGCCATGTGTTAACTCTGTGAGCTTTGTCAAGATTCTGTGACTTCCCTGAGAACCCTTTATTCATCTGTAATGCGGGCATCACACTAGTACCTGCCTTGTAGAGCTGCTGTGAAGATGAAATGAGATGCAGCCGGGAAAGCTCTTAAGATGTTTCCTGAAACATGATGAGGGGGTTGAGGGCTGGGCGCTGGAGCTGTCGGTCACTCGGTATATGAAACTCGCTCATCAAATCCTCGCAAGTGTGTGCCCGCAGCTGCGTCCCAGGATTCTGCCGGCCACACGGCCCGAGCCGTCATCCGGTCCCACTTGGGGTGGCATAGTGCACCACGCCTCGCACCAGCTTGGGCTCACATACACTTTCACTCCTCATTTCCTTCACCCGTGCTCTCTGACAGTCTCAGCTCCCACCGTCAGCGTCCTCCCCTTCCTCTCCTTGTCATCGCGGTCCAAAGCTGAACGCATCCCTGCTTCTGGGTGCCATGAACTGCTCTCCGCGTTAGGATTATCCCGTTTCGTGCTCACCACACCCTACGCGGTGAGGGCCTTTACTCAGTATTCTACAGGGGAGGCGACGTTCCGGAACGGGTAAACAGCGTGCTCATGGCCGTACAGCCCAGTCCCTCCTCCTGAAGGATGAACGTCTTCAGAAGCTGCATTGGCCTGAAGTCCCCGAGAGCCCCCGGTGGATTCAGTGATGTCCCTCGTGTGCGTGCCCACTGCTCATGCCCTCACCCGGGGCACTCTTCCTGTGTGCTGCCTGCGTGCCACCCCATGTGCCCCTTGGAGCCCCGGCGACACCATATCACAAAACAACAAATGTATGAGTTTCCTGTGTACCAGGCAAGGTACTGACTGTTTCATTTCCATCGTCTCACTGAACTCCAATGACAGCTTCAAAAGGTAGAAGTCATTAGCCCGTTTCCAAATCAAGATACAGAATTTCAGTTGCCCAAGGTTTTATAGCCATTACGTGGGAGAGCAGGAATCTGCACCCAAGTCTGACTGCTTCTGATGTCATATTTGTACTTAATTGTCTCCTTTCCTAATTCTGGGTTCCCTGTAGCCTTTGCTGTTTTCTTGCACACCAGAAATGCCTTTTAAAAAGTCGGCCAAGTTGATGGGGGTTCACTGGGTTTGGCTGTGTGTGCTTCTCCGCACCCTTAGCCAGGACAGCTGAGTGTCTCCAGAGGCGTCCTGATCCTGGACCTGAGCTGGACCACAGCCCGACCTTTCGGTGACCTTCAGGGCTTGGCTCTGCCAGTCATCCGGGCGCCGGCTCTTGTCCTCAGCCCCCGGTGACCGTGCACGCAGCCAAATGAGCACCAGGGCCTTTGTGGTCGCAGGCCAGTGCTGCAGGGAACCTGGAATGAGCCCAGAAGCAGTCGTCGTCTCCTCGGCAGATAACGTGATGAGGTTACATGAGCTCTGGACTTTGGCTACTTGTTTGAACTGTGTCCCTATAGAAAGGCGCATGCAAAACAAATTCTTGTGACTTTGAGCATCACTGTGGCTTTGGGGAAAGGTGGAGTTGGATGGATCAGAGCACAGTGTTTCTATTGATGTCACAGGATGCCGTATAGATTTTAATAATTAAAAAAGGTGTTACACCCTTAGCGTACAGGGCTGGGCTGAGGTGGGGTAGTGGGCAGCACAGACACTGGGTGTCCACGCTGAGTTACCGGAAGGAAGGGCACAGTCCCTGCCCATCAGGCCGCATGAGTCCAAGATCCGGAAACACAGAACCAGCACACAGTGTTAGCAGCCCAGGGATTAAATCCAGATGCTGCCCTGCGATGTCCTTGAGCTTCTGAGTCAGGGAAGACTTAAATTTACCCTCTCCAAAGACAGCAGTAGTCCTCATTTAAAAGTTATTAGTTTCAGTGCGTTTTATATTTGAAAGTTTGTGCTTTTCATTCTGTCTTTGGAGAAAAAATAATTTTGTGTACTTTGCGCTCCTTTTTCCTCAGTCAAGGAGATAGGTTATTTATTACCTGTAATGTATGTGTCTGTGCCTGCCACATACCTAGGTAGGACATGAAAATCCTTTCCAATTCACTGAGACTGAAAACACCCCTGCCTGTAACATAACCTATGAGAGAAAAAACTGCTGTGCATTAAAAAAAGTGTCTTGAGTTGGATTTGATCAGAAATTATTTGGTCATGTGGTTTGCTAGAAAAATTCATACCAGCAGCAAAGACAATCAGATCAAATGTTATAGTTGCAGCTATCATAATTATTAATGAAAACTTTCATTTGGCAGGATATTAAAGCAAAATTAGGAAGTTTATAAAGAATTTGAAAAAATTATAGGATGTGGGGAAATATACGAATCACTGGAGTCATTCCTTCATTAGCTTTCTCCAAAGATCATTTGTCCTGTCCTCTTTTTCCCTTTTTCCCTCCCTCCCTTCCACAGAAAAATTTATATAGTGCCTGTTATGTATTAAACACTGTTCTAGGTGCTGGAATTCAACAGTGAAAAGAAAAAGGAAACCGCAGAGCCCCACCTCCTGCAGCTGCAGTTGCAGAGTGACCTGGTCCCAGCAGGGGGTTCAGGGACTGTGACCACTGCACTTTGAGTTGGCCCCATGTTATCCCACAATATTGTTACGCAGAACCACCCTTTAAGGAAACAAATACTGGCTAGGATATTTTACAAGGGCTGTGAGACAGTGTACTTGAATTTAACTCATTTCAGTTTGTTTCCATGTGAATTTTTTGAATTTATTTTTTTCTTTTAAGGAATGAAGAATGTTCTCAGTGCACGTTCTTTTTTCTGGCTGGCTCCAGAACAGATTATGATAATATCTGGCATAAATTTCCTGAAGTGGGTTTTATTTCAGTCTCCTTCTGCACCATAATCAAGCCACTCCCTAGAACTTGACTAGATTCGACGATCTCTGGAACTGCCATCTTTTACCTGTTGGTGGTATGCTGGGGTCTGCTCACCTCTCTCATGTATTTACCTTCAGTTTGCTTTTGCCATAAATATGCTGTTCCTAATTCTGCCTAATTTGTCTGCCTAATTGGCCAAATCTGAAGCTCATCCTCAGCCAGGGCCCCACTGATAACAGTTTTGAGGACTCAGCAGTGGGAGATGATTCTGTTTCATACTTAATTTTACCTAATGCTGTAGGTCTTCCAGACACTCAGTGTTCCTCTTTGTTCCATTCAAATGCCATTGTTTCTATTTAACATTAGGAGATCATAAACCTATATTCCTAACTCATGGTGTTTCTTTGTCATTTCTGATTTGTCTAAAAGACTGTAATCAGATTTATTATGAAAATGAGGAAAAATATCAAAAGGCAAGTGTGTATAAAGTGCGTTGGAAATACAGTTATCTGTTTTGATTTGATGATATCCAAGAACAATGAAATGGGAAGAAATTGCAAAGAGCAATGTTTAAAAACAAACAAAAAAAAAAAAACTCCAAAATAACAGTTGGAGACCCCAAGGGAGGCATGTTTTGGGAAGACACACACACACACACACACACACACACACACACACACACAGCTTGGAAGAAGGACCATGAAATGAGTAAGGATCAGTGAATGGGTCATTGCAAATACTGTGTAACCAGGAAGGATTTCCTGAGGTAGGATGTCATGTGCTCAGGTTGTAGGATTTCCTGAGATAGGATACCATGATGCTCTGGTTGCCTCGGTAACCTAAATGCATGGAGCTGAGAAGCAAAATTGGTTCTTAGAATGAATGAAAGCCTGAAATTTTAGAAAAGAGTGCTGTATCAGGATACCAAAGACAGGTTCTTGACAGCAGTGCATGTCCAACAGCATGTGAACGTGACACTGTAAAACAGAATGAGTCATCTTCCTTCACTGGGTCATTTTTGGTTCTGAAGATTCTGTGCAGGTGGTCATGCAGATAGATGGCAAAAAGTGTTTCCATTGTAAATATGGAATGATAAAAAGGAAGGGAGCCCAGGGGCATTTCTTTTAAGAAATTTCAATAGATCAGAGTCTGGGTATAATGTTGTAAAAAATAATTCCACAGCAAATTAAGTTTCGGTAAGATAGAAAGTTGTGAGATAGAAATTCTGAAGTACTTTCTCACCGAGACCCAGAGGATGTGGGCTGGATGGAGTACATGATGAGTCTGTTATCAGTCATTTCAAATTAGAAGCACGACTGATTCTGGAAGCGGTGAGATAATAAGTCACGATCATAGCATTCATTTTCTGGCCAGGAGTTATGACTATTTGATAATAACTATCATTTTCATTTGAGCTATAGTAGCATTTCGTAGAGTTGCTATATAGTGGCACCCACTGAAGTCTGTGTATGCTTTTAAAATGCCAACGTTTTACCCACAAACTTGATCTCATTTAATCCTCATGAATTTGGGGAAATGTTGATACTAGAATGCCCATTTTGTTGGTGGTCACTGAAGCACAGAGCTAGACAATAATCTGCCAGATCACATCAATTAAGGAGGTGCCAGGTGTGAGCCCTAATTGATTATAAATCCTGTTCTGTTCTGTAATAGACTCTCCTGCTAGTTAAGTAGATTTGAAAGTATTAAGGGAAGGGGTGGATATGGTGTCTGAGAAGGAGCCAGGCTGTGCTCAGGACGGACTGCGGCTGATGTGTTGGGTGGCTCTGCCGCCCATGCCTGCCTGAGGGGAGCTGAGTGGGAGCAGAAGTTACATGGCGGCCCTTCACTATTTCCAAAACATTCTCCTCAGAAGTTAGGTTATGTTATTTTCGTAATATTCCCAGGCAGTGTTATTAACATCTTTTTTTCTTTTGGATCAAAGAAACTGGAGCTCAGAAATGTTAAAGAATTGACCTGGCGCAGTGAGCTGGTGAGGTGCATAGGTAGGGCAAACCCCAAACCCATCTGGCCGTTGGGGAACCCCATCCTTGCTGTCGCATACTACTGGCATTTCAGTGAAATGGTCAGGGTAAGCCACATTGCCCGTATGGTTAGTTCTTGGTCAGAATATGGACTTTTATTCTAGTGATTCTAAAGATTTAGAGATTTTCAAAAGCCTTACTTTCCACTTTTGGGACCTATTCCTGATTAGGAATCATCTTTTGAATGTAATGCTTTACAGTGAACCATCAAGTAATGAGATGTGTAATTCCTCAATTAGACCTACAGGTGAAGCTACCCGTGGTGCTTAATATTTCTCTTCAGGACTTCCCTCTCCTTTTTGGTTGGTTTTCTCTTTTTCTGATCTCCTCATGAATTTGCCCATCGATGTGTCTGCAGGCCCTCCGGAAATTCTAGTGCAGAAGGACTAGAAAGAGGAGGAAAGGCTACAGTGCAGGAGAGTGTGTTCTTTTGTAGCATGTGTTCTAATCCAGAGCACCTTTCACTTAGGAAGACTGGCTCTGTATTTGTCAAGAGAAGGCCTCTTTGGAGAGCTTCTGGGTATTTTTCAGCTGGCTCTTGAGTCTGATGGACAGATTGGATATGATCCTTAAAACTGAAAATTGTTTTAATTATTAGGAAGACCTGATTCAACCTTTTGTAAAGATTTGCAATTTCTTACTGACTCAAACCTTTGGATTCTGTAACTATTACTTTACTGTTTCTGTAGTCTGCAAATCAAGAGTCAGTCAACAAACATGACGTCATATCCAGTCAGTGCTCTGACATTAATTGCAGTAGAAAAAAATAAACATGAAGTTTATTCCTATTGGTGTCTTCTCAATAGGAGCAGAGTCAAAAAGAGGGTTACTTTTCCTTGTTGGTTTAATAAGTAACACTTTCATTTTTATCAATTACGAAAAGTTTGACTCTTTGGAACTTACTTTGCAAATGTATCCAAACAGAGTAGTTTGTTTTCTTAATAAAATTATGTAACAGCGACATAAATGAATTATGAATACAAGGTAGAAAGAAATCCCAATTCAATGGGTTTATATGTTGTTTTTTAACATTTCATAGAAATCCTGGATCTGTCATCATATATCCTAACGTTATATGCAAAACCCATTTTATAGTCTGTAGATCTAGTCTGCTAGACGTACTACACAGGCCCTTTCACCATATGGCACCCACAGAGTATCTGTGAAGACAGAGATGGAGCTGTGGCCGTGGCCATGGACGCAGAGCAGCAGACCTGGACAGCATCTTAAGTACCTGAAGAGCAGCCTCCCTGCTTCGCCCTGGAGAGAATCTGAAGTCCAGGGAGCACACAAACTGGGTCTGCCCATCTGTAATTCCCCAGATTTCTCGTTTGCGAGCAGAGGAGCGGAAAACTCGGAGCAGAATGGTCCGCGTAAGGACCACTCTGTAAGTCAGATGCCCTGCTCAGAGGACACTAGGCCACAGGGCTGCCCTCCCAGAGCCCCGCATGTCAGTCAGCACAGACTGAAAACCCTCAATGTGCAGGGCGAGGGTAGGAGGGCTGGGTCTGAGGATTCTTACTGTAAGCGAAGGATTTCTAACTCACAGTTTTACTTCATTTTATTAAGATTTTAGAAATAAGGAATGTGTTAAAAAAGAACCACGTTGTGTATTTTGTCTTAAATAGTCCTCCTAATATCTTAGTAAAGTGTTTGCTGATACAGCAATTTTTATAAACAACACCAACAAGAGAAACCTCCTGAAGGCCCTTAACCCAGGCTTAGGCCAGCCTCGCAGTATTCTTTTTGTTTCTCAGACATTTTATTTGATATATTTAATTTTTGTGTCTGATACCATATAACACATGCAAGAGCTAGAATGACTGTCACCAACCTGGAGTGTGGCTTTGGAATGGCCTGACATAAAATATAGGCTATATCTTTTATGTTAATCAACTGTGGGGCTCTGGGGGCTCCCCCAGAGACAGTCATGCTTGGAGCAATGCAAGCGTAAGAGGCCATGTGACCCCAACCCATAGAGAGAGCCGAGGGAGGGAAGACCATGGACAGGGAAACCAAGAGTCATTTCATATATGAGCCCCAAATTCAAAGTCACGACCGCAAAGTGTGGGGCTGCGTTTCATCTGAGTGAGTTCCCACCCAGAAGGAAGTGTCAGGATGGGTGATGATTCTCTTCAGCCATGTCCTCTGTGGGGTCCGCTGGTCGGCAGTGACAACATCACCTGGGAACTTGTTAGGGAAGTAAAATCTGGGCCCTCCCTGAATCTGCAGACTCAGAAACTCGAGGGGTGGGGCTGGTGATCAACATTTTATTCTTTCCAGGTGAAGCAAGGTGAAAACCACTGTTCTTCAGTAATGCTGGAAGGAGGCACTGTGTGTGTGTGACTGTGTGCGTATTTGTGTGTGCATCTTCTGTGTGGTTACGAGTGGCATTTGTACCTGCACACGCCCATGAACAGACACTAACTGCAGGTGTGTGTCCCTCCCCGTCCGAGCCTCAGCCCCTCGTCACTGCTGACACAGTGAGTGCTATGCCTTTGCTTCTTCTACAGCTTTGGCTGTTCACGTCAACATCACCTGGCCATACAGTGCATTGATTTCTCTCTTGCTTTTTACAATGCATTTTGCTCTGTCATGCAAATCATGAATGCTGTTTATTGTCTGGGGCTCAGTCTCTTTGTACTCTTTATGCTGTGTTCTCAAAGCTATAGCCTCTCTTTGAACTTCTGTTTCTTGAACAATGGTCGAAAATAGGAGTTGGCAAGCTTTATCTGTAGTCAGATAGTAAATGTTTTCAACTTTGGAGTCATGTGGTCCCTGTTGCAGCTGCTCAGAACTCTGCTGTTGTAGCACTAAGAGTGTCCGCTATGGAAACAAATGGGCATGGTTGTGCCCCCCACATTTTCTGTACAGAAATGGTGGCACCAGATTTGACCTGCAGTTTGCTAGTCCCCTGATCTAACCTCCACTTGGTTTCCCTCAGAAATCCCAGTCTGCCATGCTGGTGATGTGAGCTTTCAGGTGTGAGCTTTCAAGCTGGTCATGCTGGCGTGGGGCCTGCAGGCCACTTCGACCTCCCATCTCTTTGAAGGTCACATCTCCTTAGGCAGGCCCAACAGCGTTGAGGACACTCCCCGTTCATCTGTTTTCTGAACCTCCGTCTGTCCACCCCTGTGTTTGTCATTGGCTGGAAGTGTTTTGAGAGAATTACAGAGGTGAGTAATAATCTGTACACACCAGGAGGCCTTTCTCTTTAAAAACACACTGACCTTTCACCCTGATATATCTCCCTATTGTATGAGCCTCCGTAGCTGCAGAAAAGTATCAGGGGGCAATGCCATGGTTTTGCCGTGAATTAATGCACTTTCAGTAAAGGGAAAGGCGCTCAGAACTTTTACACTTCAGCTGGGCCTCTTTTATACATACAGGCTGCCATTGCTCAGCCCCGATGATGACCCACTGTGTCCATGATGGCCAAGTACACGCTCACATGGTAATGGTGTCGTGAGGGTGAACGCGCTTTCTGTACGTGTGTCATGGCACGAATTTACATGCACATGTGTGTTAGAAAGAGCTCAAAACTAGAAAAATGACCCAGCCTTAGTTCTGCAAATCTTTTATGCTCTAAAGATTCATATTTTTGGAAAATAAAATTCTTAATTAAAATCTTTTGAATATTCAGTAGCAAATGGGGACTGATTTCATCATTGACTTCAAAGTAATTTGAATCTCCAGTGGCCACAGTGGAATTCTTTTATTGTCCTGCTCCTTTTCCTTCCTGCATTCTCAATGGGTACACAGCTGCCCTTTTCCAGAGCAGAAGACATGTGTGCGAGGAGACTTCTGGCTGGACAGAGAGATGAGTCTTGTGGTTAAAAATAATTAGTCCCTAGTATATCCTCTTGATATACTTACTGCATTACATGGGCTAAGTAACGATGGTGAGTGCTGGGCATTGAGATGGGGTAGAAATCACCATGTGATAGCACAGTCTGGGAGGGCTGCAGGAGGAGGAGACATCAGATGGGCCATAGGTGAAGGGCAGCAGAGAAAAGGAGAACACCCTAGGTTCAGCGCTTAGATCCATCACCTTGTTTTTTCTGTAAAATTTTCCCTCAGACATTTCCCTTTGATCCTCTATGACTGATAAATTGTTTATGTCTTTTAAGTTACCTCAGGTTTTTCCTGGAAGTAGATGGGCTAAAAAGCATAATAAGAAAACAAACTAAATCCTTCAAAAGACGTCTCCAGGGAGCGGGGTGGGGATGTGGACTCCTGGTATTTACTTGTACATTTCCTCCTTAGTTAGATTATTTGATGACAAGTCTGTAATGTGATCAAAATAAAATGAAACATTAAAAAACAAAATATGCACAAGCAAAAGAAAAGATAAAAAAAAAAATTGGTAGTGACTGGATATTACCATAGCCCATAAGCCACTTACATTATGTTTTATGGAAGTCTTTGAGTTAAAAGTCAAGGAAGATTTTCTGGGTTAGTTAAATTTTGTTCAGGCAGACCTGTGCTAATTGCCAAACTATTTCTAAGTTTTTACTATTTAGGAATAAAAATATTGGGAATTTTTCAATTAATATGTCCCCCAAAAAAGCATAATAAAAAAAGAAAATTAAATTGGAAACGTAGAAGTAGGAGAGCATGTGGCATGTGTGGACTAGAGTAGAGGAAAGGAAAGGTGACCCCATCACTTCCTGAGAGCGGGAGGTTGGGACCTGGAGGAGGGAGGAGAATGCTGAAAGGGTCGGGCTGGGGCTCAGTGGGTGCAGGGTAACTTCCTGGGGTAGAGGAGGAAGCTGTGATTTTTGTACCGACAACTAAACTTTAAGTAAGAAGTGAACAGGAGATGCCGGTAAGCATTTTCAGGAGAAAACAACAAGGATTTCTCATCCTGCGGTATTACTTTATAATCTTAAGTCTGCGTCACGTGCATGGGAGTTTAAGACAAAACGACCCGGTCACAACAGGAATAGGGGTGGGGATTACCGACGTAGTGCCGGTCAAGGCTCTTGGAAATGTCCTGTTTGACCCCTTTGCTCCTCACAACTCGCAGTGGTCATGAGCGCCACCTCCCAGATGCGGACACTGAGGCACGAGGGGACGGCCATGCCGCCCAGGATGAGTCTCTGCCAGCCCAGGGCCCCGTCACTGTGGGGGGTGCGAACACAGCCAGGCTCCCTGCCCTGGGGGGCTCAGCACCTCTGTTTCCCACTTGCTGTTGGAGGAGATGACTCTGACACCCCACGTCCAGCCTCGACTGCAGAACCCAGCCGTTCCCATGCTACCGCTCAGTGAGGCTCATGCAGAGTCCCGTGATCTGTCTGGTGCCTTTGGACAGACAGATGCAGACTCGTATTTGGGGGTCTGCACACGAGCAAACGGCACCACATGCCTGGGAACCCACAGCAGACAGTGTGTGACGTGGCCACAGGTCTACACTCCTCCCGTGCTCATCGTGTGCACTTTTACGTGCTGGTGTTTTTCAAGTGGAGGTTATTGTGTGTCATACAGTGTGTTGGTGTCTTTATACTTGGAACTTGCGCCCTAGACGGTGTCAACTTTTTATCAGAAAGACTGTGTAAAGTAAGACTTAGATGTGTTAACTTGCTGCCGGAAGTGAAGGCGAGTGTTAGGACGGGGGCAGGGGAAGCATTCCCGTCGTCTGTTCCAGTAGCGCCCCTGCTGCCTCCGCCAGGTCTGGCTGCTTTGAGTCACTTCTCTTCCGCGTGTTTCTTCATGTGCACTTCCTGGCACTACTTTTCACAAATGCGTTTGCAGGCCTTCCTTTTAATTGTGTCCCTCTTCCCCCCGCCGAGCACTCGATGTGGTGGAGTTATCAGTCTGTGACGCCGGGTAAGCCCATGGTAGTGGCGCTTACATTTGACTCTTATCCAGAAACCTCAGATGCTGACTCCGTAAAAAGTCACAGAACTGAGACAGTCCTGGCGCGCTTTCCTCAGCACCTTCATGGCAAGTGTTCTGTGCGCACCAGCTCAGCCCCCCGTCCCTTGTCCCTCAGCACGGAGCTGGGTATTCGTTCTCAGAAATGGAAAGTGCGTGGGGACGAGGCCCGGCTGCACCCGTGAGGCCTGCCATGCGGACCAGGGAGGCGGGAGGCTGGCTGAGTCACAGCGTCCCAGTGGGCACTTGGCTGGCTCGCGTTGGGCCCTCCTCTCTCAGGTGTGCCATAAGGGCACAAGCTACGTGTTTCCTCGAAAATAAGACCTAGCCGGACAGTCAGCTCTACTGCATCTTTTGGAGCAAAATTAATATAAGACCCGATCTTACTTTACTATAATGTAAGACCAGGTCTAATCTAATTATAATATAATATATAATATAATGCGAGGTCTTATATTAACTTTTGCTCCAAAAGACACATTAGAGCTGATTGTCTGGCTAGGTCTTATTTTAGGGAAAACAGGGTAGGTTATTTTACATAGTCTTCTTTGATTGACTCAAATTTTGCAGGAAAAGTTACCTTCTAAAGTAGGGCACGAGAACTTGGTTTAAAAATTGTTGAAGACCTTTTAAGTGAGGATTCAGGATATGGGCCTTAAGAATTGTGGCCTGAAGGACAGAATGGGGGGGGTGTGTGTGTGTGTGTGTGTGTGTGTGCGCGCGCGCAGAATGTTAGAGGAAGATTTAGATAGAAGAAGGGACAAAAGAGGGGGAAGGGATTTGGGAATCGCCAGGCACCTCCAAGAGCACCTCCAGAGTCCTCTTGGGGAACCATGCACAGGAGGAAGAGGGACCCTTTCCTTTGCCCAGAGGACCCTGCCATTGGTGTGCTGGGGGTGGGGATAGGACCACGATCCTCTGCAGCTTTGTGCTTCCGCTTGTCGTTTCCCATCCAGTCCCCCTCGAATGCCTGCCCCATAGATGTGCTCTTATAGTTAAGAATTTAGAAATCCATTTTCGAATTAAAATAAGAATCCCGTGGTTTACAGAGGAGTTGTGTTGACCCAGGATTGCAGAAGTCAGGAGACAGACACAGTGAGCCCCAGAAGGTAAGTGGCGGCTCTGACCAGGCCGTGCAGACTCCTTAAGAAGATCTCGGTGGCCCAGGAGTTACTCAGGTTCTGAGGCGGTGCTGAAAGGGTTGACGCCCACCCTGGAACGGGAGCCGGGGCAGTGTGGGCAAAGAGGGAGGTGATGAAGCTGGGAGGACTGAGGCTCCTGGAGCAGACAGTGAGTGACAAAGCCACAGGGGAGACTGAGGCACCATGGGGGCTGGGAAACTCTTCCTTCCAGCCATCGAGCTCTTGACACTGGGCGTAAAGGATGTGAAAGCAGGAAGGACGGAATTTTAGTTGAGATTTTGCCCGTGCCGAAAAGTGAGGTCGCTTTGGCAAATCTCGTTTCATATTTTGTGTTCACTGAGTGCCTACTCTGTTCTCCATTACATTAACTGGATTTTTTCTGTTCCTCTGCTTAACTGTCCCTTATTAGATACTTGAAAGAAGCTCTTGAATTAGTCATGGGTTCATTTTCTGTGAGAATATGACATTCTTGAAAATGGGTGTATTACTGCTTTCACACCCTGTAAAATATCTTTCGTCATTGGATCAGTTGTTCACCAGTAGCTTGGGGTAATCTAGTGATATGAGCATGTATCCAGCACTGATGAAAATGCAGGCTTTTCAGTTGGCTGACTTGCGTCCTTCCTTCACTGGCTCAGCTTCTCCTGAACGCGCTCCTCGTAATAACTGAACTTGAGGATGCTTGGACGGTGGGGTGGGGCTGAAGTACTGGGGGGCATACCCGATGACGGGCTGCTTGTGGTGTGGGAGACATGGTGTGGGCCCCCACCCCTCCCTGGGGGGTGGGCATCCGTGGAGGAGACGCTGAGAGGGCTCCTGGAAGGATGGCCAATGCTAGGATAGAGCAAGCCTGGAGCATGCCAGGTGTGTGTGTCTGTCTCCAGTGCATTTAAAAATAATTTAAAGTATTATCTCTGATGACAAAAGGACTGTAGACTCATTGTAAGCAAATTATAGAAAATGAAATTAGAAAAATAAAAATTACCTCAATTTCACAATTAGAGGTAACAGCATTTAACATATATTAACGTTTAATAGGTTTTTATGGTTTATCTTATAGTGTGTTCCTTCTCATGCATTAAAAGTACTGTATAAACATTTAAGTGTCTGGAGAATATTTTATTTAGTAAAATTACCCTAACTTGACTATTTTCTAATTTTAAACATTAGCTTTTCAGTTTTTTCAATTATAAATGATGCTATGATTTTGTACTTGTTCCTTTTTTCCTACTTTGTTTTTAGAGTAGAGTCTTAAAAAGAGAATAGCTGGGATAGATGCTATGGGTGAATTACACAGGTTGACTTTTTGCAGAGGTGAGGCTAAGACTTCCCACCTCCAGGAGGAAGTCTCCGGAAGTGCTGGCGCACTCACTGGTGACCCACACTCTCCGCAGAGACACACTTGGCCCCACACACTCAGGTGTAACTTAACAGGCAAAGAGGTTAGACATTGTAGCTCCTGATAAGTAGGCGATCAGTACAATTAAGCAACACTCGCCGGCAGAAGCATATCAAGATTTACGACTTAAAATATCCGTCCAGCCCTCCCCTGACCCGAGTCCGGCTGATAAATAGCACGAAGAGCAGCGCGCTGTGGAAGTGAGCAGGCAGGTGGGCCGTCGGCTGTGCCAGGTAGTGGGCCCGGAGCTGTGCGGGGGCTGCAAGGACAGGGCCCCCGTATGTGCGCGGAGGGCTCGTCCCCAGCCAAGGGGCTGCCTGTCCTTCCCTGTGACCGCAGAGGGCGTCAGCCTCCAGAAGGGGAACAGAACGCCTGAAGCAAAGGCAGGTGGGAGGGGCTGCTCCTTCAGGGGGAGCCCCACAGACCCAGACACAGCCCTCTCGGGGTGCTGGACGTGTTCCGCTCCTGCAGGATGTCAGGGTATTTCCTGGAACCTGCCAAGTTACTTATCATTGTCACCCCTCTCCCTTGCTCTCCTTCAGTAATTCAGGTCACACAGAAATAAACTGGGTCCCCTCAGGTGGGTGAGGCTAGACCAGGTCCAAGGGAAACCATGGCCCACATCCTTGTTTCCTACAGCTGCTGTAGTACATTACTGGGGGTAAAGCAATGAGAATTTGTAACCATGCCGTTCTGTAGGTCAGCAGTCCCAAACGAATCTCCCCGGGCTCTAGTCAATGCCAGCTGGGCTGGTTCCCCCTGGAGGCTTCAGGGGAGAATCCATTTCCTGCCTTTCCAGCTTCTGGGAGCTTCTGCACGACTGGACTTCTGGCCAGTTGCTCCATCTTCACAGCCAGCACCTGCTTCTCTCTCCCTGACTCTCCTGCCTCCGCCTTTCTCTTATAAAGACTCTGTGATTACATTGGACCCAGCCTGGTAATCCAGAAAATTCTCCTCATCTCAGATCTTTACCTTAATCACATGCCACATAAGGTAACATACTCGCAGGTTCTGGGGACGGGTTTTTGGGGGGCCATGATTCTGCACTGTCATCTCTGAAGACCCTGTTACCATACAACAGGGTGCATGTTAAAAAGACATTTTCATCACATAACTTCTTATTCCTTTTTGCCAACCTTCCATATGCATCTTAATTAGGTCTGTATCCTCTGAGTGCTTTAGGATTTTTTTTGATGGTGAAATGTCCAAGTCCATGGACTCAGACAAAGTAATGCCATGTGATGTTCCCTCCGGACTGATCACTTATAAAACAAATCAATGTCCATTAAAACGGTTCATTTTTGTGGGTATCACTCTGATTGTTGAAAACCTCTGGGCATCCCACCTTCAGTGAGTGAGTACTCAGCATTTTCATGTTTACTCCTATTCTGAATCTTAAATTGGTTTCTGAAATATCTGTAGGTGGGAAATCCACTGATAGTAATTGGAATTGTGGAAATTTGACTGAACTATTTGTAGTTTGCTCACTTTCTTCATGACATTTCTATAATAGTTGTAACAGCTAAAACTTTTTCAGCACAATTCCAGGCACAGAGTTCAGAATTTCATCCATTACTTTATATAAAGTCAGACAATTAAGTTCGCGAACTGATCTAGAAAACGTGCTACATACCTCATTGCTGAATATCACTATGGTCACCTTCGAAGTTCTCCTCTTGGGAAACTGTGCACTGATGCCAGCGCCTAGCCCACCCTTCAAAGTAGTTTTGGAACTCTTTTTCTGGAATGGCCATCAGAGCTGTCGTCATATTACCCTTGATGTCCTGAAAGTCATCAAAATGTCTTCCTGTCAATATTTCCTTTATCTTTGGGTGAAGAAATAAGTCATTGGGGGTCAGATCAGGTGAGTAGGGTGGGTGTTCCAATACATTTATTTGTTTCCTGGCTAAAAACTCCCTCACAGACAGTGCCCTGTGAGCTGGTGCATTGTCGTGATGCCAGAGCCATGAATTGTTGGCGAAAAGTTCAAGTCGTCTAACTTTTTCACGCAGACTTTTCTTCAGCACTTCCAAATACCGTGTTTCCCTGAAAATAAAACCTAGCCAGACAATCAGCTCTAATGCATCTTTTGGATCAAAAATTTAATAGAAGACCCAGTATTATATTGTATAAGACTTGGTCTTATAGTAAAATAAGACCAGGTCTTATGTTAATTTTTGCTCCAAAAGATGCATTAGAGCTGATTGTCTGGCTAGGTCTTATTTACGGGGAAACACGCTAGTAAACATGGTTAACTGTTTGTCCAGTTGGTACAAATTCATAATGAATAATCCCTCTGATATCAAAAAAGGTTAGCAACATCGTTGTAACAAGTTTGCGAACTTAATTGTCAGACCTCGTGTGTGACTTACGAAACCCTGTGACATGGGAAAGCGAGACACACAGAAGTCAGCGTGCTGTCCAGCGTCCCGTAGCGAGGCAGCGTCCTTTGCGGCCAGCTCACGGTGCAGCGTCGGTTTCCCTGATCTCACAGGGAAGCCCAGGATTTTGCCAGGCATCACACTTTGAATTAGCTGTGAAAGCAGCTCCAAGATGTGCAACACCAAGGGCTGCATTTCTGGTTTAAATGTGGTTTAAATGTTGCCATTTGCATAGTTACCTGATCGAGTCACACGGGTGGGCGGGAGCAGGGGCAGAGCCCAGGGCTATCCAGTCGTCCACGGAAGCTCAGCGGAGGCCAGCGAGCCGGCTGCAGGGGCTACATCGGGGGTGCTGCTGACGCGCACAGCTTGTGACGCGCACAGCTTGCTTTCCACCCACAGTTCATCTTGCTCCCATCCCTCTCTCTGTTCTTAGGGTGCTTTTCCCACTATCTGGGCCCAAGTTTTCAAAAACCGCTCTGGGTGCACCAGTGGCCTTGCTGGCAGCACTCACGGCCTACAGGCTTGTGTCCCAGACTGTAATGCAGACCTTGCTTTGTCACTTAGCTGCAAGCTTAGGTGGCATGCTAACCTTGGCTTGCCCGTTCCTGCTGAGTGCATCGGACGGCACAGATGTGTAACAGGATGCAGCACTGTGCTTAGTGCCTACCAGGCAAACCGCTTTCTCCAACTCTTCATTCTGCCAAGGCCCTCACAGAAACGATGTGGGTTCCATAACTGTCCCCAGTGGTGCGCTTGGCTAGAGAGCGGGAAGAGTGTGCAGGGAGAAGCTGGACGCAGGCCAGAGCAGGCAGGGCACAGAGCGGTGCCCCGTAGCCAGCAGACGAGAGCAGCGCTCCTCGCCAGGGGCCATGTGTAATGAGGTTGCTCTGCCTTTCGCTCCCTGTTGGTCGTCTCTGCCAGTCCTGCCCTCTGAGCTGACTCGGCTCTGCACCTGTAATCTAAGGTGCAGAAAGAGCCCCTTGCATCTGTCATCGTGTATGGAGATGAGCCGTGCCAGCTGCCCTTGTCCCAGGGAGCTCAGCCCCATCACAAATGACAGAGTTGGGACACGGGCACATGACCTGTCCTGCCCACTGTACAGGGTGCTGTTGGAATGCAGTGGTAGGTGGTGTGGAAGCATCCAAACCTACGAAGCACCACGGAAGGTCAGGGTCAGCCTCATTTACGGGCGCTCCTTACTCCCTAGATGCCCATCAGCCAAGAGTCTTGCAAATGTTTATGGTTAAATTTTGTAAAAGGAAACAAACAGAAATCTTAAGACATTGGTCTTTAGGAGAAGCACCCCTCCCAACAAAGACGGCAGGCACAGCAGGGCAGCTTTCCTCAAACCACCTTTGGATCTGAATGTTTTCCTGTGGACTGACACACATCATCATAAATAGAAACATTTGAAATGATAAACTCCAAGATCCTGTGAGCATATTCTTATGGAGACTATTTAATTGCTTTTGGGCTGTGTCTGACAGAATTAGCCATTCATCCTGTGCCTGGATCCTGCCTGTAGTCTTTCTGCTGAGACAGCTGTAACAAGGTTGCCAGTTAGGGTGGATAGTTTTCAGTGATGTGAGCATTTCTCCACTAGAAACTAACTTGAAACTCGTAGTTGTGTCACACAGTGAAGGGTGCACTGTAACATTCGCGCCAAAAGTGACTCAGCTGTGTTGCTTGCAGCTCCCACTAGACTCCAAAATACCCAACTGGATTCCACGTAGTCCCATTACAGAGTGAACCATGCAAGAAAGATGCATACTTGGTTCCTGAATATTCTACCTCTCAATCCTGAGGTGCCTGTGAACAAAAGGTCCCAGCTGGAGGCTGCAGGGGGCCTGACACCATCCTTGACATCCTGCTGTCTGGGGAGGCGGCCTGGGGGGGAGCCAGGAGAAGTTTAGGGGGAACTGTATGTCCCGGGTGCCAAAGCCCCCTTCAAGTCATGTGACTCAAGGCCAGATGGCAGTAAAGGCACACTGACTTTTCTTGTCTCGGTTAGAGACTTATAAAGCAGTTCGATACATGTGTTTTTTTGTATTGCTGTGAAAACAATATATTTAATTATGTAACATTTTACAAAGGGCAAAAAGACAAAGCACCCCAAATCTAGAAATACTCACTGTTGCCATTTTGGTATTTAAATCGTCTTTTCCATTTAAATTAAGACTCTGTATTACAACCAATTTTTAGAGCAAGGAATGAAATAGTTTACTCAAGAAATTTGTCACAAGTTAAATCTATGTATTCTTTAATAAGGTAATCAGTTAATGGAGGAAGAGATACGGAAGAATGGAGAAAAAAGTGGGAAAAGGTGAGAAGAAAGAATAGCAAACAAAGGGGGCGGGGATAAAAACTCAGAGAAAAGGGAGCTTGAGAGCAGCGGGTCTGAGCAGCTCTGCTCGCCTCCTGTTTCCGTCCAGGGACAGCAACTTAGGGTTACTTGCTGCCTCCTTCCGTGGTGGTTGTGTCCATTTCACGATTAGCAGCTCAGCTGGAGATTGGGCAGCCAGCCCAGCCCCTGAGAAGCAGGGGACAGTGTTCTCTGGGCCACGACAGGAGTGCGGAGGGCAGGTTGGGACGGGGTCAGCCAGAGCCATGGGCGTCTGTTCCCTGGTGGCGCTATGAGCGTCCCTTCCAGTGGGAAGCAGGAGAGGACTACCTCTCAGTCCAGGTAGGAAGTGTTTCCTATTCAGACTAACAGGACCTGCTTTGTGCGTGATCAGGAACACGTACGTGTTTCCGGTGAGGTCCATGTCTTCACTGGAATCGTGCTACATTCACTTCTCTGTGTGTAAAGTGGGAACTGGCTCACCCACCCGTTACAATGTGTGTTGCAGCAGCGCTGGTACCAAGGTAGGATATCAGCCCATAACAGCGGTCACCAGGGAGCCCTGCTGGTTCGGCTTCAGGCGCCGCGACACCCTGTGCCTTCGTTTGCCTCCGTCCGTCGGTGTCTGTGCAGGTATGCAGTGGGGAGGCATGTTTGCACGGGCTCTTCTGTGTCTGCTTCAGCTGGCAAGCAAATGCGACAGAGAAGCTGGGGCATTGGCAGTCCATTAGAGACTATTGTCCTGTGTCCACACACTGCTCTCGCATTCACGCTGCTTCTGCGTGTGCGTTCAGGTAGCACAGCGACTTCGGGGGAAGGACTCTTACCACCAACCACTAGTCGAGATCAGGCAGCAGGCTCAGCGTGGTGGGCAGACTTGGTCAGGTGACACGGCAGCACGTGGGGTGCTGAAACTTGACTCAACCCTTTTACACTCCTGTGCAGGGTCTCTTTAGTGCCACCCTCCCTGTCCCCTGCTTTCCAAGTCACAAGAGACCAAGATGAAGGTCAGCTCTGTCTGCCTAAAGACCAGGTGCTGCAGCTCTGGACGCTGCTGTGAGGGGCTTGGAAGAGCATCACGTAGGGCTCACTTGGTCTCGCCTGGTCCGTGCAAGCCCGAGCCATTAACTTGCGATGGCTCCTTTCTGTCACAAGCCATGGAGGCTGCTTTGTTTTGACATGGTGCTTCCCACACAGTGACCACAAAGCCTGCAGGTGCATGCTGTGCCGGCTTCCGTCATAGGCTGCACTTCTCCTTGAAGATGCTAGGGCCCCCCAGGTATGAGAGTGGGAACCCCCAACAAGTGACGTTACTGTCTCCCTCGTCTAATCCAATATGCTGATTTCAACACTCAGTAAGCAGTCATCTTCAAACACTTTTTCAGCAGAGCCAGTTTTTCTTACATGTGTTAACAAATAACCCTGGAACTGTACCCGAAGCTCCACGTGCATTCCTGCACTCCAGCTGCCTCCCGCGCTGGGACTGAGTGTCTCCCCAGAGTCCAGAGAAATTCTTGCTCGGACCAGACACCCTCGCTCTGCAGGTCAGGAGGCAGAAGCCCAGAGGAGAGGGCGCCTGGCTGGCCCGGGGCTGAGGTCACAAGCAGACCAGGGCCTTGATTTAACCTTTGTTACATTAAGTGGAACAATTCAGATTTCCTGCTTGTGCCAGGGTCTCTAGAAAAACCTGGAGTCCAATATTCTGAAGAATAGCTCATCTGAGAACCCATACAACAGGGTCTCCTTTCAACAAGCTCTTGTCTTCTCATTGTGGAGAATTAATAACACTCCCTTTTGCCGGGAACATCTCAAACATGGAGAATGCAAGGCTGCAAATATTTGTCTCTGTGCCCTGCCACTTACACGCCCTGACTTTGTAGCACGGCCAGAGACGTGCGGTGACGAGTCAGCTTTGTCTGGACTGCAGGGTTCCCAGGGCACCCTACCTGTTCCAGTGAGGCAGAACCTCGCTTTCGCTGTCAGCCCTGCCACTCACAGATTCCCACCTATGTGACTGAGAAGCAGTTTCAGCTCCTGGGCCTCCCTCCCTCCTTTGGGGGAAGGACTTGCCCACCCCGGGCTGCGCGGCGTCCTGGCGTGCAAGTGCTGGGGTGCGGGCGGCCACCGTCATTGCCGCTTGGCGCATGTGCACCACAGGCCTGTCTGAGCTGTGGAGGGAGCCCCATCCTTCCTGACCTTCTGTGGGTGTTTAGAGTAAGCGGGACCATTCGGTAACATTCCCTGAGTGAAAAGGAAGAGGCCAAGTCAAGATTTCAAGCCCTTACAAATTGCTGAGGCATTAGGACTGCAGATTGTGCCCTGCTCTCTCCAAACCAGCCGGGCTCTGTGATGAGAGAAGCACCGGTCCTCCGTGTGATGGGAGGGGTCACACTGCTTCCATGGGACAGCTGGCACGCACACGGCAGGCTTTGTGGTTACAGCACTGGTTAGCAGGTAGGTGTGGATCTTCCAGAGCTTCAGGTAGAATTGGGTGGGGCACAGCTGTGGGGACAGGAACAGGAAGGGGTTGAGACAGGTGGGGCGGGGAGCAGGATCCCAGAAGGAAGATGTGGGATGAGAACACTCGAGGGGCTTCTCCCCCAAACACCTGTTGTTTAAGGAAGGGGAGCCATGAGTGCTGAGCAGTTTTCGGAGACCAAGGGACAGTTCTGAGTTTGCGGCTGGGCTGTCATCGTCTGTCACCTGTGAGTTCCTGGGTTCCCTGAGGATGTGGAGCCGTGTAACGATGCGTCTGTGTGCCTCAAGTTCAAATGCAGTACAAATGGAGTCGCCGGCCATTCTCTACAGGAGAGGGTACCTGCTTCCCTGCCCGCTGGCAGTCCATTCAGCATCAAGCTTGCCTGGCATTGCAGAAATACCTGGTTTTAATGAGGATGAAGAGTATACTGAGGGTGGGACACATTGTAACAAACACACAAGTAAGTAAAACAACATGAATGCACAGTCCCACCATGGCAGTAAGGCAGTTATCTGAGGTTTCAGCATCCTCCATGGGGAGCGTACTGCGAGTGAGGTACTGCTTGCCCTCACCAGTGAGAATGTGGCCAAGGAGAGGAATGAAAACATGCACCCCCAAAGGGCCAGAGGAGCTGAGAAGTACAGCTGCTGTGCACCACTGGTCAGGTAGGGGTAGGATCAGTCCTGTCAGACTGGGCTGCAGAGACCAGGCAGAAGAGTGACACCAGTGCTCCTCGAAGGGACGCTGTGGCTGTCAGGACAAGTCCAGATTGGAAGAGTGGAGAATGGATGAGTGCTGCCCGACCGTGAGTGGATGGACAGTAGATGAAAGAAGAGGCCGAGCACTGCAGAGGGTGGGTCCAGAGAAGGAACAGCTGCGGCCGGAGGTAGGACTGCAGACAGAGGGGCCCGAGTCTGCGATCAGAGAGGAGGAAAGAGGGGGGTCAGAGGGAGTGAGAGGCGGCCCTGAACATCCGTGCTACCTTCGTGTACAAACAAACAAACAAACCTGCTGTAAAGAACAGTCTGGATCATTTCACTGCGTCCTCCTAGTGAGTGAGGCGGCCGAGCTCTAGTCTGCCCTGCATTTGCCTCGTCGCTGCAGGTGGACCTGCGCTCCCCCTGAAGGGCTGGGCTGCTGCCAGTAGGGAGTCCCTCATCTCTGGCTTCTCCTGCCTTTGACACTGCCTGTCTGCCTCCATCACCCGACCCATCTCTCACATGCCCAGCAGTCTCCACTTCCGCGTGTGTCCTTCCTTTACTGTCTCATGGAGGCATCTAATAATCCGTAGTTTCCATCTGATCGTGCGTTTGGTGCTGTGTTCTCCTTCTGAGGGGTATTTGCAAAGTGAGCCTTTGTCAGAGCTGGGGAATGAAGTGGACTTGTGTCGATTATTATGTAGTCCTGGGTCAGAACTGGAAAAGAACCAACATAACCGGTTGCTTATTCTGATTATTTCATGGTCCAAGCAAAGCAGACTCTAAAGAACAAAACAAAACAGGCAAAAAAAGACAAATGTGAGACTTCGGGGTGTGATTGGAGGAGGTCAATAGAAATCCAGTTGTGTGGATCCTCAGATCGGTTTGGTGTTGTTTTTGTTTTTATTGTTTTCCCCCAACAAGACTTGGACATGTTGGGTAATACCTTCGTCCACCTATTAGTGTTTACTGAGTTAGCAGTAGATAGGTAGAAAGAGAGAGATTGAGATAGTTGATGGAGAGCTAGAAACAGATGATAGAGAGCTACAGAGAGAAAGATATGGAGACATTGAGAAAGACAGAGAGAGGTAGAGAGGTAGATAGATGATAGATAGATAGGTAGGTAGGTAGATAGATAGATAAAAGATAGACAGACAGATGGAAAATGGATGGGTGAACGCACAGAGGAACGGGAATGTCCCCAGTGTGACATGCTTGTCTCCAGCTTGCATTTCAGCTGTTAGTATTTTCTTCCAATCCAACTCACTCATCAGGGAACCAGTGAAGTAAAAAGCTGTGTTCCTAGTGGGGAAGGGAGGGGTGACCTCACCTCCTGTTTGGACGCCGGTGAGAGCACCTTTGCTCTCTCCTGGCATCGGTGACTTTGGGACTTTCTCCATAGACCACTGTGGGCCTGAGCCTGGACTGAGCTGTGTATGAAAGGCGATCTCGTGGTAAGGGTGCAGAAAGGTGGGGGTCAGGGCCCAGGCATGTCACGTGTCCACCACAGAATGCACAGGCAGAGCACTCTGGGAGGTTGTCTCAGAGGCTTTCTTCAGCCCCTGAGCTCATAACCACATGCACATAGCCAAGGATCAAAGGTTGAGGCAGAGAAATGGCTTCAGCTGGACTCCTGGCGCGCGAGCAGCGTCCTCCCTGACAGCACAGCCACAGGCCACGACGGCAGTGCTGACAGCCCCTGCTTGGGGCGGCTGCCGCTGGGACGGGGTCGCAGCACATCTGGGTCGGGAGCTGCCTTTCACTGTCACCTCGCTGGTGAGGATGGAGGGAGCACGGGGAATTTTCCAGTGTTCCCACCACAACACAGTCAGCAAGACCCATAAATAGTCAGGTAGTGAGGGCTCTGTTTCACATCCGCTGGAGTCGCAGCTCTGCAGGCAGTCTGTCCGTGAATCCGCAGGCAGGCCAGGGGGCGGCGCATGAAATGGTCTCTGGTGAGTTCCTTCCGGAGATCAGAGCTTGAAGGCAAATCCCTGCCGGGCGAAATGGGAACCGGACCAGCCCGCTGTAAGGGGGCCTCAGGCCAGACAGCACTCTGAGGGTGTCCCGTGACCTCGGCTTACCACAGGCCTCCGGTGCCCTGTCATTTCAGTAACGCTGTGTCAGTTACCGGTCACCATTTACCAGGTGAAAGCATTGTCAGATGAATCATCAAGCTCCACCTACTGACGCATCAGACAGAATTCCAGATAGAATTTCAATGAGGAGAAAAGAGGAAATATTTTGAAGTCAAAGCTATGTTAGGCAAATAAACTGTTAAAAATGAAATAAAGAGAATGTCAGGTACAATGCCCTGTTTAATAATGGCAAGAACTTTAAAACAAATTGTTTTCTTCACAGGAATTTGTAAATCGGGATTGTAAGGCTGTTTTCCTGTCCTTCCTTGGGTAATGGATCACACTGTAGTGAAAAGACGATGCCCCGCCTTCCTGGTGGGCATTGTTAGGTAACCTGGTTCCCAGGTGAGCTGAAAATGAGACTAGGCACATGAGGTCGACAATTAAGTTTGAGAACTCATCCTAGAAAAAGTCCTGCATATGTCATTGCTGAATATCACTACGGTCACCTTCGAAGTTCTCCCCTTGGGAAGCTATGCACTGATGCCAGCGCCTAGCCCACCCTTCAAAGTAGTTTTGGAACTCTTTTCTGGAATGGCCATCAGAACTGTCGTCGTATTACCCTTGATGTTCTGAATGTCTTCAAAATGTCTTCCTTTCAATATTTCCTTTATCTTCTGGTAAAGAAAGAAGTCATTGGGGGCCAGATCAGGAGAGTAGGGAGGGTGTTCCAATATAGTTACTTGTTTCCTGGCTAAAAACTCCCTCACAGACAGTGCCCTGTGAGCTGGTACATTGTCGTCATGCAAGAGCCATGAATTGTTGGCGAAAAGTTCAGGTCGTCTAAGGTTTTCACGCAGCCTTTTCAGCACTTCCAAATAGTAGACCCGGTTAACCGTTGTCCAGTTGGTACAAATTCATGATGAATAATCCCTCTGATGTCAAAAAGGTTAGCAACATCATTAAAAACAAGTTTGCAAACTTACCTGTCTGACCTCGTATGCACCGGTTGGGCTGCTGTAAGGTTTGGAGATGATATAGGTAAAATTCTTAACACCACACCTCACCTGTAGTGAATACACACACGTTCATAAATTGAAGTGCCTTAGATTGTCATCCATCAGGTACAGATCGCAGGAGTCAAGTACCTAAAGCCAGAAGGTCCCTGGGTGCACCCGGCTGCCTTTTGGAGAGCAAGACATTTATCAGCCAAAGGCAAGGGTACCGCTCTGAGGAGATTCTGGAACTTTGGAACCATACACTGGAAAGGGCTGAATTTGTGGCCAGGTGACCTATAATCATTCCTCTACCTTTATATTTTATCATATATTCATAGATGAATGTATTTTATTACTCATAATTTATGGTGTTTAAAAGACACTGGGAGATGGGTAGGCTCCTAGGTAGGTCTGCTTTTCACAAGTGATGGACAAATCAACATGCTGGTAAGTCACTCTACAAATAGTCCTCACGTTGTTCCTGAGAGTTTGGGGCATAATAAATCGGAACAGTGGGTTCTGGGTTCTATTGGGGGCTCTTCCTGTGGCTCCTGGCTCATGGACATACCTATTCATGTAAGAACAATAGATGGTGGAGTGACCAGAAGCGTGCAAAGTGGTCAGTCCACGCTCCCCTCGTCTCGTCAGCTAACACACGGCGGTCATGAACTCGGACTCGGGCGCCAGACCCGCTGCCCTTGTAGTCTTACCTCTGACCATGGGCAAGCTGCCTACCTGTCTGTCATGCAGTTTTCCCGCATGGATAATGCGCCTAAGAGAACTCCCGACCTCCCAGGTTGTCATGAGCAGTACCTGACCGAGCATTTCCAAGGAGGGCAGCCTGCTGCCGGCCCAGAGCAAGCACCATAGCGTGTCCTGGAACAAACCCAAGTGTGCTTTCATCTGCAGAGATTCAGCCTCTGTTGGGACATTTTCCCCAAAGCCTCCCATGGTGGCCTTTTACGTGTTGACATTCGTCCACCTAGTTAACAACACGTGCTGCTCAAGTGCCCGGACCAGACTTTGCGTCTGTGGGGACATGAACCTGAAACACAGTCCCTGCCTGCTCTGCGGGGACTCTGAGCAGGGCGATGGCCCCCAGTAGAGGTGGGGCTCGTGGAAGAGCGGGCAGCTGCGCATGAGGCCGCAGACTAAGCCTGGACCTGGCCCCTACAGTCCCGAGGGCCACTTCACGGCCGTCGCAGGGGAGCTCACCGCGCTCACAGAGGGTGAGCACGTCCCCTGGTCCAGCCAGGGGTCAAGACCAGCCCTGGTCCAGAAGACTCAAGTCATGTCAGTATCCCCCCACCCGCCTCCCTCTGTCCCCTGCTGTCCTTGTCTGCTGACTGCGATGAATTAGCCTGTCATCTGGTGTCTTCAGGTGCACAGGAGAGGAAGCACGAGGTGGGGGATTGGGAAAGTTCAGACGATTCCCCAAGATCACTGTAACTGTAACGACAGTGTGGGCAGGCAGGTGGTCAGGGGACCACTTTCTCACCTGAAATGTGCATGGGGAGAGTCTCGGGGTTGGTGCTCCTGCGGCCACGGCGAGGCCGGGAGGCAGGTGGTTCTGAGCCGCCCTTCTCTGAAGGCTGCGCAGTGCCTCGGAAGCAGGTGGCTTGTGGCCATGCTGCCTGGGCCGGGTTTGTTCACTAGGGGCACAGACAGGCTTTGTGTCTTCCCCATTGGGGTCTGCGCTCTGCTGCCCTGGGAGGTTACACGAGGAGCAGCGTTTTCCTTTCTTGCACCTGGCGACTTGCCAGCACCTTACGGCCCTTCTTCCAGAGCTGTGCCCACATCAGTCACGGTGGCAGCTCACAGCGTCCCCTCCAGGCCAGCCTGGTCTCTTGCTTTGCACAGTGGCTCTGCTTGTGCCAGGCAGCAGGGAGCCGAGGACAGCATGACGGGCCAGCTTCCCTTCCGAATTCCTGCTCCACCTGGGCGGGCTGCCTGGGCCCAAGTCCATGCTGTGCTCCAGGGCACGGCAGCCCGCTCCTCTCTGGTCTTCAGGATTCCCATTTCTCTCCCTCCCACCTTTCGGAGACACACGAGTGTTCCCTCTGAGCCAGAGTCTGTCCATGCAAATGCCTTCGTGCAAACAATGGGGGGGACATATAAGGGTCTTTTATGAGCTGTGAACGTGTGTGCGTGAGCATGGGCGTGCATGTGGTGTGGTGCATGTGTATGTGTGTGCGCGCACGTGTGTGCGGTGGGAGGGGAGTGGGGAAAATAGCAGCGCCAGCTCAGTCGCCGCCCCCTGGCTGCTGCACTTCAGCATGAGGGCAGCGACTCTTGGCTGAGGCTGGCACCACCACCTGGGAATCTCACCTCCTGGTGAGGGGCACAGCTGTTTATTCCTGAGCCCTGACTGATCGCCTTCTCGGTGTCCAGTGGGAAAGGGTGGCATAGAATGAGATTAGTATTTTCAATAATATCTCTGCTTGAATTAGCAAAAATGAATTGGGGAAAGTCAAGCTTGAGTCAGGGAGACCAGCCACCCTGACCAGAAACGATGCCTCCCGGCCCCGGGCGGTGCTGGTGATTTAGAGGGAAGAGGCAGGGCGGGAGGCTGGGCTGGATGGCGGGTTGCAGTCCTGCACTTGGTATCACTTTTGGATCTTTGGAAAGGCAGAGACTCCCAATCCCTCCTTCCGACTCAGGCTCTGACAGGGAGGGCAGGAGGGTAGTGGTGACCCCTACCCAGGTGGACAGCCACCGGCTTCACAGGCGGCAAGCTGGAGAAGAGGTGGCCGCTGATTGGTCCGCGGCTGAGGGCGGGTGGAGGCAAGAACAGATCCCTAGGTTTCTGGGGCTGATTCAGCTCATGAGCTAGAGAGATAGTCTGGTTGGAGGCACGGAAACTGGGCAGAAGTCTTAACTGGATCGAAAAGGTATCGTCATAAAGACAGTTGCCTGAGACAGGACCAGCTCCATCATGTGCAGAAAGAAAATGCAGAGCCTCTTGTTCGGACCTCAGTCAGAATTTCCGCAGGCAACAACAGAACCTTCCACCCCGGGGGGGCCCGTCTGAGCATGGGCCTGGTGACTGCCAGTCAGGCACCCATAAGCCAGCGTGTCTAAGACCTTTCTCAAGGATTTCAAAGTGCCTTTCTTTATTTTCCTAAAGGAGGAGGGTGACACTGAAGCTGCTCCCTTTTCCTTCTCACCTGCAAACATTTAAAATTAGAAAAGAGGAGTGCTGGAGTCACCGAATTCTCTCTCCCGTCTCTTCAGGGGCAGTAACTCTGCACAGGTGACACTGATCCCCTCAGCCTTTGTCCTTTGCTGTCTGTTTGAAAACCTCAGCTGGACTCCTTTCAGGGCTGCCATCTGTTGATGTTACGCCCGTCTGGTTTTAAATAAGGGAGAGCACAGTAGGCTCTCAGACAGGCAAGGAGGGAGAAACCCTTCACAGAGTGTTCCCTCATAATGAAGCCCGAAGACCCAGTTCACGTACAAATTGGTAGGAGATTCATTGGAAGTTGGTCTTTGAACTCAACGTGGCTTGTTCTCCTTAAGTGACTTGTCTCCATTCATTATTTTTTCTTTCCAATGGCATGTTTAGAAGCCATTTTCAGAAAGTCACCTTCTAAGAACATCACACAACACACGTACTTCACTTGTCAACTCAGGGAAAGTGACACCAAGGTGAACTGGTGTCATACCAACCTTGGCATAACCCCTGAGTTTGATTGGCGTTCCTGTGTCTTCTTTAGTTGACCCACCTGGGGTAGGTTGGCGGTGGAATAGTTTCAACTGTGAGGTCATTTTTCATCTAGCCCACCTGGATTTGCAAAGTTTTTGCTTAAATTTTGTTACTTTTACAAGAAAAATTTGAATACATTCCAAAATGAAAATGAAGAAATAAAATATGCTGGATAGGTAGGTATCTTTCCCATCTAACGGCTAATTGCAGGATAGGCTTTTAGACTTTGAACTTCTACTTATCTTTTTGAATCCAGCCTTATAAAGACCACACTTGGCCCATGAAATAAGTCTGTAAAAATATACGCAAGCAAATGGTTGAACATGTGGCAGAAATAATTTAAAAATTAAAATTTTTCTGTAATCTAACATATCAGTTATTTTTAGAAATGCTTAATGGCATATATCACTATGGAACCAATCAAGAGTTAGATTTTAGTGTTTAAGACAATATCATGTTGGATACCGTTAGTAAAGAGAAATGTGAAGTTTACAAATCTGACTTTATTTGTGACTGATTTAATTCTGAAATAATTAAATGCTTTTTTTTCCCAAATTATTTTTAATAGAGAACATTTTCGTCAGGGAGACTGCTGAAGACCCTTATCAGTGTGAGCAGAGATGCGGGCCTGCTAGTTGGTTTTGTTCAACTGTCTCTGTTCTGACACTTTCATCAGTTACTGTTTTTGCTCATTTGGATCCAGAAAGAAGTTAACTCAACTCCAATTTTGAGAGGTGACTCACCTAAAGGCAGGGTTTCCCATGACTGACAGCTCAGTCATCTCCCAGGGGTTCAGGGACGGCAGTCGGGGAGGGTGGAGCAGGCAGTGCCCACGGGCCCATCGCCCAGCGTTGGGGTGCATAGGGTCCTCAGTGAGGCTTGTTCAGAAGGCAGGAAGAATGTCCCTGCTTTCATATTAAGACCAATTAGAGACGATGGGGAAGCTAAAAGTGAGAAGGGAAAAGGTCAAGAGTGACTTAGCCAGAGAGTACATCTTGGCGGGATTTGAACGCTGATGTGGGGATCTGGGATGTAGGTGTCCAAAGTGGACTCACAGGCATTGGGGTATAAGAAAACCGTGTGGACTCATTTGTATTAAAATCAGTAGCTATGTTGTTTTCCTACTATAAACATTACCCTCCCCTTTTGCAGATGTCAGGGTGTTGTCATGGCATCCTGCAGACCAACGAGCAGGCTCAGTGCAGGGCCTGGAAATTGGGAACCTCAAGCTGCTGTGGGCAGTTTGCTCCCTGTTGCAGTTTGTGAGGGCCTCAGTAAATGGATTTATAAATTGTATTGCAGTGTTTTGTAATACTCTGTGCTGAAGAGGGCCATACTGTGAAAATCATGTACCACCGAGATGTCTGCTCGTTTTTATAGCAAGGCTCTAAAAGGGTGGTTGGCCTTACAGATGAGCTCAGTTGTTTACCAGAGGACACATGCTTCACATTTGTGGTTTATGGATGAGGACGGTGGCTACAGGAGGATGGTACCGGCAGATATTTTTGGAAAAATAAATACATTTAATCTTGTTTGAAAGTAAAGGTGATGTTATAACAATCAGGGAGCTCTCTCTAAAAAGAAACTTGTACTATGGAGAGAGCGTTTTGAAAATGAATGTTGAGAATGTTGTCATTGTCATGTGATTTTTACATTTTGCTATGTATGATATTTGAAACTTATTAAACACCTTCTGATTGGTTTGCAAGAGCAACTTACAGCATTTGGGATCAATGGAAATTGACTAGGTGAATTTCAGTAAAAATCTTGCATAGCCTGTAGAAATAACTGAAAAATAAGTTATCATGATTTAGTTACAGTAGCCGAAAGAGAAGTTAGTCTTCTTCCATTTTAGATGAATGTTTCTTTGTGAGGCATCTTTTCAACTCCGACAGGTCTTAAAAGCAAGTATCAGTATAAATTGAACTAAAACATAGGGCTTGAAATTGCTCTATCAGAAAGTGTCGGGTAAGATTTTAAAAAATAATAAGTTATGTTTTAGGAGATGTCTCTCACTTTAATAACATTCTTAACAAATTACAGAAGAAAAAGATTGGTAATATTTATAGATTTAATAAGTATCTTTAAATTTAAATTTTTAACTTTATTATTGTGTGTATTCCACAGTTACTGCAATGTGTCAGTACATAACGGTGTGTGTGTGTGTGTGTGTGTGTGTGTGTGTATTATTCACTTGTTTTTATGATTGTTTTACTGAGGGAATGCCCGATCCGTAAAGTTTAGAAAACCTGCTGTGTACAGGACATGACAGAGCACCCACCTGCCTGCGGAGGTGGCCACTGACACGTGTGGAAGGCCTGGCGTGTGCCTGGAGTGCGATAGGCGTTTGGACGCGTGATCTCGTGTGACCCTCACCACAGGTGTGCAGACCAGGCGTTGTCACCACACATTTCATCAGAACTGATTCTTGAAGTATATGTCACAAGTCTGGCCTCCCCTGGGTGGCGAGTGCAGAGCTTGAGTGCAATCAAACTCAAGGTTGTTTGGCCGCAGGGTCCTGCCCTCTCACACTTCCTCCTCAAGAGAATATGGTGGGTTTCAGCGATGCGGCAGATGGAGAACGGCTGGTTCGGACTGATGGCATTTCTGTCACCCGCTCCCAAGTTACAGCGCCTAGAGTCACTTCAGTGTATTGGACAATGAAACTGGTTACATCCTACTCAGCGGGAGGCGGGGCCTGATGGAGGGTGTGGGGTGGCGCAGCCTTTCAGGTGCTATGGGCAGGAGGAAGTGTACAGGGACAGGACTGGGGACGGGCAGGGCCACCACACGCAGTCCGTGGCATGGAGGGGCAGCTGCTTCAGCTTCACTTAGTCATGGTGGCTCTCACCGCGTGGGATTGGGTGATTTGTGGGGTGTACGGATGTGCTTCAGGCAGGTTCTGAGCTTTCCGGAAACATGTACCTCTGTGTGCACCTCTGCATTTCTGTGTTTTAGAAGAAGCAGCCCATAGCCTTCACCAGACCCTGAAAGAATCTGTGACCAAAAACTGTCACTGTAGCGTCTGTCTGATAATTGTCAACAACTCTTTTTAGAGTTGACTTGTTACTGCTCTGGGCTTAGTGCTGAGCAAAACAGACAAGCCAGGCTCAGTTGTACCTCACAGGGCAGCAGTGAGCAAACGTGATTGGTTAGTTGGTGGTGCACTCCAGGTGCGACTGACCACGTCACCTGTTCCAGAAAGCGGTGCCCAGGAGTGGTTCTGTGTCACCATGGTCAGCGTGTATCAGACACACCCACTTAACTCACCCCACACCTCCCTGTCTGGGCCCAAGTTAGGTGTTTCCAGGATTCCGATTTCTTTTTTCCGCTTCAGTAGTTGGAATAACAACATATTAGGAATTGCATGCAGTACTTGCTTTGGTCACTCAGAGGGTCACGCATAGTCCACAGCCTGTCATTTCTTACTGAGTAAATATCAGTGCACTCGCTTTCCTTCTTCCAAACTCTCTGATTTGAGTCGATCCATGCTCCTGGGGACCTCATCTGTGTGGCACAGGCAGGAACTGAGTGTACAGGAGGCACGGAAGCCCCTGAGCCGGCCCTGGGGACTCTTCGTCTGAGGCCCCAGAGCCAGAAAGTGTCAGCTTACTAAGGAGCACACCAGAACGTGACCAGGACCAGCTCACTCTTCTCCACCCTTACTGGTCTTGGAGGGATTCCCTCTTCAGCAGAGGCGTGTTGTGGGGGAGTGCAAAGGCTCGGACCTGACTTCCTGCACCATTTACTGCGTCAGCATGGGCGTGGCAGGAAGAGGAATGTCCCCCAAAGCTAAGGAAATGGGGGATGAGAAATGGGAGGTCTGAGCGTCATTTTATGACTATTTTAGGGGCTCTTCTGTGCTGCCTGACGCGATGGTAATTTGCCTGGGGAGAGGCTGTATGTGCCTTGACCGCCCTTCAGGCCGCCGAGCAAAGCCTGGACGTTATGTGATGTCCCTCACTGGGCAGTGCCCAGGGGGAGAAGAAGGTAGTGCTTTAGACCGGAGGCAGGTACATCCGAAAACTGCGAAATCAGACAGCAAGACGTGGGTGGAGGCCAGCCCTGAGAACAGAGGGGGCTACCTGCTGAGCACGCCGCCTTGTGTGTCAGCAGCTGAACGTACATTTCTAACTCAGGTCACGGGAGTCGCAGGCTGGGAGCAGGGAGCCGGCCTCACAGCCCTGCGGGTCCTGGGCTCTTCCTGTCACGCGGCTTCACCGCCCTCCACTGACCCGGCACGTGGAACAGGTGACCCAGGCTCGTGTCCTGGCGGTGCTCATGGACTGGCCTGCGTGTGCTGCCCTCACTTCTGCCTCCCTGTGGCTCAGCTGAGGTCAGGACCACAGTCCCTGTGAGGGAGGCTGTCAGCGTCGGCGGCTGTGTGGCCGACAGGAAGACAGGGACCCGGGGGTAATCTCTGCTCCACTTTCCAGGTTTTCTGAGTACTCTGTTTCCTTAAGAAACTGACATTTCAAGAGGTCTTAAGTCAACAAGAATGTGTGCTTTTCAAAGCACAGGTTGAGCATTTTGTGAGAAGTAGACACACACTCTCTTCGTCATTGCGGACGCTGTTTGCCAAGACCTCATTGTCAGGCCGTTCCCCACCTGTCAGATCCTGGAGCCTACGCCTTTCTTTCTAAGCCAGATTTTAAAACCTGATTCTGCAAGACTAAAATTAACCCTCTCCAATCACCAGTCGTCCACTTCTCAAATCGCTGGTATTTTATCTTGTACCTTTTGTAAGGCCTTTTCCCTTTCTGTTTTGGTTTGTAGTTATTTCTGTACATATACACAACTTTTAAAAATTGTTAATTAAGGAAACATACCTTATTCATCATTTAGTTCATAGCAGTTGTCCTTTAAATATTGAACAAATAACGATTGAAAGGAGTATAAGTTAGTTCTTTTCTGGCCTCAGTTTCCTCTTCAGTAAGATAAACAATTCAGGCTGGATCACCGTTTCTCAGGCATGACATTCCCCAGAACCCCGTACACAATCTTAGTGACACAGCTCCCCATGCCCTCGTCAAGATTCAAATAATCACCGTAGCGAAAGTTAGGCCTGTGTCAGTGTTTTTACGAATTCTATAGGAGATTGTTCCGGTTGGCATTTGCACTGTGTGTTTCTTCTTTTAGTTACACCCCTCTTGGGCCCTTATATTTAAGGTGTGACTCCTGAAAGCAGCATGGAGTTGGGTTTTGTTTTTCATTCCAGTCTGATAACCCTTGCCTGTTAATGGTACTATTTAGTCCTTTCACTGTAATTTTAATGCCTTGCATCCCCCACTTTACTATTGTTTTATATTTAGCCACCTTGTCTGTGACTTTCTTCTTCAGTTTATTTGGATTTGCTATATTTCCTTTTTTTTTACACCTCTATTAGCATGTTATACTATCTTTAAATACTCTTTTATAGGTTACTCTGAAATTTCAGCATGTGTTCTTGAGTTATCAAAATATAATATCAAGTGTTTTTCCACTTTCCCCAAATTCAATGACCTTACTAATGCATTAACTCCATCTACATACCCCTAGTTTATTGCAGGTGAAGTAATACATGTAGCATATGAGTCTATATTAAACATAATTATTTCCTTATAAATACGTTACATCCTATAAGATATCACTGTTATTTTATACAGTCAGTGACTATTTAGCTTTATCCACATATTGACAATTTGGGTTGATTTTTGTTTCTTCATGCATCTCTGAGATATAATCAGATAATTTTCCTTCTAATTAAAACATCTTTCAGTATTTTCCTTAATATGGGTATACAAATTCCTTTGTGTTTTGTCTGAAAATATCTTTTATCTACATTTTTGAAGGTTTGTTGTTTTTTTTTTTTGCAAGATCGGCAATTACTTTTTTTAAGCATTTTCAATATAGAATTCCATTGTCTTTTGAATTGGGTTATTTCTTTTGAGAAGTTAGCTATCAGTGATTGCTGACAATTTTTAAGATTTTTTCCTTTGTCTTTGGTTTCCAGTAGTTTTACTGTGATGTGCCCTTATGTACTTTTCTTTGTATTTCTCTCATTTGGAATTATTAGTGCTTCTTCAATTTGTGGGTTCATATCTATCATCACTTTGGAAAATTCTTAGCCTTAATTTTTCAAGTATTGCTTTCGGTCCTCTTTCCCTTTTTTTCCAGCATTCCTATTGCACATGTAATAGAGTTTTTATTAAAAATCATTTTCCACATTGATGACACGAAAGTCTTTTACTCGAAGTCATAACTATGAAATACAACTTTGGACTGCTTCAGATTCTGAGAGATCCTCTAGCTCAGATGTAATCCAGAGGGAGCAAAGCACCCACAAATCCTTTAAAACTGGGTACATTTTTTTCCCTGACCCACAGGTTGGTCTGGTTCACCCTGCTTTGCTTTCCAGATCTGATCCCATCACAGAATTTTGTGATGTGTCAGCAGCAGCCTGCTGATTAGTTATTTTCAATGCTTAGTCTTTTGTCTTTCCTTAGAACTTGCCAGACATAAGTAGCATACCAAAGATTAGATTGTAGATTGTTCCAAACCCCAAATGGATTGGTAACACATCCCAGAGCATCCCAGGCAAGAATGTGGAGAACAAACACTGTGCATTTCCCTCGTTTAACAAAGTTAAAAGGCTACAACATCTGCGCTCGGATGGAGCACGTGCAGCAGTGTGAGGGGCAGCTTTCTGACTCCAGGGCGCGTGGGGCCCTGTGTTGTCAAACATTCACACATTTCCATGCTTCTTAATTAAATGCACATCTCTCCGGCAGAGGTGTCGCCTTCATCTTCGAAGTCCAACGAGACAGAGTGGTCCTCTAACACAGCCGCTGACGACCCCCTGCAGGTAGGGGCGTGTTTGTGAGTGTGGAGCTGGCAGCTCTGACTGGCAAAGGTCAGGCTTCCCAAGCACATGAGTGTTAACAGGCACGTTTAGAAACCTTGTTGTGTGCACGCGCCAGCCCTCCGCCCATAGCTGCCCAGAGGAAGGGCCCAGTGCCGGCACTCGGCTGACATGCTCTGGTCCTGGACGGCAGCAGCCGTCACCCTGTCCCCAGCCTCAGGCCTCCCACAGCAACGGACAGCTCTTCCTCCCAGTGGAGAACTATGCAGGCCCCTGGACAAGGCTTTATGCTCATACTGCTTTGTCCACCTACTGCTGTGCAGCGGACGTGTCTGTCCCGTGTGCGCCCAGGAGCTTTAAGGCTGGGAGGGACACTGGTTACAAGGGGGCAGAGAAAAGCAGCACGGCCCTGAGTCATTTCCCTGAAACCTGACCCCTGTGGCCTTGCCACTCTTCAGAACTGCTGTGGAAAGTGTAGGGTGGGAGTTGGATTCCAGATCACGTGTTCTCCTACTAGACTGAACTCCGAATGTGTCTGCATTGAATTAATTATGTCTGAAATATATTTATAGTATAATATATGATAATTGAGGCCGGCACTTCGGTGTTAGAAATTGGCATCTGTGGGAAAGTTCCGACAGAACGCACAGCCCAGCAGTGCATTGTAGCTCCCAGACCAGGATTCATCCCGCCGTGTGGAAGTGTCTAGAAAGAGTCGGATTTCCACCACACACGAGTGGGGCTCACTGGCCCTGACTCCCTTACAGGCAGGGACAGCGTCTGTTTTTTGTCTCTCATCTCGTCTGTAGAAACAGAGAACCTCAGTAATATTTAGGGATTGCGTTTGCTCTCCTGGGGGCCCTGACACAGTGCGTGGCCATTTTCAGTGGATGCTGAAAAAGTGACTTCTTGAAGCCTGGGCTACTTTGTGTCCTGAAGATGCTTCTCCTGCCATCGTCTGCTGGAACAGATGAGAAGTGGATAAGGGGTTTGGGGGAACCTGAGATAGAAATGTAAGTGGATGCCCACCGAAGCCTCTGCACGTGTCTCGGCATCGTCAGAGGGCCTTCCTTTCTGTGCTGGTTTTCGCACCATTCCTGATGCTCCGGCCCACACACAGCAATGGCCCACTCTCCCTGCCAGAAGTGGGTGGCCCAGCCCCCCACCCCCAGGTTCATCCACAGCGCTTTGTCTCCACCCAGTGGCCTCTTCCTCCAGGGGAGGGAGGGTCTGCCTGCTGAAGCCTGTGAGGGCTCTGCTGTGTAACCTTAAGTGCGGCAGCTTGGGGATGGCACACCATTTGTGTAACTAGATTGAAGAGCATGTCACAGAATGGCCTCACGCATTCTTCAGAAGGGCTTTGTTCTGATGTTTGCCTGGGGCTCTAATACCAGTGAAAAGCAGATGGTATTTACTTGACAAACTCCAATCTGACCTGCTAGTTTTACCCTTTGCGACAAACCGCCACCTAAAGGGATCCTAGATGCATAAGGTTCTTAGGCTCTCTCATTCTCTTCTTCCCTCCATCCTGAACCACCAAAGGAAACATTCCATGAACTTCCAAGTTTCCAAGAGTATCCCCTGCAGGACATGGCCTCCTGACACAGGTAACACTCTGCTGTGCACTGGTGCGTGTATGGCGCAGCAGTGACATGTTCTGAGGCACGACAGCCCCTGGGCTCAGCCCTGCATCTTGGCTTCACTGAGTACCTCCCACACCCAGAGGACCGAGGAGCGAGTCCTGGGCTCGCGTGAACTTTGTTCCTATAAGAGACAGAGAAGAACAAGAATCAACTGGAAAATTCAAACCTGAGGTCCAAAGTAAAGGCAAACTGCAGGGCCGATGCAGACGAGGGCCAGAAGCCTTTTCCATGGAGCGGGGCGACATTTAGGCAAGAGGGGCTGTTCTGGCAGAAGAGAGAGTTCAGTGTGTGTGTGAGAAACCACAAAATTAATGCGTTAGAACCGTGGTTCCAAGGATTTTGGTTCCAAGTCCCCTTTATACTCTTCATATTCTGAGGACCTCATCTAGGTTTTGTTTATGAAGCTCACATCTACCAAGTTAAAGTTAGAACAGACTCTTCTGAGAATTTATTTTAAAATAGCAATATAAAAACTTACTACATGTTAACTATGATAAGCAATAGAGTGTTATGAGAAACAATCATATTTTCCACAGCACACAAGACTTATCACAAAATAGCCGTTGTTTCACATTTAGAAAGTCTCTCCTGAGTGTCTTCCGTAACAGAAAGTTACGTTCTCCTCTGTTCCCGCCGTCAGCGGATCTATCGCATTACATTGTTCGGGCAGGAACCTACGAAGAGAATCTAAGCTCACAGGTTATGTAGCTGGGTGAGGGAAGACCTCGCAGACCCGGTGAGAGGGCCTCAGGGACCCTTCAGGGTTCCTGGGACCTTACTTGTGGAACTGCTGTGGTGGAAGGTTGTCAGTGACGGAAGAGTTCAGAGCAGTGCGAAGGGTCAGTTCTTAGGACAGCCTGTGGGCATGATCCAAGTGGAGGCTGTGGAAGCCTCCAGGGCGGTAGGAAGCCACTGGTGGTGTTGACAGGGGAGTAGCCTGCTCCAGTTTTTAGAAAGGTCGTCTTGCTGCTTGTGGAGGATGGGTTGGAGAAAGAAGGAATGGATTTGGAGAGACCCCGTAGGGGCTGTTGTTCTTGCCAGTGCTGGGAGGCTAGTGGTGGTAACTTCATGTCTCACCTTGCAGTTTCAGGCAGTAATGTGCTCACTTCCAGGCACTTGTGAAAGATTATGCGAAGAGCTTGCACTTCCTGAGGGTCAGTAACAAAGCACCCTAAGGAAGTCAGACACCCATGCGGGGCTGGCAAGGCTTTGGTATTTGAATTTTGCCTTAGGGATGAATTTCAAAAATTGCATCACTCAAAACTTGGCCCACCTGCATTTGGCCAGCTCGTGGGCAGGATGACACCTTCTATCTCGTTTTCCTAAAGTCCTGCCACTTCCCATAAGCAGTGAGCTATGAGGACGAGCATCTACCTGCCACGGATCCCCAGGAAAACAGCCCGCAGGGGAAGGGATGGGCTGGGGCTGCAGGAACCTGACGCTTCCCACCAGGACTGCGCCCGCTCCAGGTGCACACTGGGCTGGTCTTCCCGAGGTGCCAATAGGCTGGGAAGCAGGAGGGCCCGTGAATGCGCAGTTTGCACTGAGCTCTGCTGGCCTGTGTGTGACTGAGTGCGTGTGTGCGTGCCGCAGACAGGCCTTCTCTGTCCCAAGGTCAGCGGGCAGTGTGGCCGTATGTTTCCACCAGCTCCACTCTGCTGATCTCCTGATCCCCTGTCCAGGGGACCCCACCGCCAAAGTAGAGGCGCTTAGAAGTTGACACAGAGCCATTCCGAGCCACGTTCTTCGTGGGCTGTCACTGTCACAGTGCAGTGTTAGTCATACTGAGGCCAACCCATTCTTTGTGTTTCGTTCATACACAAGTACTGGTTTTCGGATATAGGAAGGAAATGTGTTTGTGTGTTTGTGTGTGTGTGTGTGTGTGTGTGTGTGTGTATAATTCCTAGTATAAATCATACATTTATTTTTAATGTGTAGGCTTTTTTCAGAGATGGTTAAGAATTGCAGTCAAGTGTCAATATCCCAGCTTCTATACAGATATTTTGAAATGGATTGTTGATATTTTAATGTAGACAGAAGCAAAAAACAATGTATTTAAAATAAATATAAAATTCAGAGGGTACCAAAAAATGTATATGCATTTTAAGGAAGGAAAACTGTATTAAAATTGTAATACTCAATATATACCGATAGCAAAAGATGAATACAGGTCCCATTTGACTTCTGCAATTACAAGAGGTGTTCAAAGTGGTTCCCATCAGCGTCCAGACACTTCTGATTACAGTGAAGTACTGCTTGAGCCACGTTGACACAAGTGTCTACTTGTGTACATTTTTGGCACCCCTGGTATATGCATAGGATATATGAGGGAAATTTGGGAACTTGTCTTAGAATGCTCTTAAGTTGATTGTAAAAATTAGGTATAAGCAGGGAAAAGGGGTCAAATATATGGTGATGGAAGAACTGACTCTGGGTGGTGAGCATATAATGTGATGTATAGATGATGTAATACAGAATTGTACACCGGAAACCGATATGATTTTAGTCACCAATGTCACCCCAATTAATGTAATAAAATTTAAAAAAATTAAAATTAGGAACAAAAACAAAGAATGTAGTCAGTACATTCAGTTTGGGGGAAACCTTGGGGAATGTCATTCAAGAAGAACAGCTTCAGGAGCGTGCGCAGTGAGCAGCCCTGTAAGTGCGTGTGCTGGGCGATGGACGCCCCAGTCCAGCGTGTATGAATTTCAGAGACTTATTTTCAGCTGGTGCTCAGTGCTCCTCCCCCGCGTCTGAAGTTATTTTTGTTCCCGGAGCACGCCCCTCCACACTTGTCTGGTTGCCTCCGGTTCCCTCTCACTGGGACCAAGCTGGCTTCCTCTCTTCCCGTCCGTCCATCAGTGCAGAGCTGATTTGTGTAATAATCAGCCTTTCAGCAGCCAGCCCCACACTCGCCTAGTAATTAAGGCCAAGTGAAAGAAATGGCTTTGTTCTCCTGTCCCCAAGCTTGATTGCTGGCTCTCCTCTCACCTGAATTCGACCCATTCTGCATTGTGCCCGTGATTGCTGCCAGCGCAGTAATTGCAGTCCTGGCGGATGGCATTTCCATGGAGCACACTCCGTGCGGCTCTGGAGGGAACTGACAGAATTGATAGCTGGGGAAGCTCATCAAAGGTGGATTTAGGAAATGCCTGTGAGGAAGTGGGAGCCCGCGGCCAGATAGCAGAGTGTCTCCTCTGACATTTGCTTTTGCATAAGGACTAGTGCCTGCGACCAGCTTTATGGTCTGTCTGCAACCCCGGAAAGACTGGGTTTCGTGATTAGGAAGTGCTGTTGAGGTTCATTAAGGGCAGGTCTGGGTAATATCTTTTTAAAAACGTCCTTTGTTCTTTGTTTCTTAATGGGGGATCAGTCAGGAGATAAAATAGAGTATTTTGTCTACGAAATGTGTTGCCTAGAATTTGCATGTGGCTTAAAACTGTCTTAATTAAATCCCATTATGTGTAAAGTAGTAGAATTCACTGTTTAAAGAAACGTTTAAATCCTAGCCGTGTATAATTTAGAGCGGGTCAGGAGCACAGAGGTCAAGCAGTTGAACTTGGTGCTTCTACATGAAAAGAGCCGCCCTCAGACGTGGGTCATTCGTCCAACACCGTAAAGTTCATGAGCAGAGCCAGCAGGAGACCCATGTCTTCTAGGTGCTTGAGCGAGTTCCCCCGGACCTGGATCCCCGTGCCATGTAGGTAATGGGCCACATCTTACATCGAGTGTTCCTATACGTGTGTCCTATCTGCTCAGTTTATTCTCTGTCACTGCTGTCACCATGCACGTGGATAAGCAAACTTCTTTTCCTGATGATTCACTTTTGTTGAGACACTACTGGAGACGTGCTAAAGGGAATGGCGGAAGGGACCTCACGTGCAGAGTCTGGGTCGGACCCCACTGTGTGGGCGTGGACGGCTCACTCACCGTCCTCACTTGCATTTTGTCCACCATAGAAATCTCAAGTATGTGATAGTACAAACATCTTGTTATTTCTTTAATATATATATATATGTATTTTCATTTTCATATACATGTACTCAAAATGTCTATATTTTTCATTGGGTTTTATTATACAAATGGACTTTAAAAAATAATTACATGAAAGTGTGAAACAAGAATCTTCACAGACTTACTTATCAAGAAAAGGTACACATCCCGGGGTGTAGGCTGACACTCGCTGTCACTTACACCCAGTCACGTGGAGAAGGGTCGGCAGAGCCTGCTAACTCGTAGGGAGGCTGGGGCGGGTCCAGGGAGCCCTGCCCGGAGATGCTTATGTCAGGAGTGCTGTTCCAAGGTGCCTACAGCCCCTCCCAGAGCCAAGCCCCCCACTGCCCTGCCCTGCCCGCCCCCTGCAGCCCCACTGGCTCCAGGGCAGCTGTGCCCGCAGGGTCCCGTGGCAGAGTCTTGCCGGCTGGGGTCAGGCTGACTTCCTCCCGTGAAGGAGCGGCTCTCGTAGGCTTAGCGGTGCTTTACACATTATTCACCCATTTCTCCAACGAGCCGACTCCTGCGCACACTTCTCCCTTTTTGTTTCATTATTTTTGTTGACGTTCGTTGCTTTTGTGCATTTGTTTTGTTTTGGTTTTCTGTTGGATTTACCTGAGTTGATAGAAGACTGAAGCAAATCCCTTTTCAAGTTTGTGCCTTTTCCCCCACCCTCCAGAGTGGTTTCTAGTTATTTTCACTAAACAGTCTAAACAGAAACAGAACCCGGTTGTTGGGTGCTTCTGAGGCAGCTGCTGCCTGATGCCTGGGAACGCTGACGATGAGCAGGCACTCTCTAAGGCTCCGCTGGTTTTCTCAGTCCGTCCGCCAGCCTCCCAAGGTACATGCAGTCACCAGTGTCATTCCCATTTCACAGACCACAGAGCTGAAACCCAGAGAGGTGGCAGAGCTTACACCAAGTGCCCAGGCAGTGTCGGGCCGCTGTCACCCAGCCGGCTGTTTGCAGAGCCCGCGCTGAGCTCTGAGCTCTGGCATCTCTGAGCAGGATCCTGCTGGAATCACGACACACCTCAGGTCCCTGGGTCGCCCGTGAGGTGTGTGCCGTGTGGTCAGGCTGGCAGTGCAGCTGAAGGGAGTGGAGGGGGGAGGAGGGGACTGCCCCGTCACCTGCGCCATGGCGGGGTCTGCACGCGGGGTGCAGGCAGGACCCGGCACTGGCTTCTGGGACGAGCGCTGCCGCGGTCCAGACCCAGGCGCTCAAGTGTAGGATGGAATCATCCTGTGAAACAGTCTCAAATCTTTTGAGGTTTAAACATGTGCTTTGCCATCTAAACCCACCATTTTAAAATTTAGACATTTAAAATATGTCTTTGCATAAAAATAAACATCAGTGGGGTGGGGCTGGGGGGGCCTGAGGTGCTTCTTTCCATGTTTTCTTGTGATGTTTTTTGGCAACGCTGAATGTTTTCATTTCATAATTGGTGTGTGCACACCGCCTCGGGCTCTGCTCTGCTTCTCACGCACCATTTCTTTTGAATACTTATATGTGTTTACACTGAAAATATATCTATGACTTTGTTTATCGTAATTGCTAATTACGTATTTTGATAATATCAAAACAAGATTTCTTAGTGGTTACCCTATAGGTAGATATTAGCATTGTTTTCCAAATTTTCAAGCTGTGAACAATGTTAGTTTGATCCATATTGTTCACATAATGTCCCCCCGCCCCGCCCACCCCCCTACTATTCCTTCCTTCCAGTTCCTTCTCTTTCTCTCTCTTCGTGTCTCAAGAACTTAAATTATTAGGCAAAGATATAACATCTATAGAAATTTTAAAATTAAAATTTGTCAAAATGGAATTTTACCTTTGCACGTTTTTACAAATTTTAGCTATGTTTCCAAACTATTTTTTCTAGTGTGTATTTTGCAAGAAACTAAATCTGGAGTTTTGAACTGCCATATGTCGATAACCTTTACAAACAGCTACAACTGTGGAGAACATTTGCAAAAATACTGATCTTTACTGTATCACATCGAGGGTCTTCTGACCTAGTCATGACCTTACAGGGCCAGCAAGTACAGTGTAACTTCAAACATCCAGACTATTACTGCCTTTCAAGCTTTGTGGGCATAAGATTGTTTTTATATTACTATTAGAGCCGTGAGAACAAAGAAAGCTTTACGACTCGTGAGATGCCGTTTGTCTTGAGGTGCAGGGTGGGGTGGACACTCTGAGGCCAGATGGTGGATGGCTGGGCTCCTGGGCCCCCAGTGCCCGTGGGAGCTGGCTTCTCCACTGCTCCCACGCACCTGGCAGGCAGCCCCCGCCGGTGAGCTCGCCCTGGCGCCCTCCACTGTTGCTGTGGCTGCTTTTCTAAAACAAAAGGCTGATCCTTTCAGTGCCCTGCACGCAAGCCTGTGCCACAGCAACCTGTGTCCTGCAGGGTAAATGGAACCCCCCTCAGAACCTACTGTTCACACACGTCTCTCATCGCTCTGTGTTTGTGTCTGCTGTTTCCTCCTCGGAAATGCCCTGTGTGGCTTCCTCATCTCAGGTGACACCGACTAGTCAAAGCTGAGAATGTCTCCAGCACCCACAGCGGAGCCAGTTGCCTCCTGGGCGACCCCGAGTGTGCAGTGCTCGTGTCCACCGTGGTGTTTCTGAGTGGAATGCAGTGATCACTCACGATCCTCCCTCGTCCCTCCTCCACGAGGGCCTGGCCTCTGCTTGGCTCCTGGCTCCCGCTCGCTTTCTCTCACGTCTGCTTATGTGTCTCAGTTCCTGCTGTCCTGGGCTGAGCAGGTTCTGTGCTTTCCTGGTGTTGTGGCCGACAGCCAGGGGTTCCCAGACTCCTCGTCCTTCCCAGGACCTGCGGGGAGATTCCCCAACAGACAGTGCAGGACAGAGCACGGAGAGCGCCTTTACAGTCGCTGCAAAGTGTGCAATCGCCGCAATACTGTGCTTTAATAAATCGGGGCCAAAACATGCTTTGAAGTCTCCACCTCTCCCTAAATCCTACTTCCAAATCCTTGTAATCGCTACACTCTGGTGTCCTCCCTTGTCGAAAAGAGAGATTAAAAATGAGCAAGAGAGAGAGAGAGAGAAATATTTTTTTTAATCAGTAGTGACTTACAGTATTAGGTATCTTAGGATGGTTTGTACTTTATAAAGACAAATTCTTCAAAAAAGACTAATGCTCAAAGGCACGGGTCCCCAGTGTAAGGGTTTTGGAGGTTGGCCTGGGTCCTGCTGTAACTGTCTGAGTTAAGATCCTTCCCAAGCTCCTCTAACCCCATCCCACAGGCGGATGTGTCCACATGTGTCCTCTCCACCTTGCAACTCTGGTTGCCTTTCTCCCTGGTCATAGTTCCCCAGGTACAGTGGAGTCAGACTGGGATGTGACTGTCGCTCTGGAAGTGTGTCCCCCAGGGTCCCGGGGCCCTGACAGGATGGAGTGTGTGCGTGTCCAGTGAGCGTTCCCATAGGGCTCTGTGCCCGTGGGGAGCGCACCTTTCTGCAAATGCATTTCTCTCTGCAGAGTGAGCAGCGTCCCCGTGCCCTGTGCTCAGGGCTTTCAGGGACACAACAGCATCGTCATCCAAATGCCATCACCTGGAAAGGTTTGTTTCTGTCCCACAGCCTCCCCATCTTTCCAAGAGGGTTCTGTGCTCTGAGTGGTTGTGCCCCCCAAAAGAATTCACGTGTTGAAATCCTAGTCCCCAAGGCGATGGTATCCGGACGGGGGGACTTGGGGAGGTGGGGAGGCGGTGGGGTCACCCTCGTGAACAGGATCGGTGCCTTCCTAACGAGACCCCAGCTTGCTCCCTGGCCCTGCCCCCGTGAGGACACCCAGGAGGGCCCGCACCTGACGAGGCTGGCACCCTCATCTCGGGCTCGCCGTCACCCAGTCTGCGCTGCCTTGTTCTAGCAGCTCAAAGAGACTAAGACAAATAGCTGGTATTTTCCCAACTGACAATAATATTTAGGGGTACGTAATGTGTGCTGAGTACTTACACGAGTCCTCCCAGCATCGTGAGCCTCTGTGTGGCCAGGGACCCCAGCCCACTGACTACGACTGTTGTTAATGGCATCGTCGTCACTGAAATTCATCATTTAACACATCGCCTCTCTCCTGGCCCCTCATGATACACAGATGAACACACTCTGCCTTCAAGAAACTTGCCTCTTTTATAACAATAACAAAAGCAGCAGCAGAAGCAGGAAACAACTGAAGAGTCAGCTAGTGATGTCAGATGAAATGTGAACATCGATGTTTGATGTATGAGGATTGGCGCGAGGGTGCCGTGGTCGTAATTCACAGGGTAACGATCTGAGGGCCGAATGATCTGGGAAGTCTGAATACATAAATGGTGGGTTTGGATGGGACCGCTGGAAAACCGGTGATACTTACATAGAATAATGTGGACCTAAGTGAGAAAGTGGCCTCTGTTTTCCGAGACACAGAGAAAATAAAAGGTCTTCAGCCAAAGGTCACATAGGGCAGTAGTGAGACTCACGATTTAAGAGCTAATTTGTTACCAAGCTTTACAAGACCTTGGGAGCCAGGCTAAGGAGAATGGTTTTAGCTCCACTCTGCCTCTTCCCAGCTCTTACTAGCTAAAGCAGTGCTCTCTGAACTTGAGTTTGCTCGTCGGTCAAATGGGCGTCATTTACGATGTGTGCGGGGAACACTGTGGACTTTGAATTGTGATGAATAGGAGATGTTGTAATGATGATAACTGATTAGTATTGAGTTGACTTATTTCTGAGCCGTGCTATTTCAGAATAGAAGCCCTGGTTTTAAAGATTCTTTCCACAGGGTAGGAAGAGAAGGAACAGGGTTAGGGGCCAGGTGGGGAGGTGAAGTGAACCGAGCTCAGAGGTCATTAGAATCCAGACCTGGGTGTCTGAGGAAAGAAAGACCTGCGGGGTGGGGCCTCGATCGGGGTCTCTTTGGACATTGCTTGGTGGAAAGCTGCGATTTCTCTGGGAACCACTTGTCTCACTGCTGCACAGAGGACATGCGCCTGAAAGCCTTAGTGGAGGGGTGTACCCACTCTGCGTCCCCAGCCTATAGCATTCTGCCAGTGGTGCGTGCGTGGGCGTGCGTTCTGGCATCCTCAGTTCTCCCCCCCCCCCCCCCGCCACCCCGACAAGTGACGTCCTGCGGTGGGAGCTGCGACCCCCTAACCCTGCCCTGCGGCGCCTGCTGCCCCTCCCCTCAGCGGCCTCAGGTGCCCTGACAACCTCCGCTCGGTGTTATCAGTGCAATGAGCTTAGATTTCTCTGCGAGGGTTTTCACATAGTTGGGGCAGGGACCTGCTCCTGGACCTGCTCTGACTTGCGTGTCGTCTGGGCAGGTTGCTTAGTTCTCCCCGACTTCAGCGTCCAAGTCTTCAAACCGGCAGCAACAGCCCTATCTGTAGAGTCACCTTCATCTAACATTCAAAGGTCCAGAAGCCTCTCTGCGTGTGTGCTTGTTGCTGGGGCTGTGCCTGCGTGATAAATGCTGTCTCCCCGAGTGGCCATAGGCTCACAGCCAAAGTGACGAAGTGACGAGGCAGAGGGAGGCTGGGGGTCCAACTGCTGGTGGCCCTGTGGCTGGCGCAGGGCCGGAGGACAGTCCTTGGGTGTCCAAAGCCACCCTTTCCTCCTGACACAGGCTGAGTGGCCTTTGTTTTCATTGCCTCCGCGTTAATTTGCCTTTCTATACCATTTTGCTTAATCTGGGAGGATTTTGTTAAATGAGCTAAGATGATCTAATGGGGCCTAACTGTGATTTCTTGTAGCATTGTTGATTGGTGTGCAAACAGTAAGCAGATCCCAGGACCGGTGACAAGTATACTGTGAAGCAATGAATGCTTTGGGCTCTGGAGAGTTCAAGTTGCTTGTAATTATTATGTGACTTTGGAAGTATAATTTTTTAACCTGAATTTATTAGTCATTCTTTACAGTAGTTGATACATAACTTCTGAAAGTAGTGGTAGATATGTGAAACGATCGTCATGTTTTTTCAGTTTGTTTTGTCACATCAATGTTACATGAATTTCCTTTGTCAATAAAATATAAACAGAACTATTTAAGGCAGAACGTGAAAGTCCTTAGTCCTCAAAATCCCACTGCTTTTTCCAAACATAGCATCTGTTAGCCATTGTGTCTGGAGCCATCCTAGACGTTTTGCATTCATTTGCATATGTACACATGTAAATGTAAAATGCATTTTTGGGTATTGATTAGCATTGGTGTGCATATGTGGGCAGCTGTATGTGCTGCTCTGTGCCATGTGTTTGTCACTTCCAGGTACGTCTTAGTGACCCTGCCGTGTCAAAACATAGTCAGCAATCCTAGATCACTTATAAGAGCCCCACCTGTCCACCACTGATGGCTTCCGTTTTTGACTCTACATGGCTGCATTGGGCAATTCCGTGCACCTGTGTGTGCACGCCTGTGACTAAATCATGATTGGTACAGGAGCTGCGACTGTCACGTGATGGGTGCACACTCTGAGTCGTGGTGCACACGGCCAAGATCCTGAAACCAAGCTGGTTTCCTTCCCTTTGCACAGTAGAGGCTTGCCCACCGCCTGCCACCTCACCCAGGTAGGCTACAGCCTCAGTGCCCTTTCCTCTGTGTGGGAAGCGCTCCCTGAAAGTCCCCGTGGGAACCCCTAATGGTGCTGGTTCCAGAACCAATGAGATAGTGGATTTATAGCCGGGTCTAAGCCTAGGAATCCCTAGTAACCCGAGGGTCACTGAAGCCCAGATCGTGCATATGATGCTTTAGCTGTAAAAGCTCGAAGTTGCAAGGTGCATTTCCCGGTGTCCTGTTACGTTGTCAGCTAACATGCTGGCCTCAGTGGTTCCTTGCTAAGAGGTTTGGTTGACACTCTGGGAAATACTGAGGTTGGGAGGGCCATGTTGGGGGCGTGGGTGCGGTGGGACCTTCTAAATTGTCCAAAATACATCCCGGTGCTCAGTATCCGAGGTCACTGGGCAGCTGTGTGACGGATTCGATTCAGAACCCAGAAAGGCCTGGCGAGAAGGTGGTTCTAAAATCAGTACACGCTCTTCTCGCTTTCTGCTACTGCTCCTTCCATACCCTCGTTCGGTTACTTCTCTGACGCACATTCCTCTTCCTTGTCACCTTTACTTCTGGTAATGATCATCGTTCTTTTCTCTGAAAAACTGGAGTGGACGTGTTCTAAATGTCATCGCCAGCTGGACGCTGAACACCTTCTCCTGAGCATATTCTAGAACGGAGACTGTAGGCAGGGTGTGGTCCACTAAACTGTATTTCATGCGGCACCAGGGGACTCAGCCCCTCTGTTGAACACGGAAAGACTGAAGGAGAACCCTAACCATAACCCTAACCCTAACCCTAACCCTAACCCACTGCATTCCTGCTGGCAAAAAGTGCCCGTCTCAACCCAGCTGCTGAGCTCGATTCTACTGGTAGGTAGAGACCAGGCGGAAACAAGCGGAAGGCAGCAGGCGTATGTGCAGACCCATGAGGACACCCGCGGCCAGGAGGGCACCTGGGGACCAGGAGGGCGCACGGGGACCAGGAGGGCGCATGAGGACCAGGAGGGCGCACAGGGGCCAGGAGGGCGCCTGGGGACCAGGAGGGTGCACAGGGGCCAGGAGGGCACTTGGGGACCAGGAGGGTGCACGGGGGCCAGGAGGGCACCTGGGGACCAGGAGGGCGCACGGGGGCCAGGAGGGCACTCTTCTCTGCTGAACATTATGCAAGCCCAGTGTGACCACTGCAGTGCACACAGGACCTTCCAGAGAGCAGGTTCCCGTTCAGACACACAGAGGCTTGGGTTCAGGGAAGCCAGGTCAGGCCAGAGGCCTATGGGTTTGCTCCTGGACGCTCACCTGAGGCTGCCTGATCCTCCCGTACTGGGGGAACTTGGCCAGCTCTTCCTGTTCCGTGGTGTAAGTCTGAGGAACAGGCACTGTCAAAACAGCCCTCATTTGAACCAAGTTTGCATAAAACATTTAGGAAGGAAACAAGAAGACCAGAACCATTTCCACTGGCAGGTGGTCCTGCAACCATGACCCAGGGTTCCAGAAGGGAGGCGCGTGTGTCATTTAAGCATGACTCGGTGAATCCAAAGGTCTCTGACAGCAAGAAATCGCAGGGAACAGAGACGCAGGGACAGGAGTGTCCACAGCTCAGTGAGCTGACACCTGCTAGAAAGGTCACAGAAGCCCCTCCTGCTCTGGGCAGGGGGAGGGGCGGAGCTTCCAGGCAAGAGGGTGCCCCGGACCTCCTGCTCTGTCATCAGCAGGGTGCTGCTAGGCGCACCTCTGGGCAGAAAGGCATTTGTACGCATTCCTTGGTGTCACTTAGCCGACATTCCAAGCTGTCAACGTGACCCGCTGTGTAAACAAACAGAGGTGACCTGAGCAAATTCACAAATGAGAGGCGGGCACTCCCAGTACAGATTGTTCACTGGCCCAAGAACTCGCAGCTGTGGCAGCATTGCAAGGCACTGGGGACTCAGGATTCTGGAGCTGAAGGAGACACTTGACATTTTTAGCCCAACCCTGTTACTGTCAGACAGTAACCTGACCTTCAGAGAGTTCAGTGACTCAGAGAGTTCACACCAATATTGGCTAATATGGGTCTTGCTAATCTAGAACTACTGCATAAATATGACAGTGGGTATATTTAATATTTCATGCAAAGAATAATGATATTTTTAAACCATTATATAATGATTTCCAAATCAATAATGTCAAGTTTTATATGAGGCTGCTGTAGTAGATTCTGATGGAGAGAGCAGGTCTGGATTTCAGAAAGTTAAAGTAACAGAGGCCAGTGGCCACAGATGTCCTCTAAGCACGCACTTATCTTCCGTGGGGCGCAGATATGGGGTTGCTGCATGTACGCGGCTCCTTAATCCTGCGAGGACAGTGAGCGGTGGGGATGGTGTCGCCATTCGTCCTGGCGGGCACTCACTTCTGAGTCGAGATGATTTGGAGGTGCTGTGTTTGATAGGACGATGTTTGGGGTGTCTGCCTGGTAGGAAGTGACATTTACAAATCATGTTGTACATGGAAGAAAAATCAGCGTTGAGAAGAATTTCTTGCATTGTATCATGTGTACGTGTATGTGCATGCAGGTGGGCGTGTGTGTGTTGAGTAGTGTCGACAGGAAAAGGCCACAAACCATAGTTCTCCTCAGACATTTTCTGTTATAGATCATCGTATTTGCTATAAATAAAATTGCAAATCATAATTTGTATCAAAAGCTTAATATATTTAGAGCTATTACAGAGTAACTCTGAATTAAAATCTGGACTTTGACACGAAACACACTTACTAACATTCTGTTTTTCAACCTTGATTTTTCAGGGTAGTTTAAAAACCTTTCTAGCTCCATGTGTATATTTCTAAATTATTCTGTTCTTTATGTGTTTGTCTTGGTAAATTCTTGTTAGGGGAAATAGTAAAATTTGTCCTGCTTGCGTTTTGCAGGCTGCCTGTGTATTTCGTAGGCAATCGTGCGTTGTCTTATTTCAAATCGCCCTTGCTAAGTGCCCTGAGTTTCCTTTCTGGCGAGGTACCGGTGTCTTTTAGATGGTTTAGGGTAGTGCTGGTGGAACAGCAAGGAGGCCCTCGGGCCTTAGTTTGCCTGACGCACTTCACTGCTGCCCATTAATACTTCTCAGTCCCTGCCCCGACTCAGTGTAATGAGGGCACGGAGCTCGGAGCTTTGTGCCAGAAACAACGGCTTCAACGACTGAGGCAGCTCGCCCTCTCCACGTCCTGTATTCTAGTTCATCTCTTCTTTGTAAACAAAATAAATTCTGTCTCTGATGGCAGAGTTTGAAATAATCGGGGTATTTTATTTTCCAATTAGAACAGTCAGTAGTTCCTAACACGCAATATTGCAGAAAATCTTGATGGAAAGTTAATAAATTCTAAATTCATATTAGTGGAAATAATGTCTTTTGTTGTTCTACTAAAACAAAATTGAACTGACATTTGGAGCCACCCTTGTCATCACCAGATTATATTTTGTTATGAATGAAGTCGCATTATTTCCAAGAAATAATTACACATCTAAAGTGTTTCTCGCTTATTAAATTGTTTCTTAACTGCATCACAGTGTTAAAAAAGGAGTAATCTTACAAATTGACTGGTAATTGGTCCATCTAAGTATTAAGAACACTTAGTTTTTTTAGCTTCAAACCTAGACTTTGAAAACTGCTGAATATCTTGTATTTTAGAGTAAATTAACTAAATGTTTAAAAGCGTTGTCTGCTTGTCCATGACGGCCTCTCATGTCATCGTTTACACATTCCTTAATGGCAGTTACCTGTCTTTAAACGTCACTCTTTGTTGTAAGTACAGTAACACTAAGGAGAGAATTCTTGTCAGTCTCCAGTTACGTATTATATTGTTGTGTTGTTGTTTTGCCCTTTAGAAAATGAACCGGAAGGAGAACTGGTGACAGCATGTTCGGTGGGCATCTCGGAACTCTGACGGACTGAGGGAGGGAGCGACACGTGACGCAGACCGTGCCCTCCGGCCACTGAGTTCAGGTACCAGGCCCTCAGCTGTCTCGGGAGCTGGCCAGGGTCCTATTCCTGTGCCCTCCCCACTTGCTGCTCTGTGTCACTTCTCAGCTTCCTGCTGTCTCCTGGCTTCTGGGAGGTACTTAAAATGTCTATTGTGCATCGTCTCCAAACAGACAGTTCATGGTGAAAAGACCCATTTGCTGTTAAATTAGGTGATACATATATTGTTCTTGCTACTAGAGCTCCATGGGGCCGCCAAGGGGTGGGCATCCCTCTGGGCACTGTGAGGTGTCCTGGGGTTGCCAGTGAGGAAGTGGTATTGGACCCTCGGATGGAAATGTTCCATTTTGAGTCACTGCAAACGAAATCCATGCTTGCTGCGGAAGTAACTGATTAGTAAAGCCAGTAATTTTAGTCAAGTTTGCTAATTGTGGTTTGGAGGTTTGGGGTGGGTGTTGGCATATGTTGAGTGATTGCTGCCCGAAAGGACAACTTTGCAGGGACTCACATAGGCTGGGATCCACATGATTGTACAGTGACTACAACCCTACCTCTCAGAGTCTCGGCTTCTGAATGTGTGCATGCAAATGCCTTCAAAAGCTGTGGTATGAACATGTCAAGGCTCACATTCAGGAGCCTGTTTTACCACATGACTTTGCTGGTGAAAGAGTGTTTTCTTAGGGTGCTCTGTGGGGAAGCTCGGGCATGTCTTTTAAAGTTCACTGTGTGATAGTCATTTGTTTGTCTGCCGACTCCCCCATTCGTCTGTCTGGTAATAGAACTACTTGCTGCTACATGGAAATTAGAGCCTGGGATTGTCTTCCATATGCTGCAGTCTTGTGAGTGCTGCAATCCTTAGGAGCTTTATGAACTGCTATAATAGGTCACAGTTGTTCTAATTATTTCCTCGACTATGCCCTCTTCACTTTCTCTGAAGAAACCCACTACCCTCATTGGTTCGGTTTGAGGAAGGCATTCTGTTTAATTGTCATTTCCCTGGAATTAAAAAAAATAAAACCTGTTCACACTGAGTGTTAAACTCATACTTTAGTTTAAAGTCAGTTCCGGTTTCTAAATTGTAGGTGTTTCATGCATATAGGCTGTCTTGTTTTATCTAATCTCGTTTAGTTTTAGTCGTAAGTTAAAGAATGTGTAATGCGATATTTTAAAAGGCTTTAATATTTAAATGTAGATTTGTTGGTATTTCTGGCATGGAGTCTAGTGTTCACATTTAAATGATGATTATCAACATACTTTACTATAAAGCATTCAAATACAAATCTTAACATGAATGAAACCAAACAATAAGCTGGTTTTCAAAGAAAAATCCTTGTTTATACTTGGCCTTGAATAGGCTTCTCAGTTGCAGCGTCATCACGTGTGGTTTTCAAGGTGGACAGGCCGGTTGGACTTGTTCAGAGAAGGTAAAGAGGTACAAGGTTCAGCAGACACTGATCTCCTCCTGTGTCGCACTCTTGACCAAAACCTGTCCACACATGACCATACGTGTATGTGTCTTGAACACCCAAGCAGCCCCTGGAGTCAGTAGATACTTCTGGGTGTGAGATGATCTTTACGGCCTCCTGACAATCCCCTCGGCCCTCAGTCAGTCAGATGACAGGAATAGCAACAGCATGACCGTTGCTGCGTGTTCATTTGCGGGTCTTGCGCGTGTGTAAGTTCACTCAGTCTTACTGCAGGTCAGCATGTCTCAGGGGCAGAGTTGTGGTGATGGTCTCACAGTGGACGGTCAACGCGAGACAGCTGCACAGAGGTGCTTATGCGCATGTGTGCACCCTGTACATTCCGGGTACTTTTGATTCATTCGTTCTTGAAAGTCTGGCTCTGGGGGATAATGGGCATTTATTTGCTGTGTGTCATAAATACTTCAGCCCATGGGGATGAAATCAAACAGTGGACTGAAACAGATGGGTATTCAAAATGGGAATCCTGATGTGTTGTGACAGTGGCTTCTGGGAACAAGGTACGACTCTTCCCATGATCACCTACAGATCAAAAGTGTGTAAATCATCACATTGCATAGATCAGGGTGGGCACATTTCTGTGAAGGGCCAGGTAGTAGATGTTCCAGGCTTCGTGGGCATGTGGTCTCTGCAGCAGCCGCTCAAGCCTGCCATTGTGCCAGGAGAGCAGCCACAGGCAGTGTGTGGACAAATGGGCAGCCTGGTGCCAGGATGCTCGAGGAAACCTGCAGCTACGGGAGGCACCCTCGGGCAGGGGTTCGCTAGCCCTTGGTAAATATGTGAATCAAGAGTTCCTCAATTACCCTGTCATTTTTTGAAAAGAGCATATAATTCTTACTCTCTTTCCAAATTTCCTTACTCACAAACTCACTCAGCAGCATGTAAAGTCGTCGTCCGCAGGCGTGTTGCTCCACTGACGAGCACGTGGCTTATGTGGGAGCTGAGTCGCCAGGCCTGAGCTGAGACACAGCTGTACAGAGCTTACAGGAAGGTTCTGTGAGCGGACGTCAGGGCAGCGTCCAGGAAACCCGTCGTATTTAAAGAGGAGAGAATTTTCTAGTATTTTCATGTCTGTACGAACCGTTCTGCCAAGGAATATCCTGAAATCATTCTGAAAATTGTGTGGGATATACAATCTAATCAAACCAATCTCCAGGGGTATTGTCCCACGTAGACACACAGGAGGTACGTGTGTCAAACTCCAAACCGAAAGAGGACATGTCCCATAGAGTGATTAGTGGTGTCCATACACAGTATAGGAGCTGGGCTACTGTGCAGGGCACCTCCACACAACTCGGTAAAATGTCACCCATCAGCTTTCCCCAATGCTCTGTAAATCCCAAACAAAAATGCAGGGGACATAGGGAATAAAACACCAAATTCAAAAGAGAATTATTTCAAATTGCAATAGATCATCCATCAGAAGCATGAAGAAGGGGTTAATCTTGGAAAAAGACTTTAATGATGCCATAGGTTATTTTTCTAAAAGCTATTTTATGACTGCCTCCAACTTTTTATCTTATTTGGGATGTGAATTAGTAGCATAAATCATTTAGTCAAAATCCAGAACATTAATTGACATTTCCACTGAAATGATTTGCTAGAATGCATATATCTTTAAAGCAGATTTTGATAGTTAATAAATTATCTCAGACTACATCAGAATAGGAGATAATGAACAGAACAAAAATGGCAGAAGCACAATCTAAAGATGTGTGCTCCTGCCTTGTTGCCCTAAGTAGTTAAGAAAAGAAAGGTCGGCTAGTTCCACGAGTAGTTTAATGTCAAGTAGAAATTTGGGTAAAAACTTGGAGGCAGTCAGACCAGGAAACAAACCCTGATGCTAGCATATCATTTGTGTAATTTTGGAGAAGTTATTTAACTCTTTGAATCTGAGCCTTGGTTTCCCCATCAGTGTCATGGACAAGATAATTTCTTCTCAACGGGCCTGCTCTAAGGATTAAATGAGATATAAAGCACTAATATTAGGCCTTGAAACAGAAGCTAGTTTAGCACCGTTGAGCAGCTGTGCTGTTTTTGAAATGGGCAGTGGACTCCCCTTATATCAGACAGCACTGGCTCTGTGTGCTGAGCCGTGGCTGTCAGTGAATGAATGAATGAATGAATGTACCTCGGGAAGGCTTGTAGTTACATGTTTATGATACATAAGGAGCTCATAGAGAATTACCTGGTCTGAAAGGTAGGGTGCAGAACTTTCTCCCATCCAACTACTAACCAGGCCTGACCCTGCTTAGCTTCCGAGATGAGACGAGATCAGGCGCGTTCAGGGTGGTATGGCCTTAGACAGGTGCAGAACTTTCTGTGCTGTGTCCCAACATTTATATAACAGAACCATAGTTAAATATGTTTGTGCATGAGTATTTACATACATGTATGTCTTGGGGTTTTTTTTAACTGGAGGGTGTCAAAGGTGGTAGGAAAATTTACTTTTCACTTTTTGCCGTTTCCTGGTGAGTGCATGTATTACTCTTTTACATGAAATCCAGTGCATTTGCTTATGGTTACCATCTTTGGCCTTTTCCATCAAACACCCTCTTACCTGAAGCTTTCTTGAACATCCATCTTTACTTTCTGCAAATGCCACAGTCAAATGTACAAACTCTAAGCCCACTGAGTTGAAGTCATCTATTTTGTTGAGTGTTTCTGATTCTGTTTCTTAGAGGTGCAAGTGAAGGGAGGGTACCCTGTTTCCCCGAAAATGAGACCTAGCTGGACAGTCAGCTCTAAAGTGTCTTTTGGAGCAACAACTAAAATAAGACCCATATTATATTATATTATATTATATTATATTATATTATATTATATTATATTACATTATATTATACTCTTATGTGTCTTTTGGAGCAAAAACTAAAATAAGACCCATATTATATTATATTGTATTACATTATATTACATTATATTATATTGTACTCTAATGTGTCTTTTGGAGCAAAAACTAAAGTAAGACCCATATTATATTACTTACATTATATTATATTATATTATATTATATTATATTATATTATATTATATTATATTATATAAGACCCAGTCTTATAGTAAAATTTTCCTATAATTTTATTAATATTAAAATGTTACTATAAGACCAGGTCTTATATTAATTTTTGCTCCAAAAGATGCATTAGAGCTGATTGTCTGGCTAGGTCTTCTTTTCGGGGAAACACGGTAATTAATTTATACCTAAAGGAAGTAAATGCCTAACTTTTAAATAAAACATATTGTTGAATAAATTATTTCAAGTGTCATCCATACACATAAATTTACAAGTCTGTGCATTTATGTAACATATTTTTGAGTCAGACATCGTGGATATAAATATGGAATCATAGAATTCTGCCACAAAGCTGCTCACGTTTAACTGTTTAATTGGGAGTGGAATGCCTGTGCACATTTCTGACAGACATGGGTATTTCCAGCATCTCACTAGCATCTGAAAGGATCCAGTGGTTTGAGAGTGGGAGCAGGAGAGGATGTGGGGTCCTGTGAGATCAGGTTAAGTTCTGTAGATCCTGAGAGACCATGGTGATTTTAAGCAAGGAGGAGACATGAGCTGACCTTCCCTTGACAAAGACAGTGTGAAGGATGGATTGGAGGGGCTAGGCAGGGGACTCCAGGCAGTTGCTCAGGTGCTCAGCCAGGGCAGGGCTATGTGGACGTGGGGCTGTGAAGCAGAGTGTGCCAATCAAGGCAAGATGTGGACTTGGTAGCACAGCCAACTGGGAGGAGTGATTGTGAAGCACTTCACAGCACAGCCAGGGAAGCACTCGGTCTCTTGGAACCTCAGTTTTTCCATCTCTAAAGTAGGAGCATCTTTTCTGCTTGTTAGCATTGATGAAGAAGGCATAAAATAATATATGTAACACATAGTGCGCAGTGGCTAGCACACAGCTCAAATCCTTAACTTACAGCGATTGTCATTAATTATAAAGGACCACGGTGTACTAACTTTCCTGTAAAAGATTAAGGCAGAAGTAATCCGATTTACATCTGTGTTATGCTTTCTGTTATTCAAATCAAAGTGCCTTCACTTACAATGCAGCTGTGTAAAAAATGAAGAAGTGCTCTATGAACTGATGTAGAAAGATTTGAAGAACAGTTTGTTAAAGAAAAAAAGCAAGATGCAGAAGAGCAGAAATACAAACACATATATTTGCTTGTATTTGCATAAAATTTCTAGAAGGATAGACAAGACGCTGATAGATATGTTAATGTGTATAGTTAACAATACAGAAACAGACAGGATTAAGGGGAAGTTTTTATTATTTTTATTCACTCATTCATTTTTTATTTATTTTTATACCATGTGAATATAAACGAAAGAAGGGAGCAGGGAGGGAAGGAAGAAAGGATGGAAGGAAAAGATGGAGGAGGGAGGAGAGAGGAGGGCCACCAAGAAGCTAACGGAGGAAATGAATAAAACAAGGGACAGAAGAGTTCTGGTCAAGATGGCGGAGTAGATATATGCTGTGCTGGCCTCCTTCCAGACTACATGAAAATTACACCTAAACTATAGAACAAACATCACTGAGAACTATCTGAAGTCTAGCTAAACAGAGTCCTACAACTAAGGATGTACAGAAGAAGCCGTGTTGAGACTGGCAGGAGGGGCAGAGATGAAGAATGGGCTAGTCTCACACCCACGTTTAGCAGTTAAAACTTGGGAGGGATATCTCAGCTTCAGAGGTACCCCTGAGGAGCAAAGGGTCCCAGCCCCACATCAGGCTCCCCAGTTATGGGGAAGAGAAGTCCCTATAACCTCTGAATGTGAAAACTGGTGGGGATGGTGGCTGAGTGAGATAGAGGGCGGCTGGAGTGTCAGGTGATCCTCTTAAAGGACCATGCACGGACTTACTCACTGATGAATTCACTTACTCTGAGCTCCAATGCTGGGGCAGCAGCTCAAAAGGCACCAGAGACATCCGGGAAGGAACTGAATTGCCTGGCTTCCGGGTAAGGGTTGGAGAGGCATCTTTCTCCCAGACAGAGGTGCTGGCAGAATCCATTGTTCCTTTGCTGAACCCTCACCCTACACAGCTGCATGTGCAGATGGGTGTCATATCTGAGGCTCCATCAACCTAGCTAACAATGTTCGCCCTGCCCCGGTGATTCCCTGAGAACCCCTCTCACCCAACTTTTGTAAGCCCATCCAAGCTGCTTCCAGGGGCTTTATCCTTACAAATAACCTGCCTTGGCTCATACTGTGGCTTTTCCTAAAATCTCTTAAAGGTTCACAAACCCCAAACAGCACTGTGCCCCATTCCTCTTGCTAAGCAGCCCCAAGCCTGGCATGAATGGCAGCCAACCTCAGTTCACAGCTTAGCCTCTTTCAGGCACCTTCAAGCCCAGCACAAGTGACAACCATCTGCAGGTCACTTTGGAGCTCATACCATGTGGCCCCAGTCAGGGCACAAGCAGAGACTGAACTTGGCCTGCACCAGAAATCCTCCCAAAACCAACACACCTGGTGGCCAGCTTCAGACCACACCAGCACACCAGCCAACCACCTCCACAAATGACACACAGGGCAGGCACCAGGGCCTCACTCAAGTGAATCCTCCTCCATAGGGTCAGCCTCTGCACAACAACTCCTGCACTGTAGTCATGACCAGTCCTCAAAACCAGTCAGCCTGAGGGTCAGTCCCTCTCAGTGATGTGCAAACAGCAAAAAAAGGCTAAACTACAATAGGAGAGCACAAACAACCCACACAAGGGATGCACCTGGAGCACCCAGCTCATGTGACTAGGGACACTGTGCCACTGAGCTCCCCCAGGCCACTTACTACCTATGGCCACTCTACTAAGACCTGGAGACATAGCAGCCCTACCGAAAACAGAAGCAAACACAGGGAGGCAGCCAAAATGGGGAGACAAAGAAACATGTCCCAAATGAACAAACAGAACAAAGCTCCAGAAAAATAACTACACAAAATGGAGGCAAGCAACCTACCAGATGCAGAGTTTAAAACACTGGTTATAAGGATGCTCAGTGATCTCAGGGAGAACTTCAACAAAGAGGTAGCAAATATGAAAATGGAGGAAGAAAACATGAAAAAGAACCAGTCAGAAATGAAGACTACAATAACTGAAATGAAGAGTACACTAGAAGGAATCAACAGCAGACTAGATGAAGCAGAGGATCAAATCAGCAATTAGGAAGGTAAAATAGTAGAAAACACCCAATCCAAACAGCAAAAAGAAAAAGACATTTTGAAAAAGGATAGCTTAAAGGGCTTCTGGGAGAACATCAAGCATACCAACATTCATATCATAGGGGTACCAGAAGGAGAGGAGAGAGGGGAAGGAATTGGAAACCTATTTGAAGGAATAATGACAGAAGATTTCCCTAACCTGGCGAAGGAAATGGACATACAAGCCCAGGAAGCACGGAGAGTCCCAAACCAGATGAACCCAAAGAGGCCAACACCAAGACACGTCATAGTTAAAATGGCAAAGGTTAGAGACAAAGAGAGGATCCTAAAAGCAGCAAGAGAAAAAAGCAATTAGTTACCTACAAGAGAGCCCCCAAGAGACTGTCAGCTGATTTCTCAACAGAAACTTTGCAGGCCATAAGGGAGAGGCAGGAAATGTTCAAAGTGATGAAAAGCAAGGACCTACAACCAAGATTACTCTACCAAACAAAGCTATCAGAATTGAAGGACAGATAAAGAGATTCCCAGACAAGAAAAAGCTGAAGGAATTCATCATGACCAAACCAGTATTACAAGAGATATTAAAGGCACTTCTTTGAGAAGAAGAAAGAAAAAAGATGAAAAATATGAATAAAATAGCAATGACTACAAATCTATCAACAATTACTTCAGTGTAAATGGATTGAATGCCCCAATCAAAAGTCATAGAAGGGTTGAAGGGATAAGAAAATAAAACCGTTACATGTGCTGCCTACAAGAGACTCACTTTAGATTAAAAGACACACAGAGACTGAAAGTGAAGGGATGGAGAAAGATATTTCATGAAAAGGGAAACAAACAAACAAGCAAAAAGGCTGGGGAAGCAATACTTATACCAGACAAAATAGACTTTAAAATAAAGGCTATAACAAAAGACAAAGAAGGACCCAGTAATCCCCCTTCTGGGTTATTTATCCAAAGAAACCCAAAACACTACTTTGAGGGGACCTGTGCATCCATATGTTCATTGCAGCATTGTTTACAATGGCCAAGATGTGGAGGCAGCCTGGGTGTCCACTGATGGAAGAATGGATAGAGGAGGTGGTACATTATACAATGGAATATTGCTCGGCCAGGGAAGGGAATGGATTCTTCCATCTGCGGCAGCATGGATGGACCTGGAGGGGATTGTGCCGAGTGGAGTATGTCAGACAGAGAAAGAGAAGGGGCGTATGATCTCACTTATATGTGGAATCTAGAGAACAGGATAAATGAACAAACAAAATAGAAACAAGCTCATAGATACAGAGAACATTTTGATGGTTGCCAGATGGGGAGTTGGGAGGATGGGTGAAATGGGGAGGTGATTAAGAAGGACAAACTGGTAGTTACAAAACAGTCATGGGGATGCAAAGTACAGCACGGGGAATGTAGTCAGTAGTATTGTGATAACTTATGTGTGGTGTCATGTGGGTACTGGATTTATTGGGGGGATCACTTCATAAGTTGTATCAGTGTCTAATCTCTGTGTTGTATACACCCGAAACACGTATTAGGTTGGTGCAAAAGTAATTGCGGTTTTTGCAATTATTTTTAACCTTTTAAACCACAATTACTTTTGCACCAACCTAATATTGTACATCAACTGTAATTGAAAAATTAAAAAATATATATTTAAAAACAAAATAAAGAACAGACAGAAATTCTGTCAGAATCCCTATTTAACAATGTATGTATATTAAACACAATTACCTTTTAATAAATTTAGTTTTTCCCATGGCTTGTAGTGTCTCATGCATGCTCTTCTTTCTGAAATCCTCTAATTTAAAATTTGTTTTACAAAATGTAAAATGAACTATATGATTGCTTATTCACTTATTCAATAATAAAGTTATAATTGAAAAGCCAAAGTTTGAAAATTATTAAAAGGAAGTGTTTTCTAAAACATTCAGGAAATAACTGTGAGGTGACAAAAACATGGAAAAAATAGCAGTGGCCATAAATGAATTTTTTTAGAATAATAAAGGGGAAGTGATTTTATATCTTACATTTTATACCATAAAAGAGCTACAAAGAATATATTATGGATGACTGGCGAGATGTGGATATGAACTGTGTATTTTATTATTAGAACAATAATAAACTTTCTTCTTGTTAAAATTACACTTGGGTTAGGTAGGAAAATGTTTTTCCCCCGTTGGAGACAAATGTTGAAAGATTTAGGTGTGAGTAGCCATGATGTCCACTACCCACTTTCAGAAGGTTCAGAAAAATGTGTGTGTGTGTGTGTGATCATGGGTGGGGTGTGTGTATCTGTGTCATATGCATCTGTGTGTGTGAGAGTGTGTGCATATTGTATGTGGGTGGTGTGTGAGAGAATGTGTGTGTGTGCGAGTGTGTCCATGGGGAGGGTGTGTGTGCACGTGTGGTTCAGGTACCCCTGCCCCCTTTACTTGGCAGTATGTATAATATGGTCCATGAGAGGACAAGGTAGCCTTACTGCATCCATTTTTCTTAAACATTTATTTCTTAACATTCATTTAAAAATGTCACAGATAAAGGAGACAAACTCCCTTACTATTCAAGTAAAGATGAACTGTCATCTCGTGGAATGTTCTGAGCTGGTTCCCTTGGGTCAGAGAGCCATCCTTGGCATCACGTGACAAGCCCTGAGCAGCCCTTGTTCCCACAGGAGGACAAGGCAGCCCCGGCACTCGGGAGCCCTCCCCAAGGCAAAGTGTTTCCTCGACACAGAGCTGGGCTGAACTCTGAGTACGAGGCCCCTGGAACCTGTCATGTTGCCATGGCTCGTTTGGTGCCGGTTCATTAACATAAGCTTGAGCAGAGCACTCAGCATGTGATTTGCACACGTGGAGATGCAGTTGTAAAGGTCCCAATGCTGTAATTCCCTCCTGAGAAAAGTGTGTTTGCTCTTCTGAAAATTTCACCTGTCAGCTGTCCATAGCTTATCTCTTTCTCCCACATGCTCTGAAATCACTAAGCAAAATGTCAAAACTTTATGAACACCATATTTCTTTTAATTCATTCTCACCCAGAAAACCAAAGGGTCGTTCGTCGGTCAACAGTTCTTGAGCAGCAGCTGGCTGTGAGACATTCTGCTAGGTCTCTATTACAGGAAAGTAAACGGAACTGAAAAGAGCCAATATTGACACCTGGGTTACGCAGAAGTCAGGTGCTGAGGACCTCGGCGAGCTTGGACCCACACAGCAAATGAGGTGAGGCCCACAGAGGCCGTGTGAGGCCGTGTGCTTTGTGCCCCAGTGGACAAGCCGCCTGCACCCAGGCAGGTGCATGAAGGGAGGCGTTCGGTTAGAAACCAAACAGAGCACAGATGGTGCCAGGCACTGTGAGCCTGCACAGGACTCATTGGAAAGACCTGGAAAAGCAAAACCACAGGAAGGAAGACATGAAAAGAAGGAAGAGGGAGGTAGAACATTAAAAGATAAAGAATACAAACCTAATTCTTTGAAAAAACGAAACAAACAAAACCTATTTACCTGTGTGTCCTCGAACACCCCTGTACCATCATTGCATCATTATAATAAACAATTACCGTAATTAGCCAGATTCATCAAGGACTAAATCATGCTTACTATTGTTTGTTCAATATCCAAAATAGAATTATTTACATAAAACATGCATACAAGGTCTGACAATTAAGTTCGCAAACTTGTGACAACAGTGTTGCTAACCTTTTTTGATATCAGAGGGATTATTCATGATGAATTGTACCAACCAGACAGTTAACCAAGTTTTCTATTTGGAAGTGCTGAAAATGCTGCATGAAAACGTTAGACAACCTGAACTTTTCGCCAACAATTCATGGCTCTTGCATCACGACAATGCACCAGTCAGTTCACACGGCACTGTCTGTGAGGGAGTTTTTAGCCAGTAAACAAATCGCTGTCTTGGAACACCCTCCTTACTCACCTGATCTGGCCCCAGTGACTTCTTTCTTTACCCGAAGATCAAGGAAATAATGAAAGGAAGACATTTTGATGACATTGAGGACATCAAAGGTAATACAACAGCTCTGATGGCCGTTCCAGAAAAAGAGTTCCAAAACTGCTTTGAAGGATGGACTAGGCACTGGCATTGGTGCATAGCTTCCCAAGGGGAGTATTTCGAAGGTGACTGTAGTGATATTCAGCAATGAGGTACGTAGCACTTTTTCTAAGATGAGTCCGCGAATTTAATTGCCTGTCCTCGTACATCTTAAATTATAAAAGTACGTGCATCACTGTAGGAGGACATTGAGGCTGTGTTTACTGCACTCAGTGTCGTCCCAGGATGAGAGTCCACAGGGAAACACATTCGTGCTTCTCAGTGAACATGACAAGTGACCAGCGTGCTCTTTCCTACACATCCTGTCATGTTTATACCTGGTCACATCCCCGTCTCTGTCAGGTAGCCTCTGTGACCCCTTGCCAGGCTCAACCAAAGGATGGCCGCATGGGGTATCACTCATCTTGTTTGTGTTTTTTTGGGGTTTTACTTTTCACTACCACAAGCAGAGGATACAAATTCTATTTCAGTTATAAATCTTCAAAACTCCTTGTCAGAAATTTGCAACTAATGATTTGCTCTTACAGAAAACAGAAATCAGTGTACCTTGAGCAGGCAGGGTCACAGCTGGCAGTCTTAGCAATTGTGAGGGAGTAGTGAGGTCCCCCACCCCCAGAGCTTGGAGAGGTGGCAAATCAAATTACCCCAAACACCTACCAAAGTAGAAATACGCGAAGCCACCTGAGAGGGATAGAACACTCCCAATGTCTGTAAATTTACTGTCATCTGAGTGAGTTGGGATAGACTGGGCAACTTAACAGGGGAACCCAGAAATAAACTCAGAAAGCATAACAATGAAAGTTTATTTCCTGCTCATACAGCACCCTGAGGCAGCTTGCACAGCCTCTTCACTCCGGCGTGGCCACCTGGGGTTTGTGGCGTTCCAGAAGTCGGGGGGAATTGCGGGAGGGGCCGGGCTGCAGTGTCATTAGTTGGACGTCAGACACCAGATCCCAATCCCGCCTCGAGGGAAGCTGGGAACAGAGATCCCATGGCTATTCATGGGGCACAGGGAGAAGAAGCACACAGAGGTACCCCGCACCACGCCTGCCGCCCTCCTACTGCACATGGGCAAGTCCACAGCTGCTTGGGTCCCTTGTCACTCTCTCTTGTCCCACCCACTTCTCTTACCCTGGCTCGATTCTGTCCTCATAAATGTCATTAACAGTCTGGCTCCCACAGCAGGTCTGTCTACCAGGAGGGGACATGGAGCTTGCTTGTCTTCAGGTCCAGATGTCATTTCTGTTACCCTCAGATGTGTTCAGACTGCCTCTCCCCTTAAACAGTGGTTTGTGAACTTGAGACTTAGCTAATGAGAGTCCATCCTGAGTAAACCCCTTGCGCGTGCCTGCTGTGCAACTACAGACATGAGTGCCTGACCCTCATTTTCCAGAAAGGGCTTTCGGGACCACCCACCCTAGTCACCGCCGTGCTTTTCCTCTCTACAGATTTATGATCTCATTCAAGACCCACGTCACAGTTTGTAGGAACAGGGATGTATAGGAATGTCTGAAATAAATCCACCACAGATTCCTATGCACATGGTGGAGAGCTGCTGCCTAAGCCACAGGCGGGTCACCAAGCCAGGGAGCCTGCCTCGGCCTCCTGGAAGTGGGCCTCCACGTCAGGCCTACGTTGGTACCGCAACCCCAAGGAGCCTGATTCTTATGTTGGTTTTAAAATTTCTCATTTGTGACCTGGAAAATATGATTACTCAGCCTTCTCTTTAAATTTTCTTTTTGCTTTTTGTCTTCTTATGGAACACTCAACACATGCACAAGTGGCGGGGAGCCCTAGTTACATGTATCTGAGCCTCAGGAATGTGAGACTTGTTTCTTCTGTGCCCCTACTCATTCTCCTTCCCCAACCGTGGGTTACTTTGCAGCAAGTCCAAGTTAGTGGATAATTTTATCTGTTTTTACCTGTAAATGCTTTGGTATGAGTTTCTAAGATATAAAAGTTCTTGTGAAAGCATAACCTTACCTATCAAACCTTAAAAAAGTCTTAATTGTCCTCAGATATCCAGGCAGGATTCAGAACTCCCAGATTATCTCCCAAATGTACTGTTATCGCCTGTTTGTCTGTATCAGAACCCAGGTGAGGGCCACGCTGCGTCTTACTGATACGCATCTTGAAAGCCTCTTGACCTGCGTAGTTTCCTCCCTTCTCCTCCCTGCCTGTCATTACCTGTGTGTTGTAAAGCTGGCTCATGTGTCCTGTAGAGCGGCCACAGTCTGGACTTCGCTGATTTCATCCCTGTGTTGTCCTTTACTATGTCCCTCTGGCCCCTGCGCTGTCTCCAGTCTGGTGCTTTGATCGGAGACCTCAGCCTCCTCAGAGGTGACGTTGGGGAATCTTCCCCTTCCATGATAGCGAGAAGAGTGTGTGTGCAGCAGGTGGCATTGGCTCCCTTGCTGTCACGTGGCGTCTGATAGATCCGCGCGCGTTGTCCAGGTCGTCACCTGAGCCATCTGTGAGGCAGTCACCCAGCAGCCTTTCCACCGGACTGTTGTAGTGGTCAGTGAGCCATTACCCAGACCGAGCATTTCCTCAGGTTTGCAAAATTATGTCCCCTCCTTCTTTCTTCTATTTGCTGGAATACTTTTACATAGAAAATGTTCATTTATCAACTGAAAATCCTTTTGTACGAGGTGTGATCAAACAATGTGGTGAATGTTTAAATTTGAAAACTGTATTACTACATCTGATCTGATGCACACCTGTGCACCTGCAGTGTAGACGGGGCAGCACAGTTGCCCAGAGTGCAGAGGGCGTGAGGGAAGCCCGCTGTGCGGAGTCGGCAGTCGCGAGGGGCCCAGGCCCCCTGAGGAGGGGACCCTCCTCTCTGGATCTTCAGTTCAGGCTCAGAGAAGCCTGCTGACAGCCCTCCTGCTTCCGGGAGCGGATTCCAGGGCAGAGGCCTGGCTGTGCCTGACGTCCGGGGCCGCTATCTCTGTGCTGGCCTTTGGCCAGAGTGGTCCCTCACGTGGGACAAGAGCAGGCAGACTCCCTTTCCCGGCAGCAGTCGTTCAGCAGTTAGCCTAGACGTTCCAGTGCAAAGGCTGCGCCTTGCCTGGCCAGTCCCAGGGCAGTGGTGGCAGCAGTGACCGGCTATGGGGCAGGGCACACCGAGGTCCCTCACTCCCCACCCTTGTCACAGCGAGGGCCCTGGCTGCACCTGCCCCCCAGCACTGAGAGACACAGGGGTCCTGAATCAGGCCCTCCTGTCAAAATCAGTGCCTTTCCATCTGGTGTCAGGGTGGGGAGTGGGGTGTGTGTGTGTGGTGTGTGTGGTGTGTGTGTGTGTGGTGTGTGTGTGTAGTGTGTGTATGGTGTGTGTGTGGAGTGTGTGTGGAGTGTGTGTGGTATGTGTGTGGAGTGTGTATGTGTGGAGTGTGTGTGGTGTGTGTGTGGTGTGTGTGTGTGGTGTGTGTGTGTGGAGTGTGTGTGTTTGGTGTGTGTGTGTGTGTGGAGTGTGTGTGTGGTGTGTGTGTGTACATGCATGCGCACAGGGTGGGACAGGACTGGAAAGGCAGAGCCGTCTGAGTAAAGGACTCCTGTGTGCTTCTAGAAATCAATCTCGGTCCAAGTGAGGACAGTGACGCAGCCCATCTGAAGGCTGCTGCTCTGAGACGTGTGACTGGACCAGCGTAGGGCCTGTTTTTGACAGGTGCCTGCAGGCTTGGTGAGGAGCAGCCCAGGGATGACAGCCTGGAACATGCAAATGACTGGTGAGGCAGCTTCCTGCCAAACGTGCTGTTGTTTCAGGGCTCCCTGTGAGTCTGCCAGACTCTCCTTGCAGGCTTTTTCTCCAGAAAACAACAGCAGGGGAGCAGAGAAGCTTTTCTTTTTTAAATGTGCCTGGCAAGAGCCAAGGCGTGTGTAAGATTGTCTCACTGATAACGCTCTGAGCCCCCTGGCTGCGGACACATTGTGAGCTGGGTGTGTCGCTCAGAGCTCCGGCTGGCAGGACGCTGTGAGGAGGGACAGGTGAGCTTCCGCACTGCTGGCACCCCCAGAATGGACACGGTCACCCCCAGGAGAGGCGGCAGAGCGGGACAGGACGGGGACCCAGCCTCAGAGCAAGGACCCAGCTGTGGAGCCCCTCAGAGTTCAGTGCCTGACTCACATCTGAAGTCTTCATGGTGTTGATTGACGCCTCTGCAGACTGCACTGGTTTCCCTTTGCTGCTAGAGCTCAAAGTTTAGACAAACAAAACTCAATCCATTCATAAGAGGCACCGACTGCCGCATACAGATGCCCCCAAACTAGCCAGAGTGATAACAATCTCTGCACGAAAAGTCTTAAGACACTTTGAAGACATTCCCCACCTCCGCCCGTTCTGTCACACCCTCTGTTGTCCCTCGTCCCCTCGCTGCCTCCTTAGGTGTTGGGCATCCCAACCTCCGCCTGCCGCACCCAGCTCTGTGCGCTGTGCGCGCTAGATAACCTCTGCCACTGTCTGAAGTACTCCCCAGGCGTGAGGCTCATAAGTCTGCACCCCAGCTCTGTCTGCTCCATCTAAACTCCAGGCTGTAGCTATAGGAACATCTTGACCTTGATATTGCTCAGAGCCCTCACACCCAGAGCCTGAGTGTGGGAGTCACCCTTCCCCTGCAGACTCCGCCCAGCGCTGTACACACTTGACCCAGGGATGTCAGCATCTTCCAGCTGCACAAGCTGGAGTCACGTGGTGTCTCCTCTGTCATTCAAAAGGTCATCATGCCCTTCTGACCTCAACCCAAACACCCCCCAGCCCTGCCACTCACGCCTTATTAGCATTTGATCACCTGTCACCTGGATCTCCGAGGCCTCCTCGGCTGTGTTCGCTGGTTCCTCTTCTGTGCTCCTCAAATCCTCCTTCCCCTAGTTTTCACAATCCATGTAAAATCTGAAGTTCTCCATGCTGCTCTCTGTTTAGAGTCTTTCAAAGCTTTCCTATCACTGATGGGATTGACTTCCTTCATAGGGTCCGAGGTTTATGGTTATCTGGCCTCTGCCATCTCTCCAGCTGCCTCTTCACACCATGTGCCTAAATATTGGGGTTCAGCCACCTGTGGAGCCCTCCAAAGAATTTGCTTCCTGACTTCTGCCTGGAATGGCGGTTTCCATTTAGCCTTTACTCCTTTACTGCCGTTAGGTCATCGGTCACCTCCTCTCGGCCCTGCCATCTCCATGTCTGCCTGCTGCCCCTCAGACTGAGTTTGGTACTCAACTTTCACAGCACTTGTTTCGAATATCATAATGCATTTCCTGTATCATTTTGTGTTTCTTTTGAATTCCAGATGAAAGGCTTTGTTAGGGCAGCGAACGAGTCCGCCTTCTGCTTTTGCCCCTGAAGTCTGTAGGGCCTGCCGTGCGGTCCGTACGCGCAGTTCTGAGTCCTGGCTCAGTACTCTGTAGTATGGAAAGTACTGGGAGTACTGAGTCTGAGGGTGACCGTCTGCCCCTGGCGCCAGTTCTCTGAGGAATCACGCCTGACGGGATCTGCGCCTGGCTGCTTCGCCATTGGGATTTCCTCCCTCTGTCCTGTTTCAGAGAGAAGACTTTTGTGATTCCAATACCGGTATTTGTAAAAGCAGTGGCCTCTTCTCACTGTGCTTTATGGCTCTGCAGACAAAGCTTAATTGTTTTGTTTAAGCTACAAGTGGTTTTCTCATTGAACTCTGACTGAGTTCAGTGAGAAACATTAAAGCTGCTTAAGTTATAATTTCTTCCTTTGAACATATTCAAAGAATGATTTCTAATGAGTTGTCTTGGACAGAGTAGAGGTTTTGTTTTCAATTTACTTACTTTATGAGTGTCGGTGTGTACTTACTACAGTCGTCTCCCCATGTCCATGAGGGGTATGTTCCGAGACTCCCAGGGGATGCCTGAAAGCTTGGATAGTATCGAACCCTAAACATGCTATGTTTTCCCTATACATGCTTACTTATGATGAAGTTTAATGAATAAATTAGGCACTAAAGGATTAACAACAATAACTAAACAAAATAGAATAATTGTAACAATATAATGTAATAAAAGTTACACGAATGTAGTCCCTTGTTTCAGGGGGTCCCTTGCGGAAGTCCTTGCCTGGGCTCAGTGCTTTCTGTGCAACACATGGCCGTCAGTCAGAACACATTCCCTGTCGTGTCACATCCCCTCCACCCACACGGTCAGAGCCTTTTGCATCTTAACTAAGTGCTATCATGACTGTGGCCGTAACTTCTGCAGTTTGAGGTGTGACAGCAGAACTAGCACAAATTCCGTTTTCCTTCCTGATTTCACGGACAGAAGACTCGTTCTCACCGTAGATCTCAGCACCCTCAGCACACGATTTTCTTTCCTTATGAAGCCGAGCGCTTTCGCCTTTCACTTACAGGAAGCCCGTTATAGCTTCCCTGGCATATCCGAAATGCCACCATCACTGCTCTTGTGCTTGGGGCCGTTATTAAGGAAAATAAAGGTGACGTGAACACAAGCACTGTGGCACTGTGACCATCCATCTGATCACCGAGGTGCCTGCCCAGTGGCTACGGGGCAGGGAGTGGGCGAGGAGAGCCCACAGGGAGGACGCTGGGCAAAGGGACGAGTCACGTCCCGAGTGGGACAGAGGCGGACAGAGCGACATTTACTAGCGTGTCTCAGACCAGTGCACAATTTAAGATTTATGAATTGTTTATTTCTGGAACTTTCCATTTAATATTTTTGGGCTGAAGTTGGCTGCGGGCAACTGAAATCATGAAAAGTGAAACTGAGGATATGGGAGGACTTCTGTATAGCATTTTCTTCTCTCATAAACTTTACCATCTTGTCTGATATTAGTCCTTAGAGCCAGGCCTTAGAGTTTCTCTGTCTCCCTTTTCCCCTTCCCTCCCTCTCTCTAGCTCTCTCTCCATTCATCCTTTCTTCCTTCTTTCCTCCCTCCCTCCCTTCCTTGAAGGCACTTCCACCACATCAGAAGCCTGACTGTATATCTTGCATCTTTGAAGACAAATAAGACTGGAAGTGTTAAGGCATTAGGATGACTGACATAAGGAGCTCCAGGCGCTCGGAGGGCAGATATCTTGACACTGTTGGGTTAATGCTCAGAACAAATGAACATCATTGTGAACTGTGGTGTGATTTCTACGGAAAGATTCAATTGTGTCAAAGTGGTGGCTGGCTAGGCTCTGTTGGAAAAGAGCCCAACCTGCCTGGGATGGGGCACGAGCCGGCAGGCATTGCACTGCAGCCTCCGCAGCTCACTTTGCAAGTTAGATGTTGGCTTCTTGCTTTCGGAGTCACCTAACGTACTGCGGCAGATGGACAGCTACACTCTGACTTTCGTTTTCTCACTAACGTTAGGAATGATGTTAGTCTTGGCTTAGTTGTAAAACACCTATGTCACAAAGGTAAGATAAACCGAACTGTCGGCACATCCGAAGTCAGTGCTGTGTGGTCTGTGTGTCCTGGTTCCTGGAGGCGCAGCACAGTCGTGGGAAAGTTGCCCTCACACTCCCCGGGGAGTATTAGCCTCTACCAGCTGGTTTCTAAGGGCCTTCTGCCTCCAGGGAGCTCAGTGGCTCCACCACTGCTCCTCCTCCCTGTCCCTTCCCGACTTGACAATGCAGAGGACAGTCAGTGGGACTGGAAGTGATGGCCTGGACGGGAGATGGTGACACTGTAACCCCCACCATGAACTTAGAGAGGGAAGAGCAGGCGCAGGCTCAGGCGCCAGCATGGATGTGAGGGCTGCCGCGGGCGGGGCTGGGCTCAGGTCGCAGCCTCCTTCACACACAGGCAGTCGTCTTGACTCATGCAGTGGCGCTGTCATCGTGACCCCACTTGTCCTTTTAGGTGAGAGTAATGGGACGGTCTCTGTGGAACCGCCCCCAGGAGGGGCCGACGCAGCTCCCGGGAAGAGTCCAGTCGAAGGGTGCCTGATGGCACTTATCTCGTGGTGGATTTGACGGAACTGAGACCAGGGAGGAGGCAGTCGGGCCCAGTGTGGGCAGCTCGGCAGAGGAACGCATGTGGGGGCCGCCTTCAGGTGCCGGCCGAGCCACCGGCATTCGTGTCCTTGGGGCAGGCGAGTTCCCTCTGCCCTCCCGGTATGCACCTCTGCAGCTGGACCTTTACAGAGTGGCAGGGCAGCCCACAGGGCACGTCCTGTCCTTTCGCCTACTCCATACGCTTCCGTCCGGTTGTGCAAAGACACTTTCTTTCCTTTAAATTCCCGTTGACCTTCCGGCCTCTCTAGGGGTGATTTCACGTGATGTTGATATGTTGCTAAATTAGCTCCTTTCTGAACAGAATTAAAACACGAAGGGGAGAAGGAACAAGAGACAGGAGGGAGGGAGGGAAGGAAGGAAGAAAACATGCATAGAACAAAACTAAGGGAGGTATTCTATAGGACTTTGTGCCCTCTCGGTTACAACAGCCACCAGAACATATCACATTATCGAATGAGAGTGAGGCTTGTACCAGCTGATGGAACCGACCAGACCAAGGAGGAGATGGGCTCCCTCAGTAAGCCTGTGACCTAGTAACAAGGACACAGTGTAGTGTTCCTTGAGTGACACATATGCCACACAGAAAGCATTCCATGGTGGCAGCATTCACCCTTTGGAGAGTTACACTGCATTAGCTTAGCACAAGCCTTAAGAATCCATGCAGTGAAAAACCTGTTCTGCATTGTTTCCCTTAGTGTTTTCAGCCTTATTCGACTCTAGAATGTTCTCCGTGGAGTGCCCAACAGCCAGTACTTTGCAGAACACGGCGCTCACCTTCTCCATGTGGTTTCATTTGGGAACTAAGGGGAACGTGATTGTACTCAAACCTTTTCTTTATGCCTTTAGTAAAGCGATCATTAGATATTTCTGTCACTCTCCCCAATACTGGAGATAATTTGTTCAGGCACCAGGCAGCGTGGGCTTGCTGAGCCCCTGGCGGAGGCGAGAGGTCTGACCTGCCTCCAGGAATCAGAGGTGCGCCCACTCGGGTGGCCTCTCGCTAACGGCTTCCAACAGATGTGTCTGTCAGACTCTAAAACCGACAAGCTCAGCTGTATTTCAAGTTTGTGGTGTCTGTGAAAGGCAAAGTGCATTAACATTCAACATTGGAAACGCTTCTAGGAGGCAGTCGGGAGCCATGCACTGGGGGGGGCCTGTGTCCCTGAGTGACAGTGAACTGCTCTCTGGTGTGGGGCCTCCCAGGTGGACGGGCTACCTGCCACACACCCAGGTGGCCCTGTCTGGGACGCAGGGTCAGCTCTCAGGAAAGGCTGGCAGCCTGTCGGTGTGCTGTCCTCCCTGAGCTGCACACTGTCACCCCCTGGCGTTGTGGGGTAGAGCCCCAGTTCCTTTGGAGTCACTAAGACCACGAGCTGAAATTTCCATGGCGGACCCATGGCTTCTGCTGGAAAGGAGCTGCGCCTGAGCAGAGTCAGCTGTAGGCTCTCGTGACTCATTCACCCTTCAGATTCCACAAGGACAGACCCCGCCTGGGGCACAGCGGACAGGGCTCCTCACAGAGAAGGCGTCCCCGTGGCTGTCCTCCTGAACCCCTCCAGGGACCTGGAGCCCAGCAGCCGGCGGGCAGGTGCCAGCATGCACTGTCTGGGACAGCCTGAGTCCTTCCAGGTTCTGTTTAACATGCACACCGGTGCATCCAGGCTGACCTGTCTGTCTGATTGTGTTACACGTTGTCATCAGAAGGGGAGCTTCCACAGGGAGCGTGATGTGGCCATGGAAGGCTCGTCTACAGAATGCCAGTCTGAGAGGTTTGCGAGGCACTGAAGCTTTTCAAGCCTGCTAGCAGCTGGAGCTCAGCTGCAGCTTCCAACCATGTTTGAATGCTAATAACGGCAGTCCCCAGTTGTCATGGAATCTCAGTGCTGAAAAACACCATCTCCGTGCTGAAAAACACCATCTCCAAGCCATCCGTAGGCTTCGGTGGCTTCGGATGGGAAGCAGCAAATATCCTAGGCCCTTCTTTATGTACGAATCGCCTATGAGCCTTATGTTTTAGTGCTGTTGGATGTGGAGGACGTTCAAGGTCATGCTGGGCACTGCTCAGAGTTTGGATGCTGAAGCGCCTAAGGACCATTTAAAGCGATCGCATGGCTAACGTGATCCCTGTGTAAGTGGGTGCCAGCTCATTGATGAATCTAGGACAAACACAGGAAGAAAATGAAGAGAAGGCTCGGAAACAATGGGAAGTGTTTACTATTCAGATCCGCTTGTTAATGCGGCATCATTTGTATTGTTCCTGAACCCCAGCAATGTCCCAGGACACGCTGAGCCTGCTGGGACACAGGGACAGCTCACGGCACTTACAGATGTGCCTTTCTGCCCAGTTAGCCTCGGTGGTCAGACGTGCATGCGTGTCCCGCGGCGGGCATCACAGACCAGGTGACATGGGCAGTGGCTGCCATCCACTCCTGTTACCCAGATGTCACTCCACCGTGGTTGTGAGAGCACAGTTATTTCATTCTGATGCCAAGAAACCATCACATCTGTTTCCTTGATGTTTAAGGGAAAAGATGCACTAATCTCTAAACTGAATTACATAATATTTTGTAAAAATTGTTTGAAAAAACATGCAATACTCTGTTTTTACCCAGTAGGGCAGCCTTCTGGGTTTCTATGTAACCTGGACAATAGTCGTTAGAACCAGCCTCAGGCGTCGCCAGGTCCCAACACCACGGTGCCAAAATCTTCTCTTCACAAATTAGAAAATAAGCTCCTCCATACGGCAGGCTGTCGCCATCAGCAGAGGGGCTGGACACACACTTAGGTTTGCTTGTCTTCCCAACAGAAAGTGTGGATGTCGTCTGGACAGTGCTTCGTGTTTTGCAATGACCATTTTATAAAATCCTTGCATGGACATCTCAGACTTATTTAAACACTCATAAGTTGCTTTCAGTTTTAAGCCAAATTTATTCACGTAATTATGGATATGTATCAAAACCTTATATTAAATTCTATGTATTTTTAGTATAGAAGTATATTGCTGAGAAATACATAATACAGTGGTACCTCGGTTTTCAAACGTAATCTGTTCTGGAAGACCATTCGAGTTCTGAAACGTTCGAAAACCGAGGTACCATTATATAGTTGATAGATTATATAAATATATTGATAAATATATATTACCTAATATATAAAGATATGTATCAGTATATTATACACATAATATAATAAATAACATCTACATATTTACCTAAGTAGTTTTATATCTACCCCAAACCATTATTTCAGATCTGCTTTTCTGGCAATAATTAACTGTGAGACAAAGGTTCCTCCCTTTCTTTTCCATATCATCTTCTGCCCTCTTCATTTCAAACCTGCTATAGCCTCCTGAACTTTTTCTATTTAACTCTGGCCCCAAGAAAACCCTTTTTTCCCACCAGACTATTGCAGAGGAGCAAATTCAGAAACAACAGCAGGTCGGAAACCATGAAGACAGGACCACTTCTGTAACATTGTTATCTGTAGTGCTATTTAGGTCTCTGTTTCCGGTACAAAAGGGCTGGGGTATTGGAAAGGGCTGTTAGAAACACTCGGAGAGAGTGTGTTGCTTAGTCCATTTCACATCATCAGTGCCACTCCCAGGGCCCGGTGGCCCTTTGTAAAACCTAGTTTTATTTTGACCTACTGATCTCCTCAAAGGCCATTTGTAGAGTGGCTGTGAGTCCGATGAGACCACGCCTTCTGAGGTTAGCACGTGTGTGTATATATGCGTGTACATGTGTAATGTCTTAAGAAAGCAAATATTAAATTATAGTTCTCACGATCAGGGCTATTTTGCAAGTGTAATCATTATATTTTTTATCCAGTAAATTTTCTCATGTTTTTCTAGAGCAGATTTATAGGAATAATTACATAATTAAAGGCGTGATCCATTATAACCTTCAGAGTTTGCAGGCAGGGAAGGGTGGCATGTCACTGAAGTTGTGAATATTTATTTTTCACCTAGTTAGCTATAGCCGCAAGACACTGGCTAACTGGTAAAAGTCTATTAAAAATTAAAAATTTTAAAGCATATTGTAGATTTTCTTGCTCCTTTGGTCCTTGAGAAATTATGTCATTAAATGTAAGCGTATGAACAGAGGGCATTTCCACCTTCCAAGGAGGCTGTCCACTGCAAGTTCATCAGAAAGGTGGGCCTTTGAAGCCCACGGTGGTTTCCATTGAGCTAGGAATGAAACTGTCTGCAAACCCCCAAACCAGCGCACAAGTTTCCTTTTCCACTTGACTCCCGATGTTGATAAACCGAAGTATTAGAGATTCAGCATGAGCTTCGTGTTCTCCAGTCTCGCTAGTCAGTCGACTTCTCCACGTAATTACTGAGCACAGATTTGACTATGGAAGGAGCAGCAGTCGATGGTCATTTGAGAGGCATGTTTGTTGCCACGCAGCACAGAGTGTGGTCTTGTGCAAGGCACGGCTCCTGTCCAGCCCGGCTGACAGCCGTAAGGTAAGATGATGGGCCATCTTGTCAGATGGTGGGCTGATACACTCCATTCACGTGTCCTCCCTGGAGAGTGTCCGCACCGTGGTGGTCAGGGGTGGCGCTGAGAGGGACATGAGGGGTCGGAGCAAACCTGCTGGTCTCCGTCTCACTGGGATGCCTGTGACGTCCTCACCCACACCAATGCCTTCCAGGCTGCAGGTCCAGCCAACAGAGCTTCCGATTGGACCGAATCTGTTATGTCACCTCTTCCGTTGTGACACCCCCACACACGTGCTGCCCCTCGTGCACACGCCAGAGTGACTGACCTCTGACGCCCACACCGTTCTTAGCAACCCACACAGGTGTTGGAGGAGAACAATCTCCAATACCTGGCGCGTGAGGGAATGCGACTCCACACCCTGTGAGTGGACCTGAGACCCTCAAGGAGAAACTCACATCTGGGAAGCCTGAGTCATACGACTGCAGGAACCAGAACCGCGCGAAACAAGTGGGCCACGGACAGGAGCCGGGTCTGAGCTCCCTGCCACACTTCTGTCCCACACAGGCTTTCCCTGCTCCCAGCAGCTGCCAGTTTCTTTCTTCAGATCACAACCTTGGTAGATGTTAGCAGGATTCTCAGTGTGCCTGTGTGTACTTCCGCTTGCAAAGCAGTGGGAGTGGGGTCTGTAGCTCTCCCGTGTATGCAGGGCTCTCTGTAAGGTGGTCTTGCACGCAGATGGGGCCATAGCACCCAGTCATCTGTGGGCATCGGGCTCGCTGTCCAGCACGTCCTGGGCTCCTGACTGGCCTGCAGCGTCCGCACGTCACGGTGACCTCACAGAGACTGAGGTGGCGTTCCCTTGTGTGGGTGAAATAAGTAGCGTGGTTCAAGCACAAGGGTTCCATGAAATGTCTGCAGAGTGAGTGACACACATAGCACCTGTGGCACATTGGAATTACAAGAAGAGCCATACAGAAGGTGGTGGGAGAAGGAATAGCACGTTAGGGCAGGGCAGCCTGCCACACAGCTGCTGTACCCGTGAGTGTTTGAAGGTCGGTGACTTGGTCCTTTAGAGGACGGATTTACAAATAACAACACAAGGTGAGATGTTAAACCTAGGAAGAGATTCACACGTTCTGAAATTTAAAATTGGCAGGACAGAAATACAGTAATCATATTTTGTGTTGTGCAAAGAAAGCATAAACTTTTAAGAATAAATAGACAAAAATAACCTTTTTATTTTAAAGGAAAGATGTCCTTTCATTATATTGACCGGAAAGAAGACATTAAGCTTTACAGTAGAAAAGAAAAACCTCCAAATTTCAAAGTATTAATAACAGATGAAGATGGGTGTGTGTTTTTTACTATAAATCTCCAAAATTCACTCAGCCTCCCTACCTAGAAATTCTGCAGTGTTTCAACATTTTTCTGAGCAAACAGTTTCGGAACTAAGATTTCACTGTGGTTCACGGAGTACTTTCCGGTATTTGACTGGAAATCAAATTAACGTGGTTCTAGCTCTCAACTTATTCAACTGTCATGGCCCGTGCAACTAATGGCTATTTGTAAAAATCAAACAAGATGTAAAAATCCCCAATGAATGAGGGTTTGTGATATACCAAAGGATATCATTAGCCCAGGAGGACTTTTTACAAGTCTTTAAGGAGCTGTCTCTTCTGATGATGTCAGGTTTCATCAGGAAAGATGACTTACATTTAACAGTGGTGCCCAGGAATGTCTGGCAGCACTTTCGCTCTGAAGGCCTCACAGGTTTCTTCAAAATTAGGAATTTGAACCTGCAGGTATACGTGTGTTATGGCAGGTGATTACACACTAGGAGGACATGAGCACGATGCTTCATTTTTGCTATGACAGATCCCCTCCTAATGTAGTTTGTATGATACTTCACGTTGTACTTTACAACTTGATTACGCGATGCAGAAGTTTTGACTGATCCTGGCTCCCTGCCCTGAACGGTTACACATAAAAACAGAACAAACGAAAAACAAAAATAAACCAACAAACCTGAGGTAATTCAAGCACACTTTTCTTTCTTGACAATGAGTGAATTTAATCGAGAAAACATATTTTTTTCTCACAATGATAATGCCATTTTGCCATACTGGGAAAAGATAGACGGTATTTTATCATTGTTCTGCTCTGCTCCGTGTTTAGCCATAACATGAAAAACAAATGTTTCTCTTGTGTAAACATGGATTCTTCCCAGGTATTCTTGAGGTCCTATACATGCCTATAATTTTGTATGTGCATATTTCTTGCCTCTATTCTTCCTGTAGGCTACTGTTTGAATAATGACAATGACATTTCAGGACTAAAGTTAAGACCCTAGGCTTCACGTCTGCCCTCCAGGCACTGGCACGCTGGTGGTCAGGTGGCGTGTGGGAGAGCAGTGAACACCTGTACGCCTGCAGTGAAGTCCGCACACCTGCCTGGGCCCATGTCCAGATCGGCACGCCTCCCACTAGAGTCTGAGCTCCTAAGAAGAAGGAAGGTGTGTGTGGAATGTGTGTTCACAGCACTATCCCTAGTGGGCAGAACTGAATGTGGAAGGGCCTGTGCAGTAGACGGAGCACACCCACTGTCGCCGGCAGAACAGCTGTGGAGGCTTCAGGACGTGGCAGACCTCGTGCCAGGCAGCTTCGGAAGTGACGTGGGATATATTGATGATTTCTTTGGACACTGAAGAAAATCTGAGCAGTAAAAACTACATAGACTTACTAAAAATGGAGGTTTTGTAGCCAAAAATGAATAGAGAAAGAGCATGTATTGATTTTAAACCAACAAAGAGATGGGTTATGCTGACAGTGGGGGACTCTCCCATGATTGACGTGCAGGGTCCTCTGGAGAGAGGGGATGGGGGAGGTCATGTCCCATATCTCCATCTCTCGCAGCTGCTCCTCAGAGCTGAGAAACGCATTTGCCTGTCAGGAAGATTCTCAGGCTGGGCTTGAAGAATTTAACAGTTTCCTGGGTATCAGACCTGATCTTGTTGGTGAGAAGCGGAAGAATTGAAATTCTTCACTCTTTGCAACACATTAACTCTTTCAGGCCACAGGGTGTCTGAACTGCCTACTAAGAGACCTGAAGCAGGGATTTGCCTTCTGGGAGGAGCAGGTTACTGTCCTGCGCTCAGCAGTCTCATTTTCTCCATCAGAAACACAGATTGGAAGACGTGAGAGCAAGGAGCCTAGCGAGAACCCCACAGCTGGCGGACGGGAGTGAAGGAGGACTCGGTTCACCTTCTCTGGCCACCTGATCCCATTCTCTCTGATCCTTGGGCAGTTTATTGATGATTGCGTGCTATCACCACTATAATATATGCATAAATTGAAGCTTTCCATATGCAGCAAAAGACCTAACACCCCTCTATCCATCCACCCACCCACCCATCTATCATCCATTATCCATCCATCCATCCATCCATTCTTGTATTCAATTAATGAACATATTACAGGGCTTCTCATATTCTGTGATAGATGGTAAAAAGGAAAGTTTCCTGCCCCTGCCAGGTTAACAAATTAGTAGATTGCACAGACAATTAATAATTAGAATAAACTCACAAATGCATGCCAGCGAGAGGCTAGGGCGCTGGGAGAGCACGGCTGGAGGGCCCCTCTGTCGGTCTAGTGCAGCAGAGCCTCCCGGGATTACCCAGGAGCAGAAGCCGATGGGAGGGGCCTGTGCAAAGACGAGAGCCTGCGAGCTGGCGGCTTCCTGAAGAAGCGGGAGAGGGTCCTCCTGGGCAGACAGTGCTGTGTCAGCTGGTGAGGAAGTAACAGGGTGGGAGAGGCCCTCCTTTGAAATCCACACTAAGGAGTTTGAACTTTAGGCCAAGGATGAGGGAAGATGTGATTGTAAGCAAGGGACAGGCCCAGTCCCATGCGTTTTCTAATAAGAGCATCCCAGCTTCCATCTGGGCCAGCAGATCTGCGGGAGGAGATGGGAGACTGTGAGGTCTCTGGGCCCCTTGCAGCCATTTGGACAAGGAAGTAGGTGGTCTGGACTGAGGCAGAGGCAGCAAAGCCATAATGGACAGTGAACATTCCCTGGTGACGTGGAAGCAAAGAAAGCGTGATTCCCAAGTGTGACTGAGCCTGAGCTCCTGGAGGCTGGTGATGCATATGACTGGGGCATGCAGAGGGCAAGCGGATTCTTACCATGTTTCCCCCAAAATAAGACCTACCCCGAAAATAAGACCCAGTTAAGATCGTCAGCCAGATGGACATATTTAGAACGTTATGACAATGTTCCAGAAGAAGATGACATGACTGTATTTGAATAAATGTAAATTGTTCTACATGAAAAAATAAGACATGCCCTGAAATTACACCCTACTACATCTTTCGGGGCAAAAATTAATATAAGACCCCGTCTTATTTTCGGGGAAACACGGTAGAAAAGGTGCTGAGTTCAGTTCTGAAACTGTTTAATGTGAGTTTTATCGTCACACAAGTAGCAGGAGGCTTCGGCTTTTGCACTGAGCTCGGGCGGTGTGCAGAGCCGTGAGGGCAGCAGCTAGCAGTTCCTAAAGAAAATTGAAATTGTTGTTCTGCAGAGACATGCATATCATGGCGTACAATGTAAAGAAATTCTCTGTCTTGCTCTAGAAGTATGTGTTTGTGTTTGTACCGCCGAGGAGCTCAGCTGTGTCCGCAGCGCGTGGTATCCTGGAAGTCAGGGGAGCACTGAGAAGCGGGCACTGGGCCTCCCTGCAGGAGCCGTGCTTGTGGGCTCTGGCCTCTCTCAGACCGTCCTCAGACGTTGCCTCGTTCTCCCACTGGCCCAGCTGAGAACTCGAGGCGTGTTGTGTTTTGCAGATTAACTGAAAAATCAATCAGCTGTTGGTGCCCTTTTGGAATGAAGCACCCTATATATTGACATGAGTGACAGCATGTGGCTTTTCGATCGGCTCACCAGGAAATTAACAACATAAAAGAAAAACATTTGAAAATTACGAGCGGAGTACCATTGATTGTTTCAATGAAATTTTTCCTCTTTTTTGCTAAATTCTCTACTTTGTTATCTGCCTCACTCGACATGCTTCGTAATTTGTGACTGTTGTGTGGGGCTGGGCATGACAAACACTGACTCTATGTGGGAGGCTCACGCCACGCGTTTCAGTGAGCCCACTGAGGACATTGCTGTACCACGAGCTATAATCTTGCGAAACTCATAGAAGTATCTTTGGAGATCAGCACGGTCTGGGGGCCCTAACATGCTAGCTGTTGTCCTAATGCTAGCTGAGCATTCACAGAGCACATCTCCTAATGTGTTCATCCTGTCCCCAAAGACAGCAGTTACGGGAGGAGTGCGAGAAGAGAAGAATGCTTCTCTTCCTTGTTCCGCCATGTCTCGTAGTTAGCAATTGTTAGCAAGTAGGGAGAAGGGGCATGTGTCTGAGGAGAGGCCGGTGTTTTTACACTGAGTTACCAAGAAGCCCACTAACTGTCCAGCAGGCTGCCAAGGATTGCTGATGACAGTAGAAGCCTTGAAAGGACTTAATTTTTTGATCTATATCGTTCTGCAGACTGTGTCTCTTGCTGTTACATAGATTGGCTCCTAAGAGACCATTGGGTCTGCCAAAAAGTGACAAACCACCTTCAGAGTCACATTCCAGAATCCCAGGCTCGTATCTAACAGCAGATGTCCTACTGGAAACCAACAGTCTGGATGGGCCCTGGACACCCAGCTTCTTAGACTGTCTGTGGTCTCACGGTTGACCCTGATAATCACAGCTTTTGAAAGGCCTGCCGCTGCCCCACTGTAGATGGGCCACCTTGCCATGACCGTATTCCGTCTGTCGCCCCTTCACCCCCACAGCGTAGGCTAAGGTCGCATATGAGCCAAGCGCCCAGCTGCGCACTTGGTTACCGATACGCTTGGTCACCTCTGTCCAGATGCCCAAAGGCTAATGGCGGGCATCACTTTTGTAAATCTACTCAGCAAGCAAATAAGCTCTCTGCGTAGATCGCTCACCAATAAAATGCCATCATTCATAAAAAAGCTATTCTAGAAAGATCCGGTGACATCTGCACTGAAAATGACGAATATACTCGTCTTTGCTTCCTGGAAGCAAGTAGCTATGAGCCTAATTGTGCCCGAACTGTATGTTGCTGGCTGTTGGATTCTGTGCCTCTGTGCTGAGCAAGTCGGCTGACTCGCACGCACCCTAGCACTGCCCAGTGCCCTCTTCAGGGTCCCTAAGCCACCGGGGGGCGCTGTGGCTGCTGGGCGACCTGCCGGTCTCCGCGGTTTTCTTCCTTTGAGTCACCCACACATCCCACAGTTGGGATGAGGAGACGCCAGAATGGCTTTGCCCGGTGGGAGTTCATCCTTGTGGAAGGCCTTCCTTCTCTTCACAACGGCATCGCAGCTGTCAGCGCACCTCACACTCACCTGTACAGACCGTTAGAGGTGATGCCTTTTGCCTTTCAATCACACTGCTCCTCTTAGCATTTATACTATTAAATTGCTGACTGGATTCATAAAGGTGTTTGTGAAAACTGCCTTTAAAGATCTTTTCTTACCTGGATTTCTTTTTGAATTTTTAAAAATAGGATCATAATAAACGAAGCAAACAAAGGCATACAGAGACAAAGCTAATGTTATTCTCCTCATTCTGTCCAAAAGTTCAAGTTTACTTGTGTCTACCCACAAATGCATCTATGTCGATACAGTTTTTTCTTGTAAACAATGGGATTATACAATGGTGTTCTTTGCAACTTCCTTTTCTTTCTTAATCACATATCATGAACATAGATCGATCTGCTCAGATAATCGTGGTTGGTGTGGTTTTCTTTAAATAGTGGCAGAACAGTTCATGTTGTGCTTTACCCTTAATTTATTCTAGCATACCCCTGCAGTGGGCATGGGGTGGACTCAGCGTTTGCTGCTCCAAGAAGCCTGCCACGACATCTTCGTGCATGTGTCCTGGATACCAGTGCTCGGTTTCTGCAGGAGGGACTCGATGTCCAGGGCTGCCAGGGCCATGGGAACAGCAGTCACAACTTAATCAAGGTGTCAACTTTCTCCAGTGTTTCAGCCCTCTCTTCTCTCACAGCAGATGTGGATGTTATAAGTCTTTTGAAGTTTTGCCAATTTCATTGGTGAAAATGTTCTATTATTTTAATATGCATTTTTCTATCTGCTTATTAGTCTGAGCATCTTTCATATGTTTTTGACTATTTGTGCTTCTACTTATGTGACTTGCTATCTCTATTGGTGACCCTTTTTCTACTGGGTTGTCTTTTTCTGGTCAGATTTCAGAATGACTTTCTATTTGGGGGGATAGCAGCTCTTTTTTCTGTCAAACATTTCAAATATGTTATCTCAGACTACTTTATTGCTTATTGCAGTTATGCTGCCTTTTACTATATAGAAATTTTTATGTAGCCAAATCTGTTAATTTCATGGCTTGTTTATTTCCTATGTTATTTAAGAAATTCTTCCCCATTTTAAAATAGTAGTAAGAGAAAGCTTTACCAGTGTGTTTACAGCTCTCTAAGAAATATATATCTTTATTCAGTGTGAGATTTCATTTGCTAATGTTGTACGTCGGTCTGTCTTTATTTCCGCGCGTGTGGATCTCCGACTTGGCAGGCATTCCGATGAGTGGAGCCGTCATACTCACTAAAAGGTGAAGTCATCTTTATCACATGTTTACCATATATATTTGGAGCTTATTCCCTTCGGCTGATCTGGTCTTCTTCTATTTCTGTGCCAATTCCATGCTGATTTGATAACATTAGCTTTATAGTGAGTTTTAAACATCAGTAGGGTGTAATCTTTATCTAATTGTTTGACAGTTATCACATACTTATTTTTCCAAGTGAACTTTAAAATAAACTCATCAAACACCCTCCTCCCCAGGTTAACCTGTGTGGGGACTGACTAGAGACACACGGAACCCCACTTAGGAACATAGATGTCTTCCTAATCACCTCTTCTCCTCTGCATATGAGGTGTCTCCCCAGCCATTCGAGTCTTGCTCTGGGTCTGCTCATCTATGTCTGTCTTCAATCTCTGTGTCAGTGTCGTGGCTGCTAATAAAAGGAGAGCTGTTCCTTTCGGTATATTTTCTTGAATCTGATGACCCCTTCACTGAGTTTGCTACTCACTTTTATGTTAATTGGAAGAGTTTCTCCTGTTTCCTTGGAATGAAACCATTTCATCTACGAATGAAGCCTGCTCTCTTTTAACATCTGTGCACACAGTGTTGTTGGGCAGTTAGCTCACGGGAGCGCCTACTAATTTGACTGAAAGTGGTGATGCACATTCTTTTTCATGAACTTAATGCAGTGCTATTAATGTTTACCATTTAATCTGACCTGTGCCTGTTGAATTTTGGTAGCCATTTATGTATACTCTTTATTGAAAATTGCTATAGAATTTTATCTGTTGCTTTTGCATCATCTATTAATAGTTTTGATTTGTTGGCATAATAACCAACAAATCATGATAATCATGATAACCAATTATCTTGATGTTGATCATTTCATTTAAGTAAATAAAAAAGAAATGGGGCCACATGGTTGAGAGGTATTAGGCCATGTTTTTATACAGAATAATCCCCACTGTTACCACTATGCGTTTAACAAGTGCTTTTATGGATTGGGCCTGTCTTGATTCTTGCGGCAGATCCCCGTAAAGTTTGGCATCCTGGAAAATACTATTCCCATTTTGGAGTTAAAGGTTTAGAAGCAGAGATTTTACTGAAATGTTAGAACTAGTGAAATGGGCACAAGTCCCAGATGTGATTTTTCTGGTTTCCATCACTGTCTTTTTAACATCCAGAAAGGATATATATTTTTTTAATAACTAGAACTTCTATGATACTTTTCAATAAACATAATTTTTCCTATATATTATTTAATCCAATTATCCAGCAAATCTGTTAGGCAGCATGATTAATACAATTATTCTGCAGAGACTCAGATGGGGTTAGTGACTTACCTAATACCATGCAACTAGTACATGGAAAACTGAATTCAACCTGGTCTCTGACTCCGAAGTCCAAAATCTTCCTATTACGTTACTACTGTGTGTCCCCAAAAACAAGACCTAGCCAGACCATCAGCTCTAATGCGTCTTTTGGAGCAAAACTTAATAAGACCCGGTCTTATTTTACTATAATATAAAACCGGATGTAATATAGTATAGATATAATACCGGGTCTTATATTAATTTTTGCTCCAAAAGATGCATTAGAGCTGATTGTCCGGCTAGGTCTTATTTTCGAGGAAACACGGTAAGCAAGTGTGGACTGTCATGCAGATGTAGGAAAATGCAAGTACGGTTTTAACCTGCTGGTCCAAAGACATAGATGTGAGCACGTCTTTCTGCATTTCCACCTTATTCTTTGCTCAGTGTTGTTCATTCCACTGAAAGTCATTCAGTGGAATAGTCCACAAGAACACAAAAGAACAAGGTGCTGATTTTTGAACAACATAGCTCAATCTCACAGATTCTATGTTGAAAGAAAAAAATCAGATACAAAACTGTGCATGTTTTGTGCTTCCATTAAATAAAGTTCAAGAATGGAAGACCTAATACATCTCAGTGGAAGTCAGTATAGTGGTCACTTCCTAGGGAGTATGAAGGAACATTCTGGAATGCTGACAGTGTCTTTTTGGTTAAAAGTTGTCTAGACTGAGCTGGTAATAAGGCTATGTACATACATAAAGCCCCATGGAGCTGTAAACCTCACTTTAGGTCACTTTATGCCAATTACTACATGGGTTCAATCCCTGCACATAAGCACAAGAGCTTTTGACAAGGGCTCCCTTCAGTTAGGGGTTCCGTGGCTCGCTGTGAAAGAGATTCCCATGTGCTGTGTGTGTGCATGGTGCATATGTGTGTGTGCCAAAGGCTTACTCTAAACCATATGGAGAATTTCAGCAGAACTTACTGATTCGGTTGGTGTTACATGGCAAGTTAGTCCTCTAGAGATGCATAAACCCAGAGAGTTATGTAGGGCAGAGAAATGATGGAGGTTTTCATGATGAGGAAGTATTATTGTTCTAAAATGTGTTTGGTATGTATGGTACACAGATGACATGTGTATGCTGGTTATAAATTCTCTGAAAGTCACAGAAAGAACATTTCAGTAGTCATAAAGAAATGCTTATATATGTGGTCCATGCTCTAAGAAAACTCAGTACACAAACGTGAATTTGTGAAATACATAATTTATGACATCACTTAGGATATTCTCAGAGCAGCAGGTCGCGCCCTTGCCTGTCAGCTGGCCGTGTCCCTTAGAAGACAAGGTCATTGCTGGGAAAAGCTCAGCAGAGTGAGAAAGCCAGCAAGCAACTTCTGTTTGTTTCTCATTAGCTCAGATTAGGTTACAAACCCGTTTCTGAATCATTTCCACTGATTGGAATAACACCCGTGCTGACTTCCTTAGGCTCCCCCATTCCTGACCAGCTCCATGCCAGGGGATGAGGTTAGCCTGATAAACACAGGCCAGTCAGGCCCTCTCCTTCCTGTGGCTAGAAGCATCCTTCCCAGTGGGAACTACGGAATTCATTTAATTCAGAACAAATCCTGTGCAGACGTTACGATGCATTTTGTATGATAATGAGTGCCAGTGTTTGTAGGGCACCAGATGCCTCTCTGTGGATCTCAGAATAACTGACTGCAGCAGGTACTGTGGCCTGAGAGCTGGTTGACCAGAAAGACAAAGAAGTGACTCTCCTTTCGGGTGAATGGGGTATATCCAGGCTGGTGAAACTCAGGAAGCCTGGGAAGAAGAGTAGAGCTTGGATCCCCACTCATTCTACAGAACACGGAGCCTCTGAGCCTCGGCCATTCTCAGCAGTGGGAATATGCTTCCCACATGTCCTCGGGTCTTGACAAGAACTAAACAGTACGCTCCATGTGAAAATATTCTGTCGATGCACGGGAGCCATTCATTCTTACGATTGGTTCTTGATTTGTGGCTTTCTTGCTGGGATGGATACATCTCTTCGTGTGTTTGGAAAGTCAGTGGACATACAGTCAGATTCAGCTTTGGACTTCCTTCTTAGAATTTGAGGTTATGGAGGCTGATTTGTAATAAGAATGGTCTGGAGCACGTTCGTTCTCCATTCGCATCTTCTGATTTTCTCCCGGAGTCATCCAGAACACACATGTGTACTAGAAGAGGGCCGCTTTACAACACTCGTAATGATTTCTTTTGAAAACAGCAATATTTTCTAAAATAATTACTTCCTAATTCATGACTTTTGTTAAGCTTTGGTGTTCATATACTATGTCTTCATATGCCTGAGGAGTGTATATTTATACATCTCAATGCTCATGCTTTCAAGAAATACTGAGTACGGCATGTGCTGGGCCAGCACCTGACCCCACGACCTACTCTGTAGGAGCTTACACTTTAGTAGGGCATATACACTTACAGCGAATATATGTGCATGTGCTTTATTTAATAAAAAGAATTATAAGAAATCCTTCATTGATTTGATTTGAGGCAATAACTTGGGAGATGGCGAAGGCTTTCACTTTTCATTCTGTACATCTAAGAACTTCTGAAAATTCCTTGTCTTTTACATGGATTGCTTTTATTTAAAAAAATAATAATTGCTTACTCAGGGAGATTATGGGTGATGTAAAATTTTCATACCCAAGTATAATTTATGAATGCTATAAGGTAGCTGTGCAAAGACTGAAGTGAAATTATCACACGATATGTAAGTAGAAACACTGCTGAGTTCGGGGAGGCTGTGGGAGTAAGGTGTTCGTTGTTGGTCCACTTGCTGGTCCATTGCTGTTGAAAAGGTCTTTGTTGAGCTCTGGAAGACAGCCAGAGTTAACCTTGGGGTGGGAGGGAGGTTGGCTCCAGAAGGAGGAATGTGGAGATTGCAGAGGGAGCAAAGTACCTTGGAGCATAAGGGAGGCCAGGAGGGGAGTGGTAGAATGGGGGAGAGGGGGTGGGCAGGGATTGGAACAGCAGGGGGGAGCCGCCAAATCATTCAGTTCCTTCTCATTTCTGAGGAGTTGGAATGTTTTGTCTTAAGAACACTGTGGCATTGTTGGAGAATTGAAGCCAGGGTCGGAAGTAGATTTGAAAGAGCTCGTCTTTGTGGTGGGATATGGCCTGGAACACGGATGCAGGAAGACCAACTAGGGGCCACTGCGCTGGAGAGGGAGACCAAGTGCAGGTGACAGGAAGTGCCCTGGCCTTTGCTGGCACATACAGGTGGTGGGAAGACGCTGTGAAATCTTGGTGTGATGTGGACTTTTTTTGTGTATCTCTAACAATCACAGCTTAACTATCCAGTTCAGGAAACCTCAGCTGACTGTAGATAAGGTTTGCCTTTTAAAGTTTAAATTCTGTGGAAATTCAGTCACAAGGAAAGATAACCTATTTCTGTATTTGTTAAACAAAATGGTGGAGGATGTAAGCAACTGCAGACCACCTGCAGTAGGAGTGAGGGGTCCCGAGACTACCCTGCCTGCATGTCAGGTGGGCAGTGTGACCGAGGGGGTATCTGATCACATGTCTCCAGACCTCAACTTCAGTCCTGGAACCACCACTTGTTTCCAGAAAAGTCAACCATCCATGTCTGTATCTTCATGGACACATAGGACTAATACGCTTATATTCTCACCTCAAATGGTTTGGATGAAGGTGAGATTCAGCAGATCATGAAGCTATTAGAATCCTAAAACATGGTGCAAATACAACGAATAACTGTTGTTTTATTGTAATACTCGCCTAACCCTGCTAATGGGCTCGTGTATTTGTATTTCCAAATTGTGTGGGAGGCGAACATTATGTCCCAGCACACCCCTTTAGGCTTTAAGAAGAACCTTGAGCAGCAAATGAGAAATCAAAGAGCAGGCCAGGCGTCTCGGAGCCTCCAAGGGCTTTTCAGAGTCTTACGAAAGGTCTCTGGGTAAGTTCCCTCCTGCCGCTGTAACGACAAAGCACTCAGTCTGTGGCTTAAACGTCACAGCGATTATCTTACGGGTTCGGAAGGTGAGACCTGCAGCGAGAGGATCTGCAGGACTGTCTCCTCCAGAGGCTCGGGGAGACTCTGGTCTGGCCTCGCAGCATCTGCTTCCATCGTCACGTCTCCCTGTCTGACCATCCATGTGCCTCTTTCCCTCCCGGGGACCCTGTGATGACATTGGGCCCACTCAGTAACCTAGGATAATCTTCCACCCCTTGGTTTAATCCACTGGCAAAGTCGTTTTGCAGTTTGTTGTCTGCAAAACGTACCATCTTCACAGCTTCCTGGGATTAGGGCTGAGGCATCTCTGGGAAGAGGTGGGGCATTATTATGCCTGCCTACCACAGCTCCGAAGCGCACGAAACAGCTCCAAACACGTAAAATCCATTAAATCCCGAGTAAACCAGTGTAACTCAATAGATGCAGAACCGTCACGGTCCTGTGCAGGGCGGTACACAGACCGAGACAGGCCTAGCACTCCCAGCTTTGCTGCCGCGCGTCACAGGGACCTGCCTGGGGGCATCCAACAGAACTCGGAAAACTCTGAGGACACCCCCGCCCCCCCCTCAGCTTCATTTCTGTCCTTCCGCCCTGAGGTGGCGCCCAGAGCCTCATTCTCTCCCCTCCCCCACAGCCACAGCAAGGTCTGTCCTGCACACAAGGCCTCCCTCTTCCCCACTCCCCCTGTAGCCCCAGCTCTGTGTAGAAGTCTAGGAACCCCTTCTTCAGACAGAGTCCTCAGAGGACGGGGCAGGACAGACGGTTGTGTGAAACCCAGACTCCCCTTGACGGAGATGAGAGGGACATCTTGGAGCTCGTGTGCATGGTAGGTTTTGCTGAGGTCGGAGGACTCACCACGGCCGTGTACACTGCAGGCAACTGACACTTTGCTTTCAAGTCTCTCTTTCGTATAGAGGACTGAGCTTCTTAAGACCTTGGCCGCTGTCTGTGTGCTACGTTGTGAAGCATAGTGCGTCCTACACATGGTGCGTGTTTCCTCCCCCTTACACACGGGCGCGGACTTAGTTTCTCTCTCTCTCTCTCTCTCTCTCTCTCTCTCTCTCTCTCTCTGTCTCTCTCTAGTTTAGCCGACTGCCTGGCATATCTAGACGTTTCGTGATGAGAACAGCTCCAGGCATGGATTGTTCTCTGTGTTCCAGCCCCTGTTCTGGGCTCTGCACGTGCATTGATGCACTCAACCCTCAGAGCCCCTTTGAAGGAGGTAGTGGTATTGTTCTCCTAGTACAGAGAAGTAAACCGAGGCACAGAAAGGTCAAATAAATTCTCCCAGATGACATACAGGAATGGGCAGCACTCGCATTCAGGTCCTGCGCTCTCTCTTCCTTCCCGAAGTAAAGGAATGTTCAGTGACGTCATTACAGTGCTGCTTGGCTGAGAACTTGGGACTGTAAGAGAATGAAAGCACTGTAAGCAAATCCAGATATAACTGGTTTCAGTAAGGTGCCAAAAACCGTGGAAAGGAAGAGGAGTTAAAAAGCGTAAGGTAGGATCCCACTTTTTCCTCATTGGGGCACACACATGTGGCTTCTGGGACAGTGGATCAGTGTCGTGCTGCCTGGCCCTTTCCTTCTCCGTTCAGCCCATGAGGAGGGAAGGATCTGGAAAAGAAGGACATTGAGATGGTGGGTGGACAAGGACCTGTGGAGATGGAGAATGACCAGGTGCGTGTAAAAATGAGAAGGGGGTAAGAAAACTGGAACTAGGGTCTTTGTTATGTCTCATTTATAGAGTCCATAAAAATGACTGTTAAGCACAATTATTTTTAATGTTAAATAATTTTTAAAGAGTCAGATTATAAAATGATTTTTAAAAACTGACAGTTAAATCAGTTGGACTTGATCAGAGGCAACATCTTGACTTCCTCCAGCAGAAAATAATTCTGAGTCCCCAGGGTCCTTGCACGGCCTGGTTGACTGGTCATTACCGCCACCTGGTGGCTGAGGGTCTAAAACTCAAATTAGCTCTGAGGTCTGACGGGGGGGGCGGGGGGAGGATCAGCCAACAAGATAAATGAAATGGAAGCCCCACCCCGAGGTTCGCGCTCAGTGGGGGAGCTGTTGGGAATGCCCCGTGTTTCCCACGCGCTGGGCCCAGGTCCCGGTCTGGTAAGAAGACGAGCCTGCACGTGTGTGCGTGCGAACAGCCTGTAGAATCCTTCACAACTTACTAACTGCTGCACTGAACAAGAAACACGGTTCAGATCCCCCGATTCTCGAGTTTCGGCTCCTTTTACGTTCCGACAGCTGGGTGTGTGTCAGGCTGGCGCCCCCCTGACAGCTTCCTCCCGATTCTTCCCCGGCGGAGGCGCTGCCTTCAGGGCGGGCGCCCAGGTGTGAGAGCCTGGGACAAGGAGCAGTGCCTGCGAGCTGTGCAGTGATTTGGGAGGTGGGAACAAGAAGCAAAGCCCCTGTGGAAGTGCAGGGCAGTGGGGAGACGAGAAAAGCAGAGGTGCGGACTCTTCTTTGGAACAAGCAGGTGATAGTCGCCACCAGACACCTGATCCTCAGCGTGACCTGCGTGGGGCGGGGGCGGGGCACGCGGGGTGGGGCGCCCCCCGGGTGACGAGGGGCTGGGACCTTCCGCGCTGCGTCTGCGCTGCACAGGCCGCTCCTGTCAGGGCCCGGGGTGGAGGCAGGGAGCCCAGCAGTGAGCGGACTCCTCGGAGCCTGGTGGTGCATAAAAGCACGTGTCCTGGGAGGAACCTGCCCTGGGGAGGGTGAGCCTCTGGCCCCGGGTGTGAAGAGCTGCCACCCCCCCCCACCGCCCAGGGCTGGAATGAGCTAGGCCAGCGCTCAGCTTCACCTGCATTCTCACAGCCACCCGAGTCCCCTTTGTTCTGTTTCACACACGTTTCTTCTGGTCTGTAGGAACTTCAGCAAACTAAGTGTTTTTGTAAGTTATCTAAGATAGTCATGATTTAAATATGTGTACCTTATAGTCAACACGTATACAAGTTGATGTATTTTAGCTTAGACATTTGAATTACTTTATAGTTAAAGAAAATGCACATACAAAAATGTATGTACTCAAGAAGTGTTATTTCCGAGAAGATGAAATTGGTATTAGCATGTGCTGTGTGCTAATTAACCGTAATGTTAACTATCGAATCATTAGCCAAGGACCAGTAAATGCACTGGTTTTAGACCCTGGAGCCCGTACCCTCAATGGTAAGCTATGCTGCTTCCCTGAAGGGTTTAGGATGATTTTCTTACAGTGTGGAAAACGATCATTTCATCCTTGAAACATGTTTTGGAATTCAAAGACATAACCCAGTGTCCTGCACCGAGATAAATTTTTAATATATAGTCATTCCACCAAAACTGAATTTTTGGTTTCCTTTAGTTAATTAGTGGTTAATGAATCCCAAATAAGATGAGATATTTGTGAGTTTTTACCTTACATCACATCTTTCACAGATTACTATTTATTTATGGCAAACATGAATTCCTAAGTGCCTATTTATGTAGGTAAATAGCACTTTGTGATATTTAAAGCACTATATTATTACAATTATTATTTGTTCCTAGCAGGTTGTTCTCTCAGTACTCTTACTGATTTATGTTTGGCAGACGTTCTTTGTCTACCGCTGCAAAGTCTATGTGATAATTTTCTAGTAGTATGAGGCTGTGATTCTGGGTTAACGTAAAGCTTCACTGAAACTGCAAACCCAACCAGTAGGTAAATGTATTATCTCATCTCCAATTCTTATCACATGGTTGAATGTTTCACCTAATGGACATATTGGCGAAAACAAACAAAAGAAAAACTGGAGGCAACTCGGTGCCCTGATACAATGCTGTCAGTCGTACGCAGAGCCTCTAACCGAGTCATCTTCTCCCGTAGGTGACTTGTTACTCTATTTCCCTTCTTTATTCTGTTATGGAAATGCCAGGGTTCTGAGAGCCCTGCAACTATTGTAGAGAGAGCGTGCATCTGACGTTGTTTTGTGCTGGTTTATCGGTGGTGGGGAGGGCGTGGCAGCTGAGTAATGATTGCTGAACCTAGGAATCCTTTTCATTTTGTCATAGTAATTCAAATTTCATTTAAAACAGAAAGAAGAAAAAATAGCTGGAATTATTTTATATTGATTGGCAGTACCTAAGGGGCTGTACTGGACAGAATTTTTTGTTATTTCATTGTAATATTTAAAATCTAGGACATTTTCAAGTATTCCAAATGGCAGCCCCCATAAGACCCGTGTTCTAACCTTTGTTTAAATCAGGGCCTCCCTATAACTGACTTTAATGCTCCTGGGATCTGGGCACAGGTTCTTTAGGAATTTCTGAAATCAGTGGTTTTGATGACTTTACCCGCCTTTCCTACACCTTCAAATAACACCAAAAACGCAGTTTCAGTGTTTATGCATCAGTTGTTTTCTGGCCACGGTACCTTCAACTACGCCTTCCACTGGGATGTGATTATCTCAGTTATTTTGTTAATATATTTGAACTTGTGCTTGAAATTTTTAAAGCAGTTCTGCACATTCAGCACCTGGAAGGAGGTCTGGGACATGCTGCCTGTGGGGTGCCACCAGCATTGGAACTCAGGGCCCCTTTCTCTTCTTCACTGGGTACCTTTTTTCTTTTCTTTTCTTTTTTGTGAGGGAATGCTTTTACATCTCGTAATTTCTATTACAGCTCTTCATGTAGCCTTGGCATGAGATAGGTACTCAGAAGTCATTAGAACTGACCAAATACAGAACAAAAACCTAGTAAAAAGTAATTGTATTCAGCATGTACTCTGTGTGTCTACATGAGTGCATATATGTGTCTGTGGAGGTATTCATGATGTTTGTCACTGTGCCAAGTTCATATTCCAAACACAAGCAAAATAATGGTAAGAGGCATTTATTGATTTTCAAACTTTCCGTGTTGCTGACTGACTCTTCTTCCATTTTGAAAATAGTCAGTTTTCTTCATATCAGCAGCAGTCTGCTCATTGCCACCTAGCTCTTAATTCCAGTATGTTTAATATTGTTACATTTCATTCTGATGATTCCCCTCCAATTAGGGTTTTCTTGTTCAGTTCAGTTCATATAATTAACTAAGAATAATTCAGGGTTAAAAGGTGCATCAAAAGGACCGCCCATCAGGTGGCGTGTATACATATATGTTAGGGCAGTAAGTATGTCCCTCCTGGTACACGAGTGACACCTGCGTGTCCTCATCAGCCCCATAGGCACCCCATAGGCAAGGGGCAGGAACTTGTCCTGTGGACAGGCGGGACTTCATCTTGCAGACCACTGCCAGTCAAGCCCCGTGCCTGGTCCCTGCGGAAGGGCAGGCACTGGGCACCCTGGGGGCTTCAGGGCTCAACCCTGTCTGCTCCTGCCAACTTTCTCCGGTTTATTTTTTTATGATTCTTCATCACTAAATTCTATCAAATGTTTTTTTTTAAGTAATGTGACGATCACATATTGTTTTGTGAGGATGTTTGCTGCTCTATTTCGTCTGCACTGATGGTGGAAGACTCGTGAAACAGGCTCTGGTGAGAGGCTCTGCGGGCTTAAGTGAAAGCCCAGGCAGGGGCAGTGCGAGGCTGAGTGTCTGCGAGGGGCAGTGCAGAGGGACCTGCCGTGGGGGAAGAGCCCAGCCCAAAGCCTGTGGCTGCTGGCAGCCACTTCCTGTTCTCTGTGTCCCTGGCTGACCGCGCCCAGACAGCTGGGACGGGCTGGCTGACAAAGAGCAGAGGTGGCTGGGGTCATCTGAACAGGCTTGGTGTGAGGTCTGAGGCGGCTCCTTTACTCTCGTCTGGCCGCTCTGCTGGGAACAGAAGCAGGTGACTGTGGCTGCCGCCCCCTCTCTCCACCCGTCTTCTCCGCATGGTGGTCTTGGGGTCATAGTTGGTGTGGTTTGGCTTCCCCAGGGGCAGAATTCACATGGAAGCTGTAAAACCCCTGACAGCCTGTGCCGGAAGTCACAGGGCGTCATTCCTGAGGTGTGGTACCCATCAGGGGAGTGACAGGACTGACAGAGACGCAGGGGCGGGAACTACAGGGCACGGCCCATGGGGACCCAGTTGGAAGCTGGGTGCTGCAGAGGAGGGGGACGGGGGCTGGCGGCCAGGTGAGTGCACAGTGCTCCCGGGACTACTAGCCTGAAGCATTTTCAAGCCGTCGTCCTGCTCAGGCTCCCAGGGAAGCAGGGTAGAGAGTAAAGAGGGAGGAGAACACTGGCTTAGGAGCATCTGTACTTCACAAGTGTGCTGAGTGTCAGTGACAGGGGTGAAATAGAGGACTTTCCTTCCAGAAGGTCAGATGGGATCAGGAGGCCGTCAGGGAACTGTGCAGCACCACAGCTCCATGAGGGGACACGCAGACGGGCCACGTCCGGCCTGCAGGCTCTAGGCTGGTTTGCTCACCCATCCAGCTGCACCTCTTGTCTGAGCATTTGCAGATAACACCCGTGAGTGTGCAACAGAGTGAACACTCACGCGTGACCCAGCCACTCCCGTGAGCCTCTGCACGGCCTTTACTATGTTCTGGGTGATTGCGGGGCACCCGTGGTCAGTCTGTCTGCCCTCCCGAATCTCCATGACCGTGTGACACTGCCTGGCTTCACTCGCCACACGCGGAACTTCTCTGTTAGGAAGATCTTTCAGTTTGCCTTCATTTATGAATTCCCTTGTTACTCCTTAAGCTCTCCAAACTAACACCTGACAGTGCTTCCGGCTGCTTCAATTCCCACAGCACTCATCATGTGGCTTGCTAAACTCTCGTCCCCCGTTCCCACTGCCCTGCCGTCCACCTCTGGGGGACGTGTCTTGTGTCGCTGTCGCACTATTTGCTTGGAGGTGCCGAGAAAGCACTTGTCCAGGAAAGTCTGGAGCTCCATGGCAGAGGCAGGGCGTACGTTTGGAGTCACATTCCTGTAAATGACTAAGGAGGGGATGTTGACTAGCTGGACTCTGGGTGCTTCCCTAGGGCCCCCTTCAGTGTTGACACCCCATTGCCCGTCCATGAGGAGTGTTGGCTGCTCAGGGTTCACAGCTATGTCCCCCGGAGAGAAATGGCCCTCTAGGGACCCACAGCAGGGCTGTGGGGAAGCTGCCTCAGTTGTGTGCTCCTCTGCTTGCTGTCGTTCCTGGGCCTGCCTTCCATAGACCTCTCCCATGGTGACCGTCCTGAGAGGGCTGCGACCAACAAGCTCCCCCAAGAGGGATGGGACCTAACAAGCTCCCAGTTAGCTGTATAGTTAGGACTTTGCAATCAGAGCCGTCGCACTTATCTCTGATTACTACAGGTATCTCCGAGGGACAGTTTTGACATCAGTGAAGTGGAATCCACAGACTTTTAGCCATTAAGAATCGACCGACTTGAGCTGTGCTCCTTCCCCCGTTCTCATCTCTCCAGTGTATAGACAGAGGGACCATCATGATGCTGGCGTGACAGAAGGGAGAAGCAAAGGGCTGCAGGGTGCCACCACCTGAAAAATGAGTGTGCTTGCCATGCACAGCTTGGGCATGGCCATCTGTGACGTACTGTGCAGTGTCCCCAGAGGTGCAGCACGTTGTAGCAAATACAGCCCACAGATCAACACAGTAAAATAGATACTCGACATCTAAAAGGAAAAACAGTGACTGAGCAGGTTACAGAGTCACGTGGCACATACACTTGGATAAAGCAAAACGAAAAGTGTGGTACCATGAGTGAGTGAGAAGTTCAAAGAAAAACTACGTTGAATGTGTACAACAGTCTTCACAGGACTTTCGATCATACACGCCCGGCTTTGGCCAGCTTTTCAGCAACCCTGCTTTCTAATGCCCTCTCCAAAGAGTGGCCTCCGCTAACTTTGACATCACTTAGTGTGCTAGGAGAAAGGAAGGACGCCCAAAGGTCTCTGTGCTGTCACAGAGAATGGCCTGGGAAACCCGTCGTCCGGGGCCGGGCCAGCCCTGCTGGGGGGAGACCCCGAGCAGCCAGGGGAACAGGAAGCAGTTCAGGTGAAGCTTACAGGAGGAAAGCAGGAGCAGAGCAGAGTGGTGCTTTTGTTAAATGTGACCCAACGTGGGGACACACACAAGCTGGGAACCTGGTGCTGCCGTTTCCGTAAACCCATTTACTACCTGGCAATGCTGAACCAAGCTATAAGCAGCATAATGCTGACACCCGTGCTCCCCTCCACGCACCTCAAATGTTGGCAGTGTCCGTGTGCCAGGAGGAGCTGCCAGGCCCTTCTCAGGTAGGGCTGGTCACAGCACAGGGAGCCCCTGGACACGGTGACTTTGGGCTTCTGCCACATCTTGTGCAGACATACTGTAAACCTCTGCATTTACCCACACCCACAGCACCCCAGAACGACAAGCCAGTATGTCGTCCTGTTGATCAGAATGAATCTCGTGCTAGGAGCTAGTGAAGCTCGCATGAACACATTAGATCAAGTAAGTTCTAAGACCTTCTGGACGGTATTCAAGAAGGAACTCAACTGCAGAGTTCTGAGAACTGTTGCAGACCACGTGGCTCTGTGTATGCCCGAGGCTCACGCCTTTGGGCAAACAGAGAGTAACCCGGACGCTGTTAGCCCAGGTCTAGTCCCCTGTATTTCCCTAGCCTCCCACATTCTGGGGACACGGGTTACAGTCAGTCTGAGAATCCCTCCTCCCCCCCAAACTAGCAAAAACTAAATACAGCCCTTTATTCTCTCTGAAATCTTGCTCACAATCCTGTTTGGTTTTAAAATATTTTGTTATTGTAGTTACTGACAATTAAATAGGGCAAAAAATGAAAGAGTGTGGAGAAGTTACAACAGAGTAACGATGTCTTTAGAAGTCTTCTGTCCTGCTGCGTGGACTGAGCTCCGAGACGCTGTTCCTGGGTGTTGGATGCTTAGCTCTTCACCAGAGGGGCACAGACTTTGTCTGTGAAGGGTCAGGTGGCAACTCTCTTAGGCTTTGACAGCAGGTGGTCTCTGAGGCAACTATTCACCTCTACTGTCTCAACATATTGCCCGGCAACATGGGGACAAATGGCATGACCGTGTGCCAATAAAACTTTATTTACAAAAAGAGGCTGGGGGCCACATTTGGCCACGGCCACGGGCCATGGTGTGCAGAGCCCTGCCTGACTACACACGACGTGGGCGGTGTTCCGCTTCACTGAGGAGGCTTCAGGGATTGGAGCCCCACTAGAGCCTGCTTCGTCATCTTAGACTGCCTGCGTTTCGTTTGTCACCACTGTTGTTCCTGAAGTGTGTGCCAGATCTGGGGCCAGTGCTTCCTAAGCATTAAGACCACAAGTTCTCACCACAGCGATCCCTGCTCCGTCCGTGAGAGCCTCAGGCTGCCCTGGCTGAGCGGACACCCCTCTCTGTCCAGCCGGCCCTTGGGCCGCGCTCTCAGCCCTCACGGCTGACTCTGGGCAGTGCAAGGGCCTGCGGGGCTCGGCAGACCCGCGGCTGAAGGAGACGGGGCAGGTGTGGGGCTCATAATAGGCCCAGCGGACATACTGAATTTGAAATGGCTGCAGGACACCGAAGCACCCGTGCTCATCTGTTCTGTTGGTCTTTCGGGAAACTGAGAGGGCGTGTTCTGAATCCCTGAGTGCTGCAGGCCTGGAGCCACGAGCATGAGGGTTTCACTCAGGGAGACACTGTGTTTTAATCAGAGTCTCGTTTATACAGGCTGTGCTGAAGAATAGGGAAACACGGGGACTGACATCAGGCCTCCAGTGACCTGGGGCTTGCACTCTGTTCGCCTGAAGGAAGAATGCACCCACTTACAGTAAACCCTTCACCTGGCTCTCTCTAGCTTGGCCCCGTGTGAAAAAGGAAAACCTTGGCCGCTTTCTGGAGGAAGCAGGTGTGTGTGGTGTTCCTCTCAGGGCTCCGCGTGGGGATGCTGGGCTCCTGTGGGCATCAGATAGGACACAAACAGAGAGTTGGGTCTGATTTCAAGGTGTTTAACTCAGACTTCAACCAAGAATTGCTTTAAAGAAGGGCACGTCTCTGGTTATCTTAATGAATCGTCTCTCCTTGATATAAAAATGCTGCACACATACTCAGCCTGATGTTTGCACTGAAATGCATTGTTTGTTTTCCCTGAAATGAATCACACAAGGCACACACAAAATTCCATCTTTTACTCCATGTTATTTCATAAGGCGATTTCTTAGGGCCTCAGATCTGGCAAGAATCTCTGAACAGTTTCCCTCTCCCTGCATCTATCCATCATGCAAATATGTAGAAGTATAAAAGTGACCCAGAAGAAATTCTCGAGAGTATTTCATGCCTTTTTTTCCAAACAATTTGAAAACTCTATGAGGAAAATGCTGTCTCCTCACTATTAACCCAGCCCCCACTGATAACAGCCTCGCTTAAAAGAAATGAGCATCTTGTCATAAAAAACAAAAAATTCCAAAAATAAGAGCATAGTGAACACATACAGAAAGCAACTGCTCATATGCCATGGGTGTGAATGAAGAGGAGAAAACACACGTATTAACAATTTTCTTATGCCTGCGAAGTTCAGGATAACAAAGAGGGAGGAACAGACGTCATCCATCCTGCTGCAGTCTCAGGGGGAATGTATTGCTCTCTTCTCCAGCCGTGATGCAAGAACAGCAATTCCTGGTGTAGAGAATAAACCGTCCTCGTCATGCCCCTGATGCCGGGTCTGCAGCCACCCCGAGTGGGTCCTGAGCGTCCACAGAGCACAGACACCAGCATGCCGTTCACTCCGGCTGGTATCACGAGGGACTGCTGCAAAACAGCACTATTCAGCCACATTTCCTGAAACTGGAGTCATGCTTGTCTTAGGTGTAAAGTAGAATCTTCACTAAAAAACAGCACATGATTTACAAAATCTGATAAAATAAGTACCTAATTTTCCAGTAATGGAAAGGGTCACCACTATGGTCCAGTGTATTATTTTCAGTAATAATCATGATGTTTCCAGTTGAAGGATTTTATAATTGGGCTGAAGGACCTGAAATTCTACTGTGGAGTGCGAAGAAGATTTCTGCCTACGGAGAATGGTCATTGCTAAGGATGGAGAACTTTGCATGGGAATAAGGAGTCACCTTAATCCCTCCAGGCACAGTATTGAAATCTTCCCCACTGCCCACCCACTCGTGCTCTGGGGGAACCCTTGAAGTCTCCATCTAGAACCTCCTTGTACTTGAGAGAACTTGGCCCAGTGGAACGAGGCCTAGGGTGGGTGTTTCCTGAGTGACACTCATGGTTATGAGCAAAAAGCTGGATCCAGGCCATGAAAAGCAGGAGGTGCCACATAGGTAACTGCAAAGGCCGTGAATGGCTGTGATGGCTGCTGCGGCCTCTGGCAAGCCAGCTCTAGTGCCAGCGCCGCCAACGCTGGAAGGGCTCCACCTCTGCCACCTCATTCACTGGGACATCCATGCCCTTAAGATGTCCGCAGTGTCACCCACGTCCTGACATGCCTATTTGCGTTTTCCCTTCTAGTTTCCTCCCCTTGAGAGTATTACTTCCTTCATGTCTGGAATTTCAGTTCTCGGGTTCTCTCCCTAATCTGGTGGTTGGGTCCAGTGCCTGTTGTTACTCACAGTAGGTTCTTTCCATTTTCACGGAGTTTTATGATTGATAACTGAGGAGCTGACGCTGTAGAATGAGTTAGAGCTATGGTGTTGGTTTCATTTGTTGGTTTGCTAGTTGACTCCTTTTTTTCTTCTGTTTTTATGCATTTTGAGCTTATCAGTTATTTGTCCCAGCTGCCAACTTTGAGGATGTGATGTGGTTTTAACCCAACTCGAACAGCACAGTTAGTTTTCATTTTTATAATTTAGTAAACAGTTTCCCACCGCATTAGTGACTCTCAGGTTGTGTTCGTACCAGCAACATGAACTCTCTGAAAACGGCCTCACAAAGGCAGCTGAGAGCCCCTCATTGGAAAGGGCCGGTCAGAGGGGGACTGAGGATGGGAGGGCAGGTGGGGGGCGGCGCCAGGGAGAACCAGGTGGAACTTGCCCTTGACTGAGGCTGCAGAAGCCATTTCCACACTCACAGCCTCTGTGGTGTTGAGCTCTGTGTCCGCCTTTCCCTCAGTTGCCCCCTTCACCTCACCTGGATGCAAAGGACCCAGCACGACAGCACTTGCCTGTCAAACCAGCGAGGTGAGCTTGTGTTTCTCTGTAGGAGGAGCCCCGTCCCGGGAGCGCCGCCGTAAGACAGTCTGAGAGTATGTCATGCCTTCCTGGAACAGGATTGGAAAAGTGCAAGTTAAAGGCAGCTGTTCAGACGTCCTGAGCGCGGGCGGCTAGAGGACGGCCAGAGGCCGGGCGTGTCCTTGGCGACCTTGCTGGTGCAGAGCCTGTGCGTCCAGCAAAGCCCCCTGCACCACAGAGGCCATCGAGGGCTGTGGGGAGGACACGAGGGTGCCATCCTGGGACGTTTAGCCTAACACAGCAGCTCCCGGCCTGGCCGACGACGCCCTTGTTGCACGCTGGCTGATGGCCTCGCCATCACTCAGCCCTGGGGCCACGCAGGCGCCTCCGGGGCACCCTGAGGCCGTGTTTGGGGAAGAGGAGAATGTGCTGCTTTGGGGGCCAGGGGGCACACCGTGGCCTGCGCTGTCCTGAGGACAAGCAGGGGTTAAGTCTGCAGAGGGGCCTGGCACCGCGGGGATGAGCTCACTGTGTGGCTGGCAAGGCGGAGGGGCTGAGTTTTCAAATCGGGTGCCTGTGGAGGCCACTGTGAATGTGTTTGCGGGTCACTGCGTTGCTGCAGGGCTGGCTGAGGCTCCCCACCCCAAACACTAACCCCTCCCGTGTAAGTCACCACACGCAGATTCCCCTGGGAGTCATCGGGGAGCACGCACTCCTCCGCACATGTGACCGTGTGCAGGAATCTGCTAACCTCCCCTGGAGGTGATGTCCATGGCAACGGAAGGCCATGCTGTGGTTAGCACCGAGTGCCCGGATGCTCCTGTCAGTGCCGGGCGGGGCTCACTGGTGCAGGGATTTGGGGGCGCTTTGGCCGTTAGGTACTGACGGACATTCACTATGGATGCGCTGAGCTAGAACTAGGCGTCGGTGGGGCTTCAGTGCAGGACGGGGAGAAGCACTCCCACTGAGATGCAAGAAATCTGGGCTCCACTGTGACCTGGGCCACTGGCTTAACCCACCCAGGCCCCAGCGCCCTGGGGTTCAGTTCCCTAGATAATCTGTGGGGTGCCCACAAGGATTTGAATATGCATATGCGTGTATTTCAATATGTGCTGCCGATGGAGAGTGCACATAGCAGAACGGCCAGCAGCAGGCCAGTGTTTGTGGTCAGAAGGGAGAATGGCTGTGGTTTCTGTTTGGACACACAGACAGTCTCTGGGAGAAACTGAGAAACTGAGGACGACGTGTGCCTTTGCAGCAGGGCTTGGGACCAGGCACGTGACGAGAGGCTGGGAAGGCAGAAGATTTTTCACGCTTGATCACTATTGAGGTCCGGTTTTAAACCATGAAAACGACTTACCTATGAAAATTTAATTTAAAAATAAAATATTGATGTTTCATCAGTGACTCAGAAGAGTGAGTAAATTATAATTCTTAACAGTTTTGAGATGTTATTCAAGCATTTATTGATCGCCAACTACGTATGTGGCACTGTGCCAGGGTCTTGCACAAACATGTGAGATTTCTTAGAGGGGAGATCTAGGAGGCTACAAGAAGCATAAAAATGACTAGGAAACAGGTTCACACAGTGGTGTGATCGGTACGACCTGTCGGGATTCAGAGGAAATAAAATGACAGCCACAGGGGGAGATAAGGAAGGGTGTTCAGATACGTGACCCAGGCCAGGGCATTCCGGTAGGAAAGTACGTGCACGTCATTTGTGTGGCAGCTGGGAACCACCGACGTGTCTGGAATGGAGAAACCTAATCACAGATCCTGCTTTTGGAGAAAGGTTATGATTATATTCCCTATGCTGTTCTTACATCCATCCCCACGACTGCTTTTACAACTGGCAATTTGTACTTCTTAAGCCCTTCCCCTTTTTCATCCATCCCCCAACCCGCCTCGCATCTGGTATGTCTTTTAGTCCTTAAACAACCCTATCTATGGATGGATGGATGGATGGATGGATGGATGGATGGATGGATTTAATGCCTGATAGAACTCACAATTATTTTATAATTAAAATTTCATTTTACATGTATTAAAAACACGACTCAGAGGGGTTAAACGGCCAGCATTTGGTCACATGAATAGCACAGGAGGATAGGGTCCTTGACACTGAAGCTTTCATGTCTAACTATTTGGAAATGACACGCTAGTCTCTCACTCTGCTAATGGGTGAGAGAGAATACCTACTACAGATAAGTGACTTTCTCTAAACCTTTGATATGGAACTCATTTTCTCTCAAGGCCTATCTCCAGAGACACATACATAAGATACAAAATATCAATCAAATTCAATCAGGAATTATGTTAAGATTACAGTGATTCTATATTCAACTCTCCTGAAGGGCAGTGGGTGATGTTGCTGGGCCACTGTCTGGATGGCGTGGAATCCGCGCCCCGTCTGATCCAGAAAGACACCGCTGAGCAGGGCAGCGCAGACGCCAGGCTCCAGTCGGCCTGGGTGCTGAGTACTCAGTCTGTGTACTGTTGTGCTGAAGTTTCTTTCCCTTGTTATCCAAAGGGGGGCAAATATGTTCACTAAATTAGGTCAACATTTAATCTAGTCTTAGGTTCAGTGTGGACACACGAGGCAGTATTTTATTTGTACTTCCCTGTATGAGTTTGGGGCCAGGACTTTATTAAAGAGACTAATGAGTATGGATTGGTTGAGAAAAAGCAAGAGTGAATGCCAAGGACAGAAATGGCTCCAGTGGAGGTGAGATAACCAGAAATGACCAGATCAGGCACTAGAGAACTAAATAAAAAAATGTGAATTAAATTGTCTCTTCTGTGTGTGTGCAAGTGTTATAACATTTTTTTCTAAAACTTGTATTTTATTTTGGGCTCCCATCTTGCTGGGCCGCTCCTTTTCCTCAAGATTTCTGGCTGACTTGTCAGGGGCTCCCTTACTGCCGCTGTGTATGCCGCCAAAGGCGAGGAGGAGGGGAGACCCTGCTGGCCCTTGATGTCATGGCAAAACAGCCACTGTCCCTGTGCCGCCCGTCGTCATGCACAGTGTCCCCACTGTGGCCCAGGCAGGCCTCCGTGGACAGTGACCCCACTGTGGCCCAGTCAGACCTCCGTGGAGAACCTCTGCTGTGGGGTCACCTCTCCCAGACTGGTTTCTGCATTCGCTCCTTCCCTGTTCTCCTACACTGTTTCAAGTCAAAGACTAGAAGAGACTTCCCACTGGCTGCACTCCCATCACCGAAGCGAGAAGCCCAGCATCCGGGAGGGTGGGGTCTGGGCCCGGTTAGGGTGGGCAGGGCTGCACAGCCCAGGCCCTCAAAAGATGCCACTCTTTCCCAGGGATCATGGGTCTTCTCAGTTTCCTTACGCTCCCGGATTTCCATCTCTATATGCCAGCAGGCAGACCTGCCCACTCAGAGTTCCCAGAAGAAAAGAAAACGGAATACTTTGTGTAGATGAAGGAAGACTGCTAGTCTTCCTGAGATCCCTGCAGGTGTAAAACTCCCACCTCAGCTGCATGGCTGTGTAGTTGACCTCCAGCAGGAGTCCCTTTGATACTGGGGAACTTGGGGGAGCCATACACAGCAGCTGTACTGTTTTCCCTCTTTGATCTTTTCATCAGAGCTTAAAATGAACCAGAATGCATTTGGGTGAGTAAATACATGTCTGCGTACCATGTTCTCACCACACTAAATAACGATGAGCTCTGAAGCCCTAATGTCAGTCGTACTGTGATGGGCCCCCTGGGGGGCATGGGGAGTCTGACGTGAGAGCTTTTCTTTGCGCGACTTCTCCTAAGGAGATTCTATTTTGAGACCTGTTTGCCAGGAACCTTTCAGAGGCCTGTATGTATTAGATGATGGTTTCCTAATTTCTTCTCATCCCTCCATTTTTTCCCAAAATGATAAAAAACAAATGGGTCCAACATTGAAGCATACGATTCTCTGGCAGGACTGAAAGCGACATGTTCAGTTTCTTTTGGTCAAAGCAGAGATGAGGCTTTGTTTTGGTTCCTTTTTCTTTATGTTTACAAAGGCTGTCATGTGTTACCTGGGAAGAGAGTGGGCCAGAAGTTTCTCTGTCGCAGGAGCTATCCTGGACTTGGTGGGATGTTTAGCACAACTCCTGCCCTCTGCCAGCAGACTCCAGATGTGCTGCGTCTCTCGCTGGTCACAGCACCATAAGTGCCTGTCAGTGTGGCCAGTGTTTCCTGAGAGCACAACTGCCAGCTAGATTTCGCCTAAACATATGGTCCAGGGTGGCGTGCACAATGTGTGTGAACTTTGCGTGGCTCGTGGGACACGTGATGTGGAGTCCCAGCATGTGTGACTTGAGACTGGTGAGCACGGCTCTCATTCCCTCATCACAGTCTTTTATGTTCAGACCCTTATGTTCAGACTCTAAAAGCTTAAAATAGGGGTGGTGTTAAAAGGACAGTGTCTGTCTCCTGAAAGGTAAACATTTGAAAAGTCCATGAGAAAGGAGGCTCCTGGTGGCCCTGTCAGGGTGTTTATTTACAAGACTGTTAGGTGTACCCCATAAGTATTTGGGAGACCTTGCTGTTGTGAAGTCGGGGCTCCATGTGTTCCCATCTCCTGTATCCATGTGAGCATAGGGTAGTTACACGAGTACGTGAGCACGAACATCCACAGCCCACGCACGTCTTTGGGCTGGTTGTGTAAAGCCTCTGGCAGCGCAGGGCTCTGGGCTGAAAGGTGATCGTGCCTTTGGATTGCTCTCGCTAACCCAGGGTTGTCCTCAGCAGGTCTGCCCTGTGCTGGGGAAGGTGGACGTTCACGGGAAGGGCACGTGATGGGGGCTGGACCGTCCAAGACAGCGCTGGGAAAGGTCCTGCTGACACAGGACTGCGCGGCGGCTGGCGAGGTGTGCAGGGACGAGGCTGTGGCCCAGGGGCTGCAGTCGGGCTCCTGGAGGCAGACCAGAGGGTGTGTTTGAATAAGACACACAGCCGCAGTCTGTCCGGCGGTGTGTGAGCTGTTCCTGTGCAGAGAGCGGCCCCCCTGGCCTTTGCTCCAGGACACAGCAGGCTGTCCTTCCGTGGTGCCATGGAATGTGGGGTGCAGCTGGTCACAGGCATGCAGCCTCAGGGCCACCTGTGTGATCCAGTCTGCAGCCCCAGGTGCAGCACAGGCCGTGAAATACTGGGGAGCCCTGCACAAGCGGAGTCTTCAGTTGATGTAGCGAGGACCGCACCGTGCGGCCAGCGGGTCTCCAGAGAGGAAGTGGCCCACACCAGCAAGTGTCGGGAATGCACCAAAATGGGGGAGGTGCCTGGGGGAGGGACAGAAAGCACTGGCAGATCGGAGGACTTTGGGATAGCGGCGATGCAGAATTAGTTAGAAGAACCGCACTTTGGTGGGTCAAAGAAGCAACAAACAGCGACAGGAGCAGGGTGATGGCCATGGCCTCCCGATGTCATCAATGCAGAAGTAGAAAAGGAGCCGCAGACAGAGGACACGAGGCTGCAAGTGCTGGGAAGGAAAGGGGAGGCCTGGCTCTCCCCGCAGCTGCAGGGAGCTGCATACCGCTGGACAGAAGGTGCAGAGCGCGAGCCTGTGGAGGCGCAGACAGGAGAGACCAGGCCAGGAGGAAAGAGTGCCTACACCCCTGCCGCCACCCAGGCAGGGGGCCTTCCCCATCGTGCATCAGGCCTTTGGGCCCCGGGCGGTGTGGGGCACACAGTTCCCAAGGGGAAGTGCCCGAGAAAACGGACAGTTAGGGACTTGTGCTCAAGAAGCGAATCCAGCACCTCCGCTGAGGTCAGTGGTCCCGCACTCGAGCTCCCTCCCTGACACACAGTAGGTCCTCATGAATGTGAGCCGGCGGGGAAATCTTTTCAAACTGTCCACACCCACAGTTCAGACCTACCAGTGGAAGGAATGGACTCCGCCGTTCCTGCTCTCGGCCTGGTGGCCTCCAGAGATCTCCCGTCCGGAATAAAGGACAGCCGCTGTTCACTGCGCTGTTTGAAGATGGGCAGAGCTGACAGTTATAGCCACGGAGGGGAGTTGGGGAAGTCTGCGCCGGGTCGACCGAGGCACAGGAGATGTCAATGAGCAGTGTGCCAGCTGCACGGTTGCCTAAGAGGAATGAGTTAGTGCCCGTGTATGCCAACCATGCAGTGGGGGGCGGGGCACTACTGGTGGCAGTATGTCTGGACGTTCGCAGAGGGGTGCGGCTTTTGCAGGTGGCTGAATGCCCGAGCGGCACATCCAGCTTCCCACCCACCATCCAGGAAGTTCCTGCTTGGGGGAGATCCTGGAGAGCCGAGCACTAGATGGCTCAAGGAGCCCTGAGACCAGGACCGTCGGCTTCAGCCAAGTTAATGACTAGAAAAGGGTGTGAGACAAATGTAAGTCCTGGTTCAGTGTCTTTTAATTCTGACCTCAAGAAAAATCAGTTAATATCTGCTGTTGTCATTCCTTTGTGATTAAGAAATGTTCACTGGTAGTTCCTAACCTGAATATTTAAATTACAAATTCAATTATGATGTATGCATAGGTTCATAGGGTGGGGAAAAGCACCCGATTGTTGGCTCTCTGCGCACACAGCATGAGCCCTAACCACCCACATCCGCCAGCAGCCGCTGGCTCAAGCCTAAGAAGAAGGGGTGGGGGCAGACGCGGAAGCCCCGCCCCGCTCTCTCTCAGCAGGTGCCGCTTGGGGGTAGTGGCCCGGGTCCGATCACGGGTTTCAACCAGAAGAGTGACCGCGCAGTGGTCAGTGCCAAGGGCCACACAGACCAGCGGCAACGTGGGAGGAGCGCCGGGCGCATCAGGCCCACGTGGACCTCATGTCTTCTTTATTCCCTGAGGTCACCGGTGCTTCTGGGGATGAGACCATTCGCCTCAAGTCACACCCTTATTGAGACAAGAGAGAAACAGGAGCCCTCTAGGTTAGAGCCCAGCCCCCTGTCCCCTCCCCGCCGCTCCCCTGACCCTAGCCTGCAGGTACAGGCCCCAGGCAAACATCACTGGAGGAGACATCAGCTCTTCTGTACCGTGAAAGGAAAACTCAACCTTCTAACCCGTGTGGTGACTCAGCAGCCACAGCTGGAGGTTCTCGGGACGCTGCCTGATGGGGGACGAAGGGCTGACCAGGCCAGGGTGCTTTGGGCCCAAGCAGGGTCTTGTCAGAGGAATGAACTGCCGTCCTCGTGCGTTCAGCACATGCCGCCTCAGAGCCAGCGGCGGGAACAGCGACATCGAGGCCCTTGTCAGGGCAGCATCAGCAAACCCTGCCCTGTCTAGAGAGGGCTGGGAGGTGGGCTCCGTGTTCTGCACATGGGCTTCTCTGCTCTGTGCCCTGGGGCCCCTGCCGCTGTGACAGGAGGGTCGCCCAGCCCTGGTGACCTGGCTCGCTCGCTGAGGCCCCTGAAACTTGGCTCTTCTCCCATGACCTCTAGGTCTCCACGTTCATGCTGGGTGTTTCTTGTTTGTCTCAAGTAGAATATATCAAGTTTCATGACTTTACATTGAGTTATTATTTGATGACTAAGAGTCATGGCAAACTTAGAATGCACAGGCGACGCTGCAGATATTGGGCTTCTCGGTGACACATTCACCCCAAGGAGTAGAGGTAGCAAAGTGGCTAAATACTGGCCCCTGAATTTCCTGGACGTTGTGATCCTCGTCGTCTAAATGACTGCAGTGCCGCACATGAAGGAAGACACTCCGCTGGGAACGCACCTGAAGAAAATTGCAAAAATAAAGTCTTTTCACCCCATCTTCATCCCAGCACACGTTAGCCTCATTATTCACACATTCTTTATTTGCAAATTTGCCCATTTGTAAAAATTTATTTTAGCCCCCAAATCAGTACTCGTGGCACTTTCCTGGTCACTGATGGGCACTAGCAGCGCAGTTACAAATCGGTGTCGTCGGACGGACGTGCTTCCCGCCAAGGTGCAACGAGGCAGCACTCGCCTGCCGGCCTCAGCTCACACTGGAAACTGTCCTTTTCATGGTCCAGTGAGTGCCATATGTCCCACTTTTGTTTTTGCTGGTGATTCTCTGTTGACAGTGGGCCCAGCAATGTGCTCAAGTGCTGTCCCGTGCTCCTCGCTCGGTGTAAGAGCCCTGGGAGGCCCGCTGAGCGCGTCCAGGTGGAGCTAGCGTGCTGTTGGCTGTGAGGTCCAGGCGAACGAGTCAAACACTGTGTGTGTGTGTGTGTGTGTGTGTGTGTGTGTGTGTGTGTACACACAGCTTGTATGTTAATTGGGTGACAAGAAATGCTGTGCCCAGAAGCCCGCAGGAACCTAAACCTGCATTTCCCCACAAGCAGTTGTTCAGTGTTCGTGAATTCATAGTTCCCAGGGACTACTAAGAAGATAACGACGGAGAATAATGAGAATCAGCCGGACGTGCTAAGTTACAGAGTTATCCAGCAGAAACAGCTTGGTTCAACACAGATTCTAGCGGAGGCTCTGCCACTTTTTTAATATCTTAAGGGGAAGAATTGATGTCAGGTGTGTTTCAGGTATTATCTCTTTTAATTTTCACAGTAACTCTGACTGTGAATATGTTGTGAAATATTTTCACATATAGAAAAGGTAAATAACTGGCCCAATGAAATGACCGTAACGAAAAAGGAGAAGGGAGGGGAGAGAGAACTGACCCAGGCCTGTGCGCTGTGAGCTGTCCCCGCCCCCAGTACCCCGTGTGGCTCTTACCTTCTGAACGTCTATGTAATGAGAAGATTGGACTAAGTGCACAAGATTCTCCCAGCTCTCCCCTTTCTGAACTCTGCTGATGTTTTAAAACTTACTGCACACATCATAGAAATAACATTTGTATATCATGTCTTTTCTAGATTCCATCTCCCAATAGCCCCTTATGAGACACCATCATGATTTCTGTTTCTTTCATGTTTGTCTACACTAATCATTGACTAAGTTGCTAGCCTTATTAGCTTTGTTAGGAAAGACCTAATAAGAGAAAGAGAATAGATAAGTCTGCTGACACGGCCCCTGCAGCGTTCACCCCGTGCGTGCAACCCTCGCAGCAGTTGGGGATATAGTGGAAAGCCGTCCTGCGGCACATCCAGTAGGACCACACAGGTTTTCATTTGCACACCTCATTGCAACTGGCACGTTTCAAGTGAGAGTCACGGTGCTTTAACACCAGAGCAAATAGACCCCAAGAAGTTCTCAGAGTTAAATTCTTTAAACCTGACCTTTTTATTGTAAATATAAGAGTATATTTCATAATCCTTCGGTGTGTAAAACCAGAGGATTCCTTTCTTTTTTGTAAAATCAGTTTTTGTAGCTCTGTTCTACTGATGTATCTTAGCAGTGTTCACGTCCCATCCTTAATCATGTTCTTTATTAGGTAAATGTGTTAACATTTAATAGAAATAACAAACATATTTCTTTTGACAATCTATTTTGGAGAAAAAAATCTAGAAAAATATTTCTAGGTAGAATTCAGTCTATATAGATGAGTTAGTGGAAAAAATTGTTTTCTTGTGGTTTGATCAAGAAACAAAATATGTCCTTTGAACTTGCGTTTTCTAAATTAGTTTCTTTTCCAATTACAGATGACATACAACATTATATTAGTTTCAGGTGTACACGTAGTAAGCTACGAAATGAACCTCACAAACTGGTTGTAATTATTAAGTTCAAATTGCTGACTGCGGTCTTTCCTCAGAAGTACTGTTCACTCAGAAGCCAGTGTCTGGGCACGGTGGTCAGTGCGGAGGCTCTAACAGAATCAGAATACACAGTATCTTTCACAGTGGTGCTTTCAGAACTCACTGTCCTTTGTTTCAGTTAATGAACCCTTTTCAAACGTGACCTCCTCTTACTGCAGCTTGGACGTAGATGGTCTGGTCCCCACGGTGTCCTTCTATAGGTCCCAGTTAGATGCCTGAGTCAGCTTTCCTCCCCAGCAGCTCTGGTCAGCAGCCCGCTGGGAGTTCAGTGTCACGGACAGGTCTCAGCACCAGGATTGGAAACTCACATGGCGGTATCTTTAAAATAGAAATCTTTATTGGGATTTTCTTGTTTTCTCGATTTTGTATGTTACAACATTCTGAAGAAGAGAAAGTCTGTGATGTTTCAATGCTATTTCATTGGCTCCTGTACTGGTTTTCTGACATGTTTTATTTTCTGCCTTTTGGAGAAATTGCATTCATTTCTTACTTTACCTTCTGGGATGTCCACGCTGAAACAAACAAATCTTCTCCGCAAAGGTCCTTTTCCCTCTGGTCTTGCAATTCTCATGCTCTGTGGCTCAGCTCTGCCGTTATAATACGCTGTGTTTATTTACTGCTCATCACATGGGAGCGTTCTGCTGGGTGCCTTCAGGTACAGCTCTTCATGACCATCTGCAGGTTAGAAATCTATACCTGCCTGGTACAGGGGTAGAGACAGAGCTGCTGCGTGGCCAAGGAAGGTGGTGCCGGACATGCAGACCTGGCGTGAGCATGCCCTCACAAACACGGGGCGTGTTTACAGGCTGCCGTTACCGAGTCATTGTGAGCTTCTGTCTTCCTTTTCCTCCTCTTGGATTATTGAAAATCATAATGCTTAAAATACCCTAATGATACATTTTAGTTTCCAGGCTAACTGTGTATGCCTCCTCACGCAGGTTGGCGTAAGAGCTCAGTCGTCTGAATGCTCTGGTGGCAATAGAACGACCTGGCGTGCGGTACTGTCTGTATGTTCTCAGCACATGTGTCTCACTGCAGCGTTTTGCCTTCCTGAATGGTATACAGTGATGCCTGGCGCCCCCAGCGTGTCCATTTCTCTTAACTTCAATATTATCCAGACAGATAATGCTAACGGCGTCATCTGCTTCCGGGTCTCCCAGGCAGCAGTCAGGGTGGCAGCTGAAACCACAGTCACTGCAGGCTCCAATGGGGCCAGGGTCCACTTCCCCCTCAGTCAGGGAGACGTCGGCAGGGTTCGGTGCCCTACAGGCTGTTGGGCCAAGGCTTCGGCTCCTTGCTGGGTGAAGGCCCCTTTCTCTGCCTGGCCGAGCAGCCCCCTGTGAGCAAGCACGCAAGTCAGGGAAGTCTCCAGCAAGGTGAGCTAGTGTGTGTTACCTGATCTGCGAGGGACAGCTCACGACTTTTCGTCATACTCTGTCCTTTAGAAGCAGCCATCAGGACAGGGCATTCCACGTGGAGGGGGGCAGCTGGGGACAGGAGTCACCTGCAAGGGGCGGGCTGAGTGCCTTCCACCTTCTCTGAGGACAGGGTCTGAATTTTCTGTTCCTTAGTAGCCCTTTCAGTCTCTACCAAGATGCCCTGTATATCAGCAGTCCCCACATCGTGACGCAGTCCACGGTTTCGATTACCCACGGTCAGCTGCAGCAGGAAAATCTTAAATGGAAAACTCCACAAATAAGCAATTCATAAGTTTTAAATTATGTGCCGTTCTTAATAGTGTGATGAAATCTCCCATTGTCCCCCTCTGTCCCACCTGGGATGTGTATCATCCCTTTGTCTAGCATCTCCACGCTCTAGATGCTCCCCGCCCATTAGTCACTTAGTCACTTAGCAGGCACCTCAGTTACCAGATTGATTGCCACAGTGTCACAGTGCTTGTGTTCCAGTCACTCTTATTTTCCTTAATAGTGGCCTCAAGCACAAGAGCAGTGATGCTGATATTTCAGATACACAGAAAAGCCATAACGTGCTTCCTGTAAGTGTAAAGGTGAGTATGTACAAGAAAGAACAGCATATATAGGGTTCATTGCTTTCCGCAGCTTCAGGTAGACGCTTGGAACGTGTCTCCCACAGACAACAGGGATCGCTGTGGAGGGTAGTTATCCATCAGCTTCTTTGTGGGTTAATCCACCTCCCCCATACACTCTCGTTTCCCACATTTCCCACACCCCTGGTTCCAGGGCTGACTTGTTTCTTTTCTCATCAATCCCGTCTTCCTCCACAGTGTCCGATTTCTCACACCTTGCTGCTGAACTCTGCCAAATTTTAGTATTTCAGATTTTGGTGCAACCAATTTCCTGTGGGGATTGACTACCTCACAGGAAAGGTGGGTGGCAATTACAGGTGATGGGTAGAATTCCAGCCAGTTTGATGTAGTTAGTTCACCAGCTGCAGGCTGCATCGTGGATGAGGCTCTCTGCCTCAGCTGCCGTGTCTGTCCCACCCAGAAAAAGGTGATGGCAGAGAGGTCAGATCATGCTGGCTGCAGCACGTCCCTCACACATACGTGCATCCTGCTGCCAACCGCATTGCCTGTTGGGAACTCTGATTGGTTGGCAACCCTCATCAATTGACTAGCTGCTCCTCAGAACGAAGCCGAGTGAGGGTTGTTGGCACCCACGAGCATCAGCGCCTAAAGGTGAGAAAGCGCCAGCAGGGTTACAGCAGACATCTCTTCAGAGCAGAAGTATGCCAACTGGCTTCGCGTGTGTGCGTGAAAACTCAACAAGGCACCTTCTGTGTTGTCGCTGACAGCGGTAGCAGGGTCTTCCTGGCAGAGCGCTGACAGCTCGTGTTTACCTTCAGGACCTGAATTCTCATGGCGACTCACTGTTCCGGGGCCATGCTGTGGGGCCATTCTCTCTGAGAACCCTCGGTCAGACCACCAGAGGGGCCACGTTGGCGTGTGGTGCCAGCTGCAGCTTTGTCCTGAAGCTCTTCTGCCCCAGGCAGGGATGGGGTCTTGGGCGAGAACAGACTTGGCTTAGGGAGGTGGGCAGTAGGGTTGGTGCGACACAGCTCGTCCGAAGCCACCGCTTTGATTCTTAGTCATGAAACAATCTTCCCTCCCTATCTGGGGAAACCTCAGGGAGGCCGCTCTGTTTTCCGAAAGACTTGAAACATCTGTCCCCAGTGCGAACCTGGGCTGCAGGAATGCCATTATGACAAAATCACAGTGCGCTCTCTCTGCAACTCTGGCCCCTCCCAAGTGGGACGATTGATTTTTAAGTTCCAAGAAAGCATTCTCACATAGGAGTCATATTAGTATAAATGTTCTGTGCTACATTTGGGAACATTGTTCTTTTTCGGTGATGAATTTAAATCCTTTCTGAGCTATATCGAAAATGAAACATTCTTGACAAATGGCAGCAGCGTGCCGGTCAGAATTCCAAGATGTGGTCTTGCCGTAAGAAATATGATGCCTGACATAGTAGTTATTCGTGGCATCATTATTTGCTGATGTAAAATCTGAAAAAAAATGAGCATTTTTAAAAATGACTCTTTAAAGGATGAACAAATGAATTGGACTTAACTCTCCTGTAATTAAAATTTCCATCGTGTCAAGTGAAGCTTGGTTCAGCCCCCCGTTGATGCTTTCTCTGAAAGCTTGAGTGACTGAATCAAGTCCACAGATCTCAGGGTCTTCATTTGTAGGTGAGTCCCAGGTGTTTACTGCCATTACGTTTCATGTAATGCTATATATAGTATGTTGTACATGCATGTGTGCATGTGTGTGTGCGTGCGTGTGTGTACGTGTGTGTGACGAGGGGTCGACAGCGTCATATCCCACAACGTGCCAATTAATAGATGCTGTCATGCAGCCCGTCACTCCGATTTCACCTTGGAGGAAATTAAGGTGTGGAGAGGTTGAGAAGCATCCCAAGCCTCTGGGACTAGACTTTTGGTTTCCTGAGTCTTTTTCCAGTGATCTTGCCACATGAAGCAGTACAGAGCTGAGTGTTTATAAACAACTGAATGCCTAGCTGAGTGAATGAGCGAATGTACAAACGAATGGCTAGCGACAGAACCATACACATTAGTTTAATTCAGGGCACATAAGAGCCGCTTGGTGCCACCATGTTGGATCCATTGGTAGTTCTGTCAGCACCATCGAGGAGACAATCTAGGCCACCGTGGGTCACATGGAGGTTTCTCTGACGGGCAGTTGGCAGAGTGGGAAGGAAGAGTCAAGAACCATTCCCCACCTATGGAGCATTTTTATGCCCACTGATGAATTTTAGAAACTGAAACAGAAGATGCCACTGACAAGAGAAAGAGCCCACCCTATCTTTTCTCTCTCCAATGGAAACCCATATTTGTTAGGCTTTTATTGAGGATTTTTCCAAGTCTCAATATAATCATGTTCACCCATTAAGAGTTTGTAATTCAGTGCTTTTTAGTATATCCAGAGCTGTGCAATTCTTACCACAGTCCAAAGTTAGAACTTTTACAACAGGCCAAAAAGAAACCCCATCCCTGAGAGCAGTCCCCCCCACTAGCCCTTGGCAGCCAATGACCTACTTTCTGCTTCTATGAATTTCCCTATTTTGGATGTTTCAAATAAATGGAATCAAACTATGAGTTTTTGTGACTGACTTTTTTCGTTTGGCATCGTTTCCAGGATTTATCCATGGGCAACATGTACCAGAACCTCATTCCTTCTTTCTGGGTGAGTGGTATTCCATTGTACATGTGCTGCAGGTCACTTGTGCCTTCATCAGTTGATGGAAATTTAAGTTTTTCCCACATTTTGGCTATTATGAATAATGCTTCTATGAACACATGGGTACAGTCTTTTGTGGATATGTTTTCATTTTTCTTGGGTAGAAGTGAAATTGTCGTGTCATATGTTGATTCTATGTTTAGCATTTTTGGGAACTGATAAATTCTTAACCAAAGTAGCTACACTATTTTACATCCCCACATGCGATGTATGAGGGTTTCAATTTCTCCACATCCTTACCATCATTTGTTATTTACATATATGATGTGATCAAACAATACAGTGAATGTTTAAAATAAAAAAATGTATTACAGTAAAAGACACATTGCCATTAATCCCCCTCAAAATACCCCCTCGCTTCGAACACACTTATCCCATCGTTCTTGCCACTTTCTGAAGCAGTTCTGGGAGTCCTCTTTCGTGAGTGTCTTTAGTTGCACTGTCATGGCTGCCTCCATGTCCTGAATCGGTTCAAAACGTTTTCCTTTCATGGTCATCTTGACTTTGGGGAAGAGCCGGAAGTACACGGTGCCAGATCTGGTGAATAAGGCGGATGAAGACACACCGTAATGTTTTTATTTGACAGAAATTGCCATACACCAGAAGCGATGCGTGACAAGGAACATTTCCGTTGTGATCACAAAATATGGTGAATGCTGCTGCCGAGTGCCATCCAAAGGAAAGGCAGGGATCTTCAATACAGGATGTGGTGCATCAAAGCTTAGTAACAGTGTGTGACATGTTTCAACTTGTTCGGTGTAGTCAGTCGGGTATGAGCTACAGTTGAGAGAAGGTGTGTTTTAATGTGTGTCGTAAACCATCCTCCATCATGACAAGGCTCCATGTCACACATTGCTTCTGGTATACAGATACATATGTATGTGTGTGTGTGTGTGCGCGCACACACACAGGTGCAAAAAAAAATGTATACACATTTTAAGAAAGGAAAAAGCAGTATTAATTTTAATACTTAATATATACCAATAATGAAAGATGAATACAAGTCACGTTTGACTTCTGCAATGACAAGAAGTGCTCAAAATGGTTACTATCAGCATCCAGACACTTCTGATTACGGCGAACTACTGCTTGGGCATCGCTGACCAAAGTGTCCTCTTGTGTACATTTTTGGGGCACCCCCAGTATATGTATTTTATATATATAAAACAGCCATCAAAATGGGTATGAAGTGCTGTCTCATGTTTTTTATTTATGTTTCTCTGCTGTCAGATGATGTCTGGCATGTTTCCGTAGGATTATTGGTCATTTGTCTGTCTTACTTGGGGAAATGTCAATTCAAATCCTTTGTTCATTTTTAAATTGTTTTGTCTTTTTAATTTTGCATGAAAGGATTATTTTCATATTTTGGATGTGAGTCCCTTGTCTAATATAAGATTTGTAAATATTTTTTCCACTCTTTTTTATCTTTTTCTTTGCTTTTTTACCTTCTTGATGATGTCATTTGTCATACACAAGCTTTTAATTTTGGTGAAATTCAACTTACGGGTTTTTTTTTTTTTTTTTTTGCTTGTTTTTGGTGTTGTATGATTTACTTGTATGTTTTCTTTTAGGATTTTTATAGCTTTAGCTCCTACACTTAAATTTGTGATCCATTCTGAGTTTATTTTTGTATGTGGTGTAATTTAAAAGTCCACCTTCATTGTTTTTGCATGTGGATATCCAGTGGTTCCAGCACCATTTGTTGAACAGACTATTCTTTCCCCATTAAATAATTCTGGCACCTTTGTCAGAAATAAATTGACCATAAATGTGATGGTTAATCCCTAGACTCTCAGTTCTATTCTGTTGATCTACGTATCGGTCCTTAAACCAGTAACCGTACTGTCTCGGTTACTGCTTTCGTTTTATTTGCTTGTTTGTTTGTTTGTTTTTTGTGATAAGTTTTGAAATCAGGGAATTTAACGCCTCCAACTCTGTTTTTCCTTTTCAAGATGATTTTGCTTATTCCGGATCCTTGCATTTCCTTATGAATTTAGAATCAACTTAAGGATTTCATTTAAAAAAACAGCTGGGCTTTCAATAGAGTCTGCCTTGAATCTGTAGATCAATTTGGGGAGTATTGCTATATTAACATTATTAACTCTTCTGATATATTAACATGGGATGTCCTTCCATTTACTTAGACCTTTAATTTCTTGAAAGAATATTTCGTAGTTTTTAGCATATAAATCTTGCATTTGTCTTGTTAAATTCTGTACATTTTGTGTATCCTGTGTTGTGTGGCCACTAAGTTCTTTGCTATCTCTTTTTTCTTAAGTTCTTGGAGTTCTTTTGCTTATTCAGATGTTTGTTTTTATGCCTGGCTTGCTAGGTGTCACATGTGATTAATATAAACTAGTGGTCAGCCAAAGGTGGTTCAGATTTTCCTCAATACTCTGTATTGTCCACCCGTTGCCGAGGGCATCTGCTTGCCGTCAGCCTTCTCTCTGCGCCTACTGGCCCGGGGCCTCAGGGTCACCCAAAGATGAAGGGCTGCTGCCGTGCCTTCCTGATGTCCTTCCGGGATATGCACACAGCCTCGTGCCTGCAGACAGCCTTTTAGATCCCAGCAGTCTGCCAGACGAGCCTTCCCAAGTTCACTATAATTGTCTGGTTCTCAGAGGTGCTCTAGGATTTCCGTTTACACTCCAAGCCAGGCTTCTCTGTTTGTGCCATCTGAAATCACAACCTTGGGTAGCTGAGATGTTGCCAGCATTTCCTATTGTTTTGGGAATGCCCTGAAGGGAGAAAGAAGGGACATTCCAAGAAGGAGAATAACGTTGCCATGGGAACAAAGTTGAGCGAGCAAACTGGAACATCTCTCCTCCTAAGCTGCAGCTCCCGGGTTCTGACCTTCCCATGTCCCCGCCCTCACTGCCTGTGCCCAGGGGAGGTCGCTGCTGCCTTGGCCTGAGCTGCTGCACCAGCCTCTTCGTGAATCTGCCGCCCTCCACACCTGCCTGTCACTATCAGTTCTTCACACTCCAGTGATGTGCCTGTCAAATGATGCAAGCTTTGTCATCTAGGGTTCCATACTTGAAAACCTTTCACAGTCTGACTTAAGACAAAGTTCGAGCACTTTCCCCTCCCCACTTTTTGGCTTATTCCAACTTACCCCTTAGGTCTCAATATAGGTGCTACTTTTTATGGTAGGTCTTCCCTCACCCCCCAAACTGAGAAATCTGTCCTTCCAGTGTGAACTTCCCGCATCCAGTGCCTGCCTCCATCGTCACAGCATTGGCGACACTGTGTGGCAATGACCTTTTGGTCAGTGTCGCCCACTAGACAGTAAACTCACTGAGGACAGGGCAGCACCTTGCTTCTGGGTTTCTCCTCAGTGGCTGCCCGTCATATTTGATGGAGTCAATGAATCAGTGATGAAAACACATTATCCTAGTCTAATTATTAATGGAGATCTGCCCAGCACTTCTTTAACCAGTAGCTTATATTACTGTATGCATTTTTAAATTAAATTTATTGGCGTAACCATGGTTAGTAAAATTACGTAGGTTTCAACTGTAGATTTTATTTTTCACATTTTGGGCTCACCACCCAGAGTCAGTTCTTCTTTTATCACCATGTATTTGACCCCCTTTACCCTCTTCTACCATTCCCGTCCTCCCTTACCCTCGGGTATATGCATTTTAAGGTAATAGAACTACATTACTTTTAAAACCTTTCAGAAATTCAAATTGGCTTCCCCCCAATTAGTCAGGATGTGTGAGGTTTTACCACATATTAACATTTTTATTTCCATGGCATAAATCAGAAAGGCACCGCAGGATCAAGTTTCTCTGTGCATTGCATTCTAAAGTACCGCTCTTTTATTTCCCTCAACTTTAGCCCACGTCTTCTTTTCCCACTGGTGCTACTGGCATCACTACTAGTACTAATCATCCCTACATATCTTAGTAACGTTTCATACTTTCTAAAATGTTTGCATCATTTTTTGTCTCTTCAAATCTTCAAAAGAATTCATTAAGAATGTCGATAAAGTATAATTATAGACACTGACCAACCATGCACATTCCAGTAGGTGTTAAGTGGCTTTTCTGAGGGCACCCAAGTAACTAATGGTGTGGAGAAAGTGATCTATCTAGTGCTCATTCCATTTCTGTTGCTTCGGTCTTTTTCTTAAAATTAATATTTATGTCATTGATTTCTTTCAAATTGATGAATTATTATAACTGATGTTTAGCTGTCTTAATATTTTAGATTTGAGAGAGATTCTGAATTGATTCAATGCATGACCTAGTTGATACAGTAGATATGCACGTGTCCAGCACAGACACCCTGCACAGCTCTTTATCGTTCTCCAGGGTAAAGTGAATTGGGTCCATCAAATCCAGAAAAATGCAAGAAAAGTACCATGTTTCCTTGTGGAGCCAGATTTCTCTTTGGAATCTTTTCAATGCCCTTTACTCGCTTCTCTCTCTCTCTCTCTCTCTCTCTCTCTCTCTCTCTCTCTCTCTCTCTCTCTCTCACACACACACACACACACACCAGAAAAGGCAACAAGAGCACAGGTATTTGTCTTCACAACAAAAAACTAATTTTAGTATTGGACCAGAAAAGGCAAATCATAGTCTCTAAGATGTGATATGTTTGGCCAGTTGAGTAACATTCTAGGAGCAGCTTCATCCGCGTGAAAATAACATTAGCAATGAAGACAAGAAAACAGTAGCTTTCAGAGCTAGCGTCAAATTCCATCGTTGTTTCCTAAAAATCATCAACTCAATGTTTAGCATTGGCTGAGGCTTCAGCCCGGGGGTGTATGTGCACGCTCCACGAACCCTGCGGGTGTTCCCAGAAGTACCTGTAGAATATGTGGGGTTTTCCTCGGATCGTTTTAGGTGATAATTCCACAGAACCCTCAAGAGCGCTCTTACCCACCCGATACCCAGAGAGCTGACAGATTTTATGAAAGGCCATCTGTTTAGTTCGAGGTTTTCCTACACACTCCACTTTGTTTGTGAGTCAGAACGCTTGGCGCCCTGCCTTTGCACGGCCACTTTCCAGGCCTGCCTGGGTGGGATGCACAAGTTCAGGCATGGATTAGAAATCACTACCTGAATTGTCTTAGAACTGGACCTCCCTCTGGCTGAGCACAGCCCTTGATAAACGCGGCCTGTGGTCTCTTCTGTGCCTGCCTAGGTGGAGGCCTTCCTCCAGAGCCCACACTGCGTGCGGAAGAGGGGACTAGGGAGCCACAGTAAACATGGTCTCTTCTGTCTTGCAATGTTTCAGAAAGGTGGAGACTGAAGTGGCTCATGGCTCCTAAGTCTACTGATTCCACTGGGAAATGTTTGTGTTTTTCATAATTTCTCAAACATGGAAATAATCTTGTCTGTTCGGCATTATTCTTTAGTCAGGTGTTTTATTAGTTGGCATTCATGTTTTTTTCCCCAAAAAACGTGTGTTCCTTTTAACCAAGTAATTTTAAAGATGAAAATATAATTTTCATTTTGAGATTATTTTTGCATGATTTTGTAGCATTATAGGTGATAGGAAATACTATTTTTAATGTTTTATTTATTAAATTTATGGGGGTGGCAATGGTTAAATAGCACTATATAAGTTTCAGGTGTACAATTCTATAAACATCATCTGTATACTGCACTGTATGTTCACCACCCAGAGTCTAGTCTGTCTCCATCACCATAAATTTGACCCCTTTACCCTCTCCATCCTCCCTCCACCCTTGTACCTCTGTGGTAACCACTCTTCTGTTGTCTGTGTCTGTGAGTTGTTTCTTTGTTTATTTGTTGCTTTCAGTGTTGTATCCCACATGTGAGTGAAGTCATACAGTTCTTGACATTTTCTGTCTGACTTATTTCGCTTAGCATGATAATCTCAAGGTCCATCCGTGTTGTCGCAAATGGCACTATTTCATCTTTTCTTATGGCAGAATAGTATTCCATTGTGTATATGTACCAAATCTTCCTTACCCAATCATCTAGCAAAGGACACTTTGGTTGTTTCCATGTCTTGGCCACCATGAATGATGCTGCAGTAAACATAGGGGTACATGTATCCTTACGAATAAATGTTTTCAAATTCTTCAGGTAGACAACCAGAAGAGGGATTGCTGGGTCATATGATAATTCTAGTCTTAATTTTTTGAGGAATCTCATACTGTTTTCCATAGTGGTTGTACTAATTTACATTCCCACCAAGAGTGTACGAGGGTTTCTTTTTCTCCACAGCCTCTCGCAACACTTGTTATTAATTGTCTTGTTGATGATGCCATTCTAACAGGTGTGACATGGTATCTCATTGTGGTTTGGATTTGCATTTCCCTATTAGCTACTGAAGTTGAGCATCTTTCATATATCTGTTGGCTGTTTGTAGGTCTTCTTAGACGTGTCTGTTCGGGTCCTCTGCCCATTTTTTAATTGGATTGTTTGTTTTTGTTGTTGAGTTGTATGAGTTCTTTATATATTTTGAATATTAGCCCTTTATTGGAGGTATTGTTTGCAAATATCTTCTCCCATTCAATAGGTTTCCTTTCATTTTATTGATGGCTTCTTTTGCTGTGCAGCTTTTTTAGTTTGATACAGTTCCATTCATTGATTTTTGCTTTTACTTCCCTTGCTCTAGGGTCAAGTTTATGAATTCCTCTCTGAAACCAAAGTCCATAAGTTTAGTACCTATGTATTTCTGACAGGAAATACTGTTATTTCTCAGACGTTTATCTTAGGCTAAATTGTTCAGGAATGTGTTTATTTACAAAGCAAGTAATACATTGCATTTATGTTTACTGCAGACACAGATGTTAACACTTCAGAATTGTAGCCAATACGAAAATATCCAGGAAAGGTTGTTTATTCCCTTTTAGTGAGTTCTTTCCTGGAAGCAAAGGGGTGAAGTGCGTTGAATGCTGTTGGGAGTGTCAGGAGAGTGAGTGCCCAGGGCCCAGCTCGCCGTGCTTGACTTGCTCTGAAGTTCAGCCCAATTCCTACCTTTTGATTTGCTCCTCGATACAGGGGTTGTGGTTTCATACATGAGCTTTGAAACATTTTGTCCATAGGACTCTAATATTGGGAGCTCTCAGGACACGATAGACAGAAGTGGGGTTCTTCTGTTTGGGCATATGAGTCCCCACAGGCTCCCAGCTCACCCCACCCCAGTTCTCTGTGGTGGCTTCTAACATGTCCCCTCCATACCACTGGACATCAGAGACCACAAAGCAGGGACACTGCACCGGATGACATCCAAGGTCCTTTCAAGTTCTTGAAAGAAGTGTTCTCTGATACTTCTCCCAATCTCATCACATAACCGTGTTTCCCCCAAAATAAGACCTAGCTGGACAATCAGCTCTAATGCATCTTTTGGAGCAAAAATTAATATGAGACCCAGTCTTATTTTACTGTAAGTCTTATTTTACTATAAGACTGGGTCTTTATAACATCAGATATCATATCATGTCATATCATATCATATCATATCGGGTCTTACCTTAATTTGTGCTCCAAAAGATGGATTAGAGCTGATTGTCTGGCTAGGTCTTATTTTCAGGGAAACACGGTAGTTATGATGTACGTGTTTCCTCTTTGGTGAGATGCTGTTAATATTTTCTGCCCAATCTTTTATTGTATTGAGTATATTTTTCTTATTTAATTTTAGTTCTTTATAGATTCTTTATACAAATCAAGAACATATGTTCCAGTTTGTAACTTGACTTTCCAGTCTCTTTAAGGTGTCTTTTGATAAAAAGTTCTTAATTTATTATTATCGAATTCATCCATCTTTTCCTTTATTGTCAATGCTCTTGGTATCTTAAGTTTTTCCTTATTCCAAGACCTAAGAATGTATTCATCTATATTTTTGTAAGAAGAGTCTTAAGGTTTTGTTTTTTAATATTTAACCCCATAACCTATCTTGAATTTGCTTTGTATAAGATGTAAGACTCCAACAGGTAACCATTCCCGGTTCTGTTTATTGAAGAACGTCTCCTCTGCCCTCCTTTGACATGCCTTCCCTCTTCCACGTTCCGACATGTGCTTGCACTGGCCTGCAGACAGCCTCTCTCTCCTGTATTATGGTGCCATTTGCTATCCCCCCTCAGTAGCACAGGTGTAATTATGACAGTGTCAGAATGAGTCCTGAAGTCTGGTTAGCAATCCTCTCCTCCGACTTTCGCGAGTGTCTTAGATACTCTTGACCCATTACTGTTTCATATAAGTATCACGTTTTTTAAAAGCCCTTTTGGTATTTTAGTTAAAATTGCATTACCCATTAATTTGGGGGGAATTGACATCATGACAATATTAAGTCTTCCTATCATGATGAGGTTTATCTCTCCATTGATTTAGATCTTCTTTGACATCTCTCAGTAAAGTTTTCCAGTTTTCCCTGCAGAGGTATTGCACATCTTTTGTTAAATGTAGTATCCACTTTATATTCTCTCGTACTAATGTACACACTTATCTGGATGATTGTCCCGTAAGAGAGACAGTACATTTGTGGCCATGTGCGGCGGCCACCTTACCCAACCCTGGTTACATGTCAGTGCTCTGAGGACAGTGCTGGGGGTGAAAGGACAGCACTACAGTGGCTCCTTTTCTGCTTTTCCTTGCAGTTATGAGTGCCCCAGACCAACCCGCCCCCACACAAACCACACCTGAATTTCCCCTCCACACTCCACCCAGTGGTCTCCTTTCTTGATGTTGCCCCTGTGGCTCTTCCTTGAATTGGTTGTGCCGTGGCCTCAGTGGTCATTCTCGTTCAGCCTTCTAGTAAGAACGCGAACCCAACTTATTTAAATTCGTTATTCACGGAGAGAACGTTTATGGACAATACCATTTGAAAAACAAAGACACTGAGGGTCAGAGAGGTCATGTGTCTGTGACCACACAGCAGCCGTCAGAGTCTGTCCTGTGAGGCAGAGACTCCCACAGTCCCTGCCTCTGGGCTTGCGAGGCTTGTATGAGTGAGTGCTTCCGAAGGGCCTGAGACATCCCTGGGCAGAGGAAATGCTCTGTGGGCTTTCCTGTCGTCCTAACAGTGTACTGCTCCGTGTGCTGCTTTTGACCACAAACCCAGTACAACAGAAAGAGGATGTGGCTCTAACCCTGGGGCAGGTAGGCTTTTGGTGCCACCTTCAACGTTGAAAAGTGTTTTGGTACTTAAGGGCCAGAGATTACATTTTCGGGAATTGAAAGCAGGCCTTTTGGGCTAAGTGGCCATTGAGTTGGGCTTAATTACGTGAGTAGGATTTAAAACACTCCATTTAGTGGAAAGTAGACGATTTATGGGCGGGATGATGTGAAAGTGATGTGAGTCGAAGAGGCAAAGCATTCCTACACAACATAAGAATTTGACTTTTCTCCCTGTTCATTTATGCCTAATATCTTCTTTTGGTTATAACTTCCAACTAGAGTTCTCGAGTGTGTGTGTGTGTGTGTGTGTGTGTGTGTGTGTGTGTGTGTAAGAGAGAGTTTGATACCCTAGCAAATGACTAAGATCCAAAGGAAGCAGTAGTTCTCTAAGTTCATTGAAGAGCAATGTCACATGCCCTGGAGGTAAATAATTACATGACCATGTTGGGATGGAATGCACCCGAGACACTCTGCTGTATGGAGAGGAAGTGCATGGCACGCGGACAAGATGCTCCCTGATAAGCCAAGCCTTCTCTCCCGTCTTATGCAAGAGTGTTCAGGCTGGGGAGCGTGAAGAGTTTCAAATGTCAAGCTAGTTGGAAGCAAGTGATCAGTTTACTCTTTGAAAGGATAATACACGCAGTGAGGGGAGGGCAGTGAGTACGCCGCCAAGGCTCCTTGGTGCTGTGCAGCTTGACTTTGAATACATTTGTGACTTTGCATTTAGCCCTGACTTTGAGTATCATAATTAAGAATGTTTTCTTAGCTGTTCATTTGATTATCGTAGCTGTTACTGTAACTTTGTTAATTTGGGTTTTCTTACATCCAACAACCAAATATTTTAATATAAATCATCTCATATTTTATAATGAAAGATAATGGGGAAAGTTAGTTAATTGAAAAAAATCACTTTTCAACAGCTTTCTCTGAAATGTACTTATTTTACTAGGAAGGGAATATCTGTATCTCTGTCTGCATAGATCCTATTAAATAATCTGTGTATTCCATAATGTTGTTAGTGGTTTTACCTAAAAAGTCTTAAAGTTATCAAAAGCTGAGGTTATGTCTGTTATTCGGGATTTTACATATTATTGTGTTGGAAGAGACCAATGTGTTAAGTCTCTGCTCCGAACATGCCACTTCACTCACCCTGAGGGTGTGACAGGACTTATCTCCTCACATCCCCACTGTGCTTTGTTTTAATAATAATAATAATAATAATAATAATAATACGTTTGTTATTAATATGCGGAGAAGTATTTCATGTGCTCTGACTAAAAAAAATAAAGTTGAGTTTACATACAGTTGGTCCCAACTAAACACCTGTGGTCCAGAAATTAGCAACTACTATGAGTATACAATAAATACACATATGGGAGTTTTTATCCAAAAATGGAATTAAAAATGTCAATATAAGGTTTAAATTCCAAAATCGCGCTAGAAAAGTGAGAAGGTAAAATAGAGAATACCTGGTTAGAACAAAAAGACAAAGATGAGAAACGGGTAAATTGGAGTGCTTGTCCAGTAGGACTCATCTGAACAATAGAAGTTCCAGAAGGAGAGAAGAGAGAAAATGAGGAGAAAAGAACCACTAAAGAAAGAAGAGACTGTCCCCAAAAGTCCTCCAGAGGGCCCAGCATGATGCATGAAAACAGAGCCCCCCCCCCCACCCATCTACTGTCGGGAAAATCTTAAAATACACTGGGAACAGAGAGACTTGTAGCCTTGTGGACTGCACGTCTGCAGCAAGGAGTCACACGAAGAATCCTCAGGCTGTAGAGACAAGGGAGTGAAACCTTCAAACATCTGAGGGAGAATAGGCCCAATCTGGGTTTTTCACTCAAACGAATATTAAGAAAATAGTCGCGAAGTGGTCTGCCAAGTACCTTTCCTTGGATGTCTTCGCCCAAGAATGAGGGAGACTGTAGGTTGAGTAAACAGGATGGGTGGTGGCTTCCAGCGTCATTCTGAGGGTGGTCTGAGGGGCCCCCACGTGAATGAGGCCAGAGGGGGCACGCTGACCGCTCTTCTGAGGCTTCATCCAGGGCACCGAGTTGGCACCTACGTCTGCTCGTCACGAGAGGAGACCACTCAGCTGGGAGGCCCTGGGCATCGATTCCTGACTCGCACACAGCACGGTGTGCACGCAGACAGTTGTAAACCCAGGGAGACAGTTGTAAACCCAGGGAGGAAACGTGGTCTGGCCAAGGCCATAGTGACACCTAGGGTTCCTCTGTCAGCAGTGCTTTGTAGTTATGCCAGCAGATCCCAGTTAGCAGTCCGATATGCCCAGGGTCCGATGTGGAGGGCAGACAGTGTGCGCTGGGGTGGGCGAGGCAAGTGTACCTCCTGTGCCCGTCCACAGTGTGGAGTTAATGAGGGGATGCTTCTTGGTGAGACACAGCTCAGCAGCAGAGATGTATTCATTTGTTTAGGGATTTGGGGTAAATGCCAAAAGAAATGGCTAAAGTGGAAGGCTCTCTCTAGGAGCTGGAAGTAGAATGGGGTGGGTAGGGTGGGGAGCACCATTTGACCCTTTAACCACGGGTGTACATATCTTTGATGAGAACACAGGGTCAATGTTTTAAAGTCTCTGCTTCCTGTTGTCCGTTCATCTGGATGGCTAACAGTTGCATCTGCCAGACCGCAAAGCGTCTGAGCTCTCGCTCGTGTCTGGAAGCGGAAAAGGAGTGCTTCCCGGAACCCAGAAGCCTCAGGGGGGCTGGGCCAGTGTTGGGCCTGCTTTCTCCCTGGAAGGGCACTGAGCATGGCTCCGCAGCCTCCGTCCTCCCCCTTCCCTCTGGTGACCAGCACCTCTGGCAGCTCCCTGACACCAGCGCCACCACACTGGGTAAGGAATCCCCAGGGGGTTCAAGTGGTTGTGGGGCTTTCACAGCCGTTTCCATGCCTGTATTTAAAACTGGAAAATAAATACATTTTTGTTCTCACCAGAACTGCTTGGAGGGGCTCCATATGGATTCTCATTTGCGGGTGCTTCTGGCGGTTACTGGAGATCAAGGAGTGAGTTGGGGCCTGTCACTCAGCTGTCCCTCCTTCAGCCAGGCAGCTGGGGGGCCCCTGCAGGGCCCAACTTCCTTTCATGCGGAGCCAGAGCTGGGAGGTGTATTCATAATGCGTATTAGTAAAAACGGGATGCACAAGGAGCACTGATAATAAAGTAAAATAAGCAAGGAGCAAATTTGCCTCAAAGTTATCTCTACCAGCTCTGGAAGTTACCTTCATGTGCTCAGACTTGTTCTCTTGCAGATCACCTATTTCTCTGAGAGAAAGAGAGAGAGAGAGAGAGAGAGAGAGAGAGAGAGAGAGAGAGAGAGAGAGAGAGAGAGAGAGAAAGAGAGAGAAAGAGAATAGAGAAGGAAAATAACACATAGAGAAAATCATATCAAAGTGAGGAGATAAGTCCTGTCACACTATTCTAACACCGTGACAATAAAGATAACCCCAGTTGCAATATATAATACGTGGGGAAGTACTTACAAATAACAGCCTGGGATATTCTTTTCTGCCTCATCATTTGGAAACAAATTTAGAAAAAGAGGAATGAAGGGAGACAGCAAAAAAAGGAGTGAAGGAGGGAAGTAAACCAGTCTGGTTTTCTTTAGGCCCAATGGAAACATTTCAAACCAAAGGTCATTTATGTCTGTTTTTCATGAGAAGATATACTGTGAATTTTCACTCTTATCTCTTAATATATAATCAGTCTAAAAACCAAACATGAAGTAATTAGCCTTTCTTGAATTTGGGGACAAATAATGCTTTTTATTCCTACATAACTGAAGTAATTTGAACAGTACACACCTTGTTAAATGAGGAAAGTAACAAATCAGTCTTATATCATAAATATTGGTAAAGCTAAAGTTAAAATGCATGTGACAGCACAACCGTTAATAACACACTGACCTAAAACAAAGCGTATGTTTATGTATTCATCCCACGTGTTCGTTCAGCATCTATTACCTGCCAGGCACAGTTCTAGACTTCTGGGATTCAGAAATAGGTTAGAAAAGTCTCTGCCATCAGGGAGTGTCATTTTTCAGTAGAGGAAGATAGAAAATGATTGCACAAACATATAAATATATGACTCATAAAGGAAAAATTGATAAATTGGACTTCATCAAAATTAAAACCTGGGCTCTACAGTAGACCCTAATACAATGAAAAGACAAGCAACAAATTGGGGAAACAGTCAGCAAAGGACCAGTATCTGGAATGTATAATGGACTCTCAAGACTCAACAGTTAAAAAAGTCCAGTTAGAAAATGGGCAAAAGACATGGACAGACGTTTCACCAAGGAGGGTGTACAGACAGGCAGTACGTAGACTCGGGAAAAGATGTTCCCTGTTGTTAGTCACCGGAAATGCAAATCAAACCCACCGTGCGACACTACCGCTTGCTGGTCAGAAAGGCTAAAATAAGAAATGGTGACAGCTTTATTCAAACAGCCCAAGGCTGCGGATGAGCCTGCTTTCCTTCAGCGGGTGAACGGTTAGACTGGGGTCCATCCACGTTAGACTGTGGAACCCTCTCAGCCACATGGAGGAGCCAAGTGCTGACACACACGTCAACCTGGATGTGCCTGCAGAGAACTGAGCGGAACAAAAGGTTTCAGACTGTGCGGTTCCTTTTACAGAACATTTTGTTTTTACTGAGGTACAAGTGACACGTTAGCTTCAGGTGTACGACGTGATGGTTTGATGTTTGTACGTGTTGGGAGATGACTGCCACAGTAAGTTAACGCCCATCACCTCCCATAGTTACACTTCTTTTTTTCTTGTGATGAGAACTTTTAAGATCTATTCTCTTAGCAACTTCTACACATGTGACACGCTGTTATGAACTGGGTGCTGTATGTGATATCCCAGGACTGTCGGTCTCAGAACTGGAATTTTGCACCATTCGAACCCCTTCTCCCATTTTGCCCACCCCACCCCATCCCCCGGCAACCACCAGCCTGTTCACTGTATCATAGAACGATCTTGAAATGACAAAACTATAGAAATGGGGGATGGCTTCGAGGCTGCAGGAAGAGAGTGCATGTGGAGGGACCCTGTGGTGATGGACACCTGGGCCTGCACGGTGACAAAATCACGTAGAATTAAACACACACACACACACACACACACACACGACATCTGAACAGGATCAGTGGAACGAATTGGTGTCGGTATCCTGGTTGTCATGGTGTCCTCCAGTTTTTCATGGTGTTATTTTTGGGGTACACTGAATTCAGGGTACACGGGTCTCTCTGTAATTCTGCCAGCTGCATTGACTCTGCAGTCACCGTAAACAGTTTAAAACAAAGAAATGTGTAGTGTAATTTCGTATGACAAATACCATTAAAAAGCCCTGTGTACGCTTGCCTGAGTGGCGGTGCTCAACGGCGGGTGTCAGTCCAGCCTCCGTGAGGACAGTGTGGCCGAGGAGGAAGGCCGCCTGCCTGGCTAATGACTTGGGGTTTGCCACTGAGCCCCTGCAGACGCTTCATTTCACAGCCCAGCCTGGGAACGCCACTAGACATGATCACACGTAGCGTATGTGACGGAAAGTGTGGGTACCCACAACCAGGGGCACAGAACCCTTCCTTCTGCGCCTGCACAACCGGGGAATGGTGACATCTCGTAAGACTGTGTCACTGCGGGAACTCGCTCAGTGGACTGTCCTGTGAATTCTTACATAAAGAAAGGTAGCTGCTAAAGGAGTAGTCGGTTCAGTTCATTTTCTTTTTTAAATGCTGCTCTTAAAAAGGAATTTCTGTTTTACATACCAGTTGTCTGAAATCAGAAGACCTGCCCCCATGCGGTAGGAAGCACCGAATACCTTCCTGGGCGTCTAGCCTGTAGTCCACATGCAGCGACTTCCATCGAGGCTCGGAAGGGATGAGATGCACTCTCAGAAGGCGTGCTGTGCACACTACAGTTCCTCTCACGTCCTTTCTCCCCAAAGGGCCAGAGCCTCGCGTGTGTGGGCGTGCCCCGTTTTCTGGAAGCTCACGGGGACCAGGGACAGAGCCCGTCACCTGTCACCCGAGGGTGGGAAAACATTGGTGGGTACAGCCTCCATGGGGAGGGGACGGGGGCACGGTGTTCCACGTGGGAAGTGAGGGCATTTCAACTCCCTGATCTGTGAACATGCACGTGGAGGCCTGGGGTACACATCAAAGAAGCCTGTCATTTTGTCCGCAGAGCTCTATTCTGTAGGTACTCGTCGCTTTAATGGAAAACCTGACCATTTTCAGACACAGGTGCTGTAGGACACTACCCCACCCTCTGGGTGAGCGGGGGACTCTCTAGGTCTTTGTCCCGCTACCTTCCAACAACCGAGAGGACCCCCCAAAATGACATGCGTGCTGTAACAGTGTTCCCAGTGAGTCAGGTGGGTGGCTCTGCCTCACTGCCCGACCCTCTCGTGTGTTCTCAGTCGCTGCTGTGCTTTATGCTGCTCCATGTATAAGGTTCATGGAACTGGTCTATCTGCTGTCCTCCACCTGGTGAGAATAACGTGCGTTTTCACACAGCCACGGTATGGGATCCCATCGGAAGCGTTCTTAGCCAGTCCAGTAAAGGAGGGCTCAGAGCGTGTTCCCAATAACCACGTCCGCGGCCTGAATATTAGCGGAGAAGATTATGCATGAGGCCATTGTAAACACTGTATCTGGGTGTCGCTTTACAGCTGTAACAAACAAAAATTTAAACAATTACTCAAGAGGCTGTATTTTGTTTTTTAATTTGCAAATAACATGCTCTTTAAAGTCTTTTAGATGGGAAGGACTGCCACTTATTTACTGTCTTTTGAGGGAAGACAAAAATAAAAGCACATACGACAACCGGCTGCTGATACGAGCTGTGTACTCGTATCTATGTGCAGACACATATATACGCTTCTCTAGTCAGCCTCTAAATAGGACACACTGCCTAATACCTTTTAGACTCAATCACCAAAGTACTTCTGACAGTTTCATAAGAATGTTTCCAGTTTTGTGTAATTTTTATATCACAAATAGTAATTTTGTTTTCTAAAGGAATTTTCTACAATGGATCGTTTATCGAGAAGTGATTGACCGTGCCAGGAGGTGGCTGTCCCCGCCGTCCGTCCCTCGCTGTTGCGTCTGCACGCGCCTGTGCCCTTGGCCTGCTTCTTCTTACCTTGCTGGCTTCAAGTGCACCCCTCCCTGATCATTGTACCCCTCGTGTGGGAACTGTGCTCCATTACGATTACCAACCTCGTTTTTCTGCCTTTTTGTTTTTCTCTAGAGTGACCCACATCTGGTGGGAGAGGAAAAATGTAGTTATCGAATCCGGTCAAGTGTGTGTGTCTTTCAAGTTGCCAGCAGCACCCATCAAGAGAGATTCCGGTGGGTCTCCCAGACACATGGCCGCCTGAGGAGACACGGAAAGGTAATGCAGACAGATGTCTGGTACATTGGCCGTAGAGTATCTTACTTTGAAAAGGCATAAAGATGGGTTTGTGAAGGGTGGGTTTTTATTTGCTAAAGAGTATGCTGTGCCTTCATTTTAATAAAAAAACAGCTCAGCTTAAAGTCAGACTTTATAATCCATCGCTAAACATGGGCTCAGGCAGCCCGCTCTTGTCCAGCTACATTACCCCACAGAGTGTCGGTGCTGCCTCAGGAGGTCTGTCCACCTCTGGCAGTTGCACAGAAGACCCCCTGAAGGACACCCGTTTAGAATCACATCTGCTTCCACGCTGGGTTCTATTTAGGCACATTTTATCTGTAAAGAAATGAAGCACTCCTTTAATCAGGCCCTCATTTGCATAGCCCAAGGTCCTCGTGGGTTGCTGCCAATCACGCTGTAAACCTCCCTTAGTGCGGCTACGGGTCCTGGGAGCCCTACTCTTTGTAGAGCGAAAGGTTATTGATGAGTTTCTTTTTTAAGAATTGTTTAAATTGTAGTAAAATATGTGTGACATAAAATTTACAATTTTAACCCCCTTAGTTGTACAGTTCAGTAGCATGAAGTACGTTTACATAGCTGTGCGACCATCACCACCGTCCATCTGCACAACTTTTTGATCTTCCAGAACTGATTCCTCCCCATGAAACAGTCCCTCTGTATACCGACGCCCCCATTCTGGCAACCTCCATTCCACTTTCTGCTTCGATGAATCTGACTATTCTAGGCACCTCATAGGGGTGGGCTCATACCCTGTTTGCCCCTTTGTGACCGGCTTATTTCAGCAGAATGTCTTCAAGGTTCATCCATGTTGTAGTGTGTGTCAGAATTTCCTTTCTTTTTAAGGCTGAATAATATTCCATTGTTTGTGTAGACCACGTTTTGTGTATCCATTCGCCCATCCATGCACACTTGGGTTGCTCCCACCTTTTAGCTTCTGTGAGTAATGGTGCTGTGAACATAGGTGTGCAAATACCTGTTGGAGTCCCTGCTTTCAGTACTGGGTATATACCCAGAAGTGGGATTGCTGGATTACATGGTAGTCGTATTTTTAGTTTTTTAAAGAGCTGCCATACTATTTTCCACAGTGACTGTACCAGTTTACATTTTCAGCAACAGTGCACAAGAGTTCCGATTTCTTCACTTCCTCACCAACACTTGTTTTCTGTTTTGTTTTGAATAATAGCCGTCCTAATGGGTGTGAAACGGTATCTCATGTGGTTTTGATTTGCATTTCCCTAATGATCAGTGATGTTGAGCATTTTTTCACATGCTTTCTGGCCATTTGAATGTCTTCTTTGGAGAAATGTCTGTTCAAGTCCTTTGTCTTAATCGAGTTGTTTTGTTGTTGTTGCCATTGAGTTGTAGAGGTTGTTCATATATTCTGGAAATTACTCCCTTATCAGATAGATGATTTGCAATATTTTCTCCCATTCCGTGGTTTGCTTTTTCATTTGGTTGGCAGTGTCCTTTGATGCACAAAAGTTTTTAATTTTGATGAAGTCAAATTATGTATTTTTCTTTTGTTGCCTTTGCTTTTGGTGTCACGTTCAAGAAATCACTGCCAACTCCAATGCCATGAAAACTGTCCTCTATCTTTTCTTCTAAGAGTTTTATAGTTTTAGCTCTTATATTTAGGTATGATCCATTTTGAGTTAATTTTTAGTTTTTATATTTTACATGGTGTAAGTTAAGGGTCTATCTTCATTCTTTGGTGTACAGATACCCAGTTTTCCCAACACCATTTGTTGAAAAGACTGTCCTTTCCCTATTGAATGGTCGTGGCACCCTTGTCAAAAGTCACTCGGCTGCATGTACAAGGCTTTATCTGTGGGCTCTCCGTCCTGTCCATGGTCTAGGCATCTGTGCTTGTCCCAGCACCCCACTGTTTTGATTATCATAGCTTTGTAGTAAGTTTTGAAATGGGCAAATATGAGACCTCCAACTTTGTTCTTCCTCAAGGCTGTCTTGGATTTCTTTGGGGGTGAGGGGGCACGGGCAGTGCCTTGAGATTCCATATGAATTTTAGGACGGATCTTTCTATTTCTGTGAAATGGACTTTGGGGTTTGGTGGGGATAGCATTGCATCTCTAGATCACATGAGACTGTTTCTGTTTGTTCATTTTTTTTTTAATTGAATCGCTGCTTCAATGGTAGGTATTTTAAATTTTATTGATTTTTAAGCTCTTTGCCTTATAGTACAAATAACATAGAACATGTCTGATATATGTGTGTTTAAAATAGTTCCCCTATTATTGTTTCTCAGATAAAACTCCTGTTTTCTAATAGGGTTTTTGTTGTTGTTGCTCTTTAGTATTTTTCTGTGAAAATGGGGAAAAGAAAATAAGACACGGGCACTAAGAACACTGACTTCGGAAAGCAGGAGACCTAAGTTCAAGTCCAGGCCCCAGCTGTGTGACCTTGGGGAAGTAGCCTAACCTCCCTGAGCCCCTGCAGCCTCCTTCCTTGGAGGCTGGAGAAGGGATCACTGTGAGCATCCTGGGCCGTTAGACATATTAAACAGCTGGCACAGTACCAGGCCCGCATTTAAACATCTGTAATTGATAATGGCTGTGTGTGTTTTAAGAATGACCATGACAGGAAGATATTGATGACACAGGAAGTGTTTGCACTTATTGGAAGAATAATTTTACACGGAGCTCTTACCTTTAGGCTTGACTGCAGCAAAGTTGCCATTTATTCCCAATGATTTAGATATAGAAGGCCACATCATATACCTAATATTCAGCACAGAGTCTGGTACATTCACTGAAATAGGGACATAGGAATGAGAGCAAATCCAAAATAGGAAATGTTCTGTTGAACCTGTCAGTGTGAACCTAATTTAGTACTAAACTCAGTGAAATGATGACCCTTCACTGTGTGTAATAGTCTTTTTTTATATTAGTTTCAGGTGTACAAAACAATAGTTAGAGATTTACACCCCTCACAAAGTGATAACTCCCCTCCCCCAATCCACTACCCTCTGACATCGTATAGAGCTATTACAGTTCCAGAGATTCTATTCCTTATGCTGTACTCCACCTGCTGTGACTATGTATGTATTAAATTATAGGTGATGTTTAGTATTATTCATCTTCAGCTTCAGGTGTACAGTGCAGTGATCAGGCATCTACCCCACCCCTGAAGTGGTCTCCCTAATAAGGCAAGTGTCCAGCGGATACCCTACAAAATCTTTACAACATTATTGATTACGTCCCCCACACTGACTTTCCTATCCCTGTGGCCATCTTGCGGTTACCGACTGTGCTTTCTAATCCCCTCACCTTCCCCCTTGTCCCCACCCCCCTCCCCTATAGCAACCCTCAGTTTTTCCTCTATGTCTCTGAGACTATTTCTCATTAGTTTCTTCATTTATTCTATTCTTTAGATTCCACATATAAGTGAGATCATATCGTATTTGTCTTTCTCTGACTTATTTCACTTAGCATAATGCACATGGCTGTTTCTTAATGAAACAGAAATAGAGATTTTTATACCTGACAGTAGTGGGTTTCCCCCTCCAATTTGAGCACATACCATACCTTAATTCACTCTTGTTTTCAGTTTGAAAAATATTCAAATTTTATTATGTGGTTTTACCTGAGCCTGGTCTGGTAAACAATAGGGAATTATATAAGAATGTTAAATATAGAGTTTTATAAAATCTGCACTGACGATGAAGTTACAGTTTCTCTTTAATTTCTTAAAACTCAGTCTTTTGAAGACTTATTCTCCAGAGTGATTCCTTAGAAAGCCACCAGTGTCAGAGACTGTGTCACATCATCTTAGCTGTCAAGGTAAGCTGCTCTGGTGTCCAGTGTCACTGTCCCCATGAGACACTAGGAGCTAGAATGACGCAGATATTGTGGCCTCGCCAGAGACCACCATCAGTGCCGGTGGCGTAGAGAGTGTGTGATTAGCGCCTTCTGTGTCATGTCGGTGCCCCACCGTGTGTGCCAGCACCGGTGAGCCCTCAATTCCTCCCAAACGATTGTTCTTCCCGCTTTAGAGCACAGTAAAGGGAAGCCTGGAGGATGTGAGCAGCTCTCCTAAGACGACGTCATTAATAGCTAGTCAGGACAGTACCTGAAGCAGGTAGAGGTGGCCTGCAACAGGATAGAAATGAATCTTGTTTAGGGATCCAAGTAGCCTTCAAATTTCAATTGTTAATCCAAGTCTGTTTCCAAGTTCAATAAAAATATTCAGAAGTCAGCATTAGAAAAAGACATGACAGAAAGTCACTCAAAGAGAAGGCTTTGATCACAACCACCTTTTTCTGTCACAGATACCTAGGAATAATTGTGTTCGTATGTTTTCTGTCCGTTTCTCCTGCCTTCAGCACTAGTGAGTGAGCCAGGCTTTGTGCCAGCAGCTCTTCTGGTTGGTGAAGGATCACAGATGAGTAGGCGTGGCCATCGCCCTCACGAGCGTAGACGTGGCACCTATGCACTCCTTGCTTGGGTGCCAGTCTGGGCCTCGTGCTGTCCATGCTCCAGAGCTGAGCGTGTCCCCTGGCGTCCGGGTAGTGCTGTCACTTCCCACTGCATCAGCAAAGGTCTGGGGACATCGGCTGAGGAGGACACAGCTGGGATCTTAACTCTGACGTCTTTGCAGGGGAGGTGACCCCAAAACTGGGTCTTGGAAGATTGGTTTGTTGGATGGATAAATCTGGGAATGACCACTAGGCAGGCGAGAAACACAGAACTCAGAGACACGAGGAATCGAGGCACAGGTGTATGGGTACCGGGCTCTTGGAACAAGGACCTAACTCCTGGTGACATGGGTTTGGTGGCCATAGAATGAGATGTGTGCTGCTCTGGGGTCCTCTCTCGTGACCCTTTCCGATGGCATGGGTAAGGTGAGCTCCAGGGACTTGTCCACCTGCTCACCAGCCTGGAAGTTGGTTTCTAGCTGCTTTCACTCCTCTGCCCACCACCGTCACTCTCTCCAGTGCCCAGCACAACGTGTTATGCTGCCTGGATTCCAGCTGAGCCACTGTTTGCAGTTCTGCAAGTATGGATTCCGAGGATCGGTCGTTTGTTGGTCTGAATCTTCAGATTACAGCTATAATCAGAAATACTCAGGTGCGAGACCTTGCAGTACCAAAAGCCGTTGCTAAGCAGCAGCTGGTGAATGAGCCCCAGGCCTTCCTACCCTGTGACTGCCCCCTGCCCCGTGTCACATGTGTCACGTGTCCTGTCCAAGCAGTTAGCTTCCTTCAGCTAAGAAGGACTGTGAATCTTGCTCTTCTGGGAGAAATAAAAGTGCCAGAGAACAAGATTTAGATTTAGGGCATTTTTTGTCCTAGAGTGTCCCAATTAGCCGCTGTGATTGCTGAGCCGTGAACACCTGTGGCGTCTCTGCAGCTGGCACTCCAGGAAATCCAATTTCCTCTGAACTGGAGCCCAGAGAGAAAATCACACTCTGAGTCCAATTTCCATGCTAAAGACTTGACTTAAAATAAAATCAATATCTGTTTCCCAAAAAACTTCATGAATTGTGTTCTGAATGGCGACAATTTTAAAGAAAAGTTTACCAAGCATCCAGAAGGAGGAATCTGCTGAAATAGCTCCAACTTTATGATTCTATGCATGTGGACCCTTTGAAACAAATTTCGTTCAAACAACTAACAAGTGTTATCAGGTTTGTCCTAGCACGGCCAGTAACCATTTGTATGCCTCTGGGCAAATTCCTTCAAAGTCTTACTTTTCCATAAAATAGGGACAAAAAGACTATGTGAAGATCAGATGAGATGGATTACGTGAAGAGAACGTAAACTACAAATGTTGATAATAGTAGCTAAATATTTATTACGTATCTGCTATATACCAAGCATAGTTTAAAAAGTGTCACTCACCATATACCATTTAGTCCTCAAACCACGCTGTGGAATCGGTACTAGTCTTAGCTATAGCTCATCCATAATTTATATTCAAGGCAACTAATGAACAGAGAAAATAAATAATTTGTCCCACGTTACACAGTTAGTTAATAGCACCGATGGGACTGAAAGCCAACGTCCCTAACTGCTGGGAACAGCCGAGCCTCTGCAGACAGTACCCGTCGCTGCTGTCGTCCCTGCGGGGCGTGCTGTGTGTGTGTGTGTGTGTGTGTGTGTGTGTGTGTGTATGTGTAGGTCTGTATAAACCATAGGAACGGAAATGTAGGTGCAAATAAAGTACAATGTATATGCTTATATGTAAATGTGTTAATATAGTTATATATTCCATCAATTGGTAAAGCTGCTGTGCCGACACTCAATTCCATCGTTTTTCCTGGTGGTACAGTGCTGTTAATACAACTGTGTAGCTCACCACGCTCATACACATTTTTTCCAGAAAACAACCCACCAATTTTGAGTCATGTTTTGTCACAGGCATCCCTAACTTAGGAGAAAATGGTTTTCCATTGTTTTTATAGTAATTTATTCATATTGCTTAAATGATAGTGACTTTCATTATCCTCCACTATAACAGCATTGATTACAATGTGATGTTATAAACTATTTTGGATAGTAAAAAATAAAAGTTTGAGCTTTGGTTTTTCTGGTATTTAGTTGAGGAAATAATAGAAATTTTCATTCTTTGTGATTTGTAACATCAAAGTCATGGACCATTGCTCTCTCGGAAAGTAGGATACAAATTGCTAATCCTCGTTTTCCTACCCTGGAGTGGGATGAAAATTGCAAATCATGACATTTCTTTCCTCCCAACAGAGAACAATCATCTCTACCAGTGGGTGTCTTGACTGAAGCAAAGTTGGAATGTAGGCGAGGTCATGTGGGACCATAGGTCACTTGGAGGGACCAGATATAGGGGCAGCCACATATTGTAAAGGGCTTCAGAAATCCAAGGTCCACCTGGTGCGGGGCTTGTCAGGAGGTCACTGTGGAGGAGCCTCCTTTTGCTCTGTGGAGCGTCTGCTGCCAAGAATGGAGGTCGACTGTGTGAGCCACCACCCGTGTGCGCACACACTCCAGCCCCTCCTGGGTGACGGGCAGGTTGGGAGGTCCCAGAGATATCTAACGTCCCACGGGTCCCATTAAGCTTCCAGGTGACTTGGGTTTTCCATCCATGGATTTCAGAGCTCGAGGGCTCTTTCCTCCTATGGCCCCTTGGAGTACAACTAGGGGACCCTCTTAGTTTAGCTGCCGGGAGAGTCCACATCCCATTTCATTGGGGCCTCGGGCAGCCATAGCAGTCCCTGGTGTACTCAGCACCGCTGATTGTGTCTGGGGCAGAAGGCGGGGAGAGGGCAGGTAGGGTGTGCCCAAGTTATCCCTGTGATGGCAGGTAGGGTGTGCCCAAGTTATCCCTGTGATGGCAGGTAGGGTGTGCCCAAGTTATCCCTGTGATCGCTGGCACCAATTGCTCTCAACATCAGACTGTGTGTCCTGGATTTCTCACAAAACAAAAAGCAGAAGCGTTTATGAAGCCGGTGCTGTGTGTATGGTGTCGGCTTAGTGCTGTGGTCTGTGCCTTCCACCCACTTACGATCTGAGGTCCCACAGTGAACTCCAGATAACACAGCATCGCACAGCAGGGTCCTTTGCAAACTCCCTTTGGAAACTGAAAATATGATTTTCTGCTAACACTCCATGTCCTCTAGCCTTGCTGGGAGATTTTATTGGGTTTAAGCTAAATGCTGATTTTATTTACCATTTTCATATATCCTCCAGTAATACCGTGTTTCCCTAAAAATAAGACCTCGCATGACCGTCAGCTCTAATGCGTCTTTTGGAGCAAAAATTAATATAAGACCCAGTATTATATTATATAATATTATATTATATTATATTATAGACCCGGTATTATATTAAAATAAGATCAGGTCTTATTAATTTTTGCTCCAAAAGATGCATTAGAGCTGATGGTCCGGCTAGGTCTTATTTTTGGGGAAACACGGTAGTTTATGTTCTTTCGCTGGGTCTTAATTTTTGTTTGACCGAAAGATCATGTACCATCTTCTTTATAAAAACCTACCATTATATTACTAGTATGTTTGGAAAACCACATTCTTCTTAAATAACTACTAATAGCTTACATTTAAGCTTTTATAATTAAACCTCTTTGTCTGCTGATGTCAACAATTCCTTCTCTATGTAGTCAGCCAAATTTTTTCTTCCCATAAAACGTATGTGTTGAACTTTTAAATTTCATTCCAAGCAATGGAAGCTTATGTTGATTTAGTATTCTGTGATATTCAGTATACGAGGTCAGGCAATTAAGTTCGCAAACTCACGCTAGAAAAAGTGCCACATACCCCATTGCTGAATATCAATCACTACAGTCACCTTCGAAGTACTCCCCTTGGGAAGCTATGTTTTTTATGCACCAACACCAGTGCCTAGTCCACCCTCCAAAGTAATTTTGGAACTCTTTTTCTGGAATGACCATCAGAGCTGTTGTCATATTACCCTTGATGTCCTGAATGTCATCAACATGTCTTCCTTCCAATATTTCCTTTATCTTCGGGTAAAGAAAGGAGTCATTGGGGGCCAAATCAGGTGAGTAGGGAGAGTTTTCCAATACAGTTATTTGTTTACTGGCTAAAAACTCCCTCAAAGACAGTGCCGTGTGAGCTGGTGCAGTGTTGTGATGCAAGAACCAGGAATTGTTGGCGAAAAGTTCAGGTTGTCTAAGGTTTTCACGCAGCATTTTCAGCACTTCCAAATAGTAAACTTGGTTAACTGTTTGTCCAGTTGGTACAAATTCATGGTGAATAATCCCTCTGATATCAAAAAAGGTTAGCAACGTTGTTGCAACAAGTTCGTGAACTTAATTGTCAGACCTTGTATTTAGTGATATATAATGTTTCTCCTCACTCCTAAAAGGGCATTTTCATGTAGCCACATTCCATAGAAGGTTCCAGAATGACCATTGGGGGTACTTTTTTTTTTTCTTTTTGGGAGGAAATACACTTATCCTCAAGTGTATTCTTTTCATTAGCCTTGTGGATGTATTTTGCTTTGACCAGGATAAAAATCATGTTATCCCTTATCTCATAGGGAGCTTTTATGAACAGTTTAAATACAGTGCAAAGTTCATGTGTAGAAATTAATACACATTTCCCAAAACATAATTAATAACATAACATAGTAAATTTAAACATAGGTAATATAGAAACTAAACAAGTAAATCTTCCTTAATCAAAATCACTTTCATAGATGGAAATATTAGTGTATGCATTTTTAATGTTGCATTAATAAACAAACAAGAAAAACCCGATTAGAATATAATCTAGACAGGAAGACAGTGACTTATTAGCATATTAAAATTAACAAGACACATTAACTAAAAATGGACAAAGGGTATGGGAAGATATTTCAAATAAGATACAAACAGCTTTTACATTAGAAAAGATGCTGAACCTCATTACCTCATAAATGCAAATTAGAGTTATATGTCATCGTGTCATAGCACTGCTTGCCTATCCGCTGGAAACCGTCATACACGTTGGTAGTGGCAGTACGGGCCAGAGTGGGTTGTCGACAATTGTTAGCAAGGTCAATGCAGCTTCGGCAGATTGCGCCCTTCATATGAGCAGTGACACTCATGGGCTCCTGAGTAGCGTGTGTTTGCAGAGCTCTACAAGGCTGTATGTAGTGGGCGTGGCCTCATGGCGCCAAGCCTGGCTGCACCCTGACCAGTTCCGAGACCTTGCACAGCTGTTTGATCGCTCAGTATCTCGGTTTCCTTTTCTGTCTGTCGGGAATAACCGTGGTGTCTTCACCTTAGAGGGGTGGGAGGATTGGATGCCTGAAATGGCATTTGTCACAGAGTAGGCCTTTTAGACGAGCTGGCCATTTTTTTTATCTGCATTGTGGGCTTTTTGGTAAGAACAGGATTTTGGAAACAACTGTTTGTCCAGAGGAAACTGATTAAATAAGTCACGTTGTATTCATGCAGTAGAATACTAGGAGTTACTTTCTTAAGTGGGAGAGCTTACATGAACCTAGCCCAACACTTATTGTGCAAAGCTGTGTGTGAGTAGCGTCACCATTTATACAGTTTGGAGCATGATTCTATACGGGTGTTTGTCATGGCATCAGGTGTCGGGAGGATGGAGGGAGGGAATTAGATGGTGGAGGTGGGGAATCTCTTTATGTGGCATGCGCTGCGATTCAGTAAGAATGTTGTCCCACGTGAATGTGTGCTCCTCTTTACAATCACATCTGTAGTCACATGCGGGGCTTACACAGGGTCCCAAAGAGACATCAGCGGGCTGTGGCCCTGAGGCCCGGGCACTCCCAGCGCAGGTGACGTGTGCTCCGTGAAAGGCTGACACAGGGCCCTGGGCAGATTCACGGGGAAGCAGTGAGTAGAGGACTGTCAGTGCCAAGTCAGAGACCAGGCTCTGGAAAGAAGGAAGGGGTCCTAGAGGGCCAAACAGTTCGATAAACTTAAGAGAGTACTGGAGCTAGAATGTTCCACCAGCAAGAGCAAAGACACTGAGGCAGGAAAACAGACGTCCTGTCGAGAAAGAGCCAGTCTAATTCCGGGGGCATGCACAGAACGACTGTATGAGCACAGGGTGGGAAATTAGGACAGTTAGTTGCTGGGATCTTACTTAAAACCCTTTGCCTCCTAAGAAAAATTCAGAACTGTGAGGGGAAGCAGTTCCATCCCCAGGAGGTGGTGCTGCAGTTGGGCGTCCCCGTACTGTGTGTGCATCCTGAGCCGACGGCGAGTGAGCAGATCTGCTTATTCCAAGCACTTGCGGGCGGGCCACTGCCGTCTGTGGAGCCGTCCTGGCACGCAGGGCCTTCCCAGGCCGAGGTGGGCGCAGGCCCTGCTGCCCGGGCAGTTTGGGGGAGGGCGGGCAGGCGGGACCAGCGGCAGCTCGGCAGCAGCCTGACTGCAAGCAGCCTGCCCTGGAAACTGCTGTGTGCACGCTGATGGATGAGGCTAGTCTCCCGTCGTTTCACGGGAGATTTACATGCGTGGCTCTCATTAGTGCTAATGGCAGCTTCTTGCATAAATCTTGCACGCAGGAAGGTACAGAAAACCGTTCTGGTTCTCTATCAGTTTTCTTGCTCGAGGCGTCGTTCCTTCAGTCTGGGGGCTGGCTGTGGTGTGTCGCCCGCCCGTGCACTGAAGCTGCTCGCTCCTCATTTCCATGGAAATGGACCATAAACAGGGTTCTGAACTCACATGCTTAAACACCACCTACTTGTGCCATCATCCTTGCAAGTACAGGGATCCAATTAGTGCAGCCGATCCAACAGATTTCCATGTGTCAGTTGTACCTGCTGTGACTGTCATTCTGTTCAGTGATAGCAGGGCTTGCGTCCCAAAATAGAGGTGGGGGGAGAAGATGGGAACACCGAGTCCTCGTTGTGAACTGAATTATTTTTAAAGTGACTACAGATCCCGATCCTTTTAAAGTGCCAGGCTCGATAGGAAGTTGGGACTGGGCTGGGGAGGGAGGCTACATGGGCCGCTCCCTCGGCCTGTGAAGTGCAGGTCCATGTATGACATCAGGTGGCTTCGCAGAGGGCAGAGCACCTGGAATGCCCAGACAGGCTTCGTTTCACCTGCATCCACGGGGCAGAATCGGGCCGTGGTAAAGCCTTCAAATGCTTCCAGTTACTGTATTAATGCATGCCGTTTGCCCAGTGTGTTCTACCACACACGGAGCTTTGCCGCACGTGTGCTTGGGAGGTAGATGGTAGGCAAGGGCGGGGAGGTGGGTGTAGGAAAAATCGGGGGTGTCGCCGGGCAGTTGGGAAACAATTACCGTGAGCGAGCCAGGAGCAAAACCTTCAACAGTGATGGGCGTCCTGGGTGTGGGCGACGGCACAAGGGAGTCTCTGAGTCTTGGATGAGCTGAGACTCAGGCTGGAGGATTCTGGGGAGATTGGGGGAGCGTATGGAGGGGCAGGAGGACGTGTCCCAGCAGGCTCCACGTGAGGGACTGCCAAGATGCAGGCAAGGAAGTGGGATGGGACGCAGCCTGCAGAGAACACGCTGGGGACACAGCACTTTGCAGCTGTCTGGCCTTGAGTTCTGGAGGCCGCCATGGGGGTGGTTTCAAGAACAGAGAGTGAGGAGTGGGTCAGACCAGGGACAAATGCCCAGCGAGTGAGGCTTTGAGACCGAGCTGAGGGATGACAGCGAGAGCCTGGGCTCCTGAGGGTGTGACCACTGGGGAAGGCCGCGGGCGGGTGAGGCGGAGGTGCGGGGACCCTCTCTGTTCCTGCCAGTGGGGATAACCAATGAGAAAATAATCCGCAGTTTCATGGGACCCTATTGTAATTTAGCATTAATTGTAGGTGACATTTCTAAGGGTGCCTACAAAGGACAAAATCAGTGGATCGGTGTGACTAAATGTAGTATATATAGCTCTGTGACCTTGAGCACAGAAATCATTTAATTGCTAAATAAAACATAATCTGTATCACACAGGTTATCTTACATTGTCTGCTCTTTAAGTGTTCTTCAGAGTTGACACAAAGATGCAATATTATCGCCTTGAAAACAAAATCTACAGATAAGGTTAAGGTAGCAAAGGTTATTTGGTAAGAGAGCTAGAGGGACGGAGAAGCTGCGTGACACTATTTCCTAAAGAGAACTTGAGTACGTTTGTTGCACAGTCTCACTAGACGGGAAGAATTCTGCAGTCAGATGTTCAAGTTCGCAGGTAGCACACGTGATGGTGGAAGCAGGAAGATGCTTGTTATGAAGGTTTTGGCTAGACACAGCTGCACGTGTTTCGCTTCAAAGCCATCTGCTTAAGCTGTGAGGTGTAGGTACTAGGACGCCTTCCCTTCTTCCCACAGAAGGCACAAGAATGACAACAGGAATATGTCACTGCAGCTGACCGGCCCTTGCCGCAGGGAGGGTGACACCCCAAACTTCTACCCGGTGTGTGAGGAGCTGTGACAGGGTTTCCAGGAACATTTGATAAAGGACAAAGAGTATTGTCATCAATGGAGCAGAGGTTTGGCTGTTAAGGGGCGAGAGTGGTGGTGGGAAGCCCGTTAGAGGCGGCTTCTTCGTCACAGGGTGGTGATGTTGCCCGGACTGAGGTGTATCGATCGAGGGAACGGTTTCAGGTGTAGTTTGGAGATAAACTCGTGAAGACTCGCTGGTGTGGGTGCTGAAAGAAGGGAGAGATGAAGGGGTCTGCCGAGTTTCTGATGTGAGCAGCGTGTAGGCAGCCGGCCGCTGCCTGGGGGAGGCGGAGGTGGGTGGGGGTGCAGCCGGTGGAAGCACGTGGCGGGTGCCCCTCAGTGTCTGAACTGTGTCGATACTGACGTTCTCTTCGGAGCCGTTCCCCTCAGTGTTTCCTGAACTTTTCAAAATCACAGTAAGAGAACTCCATCCTTTACTCCTTCAGTTGCATTTTAAAATGACAGAAATTAAGTGACTTCTCTACAGTTGGGAAGTGCCTTTGTCAAGAGCACAGATCGTTTAATCTGGGGAACGTAATTTGGTGGTTACCAGAGCGTAAGGGTGTTGGGGGGTGGGGGATGAGGGTGAGGGGGATCAAATGTATGGTGATGGAAGGGGAGCTGACTCTGGGTGGTGAACACACAGTGTGATTTATGGATGATGTGATACAGAATTGCACAACTGAAATCTATGTAATTCTACTAACAATTGTCACCCCAATAAATTAAAAATAAATTAAAAAAAAATAAATAAAAAGAGCACAGATCGGCCCCAGGGCTCCTGACCCTCCGTGAGCACTGCCCAGGCGCGTGTGTCTTCCAGAAGTCCACCCACCCCACATGGCCCTCCTTCCCACACGTGACAGGCAGCTGAACCGCACATGGGGTAGCATGTGGTGTGGGTCACCAGCGGGCTGCTGTGGCGCTCACCACATTCTCAGTGGGGACAGACCACCGAGACAGTCGTCATGTTCCCAGGGCTTCGACTCCTAGAGGCCCTCTGTCAGAATATGACGCCTTAAAATCAAATGTCTTTAGCAAGTTGAAACCAGGAATGTTTTTAAATGCTGCTTCCTGACGTCACCTTCAAATACTGAAAAACGAAGCGAATTTTCTCTTGATTTTAACGTGCTTTCTAGTCAGTCGCTCTGTAAACAGACTGCCCTGAGCCCGAGTGCAGGCAGCCCGGCCTCACGGCCCTGGGATTGGAGGCGCTGCTGAGTGGCCAGTGGACACGCGGAGGGCTTCCTTCTGGCGTCTCCGGCCACCGTGCCACATGACCACCATGGACAGGTCCCTGGACGTCTCGCGTCCTGGCTTCCCCATATGACTCTGCTTCATGCACCTTGCTGTGGTGAAGTGACACTTCACTTCAGTGTCACAGCTGCTATGAATTCACAGAGACACTGGGTAACCTAAGATCCCAGGTGCACTAGAGCTCAGTGATAGCGACATAGCAAGCCTCCAAAATTTAGGAAAAATAAACTTTCATTTGTAAAGCTAAAGAGTTCTGTTGGAAATTACAGACGTGCTGTTTATTGGAGCTGTTGATGAAAAGGACATAGTTTCAAAAAGGCGTGTCATACAGATATTTAATACAAATACAACATTGATAAGAAATAGCTATGTCTTCACAATGGGAGATACTAGAAACTAATTCAATATGGACTTTACACCCTGATTTAATTTTGAAAAGTGAACACAAGTGGACCAAGTATACATAAGCACCCAATTGTACAGTCAGTCTGGTTAGAAGTCAAAACAGAGCCATATCTTGAGATACCCCAAATATGTAACTAAAATGAGACATAAATTGGACCTGTTCAGACTGAATCATAGTTTCCATTAACTTATACTGTACATTCAGGGACATTTTTCCAAATTAACCAACTTTTACCTCAATATACTCAGGAAGAAATCTGCATTTGTCACTTTTGCATCATTTCTAAAGATACACATTCAGCTTACAATTTCTGATAAAAATAAAATTAAAATACCTTAAATTGACTTATATTTGTTTAAATTACAGTTGTGTCAGTTGCTTTCTCTTCTTCATTTTCGTGACTCTTTAGCACCCAGAACAACAGCTGGCAAGTAGTAGGCCCTTGGTTTGTGCTTACGGAGTAAAAGGGCCATGAATGGGTGAGTGACTGAGTGAATGAATGATGGGTGAGAACCAGATGCTTTAGACACAGAACAGGAGTCTGCATACTGTAACACACACTAATTAGACATGAGCTAATTGTTGGTGTGACTGGCAGTGTACCAGGAGGTAATTTGTTCTTGGAAACCCTTGTCTTACCAGGGAAGAAGAGAGTAACTAAAACGAATTATGAAATATGCAGATAAACATGGTTAGGTGTTAGCTAAAACAGTTAATCAGTCAGGGTGAGATTGCATGTGTTTATTTTGTATAGTCTTAGACATAAAATATGTATTTGGTCAACATATATTGACACACAAACAATTGTCAAATGGCAGTGATTTTCTAAATTATATGCAGATGCTTCAGTTAGTCGTTTTGAAGATAATTTGTTGGATTTCTTTTTAATGAAATATAACCTCAATTATTTTATGTACATAAACGTAATTCCAACTCCAAATGAAACCAAATCATAATGGGGAGCCATTCTAGCCGACCTGTCACATGCACGAGGACTCATATATGTGCACGTGTCTGTGCGTATGTGCTCTAAGTCGTGTACTAGGCCATGGACACGTGTACGTCACAGTGTGAATGTGATTTACTGTCACTTTGGTCTAAAGGAAATGTGTTCGCCTTGTGTAATTACAATTCAGGACAAAAGTTAACCTTCCTCTTGTTGGCCTATTTAGGACAGGGTCCTTTACTCTGAGTTACTGAAAACTTAGGAGCTTTCTTAGAAATTCTAGAATATTAGCGTTGGAATGAACTTTCAAAAGCATCCACTCCAGTATCCCATTTTATAGGTAAGGAAACTGAGGCACGGAGAGACTTGCTTAGAAAGACCCCAGTTAATCACTCTGCACTCAGAAGACGTCCCCAACACCTATGCCCCATTTTTCTGGTTTGGATGCCCCCCTTCTGGGCCCTTAAACACGGGTTATTAGCAGTTTGTTTTTGTCTCTCACATTGGACTGTCGCATCCTGAGAGGTTTACGTGCTTTGTCCTGTGTCCTGCGTAGCTGGCATGGGCTGCCACTCAAGGGGGCTCCAGTAAAGCTGGAGCGGAAGAAGGAATGTCTCATCTAGGACCTTGAGGTTAGTAGCCATGTCCCCAAACAAAGCCAGATCTGTACGTAACACCGGAGGCCTGACAGGAGCCTCTTTTGGAGCTGTGATACTAACACTTTTTTAACTATACACAAAATATTATTTTAGTTTTAAAAAATTTCCCTAAAGTGTGGAACTTTGCCCCGCCGTTGCAGGGGTCCTGTCTGACCTTCTTTCTTTTCCTGCTCTTTGCAAACACAGAGGCTTACAGCCTCCTGTATACTTGTCGCCTTCTGACTCAGCGTGGTTTGATCTGCTGGATCTGTCATTTAGTCCCTTCCATTCTGTCCCATACGTTTTCATCTCATCACTGCTTCAGCTGCCAGCTGTTACTGAGGCGTGAGGCCCACGTCCCTCACAGGGCACCTCTCCTCTTGGCCCCTCTGCAGGGTCTCGGGCTCCCAGGCCCACCCCTGCCATACCTAAGGCTCATGCTTCCTGTTCAGTGGGAGCGCACTCGGTGTAGACCTGTGTGAGTGTGGAGACACACACAGAAACCAGAAGCTCTTGGCTGAGCGTGAAAATGTTAGAAAGTATCTTCTTATGTAACCAGTGTTGTGGTCCCGGATGTGGTAGGAACTCGCTCTGCAAGATGATGAGGTTGGCTGTGAGCTGTCACCCCAGCAGAAACACTAGTGACACTGTCACATCTTCAGCTGCTCCTGTGCCTTTGGGTCCCCAGCTCGGAGGGCTTCACCATCTTAGCTGCAGCACACTGTGTGCCATCTGGGTAGGAGCCCTCGGCGTCACACCAGTGCACACCTGACGCAGCGTGCAGGCTGGTCCCCCATCCCCACTTCTCAGCTGAGCCCTGAGGCCCAGGGTGTCACCTCCCGGCTGCCATCACACAGCCAGCGGAAGCTCCGGTTGGCAGGTCTGGAGGCTATTGGTTGTCATTATAGCATATCCTCCTTGTACATTACATTATTTCTGAATTTGTGTTTCTAACGCATTACCATAATCAACTCATATTTGGCAGCTACTGTTTGTTGTAGAATCTTAACACTACTATTTACAAGTTGGCTTATTTCCTGAAAGCCTGGTCAGTGTGTCTGCCACACAAATGTAACCTCATGCACCTTCTGCACATTTCACCCCCAGATCTCTGTTTAAGGGGCCCCGTGGTCCTTTCGTCCCGATGCCGGGGCACCGCGGCAGTTTCAGGCTCTGGCTGGCGCCCTGTCTATACACAGCGCTTCCATCTGGACCAAGCAGCCTTCTCCCGCCCGGCCACAGTGCGTGGCAGAGCCCCTCGTCCTCCCTCCCTCTGTCCCTCCTGACTTTCTCTGACCTGACTGTATGTCTGTGTCCAGGTGGCGGGCACTAGGTGCCCCTTCGGGGGGCCTGGCCTAGTGCCCGGAGGGGCGGACTTTCCGGAAGGACATGGGCAGCCACTCGGGCCCTTTGCTGGGATGGTTGAGGGGCTTTCCTATAAGGCACTGGTGGTGCACCAAGCTTCTCTCCCGCCCTCATCTGCTCCTGGCTCTGCTGTGTGACTTCACCATTCGCGCACAGCAGAACCTACTTCACCACCCCACAGTAACCACCCACAGGCTGATTTCTGCCTCTCCAAAGGGGACGTGGGCTGGTTCCCTCAGAACCCACCCCTGCTGGCCTTGAGGGTTGGGCTGCATTCAGGAGCGCTCCCCCAGAGAGAAGTGAGGGCAGGTGTGTGGGGGGCAGTGCGCAGCACACCCAGAGCAGCGGGGCAGCGCGGGACATCAGTGGGGACAGAGCTGTGCTCTGCGACTCCCAGCCTCAGGCACAGGCTGACGCCACTGCAGTGGCCCAGCGTGGCTCTGACACTGGGAGAGAAGCTGAGCTCCAGCCCCAGCCCCAGGCAGCCGGTGAGGCTCGAGAAGCGGCTTTCTCACTCAGAAGGGAGCTCTGAATGGTGCTGAGAAATCCACGCTCAGGTCCCTCAGGGCGGGCTCACCTCCTGGCTCTCAACCCCTCCCCTTCCATCCGCTTCCCGGTCCCAGGTCTATGCCGTCCTCTCTGCGTCCCTGGCCATCTCCTCCAGCGTGGGCAAGGGTGTGTCCACGATGGCCACCGGGAGCCACCAGAGCCCTGCTCAGACCTTCAGAAGAAATGGGGACAGACGTCATCCAACCGGTAGGGACAGGGGAGCCTCACAAACGCTCGTTCAGTTGACAGAGGGTATGCACAGTGGGAACAGTGATGAAGCCTGAAATCTAATGCTAAACGCGTAACAGATGAGGCTCACCGTGGGCCCAGCAGATGTTTGCCGAGACCAGTGACTGGTCCACGAGGACTGCGGCCTCGGTGTCCGCGGCCAGAAGACTTGGTTTTCTTTTCGCGCTGAAGCTCTGCCCAGCTTTCTCCTAACCAGGCGTGGAATTGATTGGTTTAGATTTTTGTTTTGCTTCATGTAAGTTGGTCTGAATATTGGGCTTGAATATAATTACCATAGTCACACTACCTTCTTAAAAAATTTATCCAGCATGCAGGTTTGGGAGCTGGGATGACCTGAATGTTATATGCAAATCTATGCAAATCTATGCTAATGTCCCGCAAGTGAGTGTGGCTGCTGTCTCAGCCTCACAGGTTGGCCCACCAGGGAGCCTGCACACTGCCACACAGGCACACTCAGGGCGACTGGAGCATATTGATTTCCCTGTTGAAAACAACCGCTAGCTTTGCTCAAAATATCTCAAAATTCCCCCAGACTGTTCCAGGTGATGAGAAATATCACACTGGTGATCTTCCAAGCTATCTACGTGTCTCCTACATAGAAATCCGTCTAGACGCTTCTTACATGTGCTGGTTTTTAAGTTGATTTCAACTCAGTTAATAGCACTGGGCACTTTCCTGTGAGAACCTTGGGCGGCTGGTAAATGAGACACGGGCCTCACGTTCCAGGAGCTGCAGCTGGTTTCGTGAGCAGAGCTGGCGGGAGAACTTGGGTCCCAGGCAGGGAGCTTCACGCGTGAGTCTGTCCGGGTGAAGGAGCCACCCCAGGAGGCCGAGCAGAAGTGACTGCACTCAGCTGTGCCCTGCTGAGCCCGGGCCTTCCAGAAGCACAAAAGCTGGCTTGGGAGTAAGGGAAGCCAAGCCGCCAGGATCCCGCAGACCTCACCCACTTCTCCCAGCGTCTGAGTTGCCATCCATCTTCCATGGTGGGTTTCTGGGTAGGATTTGAAAACCAAGGGAAAAGAACCGTAGTGCACAGGATGGTTTAGACTCTAGAGGAGGCTGTAGAGACGGCCCCCGCCGGAGCTGATGGGGTGGCCCGCACCCAGGTGGCTCCAGGGGGAACAGGAGAGGCATGGGGAGGGTGTGAGCGCCTTTCAGAGCTAAGACTGCACACTGGCAACTGATGGAAACAGGGAGGAGTCTGTGTGACTTTCTGTTCAAGGAAAGGTGACTGCTGGAGGTGGCAGAAGTAGGAGTCAGCATTGCTGGGTGGGTGGGGAAAGGGGCTGGTGCTGGAAACCTGGAGAAGATTTCATGAAAAATCAGGCTTAGAGGTAAAGCTTTATGAGTTGTTTAATTAGAGGTAAACGTTAAATTCATGTCGTGAATGAAATTGCCGAGAATGAAAGTAAAGACCAGGAACAGAATTCTGGGGCTAGAAGGAGCAACGTGAACCTGGAGGTGAAGGCTCACCTCCAAGGGCCCGAGGGGTGGCATGCTGCACTGAGAAGCTGGCGGTTGCTGGATTGGTGGCTTTGGGCGCCTTGGGGGAAAAACAGTTTTAGTAAGAGCAGTGGCAGAAGGTAGATACAATATGCTAATTTTTGGATTATAGTCAAAATTAAAAAAATTCAGAATCATGTAACTTGGCATTTGTTTAGAGGGAAGTATTTTGAAATCCAGGCGAAATTTCTTCTCAGAAGAGAGTCCAAGTTTTCCAGATACAAGGAAAGCAAGCTGGCAAGAAAAATTCTGCCCTGAATTTTTGTGTTAATTGAGGGACTTTAAAATTAGGCAGTCTCAAAGGGACCGAACACAGCAAATCATGTTCAGTCTCATCACTACTTTGTGTTTCTCTTCAAAGGAAGATCTCACCTCAGGAAATGCTTCCGTGTTGATTTTAAAGTTGTGGGTGAAGGCCGCATTCCCATGAGGCTGGACACGTGTGTATCAGAGTCAGATCGTCTGAGACGGACGCTGTAAGAAGGGGAGCTCGCTCAGTCCAGAGGAAGACTCGCTGGGCGGCCCTGTCGGGTCCCTACCCGTCCAGCTCCTTGTCCTCTGTGCTGATTGGACAAACCAGCAAAGCGTTGTGTGGTCGAGGCGGGGGCTGCACTCTGCTGGGTCTCCACCAGGTCAGGAAGGCGTGAAGTGGCGGCGATTCCACCTCTTCCCCGTGCTCTCAGCCAGGCGCTGCATTTCCCTGCCCACCGTGAGGGCCTTGTGCAATCCCAGAGCCTTTGTGGAGAGGGTAGAAACCAGTGCCGGAGCTGGTGACGAACGGGAAGGGCTGTGCTGGCTGCAGGGGTGGAGTGTGGCCGGCCCTGGCCGCAGACAGGTCTCCTGGGGTGGCCAGTCGTCAGGCAGCGTTCCAGCAGCCACTGGGGAAACGCTCCCCTTTTTTTAATGGTAGTTTCGTGCACAGCCAAGGTGAGCAGTGTCCAGCCCCCTCAGGCCCCCTTCTCTCTAAGGAAGGCAGCTGGTGTCCAGGGCCCTGGGGCCGGGCCGTAGGAAGTCCTCGGGCCTCTTGCCTCAGCTGGGCTGCCTGCACATCCCTGCAGGTGCCGCCCTTCTCGCAGCCACGTGCCCTGCCGCTCCTCCTCCCAGCGAGACTCAAACCGCCTGGCTCAACTTTGTTCTCTCTGGCCTGTGACATGGCCTGCATTCTGATACCCAGGGACTCCTTACAGAGGGCAAAACACCTCAACACTGGTGACCTGTCTGAATTTTGGATTTCAGGTACAGCAGCCCTAATTCTCCAGCAGATCATGGGGAGGGCTCAGACTGGAGCGCAAGGAAGTGTGGGAAAGAAAACTAAACACTCCCGATTCCTGCGTCACATCCCAACTTTCCAAAGACACAACTGGACACTTACTAGGGTCCTATCAAAAGGAAATAGGCAGTTTGGAATTTGCCTCAAATGCCCCTCAGGCTGCGAAGCTGAACCAGAGGGACAGGCCTCGAGCTCCGCTGTGCTTATGACCTAGACCTTCAGCTCCCTCCCCATGAAAAGCCCCAAAAGAGGATGTTGTCAGTGGCTCTGAAATCAGAGCCAGGGATGAGTGAGGAGGACCGCAGGTGGCGGCCGGAACCTTGGTCACCGGAGTCCCCATGGAAACACTTCAGCCTACAGACTGGCTGTGGGCAGGGCCAGTGCGGGAAGCCAGGAGACCGGGGCCCAGAGGTCTCCTCTCTGTTCCGGGTCCCGCTCTGGCTTCTGGTGCTTCGCTGGCCAGTGCTCAGGGCCTCAGCCTCTGGAAGCATCACCCCGACCTCTGAGTAATGGTCACGAGTGTTCTCCCCGCCATGTATCGGTGTCCATGTTGCACCGTTCGGTAAGCACCCCAGCAGTATTGGACCAGGGCCTGCTCTCTTCTGTACGACCTCATCTTCTCTGCAATGACCCTATTCCCAGATAAGACCGCATCCTGAGGTCCTGGGGTTGGACTTCAGCATGAGTTTACTAGACACAACCCCACCCACAACAGTGGGGTCTAGTGCAGCACAGCGTTTGCAGAAAGGCTGGGACCCTCCTTTGCTGGTGCAGCAGCCTCAGCCAGTGGTGGCCGTGGAGAAAATTCTCCGGTCCTACGTCATGTCAGTGGACCCTAAACGTGAATGACGTTGGGTGTGCTGACTGACCCCTGGGTACTTGTCAATTCTCAGCTGTAGTGATACTTGAAGATAAAATGTCTCTGTCACTGTTGGTCACACACAGGTGGATGATCCATCTTCTGTCACATTTGACCAATTTGACCATGTCAGCTGGCAGGTGGAAAAACGATTATTTGGGGATGGATAAATAAGGGTGAAGGTGACCTCATGCATCAAGGTTGTGTGTCATTCTGGCCCCAGACAAGGTCGAATGGATGGCCGGGAAGAAAAGGAAAGCTTGCAGTGCTGCTCAGTACACGTCTGTCATCTTTCACCTGGGACCCCCCACGTGTGATCAGTGGGTGTGTGCTGGCGTTTCCATGGTGCAGGGAGGCCTGTGTAACCAGGATTTTGCGGCTCTCCCATCCACAAGCAATGCACTGTGCCAAGGGGCAAGTGAAGTGCGACCGACGTTTGGAACCCGGTGTGTGCCTCGCAGACTGGAACATTCTGGAACGATGACTTACTTTACTGACCCTTCTGCTGCACAAAGTTAGACTCCTGGTCCTGGCAGGACCTCGTAAACATTCACTTTAATAAGTGCAGATATGAGCCTGTCTCCTGTCCCTCCAAGTGTCTAAACATCACAGGGGCCCCCAGTCTGCCGTTGCTTCCCACCCTCAGATTTCCATATGGACCATACAAGAGCAGGCACCAGGGGCCCGGTTAGACATTAACTAGGTCACTTCCCCACTTAGAACCCCTTCTGCCACACTCAGAATAGACCCATGACCCTGCTCTGGGGTATCCGACACTGTGACAATGGCCCCCTGCTTTTGTCCCTTTACATAAATCTCTTTCTCTCCCTGGGCCAGCGCACTTGCTGCTTCCTCAGTCTGGAAGGTTCTTTGCTGCTTCTCACTGAGGCATCTGTCTTCCTTCTGGTCAGGGCCAACCCAAACACCCTTGTTAGAAGAGCCACCTTCCTGAGCATCTAAAGGAGCCCGCCCTGGGCTGCCCGAGTCCCGCTAACCAGTCCCTCGCAGGTGTCCGCCCTTCCCCCCTGCTTGTCCATTGCCACTTAGACTGTTTGTCCTGGTCCCGGTTAGTGCAACCCGAGGCAGGGGTGCTCGCTGCAAGGGCGGTAGCAGCGGCCCTGCAACTAGGGTTCGGTCCCCTCAGACACCCGTCAGCAGACATGAGCTGCTTGCGATGCGGGGTAAGATCCCGAGTAAGTCTTTCCCGTCGAGCAGGGAAGGCGCTCTCAGCTGCAGCGTCAACACAAAGGCTGCTGAGCACAGGTCAAGTCTGGGCATGAGAAGAGCTTGTAAACCCAGGGGAAGACCAGCGACAAACTGGGAGACGCGTTTCTGCACGTATAATACGAAAAGAATCAATTTCCAGGAAAAATGTAAACACTGCGACCTAAAAGGCAAGGACTCATGAGCTAAATCATAGAAGAGGGAAGAGAAACGGTAAGGAGAGCAAACAGCAGGTCAGACAGGCGGCCTGCACAGCAAACAAAAGGTGCCATCACGTCCGCTTTGATCAGGCCGCGGACGGGCGGGGTGTCCGCAGAGCGTGCTCACCCGCCACACTGCTGCTGAATTGGTCAGGCCGCTGGAGGGCAATGCTTGGGGTCTGTTAAAATTTTGACTGTTGAGAAATGTAAGTACATGTAGGTAAAGAGGAGACACAAACAAGAATGTTTACTCAGGCGTTACTTGTTTAGTAAAAAACAGGAAGCAACCTGAATTTCTGTCAAGACATTTGAGTTTCATACATTGTGTGCAGCATATTACGGAGCATAAACCACCGATTGTGGAATCAGTGCCTCTCACACTCACATGGCAGTGTTTCCAGTCTAACTGAAACATAGTCTATAGAAGACGGTGTAAAATACAGTAGCATTTTTGTTTTAAAAGGAGATAATTCTATGTGTTCACACACGTGGCCGGGCCGATGGCATTCAGGTCGGTTGTGAGTGTGCTTGTGTGTGCTCGTGTTGAGATGAGCATGAATATTTCCTCAGATCCAAAGCTGCTGGAAGCATGTGTGTCCCTGCCGGGGGGGGGGGGGGGGGGAGGTCCCGCCAACAGGAACGAGAATGTCAGCTGAACTCTTTGTGCTGGAATGTGTCCGTGCACCATTTCAGAGCGGACCCCTGGGTGGGAACAAATCTGTCCTCGTGTGTCAGTGACCTGGGCCTGTTACTTGACCTTGCCTAAGTCCCCAAATTAATTTCTTTGTGTGAGAAATGGAGACAATAAAGCTTACCTCACAGGGAGCTCAGCACCAAATACTAGATTAAAGGAAGTGGATATTTTAGCCCCAGTCAAAACCCATCCTCTCCACCTGTCTGACCAACAACTGAGCTGCTCGTCACAGCACTGGTTACGCCCTGTGCTAGGGTCCACGTGTTAAGGACGTGCTGGGAGCGGGTGGTGCCTTCCCTGAGGCTCGGGCTCCGGGGGGCAGACAGGGTGCAGACGGCCGTGAGGACCACAGTCAGACCTCTGCAGACAGGGGGGCCCATCCAGGGAGGCCGTGATGCCATCCAGGGTCTGTGAAGATTTCATCTCCGGCCTCGTTCCTATGTCTTGAGGGTTCGAAGGACAAACAGTAGCTAACTTTGCATTGTTTTACAACGTGTTCGTTGTAGGAAAGGTATCAAGAAGAAGAGTGAGTCTGAGCCACGGGCTCAAGCTTCTCCTGGACTTAAGTTAAAGCCGCTACACGACCCAGCGGCGACCTTCTGCCCAGAGACCCCCCATTGAGTGTGACTTTCCCGTCCCAGCCCCGTGATCACTGGGTGACCAGGACTAGTTGGGGTCTGATTTCTGTCTCCTGCCAAAGTAAAGCCCTCCCTCATGAGGAAAGAGAATAGAACAAGACAAAACGCTCCCAATACGTCATTAAACTGTCGCTACCAGACAGCCTAGTTAACGGCGTCTCCTCGTGTACTGAGAGCTGCGTCTTAGTCAGAAGGTGTAATTAGTGCTTGGGGGCCAGTGTCCTCACCACTGATAGGTTGGGGTGCTACGCAACGGGAGAGAAACTGAGAAGCTAAAAGGTGCGTGTGCCGTCCTCTCCATATCTCAGTATTGTCAGCACTTCTTTTTATTTCCTGCCCATATTTATTCGTGTCCATTGTGCATTTGGGTTATAAGCATATTATACTTACAATTTTGCAACCCTAATACAATAGTACCTCGGTTTTCGAACGTCTTTCTTGACAAACATTTCGGTGTACGAATGCCGTAACTCCGAAAGTAAATGCTTCGGTTTTCGAACACGCCTGGGAAGTCGAACATGTCAGGCGGCTTCCGCTGAGTGCAAGATCCTGAGGCCTCGCTGTCGGCTGTTTTCGAACGTCTCAGAACTCGAACGGTCTTTCGGGACGGATTATGTTCGAAAACCAAGGTACCACTGTAATTTGTTTCAAAATTACATCATAGTCACTTAAAACATTCCTGCAAAGTCCTCAGAATTACTTGCGTTACCGAGGGAAGAGGCTTGCATGACTGGGCACTGGTTATCTGCTGAGTGTCTGATGTGTTATTCATTTAATCCCCCAGCGACCTACAGGCAGGAATTACTGTCCCCACCTTAGAAAGGGAACCTGGGAGCAGGTGGGTCTGCAGACCAAGGAAATGGCTGGCGGCTGATCAAACCAGAACTCAAGTCCATTGGGCAAAAATCAATGGTCTTCGCATTTATACTGGGCAGTGGACATGTTTTAAATTACGCAGCCTTCCTGCATTGTCGGGTATTTCAGTTGTTTTTCGTTTTCCACTCTCCTGGGTAACTTGCCAGGCCGAAAGGTGGGGAGTGAGTGAAAGAAAGAGCACTGTCTGTGTCAGGTGTGCTCAGGGAGCCCATGGCCCCACCTGTGCAAGGGCGGCCAGAGCCAGTTCTCCCACAGGTGATCCGGCTGGGTCCCGGGCGCCTGGGATAAACCCGCAGCGCACTCCGTCGTCATGACGCCAGCTCAGCAAGAAGCTCCAGGTGCCCAGCCTCTGGTCTGGCTGCTTGAAGGGGAAGGTGGTACAGCCATTGGGGGGCCTTGGGCTCAGTGATTAGCAAGGCTTTGATGTCACCTCCTTTAAATGGCCACTTAAGCAGGTAGACTGGAGGCTTTTTCATCACCGTCTGTGTACCAAAATCCATACCAAGAAGATTAGGGTCTGCTTTAATTAGATGTGACCTGGCTGATACGTGTCTGAACACTGAGCTTGACAAGACGGGGGTTAGACCGTCCCAGTGTTCTCCTGTGTCCGTGCCCTATTCCTGTCACCTGTGTCTGTGGGAGCATCTCCTAAGGCGCTACGCTGCTTTCCCTAGCCAGCTTCTCCCTCTTGATTTGGAATACGGTGTTTTTCTTTTCTTGCCTTTTACACTCTGCCCTTGCTATGGTTTCCCTGGAAGCCACCTCACCCCCAGGCAGCTGCAGAGAGGGCCACGCTGGACGAGGCACTGGTTGCCTGTCCTCCCCGGCATCCTGTATCACCGCGGAATTGCCCCGTGTGGCGCCACTTAGGAAAGAAGACAGTGCTGGGGGCTCTGTGAGCGCTCCGGAGTGAGAGTGCTGCGTCCTCGTCCTGCGTCCCCATCGGGCCCTGTGCTGGGCCTTGGGAGGCCCCAGGAGGGACTTCTGTGCCACGTTCTCAGGCGGGGCTTCCTGGCCACGCCCTGCCCCCTTCTGAATTTCTTGGTAGCGCCTCTCCCAGCTGACAGAGCACACACTGTATTGGTCTGTCTTCCTACCGTGACTGTGGGTCCCCTGAGAGCTGTCACTCTGTGTGCTTTCGTCCCTGCTGTGTCCTTGCTCCCAACACGATGCACAACAAACACAGGCGTCCACACCTGATGCTGGATGGAGTGAGACTGTCTGTCCTCTCCAGGCTTCCACTGGACCAGAATGAGCATCCGCGTCTCCTTCCAAGGGACACAGTGCCTGTGCTTCTCCCCAGCGTCGCACCCTGTTCTCCCTTGTTTGCTGTCGTCTGACTGTGGTGCCCCTCGTCAGGCTGCTTGCTGCGTCTCGCCTTGTCTGGGTCACAGACTAAGATGGCATCTCACAGGGCTGTTGGAAGGAATGAACATGTGACAGGTGAGGAACTGTCCAGGCCCAGGGCCAGTGCGAGCAGATGCCACACTGTTTAGTGACAAGGCCCTTCCCACCCTCCGCTTCCCATGCTCCATCCTCCTCAGAAATCGTGTGGCTTCCCTTTCTGTGGAATAACGTTGAAGCCACAAGCCTCTGAGTGTGCAGAGGGCAAGGTGGCCATGCGACGCTCTGAGCGCTCACTGCTGGCCTGGCTGCTCCCAGGTCAGCGTTCCAGGCCAGTGCCCAGGGAGGACCTGCCCCAATCCATCTTGCAGCAGAGAGGGCGCGGGCACAGAGATGGATGGACTCCCCAGGTCGCCACCTGGCTGCTGGCAGGGTCACTCAGCCCTCCCCAACCGAGGCTCCCCGATGTCTGAAACAAGGTGACAACAGCCACCTCCACGTGTGGGGGCTTCTTGTAGGGGCCAGAAGAAGGAACAGGGAAGGTCTTCACAAACCTCCCACGTGCTGCACGTCTCTTCCTGTGTTCAGACCTAAAGTAAGTCCTGGAGGCAGGGAGACTTGGAGGGTATGGGTGGCTGAGGCCTTCACCTCCTCCTGTGAGCACCGTGGGGTTTTAGGGCATGTGTGCGTGTCATGATCCGTCTGCCCCAGGACCCACGTCCTTCCTTGAATGCTCCACCCCGTGACCTGTGTCTTCAGTGAGAAACGGCACTGGCACGCAGGAGGTGGTGGGTGGCAGGCTGCCCTTCTCCACGGCACTCAGCAGGCCTTCGTCCCCAGGACTGAGCTCAGTGCACAGAACCCTGGAACCCGAGTCCCAGCCTGTCTGCTCCTCCTCGGGGCTGCCCCACCCCGGCCTCGCACTGCCACCATCCTCCCTCTGTGAGCCCCGGGCCATGTGCCTTTCCTCGGTCCATGCGGCAGCGCCTGTCCTGCCCTGAGCACCCTGGGACACGACCCTGTTCCGATACTGTCCCCAGGCATGCGGTCCACGTCTGTTCCTCAGCTTTGCTGAGCCCCAGGCTGTGCCGGTGCCCCCGGTACAAACACGCATAGGCAGGCACCAGTCCTACATGACTGGGCGCAGGTGTCCCCCCTGCCCTGCTGCCCTAAGAGGCCCGCCGCCCCGCACGCCCACGAGCCCCTGCCACTTCACTCGCGGCCCAGCCTGTGGAGCTGGGTGGTGGGTGCGCTCACCTGTCTAGGGCACTCAGCTTCCTGGAGTCCCAGTATTTGTGCCCAGCACGTCACTATTTGTGAGGAACGAACCTGCAGCTGTCCCACGAATCGTGGCTCAGAAGAACACGGGCTGAGTATCAAAGTATTAAGTCCCCGCCTGGGAGCAGAAGAAGGCAGCTCAAGCCTCCCCGACTGCTGGGGGGGACCAGGATTCCGACGCCCAGGGGGGAATGTGAGATGGCGACAGTTGGGGTGCACTGGGCCTGCTGTCAGGTATTAGCTGTTGGTTAGGTGTCCGGTGAGGCCTCCTGAGTACCGAGTCGTTATCTGCCAGGAAGAAGCTGCAGGGTCAGCTCCTGCCCATACGTGTTGAGCCCTCCCAGTCAATACTCGGACGCGGTGTGTTTAGCAGACATTGTCACCCAGCGGTCGGTGTGGGAATGAGCCCTGGACCTAAAACACGGAGCATCAGGCAGCAGGCCTTTGCACAGTGGCATGAAGAGCACTTTGCAGAAGCCAAAGGGCGTTGCCTGTTGGCACCCGGCAGTTACCCTTCTGGAGCCCGCCGGCCAGCTGGACTCTTGCCTTCTAATATTGTCCCTTGCTTTTGGAGAACATCGCAGGAGCTAGAAGGGGACGGCAGCCTGCCTCCAGTGTCGCAGACGCTCACGTGAGCTGAAAAGGGACCCCTCTGGAAGGACCTTGATTGACAGCCAAAGTTGCAGCAAACCAGGACCCCGCGAGGGCAGCTCACGCAGGTGTGCCCTGGCCCCCGCTTCCTGCGCCATGCTGAAGCCTTGAGGCTGAGCTTCGGGCACCACGGGGCACTGCTCTGGGTCTCGGGGGCTGTGAGATTTGCTTGCCCACCCCAGCAGGGTTGCAGAGGCAGACTCCAATTGGTTGGATGGCGGCAGTCAGACCCACTGGCAGACAGACGCCCATGCTGAGGGCTGTCCTTTTAGCTAAGAGTAGAGGGTTGTGACCGGGTCCGCAAGGGTCATGCAGGAGAAGTCTGGACGCCTGGGAGAAAATGCCACCAGGAACCTGGCCGCAGGCGTCCCCGCCCGGAAGGGTGTGGTCGGCTCACTGAACCTCCCAAGTGTCCCCTGATGCGTCTTGTGAATATTTTAACAGCTGTATTGATGAAATTCACATAGCATAAAACTCACCCATTTCCAGGGCACAGTTCTGTGCAGTTACCAGCACAGTCCGTTTTAGGGCGCTTTCATCACCTCCAAAAGTAACCCCATGCCCTTAGCTGTCACGTGCACACCCACCCTACGGCCTGGCCCTAGGCAGCCACTAATCTACCCTGTCTCTCTAACGTTCTTCATCTGGACATTTCACCTGTGGGCCTGGGTGACCAGCTGCTTTCTCTCAGCGTCATGTTTTCTTTTCTTTTTTTTTAAGTTAAAGTTTATTGGGGTGACAATTGTTAGTAAAGTTACATAGATTTCAGGTGTACAATTCTGTATCACATCATCTATAAATCCCATTGTGTGTTCACCACTCGGAGTCAGTTCTCCTTCCATCACCATGTATTTGATCCCCCTTACCCTCATCTCCCACCCCCCACCCCCCTTACCCTCTGGTAACCACTAAACTATTGTCTGTGTCTATGAGTTTTTGTTTCTCATTTGTTTGTCTTGTTCTTTTGTTGTTTTCAGTTTTATATACCACATAGCAGTGAAATCATATGGTTCTCTGCTTTTTCTGTCTGACTTATTTCGCTTAGCATTATACTCTCAAGATCCATCCATGTTGTCACAAATGGTCCTATTTCATCTTTTCTTACCGCCAAATAGTATTCCATTGTGTATATATACCACAACTTCTTTATCTATTCATCTACCGAAGGACATTTTGGTTGTTTCCTGTCTTGGCCACCGTAAACAAAGGTGCAATGAACATTGGAGCACACGTGTTTTTATGTGTAGATGTTTTCAGATTTTTTGGGTAGATACCCAGGGGAGGGATTGCTGGGTCATATGGTAATTCCATTTGTAATTGTTTGAGGAACCTCCACACTGCCTTCCATAGCGGCTGCACCAGTCTGCATTCCCACCAACAGTGTATGAGGGTCCCTTTTTCTCCACAGCCTCTCCAACACTTGGTATTATTTGTCTTGTTGATGATAGCCATTCTGACTGGGGTGAGGTGATATCTTATTGTGGTTTTTATTTGCATTTCTCTGATGATTAGTGATGTTGAGCATTTTTTCATATGTCTATTTGCCATTTGTATGTCCTCTTTGGAGAAATGTCTCTTCAGGTCCTCTGCCCATTTTTCAATTGAGGTGTTTGATTTTTTGTTGTTGAGTTGCATGAGTTCCTTGTATATTTTGGATATTAGCCCCTTATAAAAGGCACTGTTTGCAAAAATCTTCTCCCATTCAGTTGGTTGCCTCTTTATTTCGTCGATGGTTTCTTTTGCTGTGCAGAAGCTTTTAAGTTTGATATAGTCCCATTCATTTATTTTAGCTTTTACTTCCCTTGCCTTTGGAGTCAAATTCATAAAATGCTCTTTGAACCCAAGGTCCCTAAGTTTAGTACCTAAGTTTACTTCTATGCAGTTTATTGTTTCAGGTCTTATGCTTAAGTCTTTGATCCATTTTGAATTAATTTTGGTACATGGGTACAGATAGTAGTACAGTTTCATTCTTTTGCATGTGGCTTTACAATTCTCCCAACACCATTTATTGAAGAAGCTGTCTTTTCTCCATTGTATGTTTTTTGCTTCTTTGTCAAAAAATTATCTGTCCATATTTATGTGGCTTTATTTCTGAGTTCTCACTTCTATTCCATTGGTCTACGTGTCTGTTTTTCTGCTAGTACCATGCTGTTTTGATTATCGTTGCCCTGTAGTACAAGCTAAAGTCAGGGAGTGTGATACCTCCAGCATTGTTCATTTCTCTTAAGATTGCTTTGGCTATTCGGGGTCTTTTGTGGTTCCAAACAAATCTGATGATTTTTTTGTTCTATTGCCATTGGGATTTTGATGGGGATTGCATTAAATCTGCATATTGCTTTGGGTAATATGGCCAACTTAACTATGTTGATTCTTCAAATCCATGAGCACGGAATGTCTTTCCATTTCTTTGTGTCTTCTTCAATTTCTCTTATAAGTGTTTTATAGTTTTCAGCATAGAGGTCCTTCACATCCTTGGTTAAGTTTATTCCTAGGTATTTTATTCGTTTTGCTGCAATTGCAAAAGGAATTGTTTTTTTATTTCTTTTTCTGAGATTTCATTGTTAGTATATAGGAATGCAATGGACTTTGTACGTTGATTTTGTAGCCAGCCACTTTACTGTATTCATTGATTGTCTCTAGTAGCTTTTCGGTGGAGTCTTTAGGGTTTTCTATATATAGCATCATGTCATCTGCAAAGAGTGACAGTTTAACTTCTTCATTCCCAATTTGGATGTCTTTTATTTCTTTTTCTTGCCTGATTGCTCTGGCGAGGACTTCCAGCACTATGTTGAAAAGCAGAGGTGATAGGGGACAGCCCTGTCTTGTTCCTGAATGTAGAGCAAAGGGCTTCAGTTTTTCACCATTAATTGAGATTAGTTGAGGATTTGTCATATATGGCTTTTATTATGTAAAGGTATTTTCCTTCTATACCTATTTTATTAAGTGTTTTAATCATAAATGGATGTTTTATCTTGTCAAATGCTTTTTCTGCATCAATTGATATAATCTTATGATTTTTGTCCTGTATTTTGTTTATGTGATGTATCACATTGACGGATTTGCGTATGTTGAACCATCCTTGTGCCCCGGGGATGAACCCCACTTGGTCGTGATGAATAATCTTTTTAATGCATTGTTGCATTCGATTTGCTAGAATTTTGGTTAGGATTTTTGCATCTGTATTAACCAGATATATTGGTCTGTAGTTTTCTTTTTGTGTTGTCCTTACCAGGTTCTGGTATCAGGGTAATGTTGGCCTCATAAAATGAGTTAGGGAGTACTGTCTCTTCTTCAATTTTTTGGAAGAGTTTGAGTAGGATTGGTATTAGATCCTCTTTGAAGTTTTGGTAGAATTCACTAGTGAAGCCATCTGGTCCCGGACTTTTGTTTTTGGGAAGGTTTTGGATGATGGATTCAGTTTCGTTACTTGTGATCGGTCTGTTTAGATTTTCCAATTCTTCATGGGTCAGCCTAGGAAGGCTATATGTTTCTAAGAACTTGTCCATTTCGTCTAGGTTATTGAATTGGGTGACATATAGTCCTACATAGTATTCTTGGATGATCCTTTGTATTTCTGTGGCATCCGTGATAACTTCCCCTTTTTCATTTCTGATTTTATTAGTGTCTTCTCTCTTTTTATCTTAGTGAGCCTAGCCAAGGGTTTGTCAATTTTGTTAATCTTTTCAAAGAACCAGCTGTTAGTCAGATTAATTTTTTCTATTGTCTTTTTGTTCTGTATTTCATTTAGTTCTGCTCTGATTTTTATTATTTCCTTTCTTCAGCTGACCTTGGGTTTCACTTGTTCTTCTTTTTCTAGTTCTTTAAGGTAACGTAAGGTTATTTATTTGGGATTTTTCTTGTTTTTTGAGATAGGCCTGTAATGATATAAATTTCCCTCTTAAAACTGCTTTTGCTGCATCCCAAAAATTTTTGTAGGATGTATTTTCATTCTCATTTATTTCTGTGTATCTTTTGATCTCTCCTGTAATTTCTCCTTTGACCCTGTCGTTCTTTAAAAGTATGTTGTTCAATCTCCATGTATTTGTGTTTTTTCCTGCTTTCTTTTTGCAGTTGATATCCAATTTCAAAGCCTTGTGATCAGAGAATATGCTTGGTATGATTTCAATCTACTTAAATTTGCTGTGGTTAGCTTTATGTCCCAATATATTGTCTACCCTTGAGAATGTTCCATGTACACTAGAAAAGAATGTATAGTCTGATGTTTTAGGATGAAGTGCTTTATAAATGTCAATTATGTCCATTTCATCTAATGTGTCATTTAGGGCTGCTATTTCGTTATTTATTTTCTGTTTGGATGATCTATCCATAGCTGTCAATGATGTATTTAAGTCTCCTATTATAATTGTGTTTTGGTCAATTTCTCCTTTTAGTTCTGTTAGAAGTTGCTTGGTATATTTCGGTGTTCCCTGATTGGGGGCATAAATATTGATGACTGTTATGTCTTCTTGTTGTATAGTCCCCTTTACTATTATGAAATGTCCATCTTTGTCTCTTGTTATCTTTTTCACCCTGAAGTCTGTTTCATCTGATATCATTATGGCTACACCTGACTTTCTCTGGGTACCATTTGCTTGGAGTGTCAATTTCCACCCTTTCACTTTGAGTCTATGCTTGTCCTTGTAGCTGAGATGTGTCTCTTGGAGACAGCATATGGTTGGGTTTAGTTTTTTGATCCAGTCTGCTACTGTGTGCCTTTTTATTGGTGAGTTCATTCCATTTATATTTAGGGTGATTATTGATATGTGAGGATTTCCTGTCATTCTATCTTTAGTTTTCTGGTAAGGCTGTGTCTCCATTGTTTCTTTGCCTTTTTGTTGTTGTCTATTATTTCTGTTGGGTGGTATTCTATGATGTTTCCCTCTGTTTCTTCTTTTATTACAGTATATATTTCAGTTCTGGATATTTTTTTGAGTGGTTACCATTAAGTTTATGTAAAAGAAAGTTTGATATTTAGAGTATTCCATTTTCTTCAGCACGCTAGCTTTCTCCATTCCCATATTCCAGTTCAGGCCTTTACTCTCCCCCTTTTTATGTTTTGGTTGCCACAAATTGTCCCTGTTGATAGTAGTCAGATAGCCTCCTTTAGTATTTCTTGTAGTGCAGGTCGTGTATTAGAAAATTCCCTCAGCTTCTGTATGTCTGGAAAGGTCTTTATTCTTCCTTCATATCTAAAGAATATCTTTGCTGGGTATATTATTCTTGGCTCATAATTTCTCTCTTTCAATAGTTTGAATATTCGGTTCCACTCCCTCCTGGCTTGTAGAGTTTCTGCTGAGAAATCTGATGATAATCTAATGGGCTTTCCTTTGTAGGTTACCGTCTTCTTTTCCCTGGCTGCCTTGAGGATTCTTTCTTTGTCGTTGATTTTAGACAGCTTCAATACAATGTGCCTTGGAGAAGGCCTGTGGGGATTGAGGTAATTAGGTGTTCTATTTACTTCTTAGATTCGAGGATCCAGTTCTTTCCACAAGTTTGGGAAGTTCTGATCGACTATTTGTTTGAATATATTCTTTGTTCCCTTCTTTCTTTCTTCCCCTTCTGGTATGCCCATTATTCTCATATTGCTCTTTCTGATGGAGTCAGAAAGTTCTAGTAGAGTTCTTTCATTTCTTTTCAGTTTCAAGTCTCTTTCTTCTTCCATCCGTGTCATTTCCAGGTTTCTATCTTCGATGTCACTGATTCTACCCTCCATCTGGTCAACTCTACTTCCTAAGCTGGCTAGTTCATTCTTAATTTCTTCTATGGAGTTCTTAATCTCCACAAATTCTATTTGGTTCTTTTTTAAAATGTCAACCTCTTTGGTAAAATGTTCATGTTGTTCTTTGATTGTGTTTCTGAGTTCATTAAACTGCCTTTCTGTGTTTTCTTGCATCTCATTGAGTTTTTTTCGAACTGCAATCTTGAATTCTCTGTCATTTAAATCACATATTTCCATATCTTTCGGTTCATTTTCTGGGGAGACTTTTCACTTTCTTTCTGAGCTGTCTTGTTGCCTTGGTTATGCATGGCAATTAATGATTTATTATTTCTCTTCCTAGACGTCTGCGGGAGTGGATCCTGCAACAGGTTGATAGAAGAGGTCTTTCTTTTGTTTTCCAGTATGTGTTGGTAGACTGTTTTATTTTCTCTCTGACTGCAGCCCTTTTTTCTCTCTCACACTGTAGTGTTATGTTTTCTCTGCACTATTCCAGCTTCTCACACAATGGGGGGATTCCCTGGGAGACGGGCTTCTCCTCTGTTAACAGTTCGCCTGGGTTATAGGGCACCGTGTCCCTGAGGGGATGCGGAGAGCTTTTGAAGTTACAAAGCTTTTCCTGCGCCAGATTCAGAGCCCGAGTGTTTCAGCAGTTCTGTTTACTCCTGCAGGGATCCGCCCAGGTAGGTGGGGCCTGGGGCGGGGTGAGAGGTGGCCCAGAGCGATGGCAGCGACCACCATCACAGCCGGTCCTGCTTCCACAGCTCCCTCGCTTTTGCCAGAACTAGTTGGGCTGCGAATCTGTGTCTGGGGACCACAGTTCTCAGAACTGCAAATATTCTGTTCTTTTGATCTTTTGACACCGCTACTGTTCCACTTCTAGCACCGGGCAGGTGGGGGCGGGGCGAGCTCTGGGAGGGTTGGGAGGGGGCGGCTCGTCTCAGTGCCTAAGGCTTCCATTCTCTGTGGCAGTGAGGGCTTAAACCACTGTTTTCAGCCTTCCTCCCTCAGTCTTTGCTCCGAGGTCTCTGCCATGAGCATTGGGTTCAGCAGTGTTATATGCTGTCCCCTCAGCCCTGTGGGCCATAAGCGGAGCCCTAGCAATCCAAGTTCTTTCCTCTCCCGCAGCTGCGGTAGCTCCGGGATGCAGCGAGCTCAGAGCACTGAGGTAGGTCTGCATCCTGCGCCCACGCAGCTCCGTCTCTGTACTTCTCCCTTCCCTCCTCACCCGCTCGTGTGATTTGCCCACCTTTAGGTGAATTCAGTAGTGGGCCTCTTAGTCTTGCCTGTCTGCTGTGCAGGGAGTCCTTTGTGGAATTATAGTTATTAGATTTGTTGTAATTTCCAGGGGAGATTTCCAGAGGCTCACCTCACGCCGCCATTTTGATGACATCTAGAGCGTCATGTTTTCAAGGTTCATTCATGTTGTAGTGAGCATTAGTGTGTCATTCTGGTTATAACTGAGTAACGTGCTCTTGTGGAGAAACCTCACTGCACTTATCCGTTCATCTGTTTATAACTGAGTAACGTGTTCTTGTGGAGAAACTGCACTGCATTTATCCTCATCTGCTGGTGGAAGTTGGAGCTGGTTCCACAGTTTGGACGTCACCAGTCGTGCTGCTGTGAATATGCTCATACAAGGTCTTGTGTGCACTTGATCTCGCTTCTTACCCAGGAGTGGGACTGCTTTTTTTCCTCATACTTTGGTGTTATAGCTAAGTTTCCTTTGCCAAATCCAAGGTCATGAAGATTTACCCATGTTGCCTTCTAAGGTTTTTATAATTTCACCTCTTTTACATTTGGGTCTTTGATCCAATGTGAGTTCATTTTTATATATGGTGTGAGGTAAGGATCCAAAGTCATTTTTTTTTTGCATGGCAACTCTCAAGTCTATTTCAGTGGTCTCTGTGTCTATGTTTATGCTGCACTATACTATGAGTATGTCGATTACTGTTGCTTTGTAGTAAGATTTGAAATTGGCAAGTGTGAGTTCTTTGTTTCGTATGATATTAGCTGTGGGTATATCATGTGAATCCCAAAGCTGACAAAGCTCCCACAGCACAGCACAGGTCGGTGTCTGTTCTTTCTGTGCTGCACATTCTTAAAACGGGCACTGGAGCCATTATTGGCAGTTCCAGTGATGAAGAATCCATTACTGCAGGAGCAGCCATTATGTCATTCCATGGCTCCATTGTGACTTGCCCAGAGGACTCCAGGAGACACCAAGGCCTGGCCCAGAGGAACGAATCTGTAGGATGGCTGCACCTGCCAAGTGGCCCCATCAAGTGTGCATGTCACCCTGAAGTGCCACCCTATGCAGCCTCAGGCCTGGCCCTGCGACCAGACCACATTTAACTGCACAGCTTCTCCACACCAGGCAGAATGCCCAGTCCTGAGCCAGCCGCCAGTCCTCCTGACGTGACTTCTTGGGTCTCCGTTAGCAGCGAGTTCCATTCTGAATGTTCTCACTCAGCCCCGAAGAGCTACACATGGAAGTGGTGTTTCTTAGTTTCCTGCTTCCTGCGCTTCTCACCTGTGGCACCGTCCATACAGAGAGACAGCTGTAGCAGTAGGAAAACGGGAGAATCCACTCAGGAGTCCTGCCAGAATGCGCACGACCTTGACACACTCTCCACTTCATTCTGCAAACACCAAAAATACAAAAGGAGAGTTTCTGTAGCACTTCAGACAGGCAAGTAAGCAGAGTGTTGCAATACTGTGTGATAAAGCACTTTCTGACTGAAATGAGGGCTGCAGAAGAGAAGACATGGATGGAAGGAGTGCACAGATGGGTGGTCAGTCTCATGATTGTAAGGGCACAAGGTGCCCTCTGAGCACAGAGGAGGCACCTGGGCCAGCCTGGGCCCGGTGCCCTCAGCTTTCTTGCTGAGGATGACCGGGCACTGAGTCACAGAGCCAGAGGGTCCATGCACACACAGGGGCGTGGGGAGGCGAAGGACACAGGCCATGCAGCCTGGTGTGGTGGGGCCGTGGGCATTGCTTCAGGTGGGCTCAGCAGGTAGGCTGGGGCCCCGTCCTGCAGAGCTGAGGGCCTCACGGTAGGGCACTGCTTTACCTTGAAGGTAGTGGAGAAACACTCTGGAACTGTGAGCAGGAAGAAGGTTGCCTGGCATTCATTTTACAAAGTTGTACGTTAGAAAGTGGAAGAAAATGGATGAAACGGGAGCTGGGCATTCAGAGAAGAGGTGAGAAGGCCCACACCATGGTCAGAGCTGTGGATTACAGCAAAAGAAATACAAAGGGGAGGGAAAATGCAACAGACCTTTGAAAGGGAGACGTGGCTAACCCCAAAACAACTGGCTGTGGGGCAGGGCGACGATGGAGATTTGTGGGCTGGCGGCGTGCATAATGTCACTATGCACAAACACAAGTAGACAAGTAGAAGGTTTGGCTGGATGTTCAGTGAGTGACCCTTCAGCCTGCTCGTCCATAATGGTTTGCGTGGGATAGCTAAGTAGAAAAGTCCAAAAGGCATCAGGAACAGTGCGAGGCTCAGGCAAGACAGAGGCTGGAGGCACAGGTGGCAGTGCCCCCTCCCCATGCAGGTGGTATTGTGACAGTGAATCGAGCTGGACCGGAAAACACAATGTGGCCCTTGGGAAGGGCAGATTCACATGATGGAACACTTGGAGGCTTTATCTGGGCTGACGGGGATGCCTGCTCGGTTCCCCGTCATTCCCAAGGCTGGAGCGGTCACGTCCAAGCCCACTCCTGAAAACACCTTTCTGCTGTTGCTGATGGAGCCAGTGATGAGTGTGCTGCAGTTGGGGTGACATGTGGGGCCCCCGAGGACCTGAGCAGAGCTGAGTGTGCTCTGGGAGCCCTTCCACACACCCCATGGGCCCGTGGGCAGCATAGCCCTGCAAGGTTACCCAGAGAGCACATGCTGTATGTGAAATGTTGGCTCCTGTTGTGGTTGCCATGTTGCCTGTAGTATTCATAATATGCACACTGGATCCAGGTGTCAAATATATTTTTCACAAAGGGTCACATTGAAAAATCTTGCAAGCCACCAGCCTAGTTCCACATAGAAAAGATGAGCCAGAGCCCCAGCAAGGACAGCTGAAGGAAATGGCACCTCCTTTTAGAAAAGAAGGTGCACACCGAGCCTGGGACTCCCGCCTGGCCCCGCCGTTTTCCCAGCTGACCCGCAGGGAACGCATGGCTGTGCCCTAGAAAGGGGGCACGTGGAGTCCCATCATGTCCTCCAGGCTATCCTTCACTGTTTCACTGCGGGCAACGTGGGCTTTGTTGCCCGACTCACTGAGCGAAGATGGGCCAAGTATTTCACGTCTTTCCAGCTTCTGTTCGAATCTGCAAAACAGGGAAAGTAACACCCACTTGATGAGATGTTGTAAAGACGAGGCCCTGGGAAGCCACCTGGTGCCCAGACGCCTTCTTCCCCCACCTGCCTTCACTCGTCTGTTTCATCATCGATCAAATGTTAAGCACTGCTTGTCCTGTGTCACTGTGTGAGATACGAGTGACACAGTGGTGGGACGTGCTGTCTAACTGCTTGTGAAGACAAATAACCACCAAAATAAATGCAAATGTGTAACTGGGACAAAAACTCATTGGGGCACATACAATAGTATTCTTAAAACTTTAAAATGCAACTGAAGTTCTTAAAGATAAATTTGAGAAAACCAGAAGATAGAGAAAAAAGAAAAACATATGGAAAAAAATATGAAAGCTAATCAATGGAGGATAAATTTAGACAATCCAAATTCATTTACTAGAAATTTAAAAGAAACTAGTAAAGAGGGAGAAGTTATCAAAGAAGGGAGAAGCACGTCGCCAGGGTTGGTGGGCTTGCTGCTGTGTGCGGGCTGGGTGCTGCGCAGCGAGAGGAGAGAGGTCTGTGCCTGCAGAAAACCAGGAGCAAGAGAAGGTCCTGCGAGCTGCTTACAGGGGACACTGGGCTTCTGAGGAGCAGGGAGCCAGACTGGCCTCAGCTGCAGCGGAAGCCCTGCTGTCTTGCTCTCGGGAAGTGATTTGCGTGGAGAAGGCCACACGTGAGGGTAAAATGAAGACATTTCCCGACCTGCAAGTCCAAGGACAGAACCTTTCGTTGTTGGTCTTCATTGTGAACAGACGCCTGGGGCTGAGTGTCAGCAAGTGGAGCAGAAATCCGGTAGGAGCCTGTCTGGCATATAACAGTGCCCTGCCCCATCTCTGCCGGTGCAGATGCCGGTGCATCTCTGAGGGTGAGGCAGGGAACCCTGTGCCACCCGCTGTGGCCAGGAGGTGCTCAGTACCCCGCTCAGCCCCTCTTCTTCTTTCAGGTTCTCCAGGGGAACCCTTGAGAATGTACATTTTTCAAAAGCAAACGTAATTTGGTGGTTACCAGAGCGTAAGGGGGTTGGGGGGTGGGGGATGAGGGTGAGGGGGATCAAATGTACGGTGATGGAAGGGGAGCTGACTCTGGGTGGTGAACACACAGTGTGATTTATGGATGATGTGATACAGAATTGCACAACTGAAATCTATGTAATTCTACTAACAATTGTCACCCCCAATAAATTAAAAATAAATTAAAAAAAAAAAAGCAAATGAAAAGAAATAAAGTAGGTCTGAGACCTTGATTTCCTCAAGTAAATTTCCCAGAGAGAATTTCTGCCACTGACTTTTAATGTTAAAAGATGAGCTGGAAGTCCGATAGGTTCTGAATGCTGGCCGCCCCCTGGTGCTGTGGCCTCAGCCTTGTCCTGCTCCTGCTCCTGCCCCGAGGCGGGGCGGGCGGGCGACCACTGGGCTTCCCACAATGGCTGCCCAGCTCTCAGTGCCAGGAAACCTCGCTGAGGGAGCAGTGTGAACACACTGCTTTCAGATACAGTAACATTCCTGTGTTTCCAACTCATTCCTGTAAGAGGCATTGTCTCACATGGTTTCATGCTTAACAACACGCAAAATGCACAGGCGAATCTGCTGCGGTTTATGTGACAACTGTGCTCAACAGGAGTCTCGAATCCAGCTGATTGGTGCTGAGGACCTGGAGCTGGGTGGGGCCGTAATCGACAGCTTGCTTGTCAGTCATTAATATATGATTCAGCTACTTAAACAGTGTGAGCTGTTTCTACATGTATTTCTTGATAATATTACTAGTATGCAGTTGAATATTGGCTGCTTGGAAAATGCTTCTTTTTATAACCATAGTTTTCTAAAAGAATTTAATTTAAAAAGACAGACATCTGCATATGTCAGTATTAAAACTGAACATGGTTTCTATGAATTAATTTGTTTTAATTTTTGTCTTAGTAGATTATGTTGTATTTTTCTCAATTATTAGTGGTGAGTTTTGTTTCGTTTGGGGTTTTTAGGGTAAATTTAACGATGGCCATGGAATTTCTACTTTACCCAAACATACTATGTTACATTCTTTTTCTTTCTATTGATTCATACTTTCTATTTTTCTTTATACTCAAACTAAATGATTTTTCCACATATTTAAGTGGCAGCTGTGTTGACACTAACACCCCGCTGTGCTGTCCCCGACCTCGTGCAGCAGTGGCTTGGCCGTCCTCACACGGCCACTCGAGTCCCGCTGCAGTAAGGGGGCTGGATGAAGGAGAGGTGCCCCAGTGAGCGGCCAGCTGTCTGCCTGGGGCCCCGCTGTTCCCAGCAGTTACAAGGGACCAACCTGGGCTCCGAGGCACTGGGGCACATGACTGAGCTGGAGCACTGCACTAACGAGGTGTAGGTGTGCTCCCACTGGGAGCGGTGACGGCGGCCTGACGCTGTACGTATCATCTGATTTAGACGCTGAAAAACTCCGGGAATTTAATGCTTAGAGAACACCGAGCTCAGGTCATGAGGTAGTAAGAGGTCATGCTTTGGTAACCCACGTCTGTCTGATTTCCAGTCTTTTAACCATTAAACATGTCACTGGTTGGTTGAGTCACTTCTGTAACATAACCCGATCGATTAGATTTAGGATTAGGATTAGGATTAGGATTAGAATTAGAATTAGAATTAGAATGCCTCCACACATGTTGATAGAAGTGCTGTCTTTTGTTTCTTCCCTCCTTCTGTCCTCCATCCCCTCCTTCCCTCTTTCCCTCCACCTCTCCTTTTTTCTTTTTTCCTTTTGCCATCCAGTCAACAACCCATGTTGACCAACCACTAGGTGTAGGCCCGTGAGATAAAGGACAGTGGAATTGTCCCCGCCCCGCGCGGTGCACAGCCCAGAGCCTCCAGCCTGTGAGACAGACGAAGGTCAAGCTCGTAGTAACTGACGTGGAAGGGAAATCAGTCAATCTGAAGGAGCAGGTGGGGAGAAGTGCATTTTAAATGGCGAAGTTGAAAAGAAGAAAGGCAAGTCTGGTCTAATTCCTTTCTCTGTCTGGGAATTTAGGATTTTACATCCTCTGTGGTCTGCAGCCTCATGTTCTCGTCAAGACACACATGTTCAAACGCTTACTCACTACCTGTGTGGATGAAATCATGCCTTGGGAAAATTTAAGTATACAAGGAAAGGCTTTACACCTCAGTACCTAACGGTCAGAAAATAGACAAGGACGCAGGTTCCCAGGGTCAGGAAAGAGTCACTGAGTTCTGAGGAAAATGGCCCGATAGCCCCTTGGCTTCTCATTTGTTGTCCGAATGAGGATTTACAAAGGGACTCCATGTAGCACGTCGGTGTGGTGCCGGTTTTCTACCTTGCTCGTTGTCTGCAGTCAGTGTCACCCTGTAAATGCCTGAGCACATGACCTCCTAGCACAGCCAAGCACTGGCCTCACTTGCCTGTGGGGGCTCCTGTGAACCACAGGAGCAGGAAGCATCAGTCCTTTTAGTGAATGAACACTTTGAACAAGCATCCACAACTGTTGTTGGGTGGAACACACCCATTACCGCCACCCAGAGGTTCGTCCAGGGCCACCAGGGCTCGCTCGCGTTCCTCACCCTGTGCCCCAGTCCTCTAGGTTCTTCTAGGCCGTGTGTTTGAACGGGATTTCTGGCATTGGGAGGGGTCCTAGATTTGCAGACGAGAAAGCTGGGTTTCACTATGGCTCTCCCTCTTACTAGCTGAGGCGCTTTGAGCAAATGTTTTAACCACTCGTCATCAGTTTCTTCATTCATAAAATTAGCAGAAAAATGGTTAGATGACATAATGGATCAGAAGGTAATGTTCTGTAAACCTTGTAGCTGTGCCAACGTTGCAGAGACCACCCTAGTGCTACAGCCCCAGGAGACCCTGAGAAATGGCACACCAGGAGGGATGGCGTGTACTTCCTGAGTTGGAGTTAGGCTGCCATGCTGCCTTGTCGGCTGATTCTGCCCCAGCTCTCGGAAGGACAGTCTGTGTAAGGAAGCCTGGCGGGCTACTGGCCCTCAGAAACAGAAATTCTAGAATGTTCTGCATCTCACAGACTGCATGGTTGACTTGGCTGGCAGCAACAAGACTTCCCAGACAGGACCACCTGAGCATGTCTGGGGCAACCTTCTCAGACCCAGTAGGGCAGGCCCCATGTCTAGGAGGACGATTCTCAGGGGAACCACCATCCCTGGGCAGGAAAGAGGATGAAGGGCCATGCCGACTGTGGTAACGGGAGTGCACTCTAGGTTTCTGCCTGATGTCAGTTCTGCCGAACCTAAAGCATTTGGCACCTTACATTCTTGTTCATGTTTTGCAGATGGAAAAATCGAGGCACAGGGAAATTAAGTGACTTCGCCACAGTCACAAGCTGGGGAGGACCAGGATTAGAGCTTAGCGAGAACCCGTGACTCCGGGCCTGTGTCCTGCCCACAGAGCCACGCTGCCTCCTTTCCTGGGACAGAAGACTTCCAGCAAGGTAACGCATGGCCTCCGTTCAGGGGCTATGGGCTCCCTACATGAGTGTCAGGGACTGACCAGCACTCACTTGTCCTGACATGGGTTAGACATCTGGTCTAGACCCCCACTGTCAGCCTCATGCGTCCTTGTGGGATTGTAACCGGAGGCCACGTGAGTCCGGGGCTCTTGCTGCCTGCGCCGCTCAGCCAATAGGCCGACACAGGAGCTGGGTCATAGAATAAGCGTTTATTATCAGAGCACCGGTGGACTGAGAGGGCAGCGGGTTAACACGTCCACAAACTGCCTTCCATTCTCAGACCAGCTGGGGGTATTGAAGGGACAATCAGGGCACTCTCCCAGAGGCTGCACAGCGTCCCGGAGGTCTGTTCTCCTTCCATGATGTGCCCTCTCTGTCATCGCGTCTCTTGTGGCGCTAGTGGTCTGGGAACGGTGGGGGAGTAACCCGGGAAAGTGCTAAGCGATAGAGTTTGTAATTAGCAAGTGTCTACAAGGCGATCTTCTCAGATGAGGAGCAGGAACTGGGACAGGGCGTCCCGGAGGCATTCGGAGTCGGGGCCCCGCCGGGCCCTGCTTCAGAATCACAGCTGCCAGCTCCCCTTTAGCTCCTCCACCATCTCCGCTTCCTGTCAACCCGCAACGTCTCTACTGTATCCTCTTCCAGGCCCTGCCCCCACCCTGCCTCCTCCTCGTACTGTCAGCTCTCCCTCTGATGGACAGATAGACCCTGTCCTGGGACAGTGAGAACGCAGCTTTTGTTAGGCCCCGCAAGCTCTTACCTTGTCTTGTCCTTTTGGGGTCCATCCGGGACAGCCCTGTCTCATTGCCCGTCCACTGCGGAGTCTGGCTGGGTCCTACCTTCCTCCTGAACTTCTCTCTCAATTTCCCCGTTTACCTCAGGAGCCCAAATCCAGACAGTGTTGGGTGGAAGGGGTTTTTAGCATCACAGCCCCACATCCTACCGTCCGATGGATGAACTTCCACACATGGACGCAGCTAGACGATTCCACCTGTGCTTGACCACATCCTGGTGAGGCTCCAGCTGCACTCAGGGCCGCTGTCAAAACCCTATTGTCCCAACCTTGTGTTCCTTCCTTTCCCTACAGCCTTCTAGAACTTTCTCCCTTCTTGCCTTCTATCATGTGCTGTTTCTTCAGGTTCTCTTGCTGTCATTGGATCAGTCTTCCTCTGTGGATGTGTTTTATTCTGACTCGTGCCCTCTGAACGCTCCTTAAGGTGAGGTTGTGTCTCCTTTGGTGGAGTCCCTCTCCCATGGAGAAGGACATGCCAACATACAAACCGGTGTCCAACTGTGACAGCAGCCAACGAGCCATGAAGGCATTGGACTGCCAAGGGTAATGTCACTCCTTCCACAGGCCGAGTTCTTCCGTTTAGCAAGTTCTTCTAGACCCACTGTGCGTGTCCACCTCCATCTGGCCCTGCGGAAGCGTGTGGGAACATTCTTCTTATTGTGGTGTCTGTAGTGCATGGACATGCCGGTCATGGCAGAGACACAGTGAGGAGTCAGGCTCCACCCACAGATGGCGTGCCCGGCCCTTCTCTCCAGCACCCACACATGCTGCCCGTTTAACAGTCTGAAACATCTGAATGTCTGAACATTTTCTGTGGAATAGTGTATTTTGTCTCCTGTGAACACAAACATAGGTCACAGGTTACACGTTCTGTCACTTGTAGACATAAGTTCTGGAATTTTTCTGTTCTTTATCCTTTTAGTATTGTCCACCCCTTAAAAAATAAGTAAAACATTTTTTAAAAACTGAATTTTAAAAAACTTATAAAATCGACAATCACAAGGATCATTTAAATATCCATATAAATGAACAGTTCAATTAATATCTTTCTCTGTCAGAACATATTTGAATCTTTGAATTTCATTTTTCGTGCCTTTACCAAAAGTTGACTTAGGGAGAAGTTAGGTGGAAAGGGCTGAGTGTAGGCAGCCGGGCTCAGCGGCAACCTCATGGATCTGCCTGCGCCTGCGTGTGGAGAGTATTACTACTTACTAGGAGGAGTTCTCACGTCACATTTATGTTTTTATAACTGTCAAAAACAGATATGTCATCCCCTCTTCTTGTTCACCTCCACCTGGGGGGCGGGTGTCGCTGAGGCAGCTGCCCATCAGAGAAGGACGTCCTTGCTGTGGGCTGGCTGATGGGCACGCAGCCCCTGGGTGTAGGACAGACCACAGACGGAGAGCGGACAGCCAGCCGGGGGGCGGGGGAGACGCGTCTGCTGAGGTGGGAGGACTGAGCCCGGCGAGGGCCCAGGAAGAACTGGGCCCTCTGGTCAGGGCCCTCAGGACACTGGACATGAGGCTCGGTGAGGGGCTCGTAGCCAGGCCGGAGCACGTGGGACTCTTTCCAAATGCTGCTTGGATGACCTACAGTTTTTACTCATATTAGGTTGGTGCAAAAGTAATTGCGGTTTAAAAGGTTAAAAACAATTGCCAAAGCTGCAGTTACTTTTGCACCAACCTAATATATCGGGGGCGGTGGGGGGAATAACACCAAAGTTAAAAAAAAAAAAAAAGGCTGGAAGAAAACTCTTGCAGCAAATAAGATAGGCAAAGGGCTTACTACCATAAGATACAAAGGGCTGTATCACACATCGATGTGGAATTTTTAAAGAAAAGAAAAATAGGCAAAGGGGGAGGATAGCAACTTCACAGCATAGGAAATACAAGAGGCCAAATAGGAAAAGTGCCAGCTGTCGTGGCCAGGCGGAAAGCAGGGGACGCAGTAACGAGCTGTGTTCTTTCCCTTGGCAAAAGTAAAAGATTTGTGAGGTCATGGAGACTGGCACTTAGAAAGATGGGCATAACCATCCGGTACTAAAAAAGTACATGTATTTTTACACTTTCTAACAGTACTGACAATATCATTTTAGAAAACATATTATAGAAATATGCACAAAGATGTGTGATATTTATTGCACCTTTTTACAGTGGAATAAAGCAACTAAATGAAGTAAAACAACCTAAATATCCATTAGTGGGAAACTGACAGTAATGGTTGGATAGATTACAGTACATGCATTCTAGGCAATGTTATGCATCCGTTCAAGAAATGAGCTTAATCCACAGGCACTGACCTGGAGAGATAGTTGTGATTGTGGGTGAGTGAGAAATAGCAACTTACAGAAAAGTCGGCGTGTAGCGGAGCCTGCTCTTGTACACAGTAAGCATGTGAAAGGAAAGCCGCTCTGTGTGTCCCTTCTGTGTGAAGCGGAGAGAACGGTGGCTCCCTCTGGGTGAGGAAATGGGCTGGAGGAAGAGAGATTAGTGTAAGTGCTACTCTCCTCCCCACTGCTGAGCTGTGCGTTTTGTTCAGCTCAATAGTGTAGAGGACATAAAGGAAAGAAAGGCAGGTGTTGCTTAGACTTGAGCTAGTCAGCAGGGATCCAGTCTGGATTCTTCCCTGATGGAAACGGGAAGATAACATCCCAGCTGTAGATGTAATGGATTGATGAGGAAGCCAAACGGGGGCGCCAGGACTCCGGAGAAAACGCAGCGACAGGCTCATAGGTCAGGCTGGACTCAGGTGGTGTCCGGGGAGGTGGACGGGAACGGCCTCAAAAAGACAGCGGTGAAACCGGAACGTGATTGTTTCACAGAGGAGTGGAGAAAAGTCTAATACGACTTGTAGGTTTCAGACTAGAAGATGCGCTTCGTTTATGGAGTAAATGACCACTGAGAAGTGCCGGCCCAATGCAGGCTGGTGCTGATCTCCTCACCAGATGTACAAAGCAGTGGAGGAAAACCTTCTGACTGTAACGCAGAGAAACAAACGTGTGTAAAACACGAGAGGGGGGAGGCAAGAGCAATAAATGACAGTAAGACGGGAAGAGATGGCGTTCCGGAAAGAACCACTGTGAACACGGTTTTAAGTGATACGTGTGAGCTGGCCATCCTACGGGAGCAGCTCGCAACGTGGACTCGAGGTTGGAATGAGAGCCTGGTGTTACAGACACGGGGCTCGGCCTGCACCACGAGCAGCAGAGACATTTCCTGAGTGTGCGTGGACCTGGGCGGGACACTGTGGGGTGGGGGTGGGAGAAAGTGGGTGTTAGCACCCGGTCCTTTCAGAGGGTGACAGGCTCTGGCGATTTGGGAAGTAGGTCGCCGATGACCCCTGAAACAGATTTCAGGAGTGACGTCCAGCAGGGAGGGGTGGGTGATGGAGGTGCGGACGCTGTGGGAGAAGTTGGGCACAAAGAGAGAGATGTGACAATTGCTAGAGGTCAGCGGGTGAAAAGGTGGAAAGCAGAGGGCGGGGTGAGAGGAGCAGGTGGAACATGCTGGAAGGAAGGCTGAGCTAGGGAACAAGCCCTCCTCTGCTGTCACCGCTCAGGGAAGTGATCTCACAAGACCCATCAGTGGTGGGAGGTGGCATGTGGCAATGGTTAGGCGTGGGGACCCTGAACCCGGGCGTGAATTCTAGCTCTGGTGTCCTTTCTAGCTGCCTAACCTTGGCCCATCACTGAGTCTGTGTGAGTCCTGGACTTTGTAATCACCATCCACACAGGGTGGCTTCGAGGAAGAAGCCAGAGACTACAGAGAACATGTTTGGCCCAGCACTAGGTGGTGAGACCCAAGGCATGGCCGCAACGCGGGGCCCAGATCCCCGACCATGAGAAGAGTTGGAAGGGAGATTTGTCACTCAGACGGAAGGGAAGGGAAATCAAAACCAGAGCAGGCGGTGGGTGACCGTGAGCAACTCTGTGGATGGCTTTTCTACCCTTCCTTGTGAAGGGACGAGCAGTGGCATGACTCAGAGGGGACAGTGGTGCAAAGGAGAGCCCCTGAGGTTCACCCAAGGGCACGTGGTCACGGTCAGGCCACACGGATGTTTGGCATTGCGAGCAGGTACCTAACAATGCACAGAGGACCCTACATGACAAGTGTCACAGACCACCCCTGGGGTCAGGAGCAGGCCCCGTGCCTTTGGAGAACTGCGCCTCGGAGGCTGAACTGAGAGGAAAGCACCCAGGCACCTTGCCAGGTCCTCCTGGAAAATCGTTTTATTCCCCTCACTGGACCATGCAGTGAGCTGAGCAGAAACTGTCGACCCGCGAGAGCTGAGATCGTGGGCGCCACCCGCCCAGCCTCGCACAGCAGAGACACCGCCGCCACCTGCCCCTGGGACCTGTGCTGTCACCGCCCTGCATCCCGTGACCAGGTGAAGGACGGCGCTGACGCGGAAGACTGAGCAGCAGGTCCGAGGGACGGCCCCCCATCCCCAGGGCCGTTCAGGGCCGCGCAGCACCCACGTCCGCTCTGCACCTCCACCTGGCAGTCCCGGCATGAGCCGGCCCCGGGGGGGGGGGGGCAGGAGATGCAGGTCCTGGGGGACAGGGAAGCCGAAACCAGCACCTTAGACAAGACCATAATTACTTTGAAGGTGTGTATGAGGTCTTTACAAACCTGTTTGGAGCAGCTTTCAGGGAATTTAAAGAACACGTTGCTCCACGAAGAGGGCTGGCGAGGGCACTGAGCTAAATTCTTAAACGCTGAGCGAAGCCCCTGTGCTCGTTCAGAGAAGGCAGCATGTGTGGCCCGTCATGTCCACACTCAGCGTCCCATCCAGCCCTCGGGGACCCCAGCGCCCATGAGGGCCTGATGGCTGCATACGCGTCTGGAGAGCCGGAAAGGAACGCTTCTTGTGACGTCACATGGAGGGCTGTTTCAGGTCTGGTTTCTCCACGACCCTTCACAGCCCTGGGACTGAGATGCTGGCTTTGTTTTCCGTGCGCTCGGTCACCCTCCAGGGTAGCACACTGGACAGGGACCCTGGGGAGGCCCCGGGAGCACACCCACACTGCAGCCCCACGCTGCCTTCAGCACAGCAGTGTCACGTGGCTGGAGCCCGGCTTCTGACCTGGCTGGGACCAGGTGGACAGCAGCCCGTCAGATGCCCGAGGGCTGGGCCGGTGTCATAGTCCCATCCACTTGGGACCTCAGGCGGCTAGGGCTGCCACGTGGGAGAGCGAGCGTCACTGCCCCAGGGACTGTACGTAAACAGTCTCCAGACCCTCCTGTTTCTCCAGCAAAATCAGAAATTCCAATTTGGATACCAAGGCTCCAGAATTTGGGTGCAAGTCCAGTGTGATAAGATGGCGAACCTGCCAGACAGTTCAGAACGTGAGCTGTTACAGGGCCCCAGCCCAAGTGCTCAAGTGAACTAACCGAGAATTAGTTCAGTATTTGAAGGGCAGCGGACCTGGTGTTTCATGGAAAGTTCTGGAAAGGGTGCCTTCCCCACGTGGCCAGAGCTCCACACCTAGAAGTGTTCGCTGCAACAGTGCTGCGCGTGAGAGGAGCCTCAGGGCTCTGTCGTCATCTCTGCACGTCACTGAAGAGCCAGCGGTGGCCTCACGCCTTCCACGGGTCGCCAGCAGCTCCGGGCGGCCTGAGACGTGTTCACAAAGGGGCTTCCGCGTCCTGTCGCGGCCACTTCTCCTGAACCACTGCCCAGGAGAGCCTTCCTGTCTCCGCGGTTACTGTAGCCAGAGTAACTGAGAAGCAGATTTCCGTGGATGCAAAATTGCCTGATTGCCCCTTATTTAGTCAAAGCAAACATCAGTTATTTTGTGGAAGGATCTCACTGCCTGATCGTCCTGTCATGACCTGTGGAGCCTTTGAAGCTGTGGGTTAGTTTCATCTGTCCCACTAGGTCCCCAGGCCCTGGCATGGCTGCAAAACCCGTCCTTGGACACAGGGCACCCAGGATTTGCAGATGAGCCCTTCCCCTGTTGCTTCTTCTGAAGTTGGCAAGACCTCTGGCACACAGTCCAGTAACTGCACAGCTTCACGGACGGCGTTCACCTTGACCTGCCGGTGACGCAGCCATTGTTGACGTCCCCTCCCCGTTCGTACAGCAGAGACTTCTCTGGCAGCACGTGGGGGCTAGTTCTCTGCAGCTCTTTTATTTAAAAGTTTTCAAAACCACAGTAAAACTGTTAATAAGTAGTAATTAAGAATGTAGCTGGCCGGGCCAGCCCGGTGGCTCAGGTGGTTGGGGTCCGTGCTCCTAACTCCAAAGGCTGCCGGTTCGAGCTGAGCTGCCGCTGAGCTCCCAGATGGCTCAGTTGGTTGGAGCGCGTCCTCTCAACCACAAGGTTGCTGGTTCGATTCCCTCAAGGGATGGTGGGCTGCGCCCCTCTGTAACCAACAATAGCAACTGGACCTGGAACTGAGCTGCGCCCTCCACAACTAAGATTGAAAGGACAACAACTTGACTTAGAAAAAAGTCCCAGAAGTACACACTGTTCCCCAATAAAGTCCTGCACCCCTTCCCCAATAATATCTTTAAAAAAAAAAAAAAAAAAAGAATGTAGCTGGCCAAGAGAAGCATTAGTTCACTGTAATTCACTCGTTCACTCATTAAACCAAAGTCCACAGACGCCTCTGTATACTGGCGCTTTCTACCACCTCTGCCTGCCTAACACAGGACCCTTTCCTTTTCTTCGGCAACTTTCTTTCTCTGTATTCAAAAGACAAGGGGCTGGGGGCACGTCATCGTGGTTGTTCCCTTGCATCTGGGTCCAACCGCTGTGGCCCCAGCACAGGCACATGAAGGCCCTGGGTGAGGGTCTGAGAGAGGCCAGCCTGGTGTTCTAGGGCAGCGTCCCAGGGCCCTGCTTTCAGAGTGGACGGTGTCAGGATGACAGATGTCCTCTCTAGGCCGTCTACTACTGGACGTCTTTCTTGCAACCTGTCATCACATCGATGGATATTTTCTTAGGGTTTGCAGCTTTGTCTACAGAGTTCAGGCCCAGACAAGGCTTGGAAGTTTATTGAGAGTGTGGCCTGTGCTGCACAGGATTTCTGTTGTGCTTTCACGACAGGACGTCATTTAGGTTCTACAGTCTTGAGCCATGAGAGAGGCGGAGGGACCGTCTATGGGAAGGGACTGGCTCGCGTTCCCCCAGGCTGTGCCCATAGTGCACCCCCTGCAGGCCCCTTTTTGGGGTACATGGAGCACACTGCTGTGCCTGCGAACCTCAGGGTCTTCACACATCCTGTTCCCTCTGCTGGGAACCACACACCTGACACCTGCACTGCAGCTTTCACCTCGGCTCAGATCTCAGACAGGAAGCCGGTCCTGTCTTTCTGCTCCCCCACGGGGGGCTGGATGCAGCCCCTCCTGTCCCGTCACGCCACACAGAGAGTACTTCCACCCGATCCCCTAACACGAAGTTCCACTTGATTGCGAATGCCTAAAGAATAGCATTTCATCCCATCATCTGTTTCCCCAGTCCTGTGACAGGTGCAGTGTCAGGAATACAGTGTTTCCACAGTGACACCCACGTTCTCCATCACCTTCTCTATTACTCTGTTTATTTTCAATTACAGGTGACACACAGTATTGTATTAGTTTCAGGTGTACAGCATAGTGGTTATACACATGTGTAATTTAAGTGATCCCCTGACTAGTCTAGTTACTCACCTGGCACTATGCACACTTATTACCATATTACTGGCTATACTCCCTGTGCTGTACTTTACATCCCTGTGACTACTTTGTAACTTCCAATTTGTAGTTCTTATCCCTTCACCTTTCTCGCCCTGCCCCCAACCCCCTTCCGTCTATCACCCCAACAAGTCTAGCACCCACCTGACACCATACCCAGTTATCACAGTATTACTGACTGTATTCCTTGTGCTGTGGTCTACATCCCCGTGACTGCCGTGTAACAACCTATTTGTGCTTCAGCCCCTTCCCCCTTTGCACCCACAGCCCCAACCCCTCCCCCAGCTGGCGACCATCAGAATGTTCTGTGTATCTAGGAGTTTGTTTCTGTTTTGCTGTATTTGTTCATTTAGTCAGTTCTTTAGATCCCACAGTGAACTCATACGGTATTTGTCTCCCCGTCTGACTTCTCTCACGCAGCACAGTGCCTCCAGGTCCATCCACGTTGTGGCAAACGGTTAGTTTTCGTTTCTGTGGCCGAGTGATGCCCCCTGTCTGAGGACCACCTCCTCTTTATCCGGTTGTCTAGCGACAGCACCCAGCTTGCCTCCACATCTTGGATGTTGGCACATCTTTCACTGTGTGTCCTATTGGCCTGATACGCTTTGCTAAAGCTGTGCAGTTTGGAAAATGTTCTCACTTGGAGTAGCACTTTCAGAGCATTGTGTGTCACCCAGGGGTGCGGCTACATCCCTCGCAAGCCCACACGTGCGTGCGTTCAGCGTTCAGTGTCCTGTGTGCTTAAGGAACCGAAGGGGCAGCACCAGGAGAGGCTGCCGAGCACTGCGTCACGCTGGCCCTTCGGGAGACGTTTCCCAAGTTCGCACCCTTCCGGGGCCTCTCTTCCCTGGACAGCGGTGCCCCAGGTGGTAGACTCACACTTGATGGCAGCAGCCGTTGCGGCCCCTCCTTCCTCCGTAACTCGCCGGCTTCTCTCAGCTCCTCTGACCCCACTCCCGCTGCCTTCCGTACACTCTCACCCCTGAGACCTTATTTTCTAAAATGTGCTTGTGAAGGGTCCACCGTCATTGTGCTCCAGAAAAGACAACAGCCATACATTGGCCAGGTCGCCTGGGACCTCTCCCAGGTCTGCCCAGGCCTCGGAAGTGCCCCCTCTGCTCCCTCAATCCCGTCTTTTCAGTGTTCCACCTACCTCCTGCCAGCTCCTGACCCGCCATCATCCAGCAAACAGATTCACTCATTCATTCCCTCGTTCATTCACTCATTCATTCCCTCATTTATTCATTCTCTCATTCCCTCATCCAGTCAAACTGTGTACCCAGTATCTGTGGGTAAGCTCAGGTACAGTCTCTCTTTCTTCCACCTTCACCTGGACAGTCCTTAAGTGTCACAGCTTTCCTGAAGTTTCTGGCTGAAAGACGCCATGGAGGGGCGGGTGGCTGGGCAGCAGAACTCCCACTCGGAGATCAGGGCAAGCCAGGCCTGTAAGGTAGACACACTAAAGATATGTCCCTTGCACCGTTGTGAGGGTCACACAAAGTGGTTCTAGGAAAACACTGTGTCATCTGCAAAGTGCAAGACGTGGGGTTACCATGTGTCCTTGAAAAGCATCCTGACCATTTAGTGTGGCTGGCAAGTGCACCCAGGACCTAGACGACAGGGAGGGCACCCCAAGGTCAAATGCTGTCCTTCCGGGCCACCCACTTGCTCTCCTCTCACCTGCTGGAGAAGATTAAACCCCTCAGTTACACGGTGAACCCAGACATGACAGATGTCAGTCTGAGCCGCCCTGCAAACTTAACAGCTGTCTGTTACATTCTGGTACGAAGTACAAGTCAGCACCAACCCAGATGTGTGTTCATCAGGCTGCACTCGGAGCTCATCCCCAGGGCAGGCCTCCTGGGTAAGCGTTCCGCGAGGTCAAGGTCTGCTGTGTTGTTTCTAACATGTGTGGAGCTCCCGACACGGTCCTCCCCAAAGCCCCTTGGACAGGCGTCCCTTACAGAGGGAAGCAGGACTAAAATGCCCTCAGTACCATGCCAGGGCTCAGCCCGCAGCCGGCTGGCCGGCCCTTTTCGCAGGCGCCGAACACTGACTGCCTCTTATCTGCCCGCAGATGGAAGTGGACACTGAAGAGAAGCGCCATCGCACCCGGTCCAAAGGGGTTCGAGGTACGTACGTCCACAGCCGCCCAGGTGCCCGTGCGGCCAAGCTGGTCACCTCCATCCTGACGGCTGCCTTGACCCCATCCACTCGGGAATTTTGTGTGGAAGGGGTCCTGTGATGGGTGGTAACTTTTTATCCGTTTGCCCTCTCTCCGCAGTTCCTGTGGAGCCAGCCATACAGGAGCTGTTCAGGTGAGCGCTGTGGTGAGGTGGGCCCGTGCCATGGCGGGGAGTTCACGGCAGCCTGTGCACGCCCCCTGCGCTGATGAAAGCAAGCCCTCCACACTTGCACATAAAGAACGTCCCCTCCCCCACCCCCGTCCGGGTTTCTGGGTGCTCGCTGTCGCTCTCTGTCTGGGTGGCCTCCTCTCTTGCCACTGAAGCGTTCGGTCTCACCTGCCCCAGCCATGGCGCCTGTGTAATTAATTCTTTCCTGTTGCAGCTGCCCCACTCCTGGCTGTGACGGCAGTGGGCATGTGAGCGGCAAATACGCAAGACACAGAAGGTAATGCCTGCGGTTATTCACACTGTTCTGTCTCAAGTGACTCATGTGGGGACAAATCAAACGTGAACACAGTGGGCGGGTGTCCTTGGCAACAGTGCCGCGCGTCGTCATTTTCCTCTGACCTGAGCTCGGTCCTTGGCCTCTTGTACAGGTTCTCAACATGTCAGCCGTTCTAACTGTCTCCTGGGGCACGGTTTATGATAACGCGTAAGCTGACACGTTGAGACCATCCTGAAACGCGTTCCCATGTGCATGGGGGCAGCGCGCTGAGACCGCTGCTACGTCCTCACGAAGGTTTATCTCCTTCCCCTTGCTCATGCGGTGGCTGCAAGGCGGTGAGTCAGAGTGTGACCTTCTGGGTCGTTTGCAGGAACGGGGTTCCCATAATTGAACATTATCCTGGGATCAGAACCCCAAGCCCAGTCCCTGGGCGGCTGCAGGAGGTGGTCACAGTGGGAGCTGAACAGCATGTGTCGCCTAACGGGAGTTGAGGGCTTAAACAGTTGTTATTGTCATGAATACTGGGACGAGGTGCGTCACAGAGCCAGTGCGGACAGAACCCAGGAGGTGGGTGGCCTGGTGGGCACTGCTGACATAGCATCACAGCGGAGGCCTGGGGGCACGGAGACGGCACGCTCCACATTGTTTTCCACAACGAAGTTCTTCTGTGGGGTGGTAAGGCAGCTCTGCCTTTCAGGGGATGTTTCCACTGTGATGAGTTGGCAGTGTCTACAACCTATGATAAATTCTGAGCTAATTTTTCACAAACGAGGTTGCTGGGACTGAGGTCATTCACCGTGACAAACCGTCAGGAAGCAAAGCGCGTAATCAAAGCTCAGATGCCAGAGCAGGTGTGCCCGCAGGCCTCGGCGTGACCTTCCCTCACCGCCTCACGCCGTAGGTCCTTTTCAGCTGAACAGTAATTTATGGGTGAAATCAGGCAATTATTTTAAATGTCCTTTAGTAAAATCAAGGGAAAAATTACAAATTATTTCCCAGATCCCCATGTTAGCATTCAAGAAGGCAGGGAATTTTTAACAAGCATCCATGATGAGGTCATTGTCGGACTTCTGTTGTTTATAAATAGACCACAGGAATGGTGAGCCCTTTCTTAAGGGAATTTTGGGATTTAAAATGTTAAACTTATTATGTTACTGTTCTTATAGAATGAATAAGTTATTGTAATTTATATGTAATTTAAATAAGTAGTTTCAAGTATTGATGTTATTTTATAAAGGAGTATAGGTGTAAATACTTCATCTAAAAGTTTTAGAAAACTGCAGCATTTATGTTTTCAATGGAAAACTAGTTAGCAAACCATGAGTGGAATCTAACTTTTCCCCTAATCATCAGTTGACTAGTCAGTAGTTAAAGTTTATTGCACTGTTACAGAAAGATTAAATTTGGCTAAAAAGTTTTAATTAGGTGTCAGCCAAATATAATTCCATAACCACAGTTTTGCAGGAAAAATCATGATGCTCCCACAGAATTGTGCCGACACTGGTGTCCCTGCCCTCTCCGTCCAGCTGTGCACCGCTTTGTCCCTGTGAGACGCTCCCCGCCTGCTCCCGCGATGGCCTCAAACGTGGGCCGGGCATGGTGTGAGGGTGGCCTTTGGGACACGTGCTGATGCGGGCACAGAGCCTGAATCTGACAGGAGCCAAGCAGATGGGGATCGAGGGGGGTTCGGAGAAACACCCAAATGGGAAAATTTTCCAATAAATGTGTTAACTTAATTGAAAATAATGTTAGCACTCTTGCCATGAGTCATATTGTGTGTAATTATTAGAATTCCTAAAATCTTGATGGAAGTAGTTAATTAGGAGACGTAACGTGGTCTAGAGGACGAAGAGCTGGTCCCAGTCCAGAGACACAGGTTGTTTCCTCTACACCACTAATGACCCAGGGGTTTTGGACAGATTTGTTCACATTTATGGACTTCTTTTTCCTGTTTGAAATGAGAGAGTTGCAGACTTTGTTATGTGTAACTAATTACTAGTCAAAACTTATATCACTGGAAGAGCCTCCTCTCAGGGGACTCTTCCTGAGGTATCAAGTGAGGCTTTCTGAGTTTTATTTGTTTGATGTCTACATACTATCAGTAATGTTAGATAGGGATGACATTGAATTTCTTAAACAGAAAAGTGCCCCTTCTGCTAGATAGACCTCGTGTGTAGGTTAACAGCCTTTGATTGTTGTGTTTCACATTTGTGAGGGCTCAGTGATGTCTGGCTTTGTTTTGTTTTGATTTTAAAAGATGTCCTGCTGTAAAAGTCTCTCCCCTCTGACACCTACGGGTGCCCCTGCACACAGGGTGACCTTCGCTGTTAGTCTCTGCGGAGACCTGGAGCGCTGCAGGTGTCTTCAGATGTGGCGGTCGTGGCAGTGGCCGTTGGGCTTTGATGCAATCACTCGTCCTGTGGTTTTTTAACAATAAAGTTTTCAATGAATGTATTCCTCTTAGGCCTATGGTTTTATCCGTGTATCCCATCAGTTCTTAGCCCGGTACAATGTGTATTTTAGTACATTGAGGCTTCTGTTTATTTGAACATGCAAACAATAAATTTCACTCAGGTGTGCAGAATCAACTATGTAAAAAAGTCAGAACAAATTTTAGGAAATTTGATTCCAAGTGATAAAATGATGCCTAACTATTAATCTGTATTATTTAACGTAAGAAACTCCCTAAGGAAATCAGATAGTAATCATAGTTTCAGTCTACCACTTTATTGCTTCATAGGACATACATTGTGGTGACCCTTGGGGGTTGCTCATGCTCCCTCACTGGTGTCTGGCTTCCCGTGGTAGCGGCTGAAGTTGATGGCTCGTTTATTTATTTTTTCATTTGATGGATGTGGGGCTGTGGATTGTAAGAAATTGGGAGACAGGAAAATGGACCCTGGATAACACCTGTGAGAGGAAAGAAGAACTTGGAAAGGAATTTATAATTTCCGATCCTGGTTAAGAACTGGGGCTAGGAGTTAAGGTTAAAATACTTACTTTATTGGATGGTCTGCCTGACTTCAAAAATTGCGTCCTTGAACAAAAGAGAATCTATTCATGAGTATTTCTTTGTGTTAATAGTTTATCAACAGTCTGAGTTAGCTGGTAAACACTCGTGTAACTGCACAGCTAACAGTTAAATCAACAGATAAATTAGGAAAAACGTAAGGGAAATGGAAACATAATTTTACTGGAAACCCAGGTTATATCAGGGTTTTAATAACATCTTACATTTAGTCTGAGCCCCTTGGCAGCCAAGGCCAAAATGAGGGAGATGAATGGGGGGTCCCATATCTGAGACACACACACGTCAGCATGTCAGACAAGCGTCGCCGCGGCACTGAAGACGGCTCTGCTTCAGTGCCCGTCTGTGGCTGCAGGGATCCAGCTCAGTCAGCATGTCCGTGCCCTGGTGAAGGTGGTCAGGGTCCCGCCCCTCGTGCCACTAACCGGTAAAACAGACGTCTGTCTTCAGAAACCGCCTAAGTATCTGGACACGTGAATCTGACTTCTGTTTTTCCCACTGGGGCTTTGTATTATCAGTGTATAAGTATGACAGAAACACCATGGAATTTGCAGTCAGGGCCAGAAGCACTTCTCCCGTTAGGAAGCAGAACGCTCACTCATCTGCTCTGTGCGCAGTGACAACCGTTGCCTTCTGACACACACCATTGCGTGGCTGTGCCGTGGTTGTGGAGCGTGGACAACTTTTCCGAAATCGTGCTGGCTGTAGCTGGAGCCTGCCTGTATCTCAGGTGGTGTCCGATCGCAGAGCTTCCTTTATCCGATGCAGACGCTGGCTCCTAGTCATCCTGAGGTTTCTAGTTTAGTTGTTCGACGCTCAGGTTCAGGGCAGGGAACTTCCTGGATGCCCTCTGTCCCCAGTGTGCAAGCAGACTCACGACCTGCGAGCATTTAAACTGCCCATGGCTGGAAGACAAGGGCTTCCCACGTTCCCATGCCATTTTGCGGTGGGTGGAAGATGTAGAAACCACCAGTGGGGTTTAGGAGCTGCAGGCCTGTTCCTCCTCCTGACCTCCAGCAGGTGTCACCCGAAGGCTACCGGCCAGGTGTGAAGTGCCAAACCCTGCCCAACGTGTGGTTCCATGCGGGCCACAGCACGTCAAGTGCCACAACCCTGAGCTTCACCGGGTGGGACCAGAGCCTGGCATTCTCCGAGGGCAGCCCCCAAACCGAAGATGGGCACAGTATATGTCAGGGAGGGGGGAAGATGTGGGGAAAAGAGCCCCACCTGTCACTCTGTCTATAATTGTCTTAGGGCAGTTCAAGTTCCTGATCAAGACATACCGTGTTAATCCAGAGTGTTCCACCAGCTGATACTAAGCTGTGAGCTAGGATGCCAAATGTCAAAGCTTTTCTGCAAAAATCTACTTGTGAACCTTTGATTAAGATTGAAAATTCTGGTGCCTTATATTCAGTTTATGTTTTTTCTCTCCATGTTGATACGAAATATTGTTTGGATTAAAGACAAAGTGTGCCCCTGATGGTTCCAGGGGAATATCTGTAGAAACTTAGCTCATCTGCAAAACAATGGTCGGCTTACTGTTCTTAAAGTTTTTTTCTTAATTTTCCCAATAGAAATTAGTAATAGGAAGGAATCCAAATGTATTAATACCACGTACTGGATTCCTATTAAACAGTGGGGAGGACTGTGACTTTTGGCCTTCCATTGTATAGGTGTCACATACTGGGACATTGGAAATTAACTGGATTTACCTCCTTCTTTCTGAATAGTGACTTTTGTATAAGCCTCTGATGAGAGAGAGACAGACAGAGAGCCGCTCACAGGGATTTATTCTTCACATACCTGCTTTGTGAACCCTCTGGATTTATTCCTGAAATTCAGTGGATTGCACTTGCATTTACACTTCACTGGATTTTTTAAAATTATTTGTTGAGCATAGAGTTCTGATGAAATATTTGACCCAGAATGTAGCTTTAGAGTCTTTCACACTCAACAAGCACCCAAAACCTTGGTGATGGATATCGCTATTGTTTTAAATCCTCCCCAGTTTAGAGAATTCAGAGCCAAATCAATGGATCTTGAAACTTTACAATTAAAAGCTCCGAATGGTAGCTTCCCTTTTCATTAGAAAATGACTGCTTCTCTCTGGCTGCCTGTCGCGTTCCTTGCTCATACTTCTCCATCTCATACACCTTTGCAGCCACCAGTATGATTGCTGTGCGTCAGCAGCGGGTGAATAATTGCCTGTCTTCACGGGGGCTTGTTCTGGAGCTGAAGTGCAGGGCTGGCTTGCTGGTGCAAGCACGCCTCATTCAGATTCTGCCGGCAGCCCCAGGGCTGCATTATTCATGCCTTCACAGAGGCTCTCACTAAAAGCTTTGGAACAGGACCAGGTGCTGGTGAGACAGCGGGGCTCTGCACCGTTCACTGAGGGGCAGCCATAATCCAGAGACAGGAAGAGAGGGAAGAAGCAACAGGAAGACAGACAGAGACAGGCACAGGGAGGCCTGTCCCTCCCTCTTAGGGATTTCACGTTGTTAGAAATTTCATTTGCATTAAAATAAAATGCCCTAAAAATAATTGCGTTTTTTTCTAACCACGCTTGAAAGTTTAACACAATTTTCCATGTTTAATTGCAAAGCTGATTTTAATTAGTAAGGCCCTGCATGTGAAAAATGAAGATTCACTTGGCTGCACGGGACACATTGCCGTGCCTGGCGAACACTCTGCTTAATGTGTGGTGGCTGTGTGATGGGACGCGCTGTGGGGAGTTTATGGGGGGTGCTGTGCACGCAGCCGCCCTGCCGGTCTGCTGCCACGAGAACAAGTACCCCTCGTTCTTTAGGAGACACCAGTGTGCACGTCATCACCCCATCCATACGCTTCATGGCATGCCTGTGCTTCTGACTGTTTGTCACTGATACTATAAATCAGAAGGGACACACATATTTTAGCATTAACTTGATGGCTTACACAGTTGCACAGCAAAAATGTTGAGATCGGGGACTTATTTGCAGGAAGTGGAGAATCAAACCAAGTGGGTCTCCTGGACTCACTGTCACTCTGATGCCTTATTATTAGTCACATGTGCAAATACACAAAACTCGGAGTCTTTTTGGACTCTGGCAGTTAACCTTCATTGTCACAGTAAACCCTCGATTTGAAAAAATAAGATTCCCGGCTGTTGTCCTGAGAAAACCATTTGCCTGCTTCTAGTCTGCAGTGAGTCTGCCTGGGCTACTGCATTGCATACTTTAGAATACGGTGGGACCGATTCTAAAGGGTATTTAAAACTGCGAAACAAAACATACAATGCATTTCAGGACCTTCTTTTAACCTTTAATAAAAGTAAATACATTTTTCAAATCATTCCACATTCAAAGGAAAGGAACACAGGCACTTCAGACAGTTTATGTATAAAAAGGTCCACTTGGCTCTAAGCCGTCAGCAGAGTCTGCAAACAGGACAGCTGCTGCCCGGGGTCCCCACCAGGTAATGCCCAGCCCCCTGAGGGCTGCTGCCCTGTGCCTGGGGAGTACGGCAGAAGTACAGCAGCCCCTCTTCAGCTCTGCTGCATGGAGACGGGCCTGAGGCGCCATGAAATGTGTCAGAGTAGGTGACCCAGCTGTGCAGCTGTGACCAGGGACCAGACGCAACGCTGGCTTTGTGACCCCGAGCTGGTCCGACCCTTCGAGTGTGTGGGTCTCTGCTGGTTCTTAGCCCAGGGACCAGCCAGGCTGAGCCCGAGCCTGTGGGTGCCGTGCTCTGAGAGGCGTACGTCACACCACCCTGAGGGGGTTCGGGTGACGGATCCAGGCAGGCAGCACGATGAGTGGTTTGAGGACGTTCACACCGTTCTTGTTACTTGAGGCTCCGCCCTGAGGGTGGAGGCGTGGCCAGCAGGACCCTTGGGATGCCCACAGGGAAAGCTGCGTCCCTCCTCCTCTGACTGTCCTGAAGAGAAGATCGTTCCTCAAATATTAGACCCAGAACTTGGTGGGCACCCCAACCCCCGTGCACTCTTCCTGCCTAACGCAGGAAAGCGGGCAGAGGAAGGAGACGCCGTCTTAGTGTGACTGACATTGCTTTAATCTGATTTTAGAATTTGCAATTAAAAATGTTTCTGTGCAAAAAATGGAAAACCCACCACAGACTGGCATAAATCACAGAGGTTGTCGCATGTACACTGGAAACGGAGAGGTAGGTGCCCAGGTGACCTCAGTCAGGCTCCTGCTCCATGACCAGCCACCTCTCTTATAGTGTCTCGGTCCTCTGTAGTGACCTGCCTCCTCCTGGGAAGACAGTAGCCCTGCCCTGCGGGCCCTCTGCCCCTGCCTCCGGAGGAGGCTGCAGGCACTCATTTCTGGAAGCTCTCTCAGAAGAGCAAGGAGGACTTTCTGGGAGGCCTGCACCACTGTCCTCAGAGCTCCAGTGCTCCAGGGGTCACAGCTGTTCCCGAGCCCTCCCTAACCAGCAGGTACGATTGTCCTCATGACCTCAAGCCCATCCTTGCAGCTGGAAGCTGGGTCAGCTTCCCATAGGCAGGGGTTCTCCAAGTGGGGTCCCCTGAACTGGAATCTCAGCATCACCTAGAACTTTCTAGAAAGGCAAATTCTTGGGCCCCCGCCCAGACCTGCTGAATGAGAAGCTGTGGGTGGGGCCCAACAGTCTGTTTGCACACCTTAAGGGGACTCTGATGGTTCCAAGTGTAAGACGCGCTGTCCAGAGGACAAGCCTGTGTGCAAATGGCAGGTACCTGACTCCGTGGGGTTTGCAGGTAACAGGGAAGAGGGGTTATTCTACATAACAACCAGGAAACAAGGCCCACAGCACGTCTGAATCTGAAAACCCACACACACAGGCATGGAGTGACAACCAAAGAGTGTTAGTGCCAGGAGCTGAGTCTGAGGTAGGGTCTGAGCGTGGCCGGGAACTTGTCGATCATGCCGACAGACTGCAGCCCTGCCAGTGACGCCTGCCGCCAGCAACCCCCAGCCCTGACATGACCCTAAAGTTGATGCCACCCGGCGTCACTCCTGAGGCCTTCAGGAGCCACAGAGGACGACTTCTGTCTGGGGACAGTGTCATCTCCGTATTACTCTGTTCATGCCATGGATTCATGAAACTGACAATCACGGAAATACTGAAGCATAGTGCAGGGGCCGTCCGGCTGCCTGGGGAGGGAGGTGCTGCCTGGGGAGGGAGGGCTGTCTGTCTGTCTGGGGAGGGAGGGGCTGTCTGTCTGTCTGGGGAGGGAGGGGCAGCCTGATGTGAACGGTCAGGGCTGTGAGCCAGGTGGCTTCTCCGGGCTCAGCTCTGTCGCGCATTGGGACTCCCCCAGACCACGGCGGGGCTTCTAGGGAGGTCCAGAGGCTGGGGGCTGCTCAGAGCCCCCAGCCAGACCCTGCTTATGCATGTCCCTGGCTCAGGGCACAGTCTGAGAGCCACTTGTGTGGTCCCTTGGCCGTTTCCAGCCTGCAGCCTCAGCTTTAAGAGAGCCCAGTGGCCAGGAACACACAGCATGTACAAAGGGTAGAGCGGCTCGGAGAGAGAAAGCCGGGGCGTGTTCTGGGATTGTGTGCAACCCTGTGCGGCTCACCCACAAAGCATTGCTGGGCCATGAGCCTCCCTCAGCCTTTGCAGCTGTGGGGACGGGGCGTTAAGATGCCTCACCTTCCCTGTCCTGCTAAGGGAAAGCTCTGAGCTCCCCAGTGTAGTTCAACCCATTTTAAGAGAACCGCTCACTGGGATGCCGGAGCCACCCTGCGGGCCATGGACACTGTCTAATGTTGTGTTCGACCTTGCCAGACATAAGCTCCCTATGCAGGGGCAGGGGGTGCGTTTCCCAGAACTCGGGACGAGAAAGCATCTTGGAAGAAGTTCTGGGCATGATTCACTGATGCTCTCAGATCACCTCCTTAGCCCCTCAGCCAATCTGATGGCTTGTTGTGTGTCTGATGAGCTGTCTGGGCTCCAGGCCGGAGTCGGCAGACAGGCCAGGGAGGGACAGAAGTGGGCCGGCGTCCATTTCTCCAGCCTTCCCACCCGGGCAGGACATGAGGGCTGAGAGGGCAGGGGCAGGGGCCGCCATTTGGGGACCGCCCATCCTGGAGCCAGTCCCCACTGTGCTTGTGCTTCACAGGCAGGTGGGCAACGTAATTACCCAGCAGCTACTTGGCACTGGGTCCAAGACTGTACCCCCAGGGCAGGACACACACACTCAGAGGAAACATGGCTTGAAGGAGAGCTGGGGTCCAGTCCAGCAGATATGTCCTTCATTCTAATTTGGGTGTGCTGGCCGTGTCAGGCTGGCCATGTGGGGGATACACAGTGATGGTTCTGGCAGCTGCCAGGAAGAGGTCTTGGCAAACTATGCTGTAGGACTTGGACCTTCGGCCCCTGCTCCCTTCCTCAGGGGCCCCCTCCTGGGGCGGCCCTCCTGTCCTGTGCAGTAGCAAGGTCAGCTGCTGCTGTGTGAGGGCACATTGTCATGCAGACCAGGGCCCCTGGGAGTGTGTCCTCAGGCCCCATAGCCCCACACCCTGTAGCCCATGCTCCCTTCTGCCCACAGCCCCTAGGCCAGGCCGCTGTCTGTCCACTCAGCCCCTCTGCCCGGTCCCGCTGGCTGGTCTGGAAAGTGTTGATCAGGCTCTTAGAATAAGGCACGAAGCTCCGGGGACTCTGAGGCAAGCGTGGTTCTGTCAGAGAAGCTCTGAAATGAACCCAAACTGATTTCCAGCAGGTGCTGGTGGGCGAGGGCAGGAGACTTGGGGCTTTCACCTGAGGCCCCTCCCGCCCAGGCGTGGTTCCTGGGCCTACGCGGGTGCAGCACGGGCACTCCAGGCGTGTGACACGGGCTCCTGGCCCCCAGCGCAGCGGGAATGTGGGAAAATCCTAGGCTTTTCAGGTTTTGAAACACTTCAGAATCAGAAAAGATAAAAAGTTGGCTTTTCAAATGTTTTATTTAACTGGTTCTCCCAGGGAGTTTTATTAGCAAGAAAGGCAAAAGAAGTACTGTGTGAGCTCAAAGGTGACTTAGATTAAAGGTAGGGAAATGCTCATTTTCTTAAATAAGAACTAAAAATAATATTGTAGAAGAAATAATTGTGGACTGGGGCAGCCTTTCACTAACGTCTGCGGTGCCATCGTCCCTGCTCACGTGGCGCATGCAACGTTTGCCCAGAATATCAGTATGCTGCTAGATTTTTGCTTTGACTTTTAATGCATTTTTGCTACTTTTTAAATCTCATATTATAGATGTAAACTTGCATTTTTTAAATTTTTACTTAACATCACAACATGCGCCTTTTCGATGTTATTAAATATTTTAATTTTCACTTGCGTGGTAACTTCCATTCTGTGGTCATATTGTAACTTACGCAACTCTTATTGTTGGAAATGATTGACATTTTTCTGAACGTTTCCCTGTTGTCAACCATGTGAGATAGGTCTCTTTACATAGTCTTCCCTTGGGGCAGATTGTCATGGAGGGAGGAGGGCTGGCAGGACAGCAGGACTGCTGTAAGTTTCTTTCCAGCTGTGTTCCCACCAGCACCTGCTACAGATAAGATGTAACATGATTGCTTTAAAAATACTCCCTTCTTATTCAGAAAAGAATTATCTTGTTTGTAAAAGGGTTAATTTTTAAAGCATTGATCACTTTTTCAACAATACTGTTGCTAGAAAATTCTGGAAGAACTCATGGTTCAAAATTTGTCACATCCCCCCTTTGGAGAATCGTCTCACTTATGTTTGGGTGAACTCACCTCCCAGCTCCCCCCACTCCAGACTGACCCCAGGAAGGTTTGATTCCTAGAGCACTCTGTTCGGATCACCTGACACGTCCCTCCCCCACCCACCCAGCCTCCGGTTCCAAGCACAGGGAGTAGGAAAGAAGCTGAGTGGTTGGACAGAGCCAAAGCCACAAGCCAAAGTGTGTCAGTGCAAAGACAGAGCACGTCCCATGGCCACGTGGACACTGCCCTCCCTCCACACGTGTCCACATGCTGAGACACTGATCTGGAGGCATGGCTCCTCTGAAGACCCCTAGGTGTCTGACCAGCCCTTCATTTTACAGACGAGGAGCTCAGACCACAGCTGTGGAGCGACCGCTCACAGACACGCGGTAAGTGAAGAGGCTTGCAGCTCAGTTTCCCGCGTGAGAAGTCTGAGGCAGCCTTTGCAGTGGCTGCACTAAGATCTCCCTTCCTACCCCCAGGGAGCTGGGTGGGCGGTTCCAAAAAAAACTGATGGAAAAGAGGAGGAAATGTCTACTGAGTGTCCTAAACCTGGGGACAGATGACATGGCTTCTGGCACCATGCGGAAGCATCCTTCACGTGGAACCGTCACTGAGTGAGCCTAGTGGCTTTACTGGGACGCCAACAGTCTCCCCTCTTCCTCACACCCCTCAGCACCATGTGAAGGAAGAATACTGCATTTCCTGTAAAAAAAACAAAACAACAACGTTCTGCAACCTCTACCCCCAGATCTGACCGCGAATACAGCGAGCCAAGCAGGTTTGGCTGTGTTTACAGCTGACCCCTGAGAAGCCCATCCCCTTTCCACGGGTGACAGTGGGGCAGTGCTGGGAGCTGCCAGGAGGGCTCAATGGCTTTGTTAGTGCCACGTGGGGGCCCCACTGAACACGTGAGAGCCTCTTCCTTTACCATACACGCGACATCTGTCTCTCACTGTGAATGGGCCGTGTGCTCGCTGGAGGGCAGGTCTGCACCGTAAGACAGTCCCTTGTTGCCCAAAGACCTGCATATCTAAGAAGTTGGTGTGAGGTAGAGATGCAAAGCTAGCATGTGCATGCGCGCGCACACACACACACACACACACACACACAAACACACCCTGGGACCTCACACCCCACCAGGACCCCAAGTAAAATCTCGTCTAAGGAAGCACTGTGACTGCTGTAGTTGGCAGCAGGCTGGCCATTTATGCCATATCTCTGCTGACTGGAGATCCTGGAAGCCACAGCCAGGTCACAGCCACACTGGGCATGGCCCCCAAGAGCACATCCCCGTCACAGCCAAACAGGCTAGAGACAGACGGACAGAGGGGCAGACTCAGAGAACATGAGCCCCCCGAGAGCAGCTCAGTGGGCGCCCTGAACTTGCCCTCAGACGCCTTTCTGTGGGTCCTGCTCCACCTCATCTGCAATGGGACCATCGCTTCTCACAAGGTCACCGTGTGGAAGCCCAGTTCAAAGCACGTGTTGTCTGTCACAAGAAATTCGAATGTCTCTTGTCATCTGAGTTTAGAAAAAGAAACTACCAGGAATGAGGGAGTTGCACAGCCTGAAGCACAGCATTCGGTGACAGTGTCAGCAACGCCGTGACAGTCCGCTGTTAGATGCACGCCCCGAGTTGTATTTGTGCATATTTGTATCTTAGACCAGGGCAGTAAACACCATCAATTCATTACGTGCTTTCTTAGGACAAGTATTTCTGACTGTTAGTGGGAAAGTAAATAACTGGAATGAACACAGCTGTGTCCAGCTGAGATACTATCGAAACACAGGGTGGGAAACCCGAAGGCAGATGGATTTGGTTGAAAGCTTACGCTCAACGAAAAAAGTGCAGGCACAATAGCGTTAAACTAGCCATTGCCACAGAAATGACCATCACGGCGATGTTACAGAGAACATGGTTTCTAATTGTCTTTGTAAGGACTAGATTTCTAGACTCCTTATTTGTAGCCTGATGCCCATTATACTATGGAGCGGCTTTGAAAACGTGGAGTAAGAGCTCATGTATTTTGCTTGCAATAACCTATTAGAAAATGCATATTTAAGAAGCTTCATAATTTCTACGAAAGGCATATTTTGCCTGGAGTGTGCATATGTGTGTGTGTCTTCATGTCTGTATATATATTAAATGTTGTGTATCTGTCATATATTTGTATATGATCATATTTCTTTGAGCTAGAACACTCATGCATCTCCTCCATCCCCAAGCTAAATGTGTAAACATCCCAATCCTTCATGCAGAATTTTAAATATTTCCCAACTGAATAATTTCTTAGCAACCATATAAAGACAAAGGATTCTGTCCTAGAGCGTCGTTCCTGGTACTCATTCCTAGAAGAGGAAGCTAGAATGTATTTGAGGAAAGTAGGAAGTTTTAGCATTTTGTTTCTATGTATTTTCTTATATATTTCCCCCCAGAGCAAAGACGTAACTGGTAGATTCATGAATTTTTATATAGCTTGTTTCTCAGTTTTTCTTATCACTTTTATTATAATTCAAGGTGGTAGTACTGGTGTGAATTCAGCCGCTTGATCCTGTTGCTACAGTATTAAGTATTACTACAGTATTAAGTATTGCTACAGTATTAAGTGTTGCCACAGTATTATGTTGCTGTAGTATTAAGTGTTGCTGCAGTATTGTGTTGCTACAGTACTGCAGATTACTGCAGTATTAAGTGTAGCCTCCGTATTAAGTATTACTACAGTATTAAGTATTACTACAATACTAAGTGTGGTGACAGTATTAAGTGTTGCTACAGTATCAAGTACCTGTGGCAGTACAAAGTGGAACAATCGCTTGGTAATGATGTTGTCACAGTTGCTGCCTCAAGCACTGAATGTCTTCATCTGGACTAAATACAGACCAGATGGTCTGTGCTGCTGTGTTAATGTTTAGTGTGACCTGCCCGAGTGTTGTTGTCAACTTGTAAATATTCAGAAAGCTAAAGTTGAAGCTGCTATGCTGTTAACAGTCTAAGCAAGCGTGGTGTTCCCTTCCAGCAATTCTCTGTCTGGATGTGTTCCTTTGAGCCAATATGAGTAGGGTGCGTAAGAGGCACGGAGTACTAGGGATGCAGTGCACAGCTAGGTCCGTGCGAGACGTCCTTTTACTGCTTCATGTCCATCCCAACTGGTACTGTAGCAGAAGAGGTGCTTGCTTGGCCGGTGCAAAGTCTAGTGCAGTGCTGAGTTGTTTGTGTCACTTAATCTCTCTGGCCTTAGTGTCTTCATTTTCTAGGTGGAAAGACAGATGAAGTGATTTCTAAGGTTCCTCTATCCCCCAGATTCTGTGGTTCTGGGCACATTGTCTTAGTAGTGTCTCCCAGCAGTTGGGTCACTAGTTCATAATAAAATGACCACTTCAGGAAACCCTCTAAAACATCCGAGATCATTAGCTAAAATATAAAGAGTCTACATATGTTTATATATCAGTTTAATTCACCGGACTTACTGCCAAGAGGTAGGTTGTCTGTTGAGATCATTTTATCTGAACATTCTCAACATCCGAGAGTTGTAAGTGGCAAAGATGGTGTTTTGTAGTAGGAAAGGAGCTAGCACGCACGTGGTTGGGGGCCAGATGCTTGCATAACCAAACCTAAGACGGGTAGGCCTGTACCAAAGAGTCCAAATATCAACCTGTAGGAAGAGGATATTGGAGGCCCACTCCTTCAATTGGCATAATGGGCATTGAGGGCAACCTATTATGTGGCACAGTGCCTGAAGCCAAGGAGAAAGCAGTTAAACTGAGAGAAGACGAGCACACAGGAAACGGCAAGAGCAGAATAAGGTCGTTTACAGAACTGATGCTCAGTGTGTAATGGTCCAGAGTTGGGTTTTTGTTCTTGTTGTGTTTTTTGGTGTGTTTTTTTGGGTCAAGGTCCTGGTCACTTTTTTTTTATTTCCCTCTTTTCCATATGCTTAATGCCCATTTGTATATCTTCCTTGGAGAACGGTACAGAGTCCTTAATGGCAGAGGCTCTGGAAGTGTAGACTGATCAGGAATGACTTTAGGAGAAAGTAGAGCTTGAGGTGCGTCTTGAAGGGTCGGTGGAGAAGGCATTCCAGGCCGTGCAGTCCTGAGTGAGCATGGACTTTAGGGTGCAAATAATGGAAAGTGGGGAACCACAGCGAAGGCTGAATGGGGGTGCACAGGGAGATGTACAGTTCTATACGGAGGATATAGCCACATTTCAGTTCTTAAAAATTACATAGATGGTGTCTGAGTTTAAGATGGGGTTGCACACACTTGCTGGCTGGTACTCCTTGCGGACCTCACTAAAATGACAGCAGAGACTGGTTCTTTAAGGCAAAAGGCCACTGGGGAATCCTGGGAGAGGAGGGGCTGGCATCGCAGTTTGGGTAGCCAGACAGCAGAGGGCTGAGGACCATCTGACCTAGCAGACAGCCGCCTCGACAAAAGCTGAAACCTAGGCGGCACTGACGCCTGTGACGGAAACCTCCAAACTCCAGAATGGGGGGTTCCAGCCTCTTCTGGAGGCATTGGTGATGGTGGGTCTGAAGCAGAGGCCCCAATCTACAGCTCCGCTCTGTGAGCCAGACAAGCTCACTCTCGAGATGGAACAAGCTTAAAGCACTGTCCTCTAGAGAGAATAAGGTGTCTGGTCACCTGGAGAGCCGAGGCCCAGCAGGAGGCTGAGTGGGCATCTTTGCACTGAAGATGGAGACCCTGGCGTCTGCCACACTGGACTCCGAGCACCTCGTCTGCCAGCACTGACCCTCCTCCACTGGGAACTTGAAGGAGCCTTCTCTGGGGAGTCACACCCACCTCCCCAGTGGAAAGGGGAAGAGGAAAACCAAATTCTTTGAGTCGGCTTAGCTGGCAAGCAGCCTCGTCAGATTGCTGCCCCTTACGCGCATGGTCATTCCGGCCCCACCCTAAATGTGAGTGGACAGCAAACGATTAGCCATGTGGGGAGCCTCTGAGATGAAAACAATATAGCAGAAAAGACAGCTTGGCAAAAACAGGTTACGCAGAGAAAGGCATTGTCCAAAAAAGTGTAATATTCTAAAGAGTCGGGATGTTTATTGAGAAAACAATGAGGAGCTCTAAGAATTTTAGAGAAATGAAAGATAGCAAGAAATTAACACTCAAGAGAAGAATTGAAGATAAATTTGAAGAAATCTCCCATTTACAAAGACAAATCTATAGGGGGGCAAAATGGAGAGAAAAGATAAGACAATGAAAGAACCTGCCAACATCCAAATAATAGTAATTCCAGGACAAGAGAACAGAGTGAGCAATAGGGATAAAATGGTGCAAGAAGCAATCCAAAAAATTTCCCTGAGCTGACTTTCAAACCAAAGAGCCCAGCAAGTGCTCAGCACAGTAGGTGAAAATATACCCCGTTGAGACATGATGTGTATTCCAAACAGGAAGTGGAACTGGACCCTCCCGCATGTGGGAGCTGGGGGTGACGGGCCAGTCATGGCACCTGCCACGTTTTTTACCTGGGTATCACCTTGATACCAGTTTCCCTGTTATTCCTAAGACTCTACCATTGATTCCACGTGGTTTCTGTCAATCTGGGGACATTCCAGAATGACGGGGTTTTGTTGTCTTTTTACAAGAACTTGTGTTTATGGACATGAGCCCGAACGAGTCGAGATGTGACGTGAGGCAGGCTGGCTTTTGCAGGTGGAAGAGGGACAGCGCCCACTCTTCTTCGCATGCAAATTCTCTCCTTCCAGGCCACTGGCCACCTCATGAGTAGACATCATGGTCACAGCATGTGGGTTTAGGAGGATCCACAATCCCCAAACACATGCTCCAGAACTGCCTTCCAAGGCTTCGCTTTGAAATATTCCCCACCACTGGGGCTCGTGGACCAGGAGGTATCGGTCAGTTTCAGCAGGTCCTCGAGCCACGTGCTATTTGACACAGATAGGATGGGGTCTGTCCTGTGGGCTTGAACTTGGTTGTCACCTTAACGGTGGATACCAGGAGCTGGCAGTCAATGAGAATGGGTCACATAGAGAAGGGACAAAATAGAATTGGTTTGTAGTAGGAGTGCAATTTTACTTATGGTTTGCATTGATGGATATAGAAAAACACTGAGCATCAAAGTACGTGAATTGGCAGAAGACCCTGGACATTTGAGACCAGCTAATTTCAAATAGTTGAAAAATTGAATCCAGTGGTTTACAAAACGAAGGATACGGAGATAAAACAAACCCAAATAAATATAGGGGTACCATCTTCGGTCTCGTGCTCTAAACCTTGCAACCCCAAGGTCTGAGCAATAAGTGAGCCATCATAACGTTTTGGGCAGCTCAATGTGTGTGAGAATCAAACCCGAACACCCACCTTAGTGCTGGGTTTACACCAGATGAGGAAGCTTCCCATTGCCAAGTTGAGCTGGGGGTGTTTGAACAACCTAACTGAGTAGCATATGGTCAGCTGGGGCTCCGTCCATCGTTTCCCAGCCATCTGGGTGAGTGTGGTGGCGAAAGCCCCAGGTGGGGTCTGTTTTAGCGAATGCCTGTTGTACACGTAGCTTTGATGAAGAACAGACGACTCAAACACTTTGTTAATGAACTGAGAAGATTGATAATCAGTACGGGAGTGGAACAGTAGTCATGACAGCACAAAAGCAGGGGCAAGCGCTGCAGAGCACAGTGCTCATCGTTACGTCTGCTAATCACTGCTTGCACAAACACAGAGGGACCACGTTCAACAAGTCTGCTCAGATCCTCAAGTCTGCTCGTAAGAAGACTGCTGGTGTGGGATTTAAACCAACTGGTTGTCAGGTGGAGACAGCGTGATGGAGAGGCGAGCCCGGTGGGAGGAACCAGTGTCTCTGACGTGACTGACTCTGAGTCTCCCCAAAGCATGTAAAAATTCACATAAAAGAAATCTCAGAATCCTGTTTATTTCATATTAGAAATGCCGTGTAGACCAACATTTGTTGTCTTCGTTTTTTCTGGTTATAGTAAGTATTATGCTTGTTTTGATTATTATATTTTAAGAGGTGATAACTTTTAAGAGGCAGAAGGCTGGTCACCCCCGTACCTCATACGCTGACGGCACTGCTTACATTCTGCCCTCTGTCTCCTCCCGCCCCCTCTCAGCTGCCCTCCTCATTGCATCTTGCCACGCCTTTCTTACTAGCAAATGTGGTTGCATCATCGAGTGCGTGAAAATTGCCCATGTTCAAGAAGAGGTTGCGAGGGTCTTACGAAGTCCGGTTCAGTGATGACCGCCAATAGGACTGCCTTCGTTTTCTGTAACGCGGAGCGTGGGGCTCACACCAGGCAGCATTGCCGGCCTGCTGCTGAGGTTTGAGCGGCGCAGGGCCTGCATCAGCAGGCGTCTGCTTCCCTTTCCTTTGAGTAGGTCGTTCTGTCGGGAAGGTGTCACATGTCCATGGAATGTACAAGACCAAATCTATCCAGAGCTTTCTCACAACTCACCTGTTTTTCTATTTCACATAAATGCATATAAGTAAATACAGTGTGCGAGAACTGATTCTTCTAAAATGGACATCATTGAATCTGTGTTATGAAGGGCGTGATGTTATACAGGTGTTTCATTAAAACAGCCTTGTGAATTTTATCAGAATCCCGCCATTGTGCGGAATGGCAGTGACAAGGAACAAGGCGTGGACTCGCTTTGGGGTGTGGATGGTCGCCAGACACCCGCAGCCATTTCTCTGTGCAGGGTCATTCCCGGACAGACCGCGGCCCGCGTGAGGACAGGCACACGTGACCCCTCCGCCCCGGGTGGCAGCGGCTCCTGCTGCTGGGGACCCCATCACCCGCCCTCCACAGCTGGTAACGCGGGTCTTTCTGTCTCTTTCCTTAACAGTGTGTACGGCTGTCCCCTGGCTAAGAAAAGGAAAACACAAGATAAACAGCCCCAAGAACCTGCCCCCAAACGGAAGGCGTTTGCGGTGAAGGCAGATAGCTCGTCCGTGGACGAGTGCTATGAGAGCGACGGGACGGAGGACGTGGACGAGAAGGACGAGGACGAGGACTCCGACTCCGACGACGAGGATGAGCAGAGGGACGGGGACGAGGACGAGGACGAGGAGGAGGCCGAGCGGGAGGAGGAGGACGACGAGGACGAGGACGGCGAGGACGTGGAGGACGAGGACGAGGACGAGGACGACGATGAGGACGAGGACGAGGACGAGGAAAACGGTAATCTCTCCGGCGTTGGCAAACTGCCGGCTCCTCGAGAGGTCCTGGGTCTGTGTCTGGGCTGCGCGTGTGGTTCCCACGTGAAGTCGCCCGCCATGCGAAAGAAGACCCTGCTACTGTCCCGAAGTCCTGTTTTAAAGAATCCCTTTACACTGTGTGATGTCAGAGTGTAGCTCAGTCCACTTGGTATTCACGTTGGTCCCCACGGAGCGTGGCTGACACGTCTGCGGGCCACCCCTTTGACGAGCCCAGCAGCTTGTCTCCAGACAGTGACAAATGTCACTGGCACATCCTGGAGGCCCGCCCAGCAGGCACTGTCGCCAGCCAAGCCGGGCGTGGGTGGCTTAATCCTCCTGCCTCCTCGAGGGTGGGTGTCCCCTGGGAAGTAGGTTTGTCTGTCGATGGCCGTAGCTTCACTGTGGTGATTGTCACATGTCGGGTGAGGAGGGTGCTGCTGAGATGGAATCATTTGTCAGCCTGTCACCTGCTTCCATATCCGAGGCCGTGTTTGTGGTCAAGGCGTCTGGCATGTGAGTGAGACTCACAGTGGAAAACGCTGCCCAGGGTGGTAGGTTGTGCGGGCCGTGCACTAAAGGTGGTTCTGCTTTTCTGTCCAGTGTCCCTTAATGTCAGACTCCACACGTGACTTCCAAGCTAGTCCTTTTGTCAAAGTCATTGCTTTTCTAGAAAGTGGGAGTTTTCTGAAGAAGAGTCTTATTGGCTTAGAGTTTGCCTCAGAGAAATGCCAAAATGTGTTTAAAAGTGAAGGGAATATTTCTTCCTTCTGCTTCTTCCTCGGGCTCAAAGCTGTTCAGGAACCAGGGTTCTAGGCCGCTAATGTCTCCATACCCAGGAAGCCATTCTGGCGAGTGCAGGAGCGTCATGAGATCAGTAGGTCGGGCGCTGAGCCAGCCATGGCCCATCTCGTGTGGCGGACAAAATTACATCCTTCAGAAGTCGTAACAGTTTGTTCCAGGAGCCTGACCTGTATGAAGCAGTCCTAGGTAGTTAGAGTGCCTTATGGGCCTTACAAAGAGAGTTCACCATTTATGCCGCATGGATATATGAATGTATCTGTACACACACACACACACACACACACACACACACATTTCATGACAGCCTAACTGGATGCCTCAGAAGACGTGGGTGCGGGTATCACAGTTTAGTGAACAAGGCCCATGTCACGCGACAATGGCAACTTCAGCCTCAGAGCTGGAAACAGTAGCTCTGTGTGATGAAATATGTGGAAAGCTGGAGAACAGGCTCACTTCGTAAATTATTTCTAGACATTTACTGGAGTAAACGTATATATTTTGGGATAAGATCATGAATTGTTGAGGCTCATTAATGATTTGTGATTGGCCGTGGCTTGTTATGAAGATGGTATAAAATATTGCTCTTTTATATTCTCGTTCTCTTTGGAAAACAGTGGCATTATGCTCGGGATTAGGGCTGTTTGTGTGCAGTGGCTCAGGGTAGGAAAAGTGGACGTGTGCGTCCTTAACCGCACGTCTGCACCAGGTTTTAGGTTCTGCTGTCGCCTTTGTAAAATTAAACTTTCAATTTTAGTTTACTTACGGTCATATTTTAAAGGTCTCCTTTTAAAGGTACAAAATGACATGTTTTGGAAAAGTAGTCAGAGCATTATTGAAATGGCTTTCGAATGTGACTTGTAGGGCTTTCTTTATTCTGACTAAGAATATAATTGTTTTTAAAAGAGGAATAAGTCAAACTGGTGACTGTTTTAGAAAATTCAAGTGAGCGGGCATAAGACGTGGGTGTGTGAGAGCGCATGGCACCGACACTGGCAGAGCGATCATGTAGCCCCAGGGTGTCCGTCATGTGACACACCTGCGTGGTGACCTGTGCTCACAAGTGGGCTCTGAGCCTGAGCACATTAGGAAGGGGGCTCCTGAAGCAAATGCCCATTAAGAGGTAGGTAATCAATCGCGGGGTTCCTGGTTTCAGAATTCAGACTCAGCATCCTGAACTCCAGCTAAGCACCTTCTAGAATCATCTGTTACATGAACTTTAAAGGAATCACCTGGAACTGCTAAGGAGGGTTCAGCCATGGTGACAGGTTAGGAGATTGCTAGGCCACAGGCTGCTGCTGTCATAAGACAAGCCCATCAGGTCACCCAGTGTCCTTGGAGAGCATGTGGACTGATGCCCTTGCAGACAGACACCCTTCCATCGGACCCTAAATCAGGGAGCCACTTAGATCAGACGGCCCTGGCCTGAGGAGCGCCCTCCACTGTGGTCTCTGCAGGAGGCGCCCACATCTTGCTTGATTTCTCAGTCCAATAAAAGTGCCCCCCCAGGAGAAGTCATGCCAGAGCCTGACTCCTGGAGACTGGGTTACCGAGCTTCTGTCATGGGGTGGGGGGTGTCCCTTGGAGGAGCCTCACAGACAGATGCTGCAGGACCCCTGCAGCCAGTACCACATGGAAATACCTCAGGTGGATGATGTTCCAGGCAGCTCATAAATCCCCAGGCTCAGAATCTTCAGGAAGATTCTAGACCAGAGGGACTAGGTAGCTTTGTTGATGCAGCACTCATTTCACATGATCCAACTCAGCTATGTCGAATTTAGTAAAATCGGGCTTTGAAGGACATATGTGCCCAGTCCGCTGTTTTCATCGCCTCACTCACCAGGCACATTGGCCTTCACCACTGCTGAGTCAGGGCCACCGTCACTGTCGGCAGACGTGGGTTTCGGCACCACCTTCACAGGAGTGCTGCGGTGCGGCCCAGGACCTCTGCCCCGTGTGCTGTGTCCTCTCTTTGCATTCGGCAAAAATCGTACACCTCTGAAAAGCTGCTGATTTTACCTTCTTATGTCTAATGGCCAGACTTCTAATGGCCAGACTTCTGGTCACCGTCTCAAAGTCAGTCTTTCATGTTCCTGGGTTTGCACTCATGGGCGCCAGCAGGTTCTCTCCCAGGTGGGCTGTGCCTTTTTCTTAGCAGACAGACACACAGACAGCAGCCTAACGTCAACAGGGAGGCCAAGTAGTCACAACTAGGAGAGGACACCATCCCGGGCCGTTGGAGAGGCTGGCCCCCATTGCCCGTCCACAAGGAGCGGACAATGAAGAAGCCAAGGTGGCATGAGTGAGCCACGTGGACACAATGGAAGCTGCCATCAGCCTTACGAGTCAACAAAGTCTGAGTATTTCCGCTAGTAGGCTGCCATTATCCAGTCAGCCAGAGCCGCGTTTTTCACCTCAGTTATAAACTGAGATGTGGAGTTTATTGAGTGATTTGTTTTCAACGAAACAAATGTATACAAACCACCAGATTCTTACAGTAGGAACCCACAGATTATATTAAGTTGGTGCAAAAGTAATTGCGGTTTTTGCAGTTATTTTTAACCTTTTAAACCGCAATTGCTTTTGCACCAACCTAATAGAAGGACCGTTATTTAGAAGGTGAGAATTAGATATTTGTTTTAATTCCAAGGATCCTCCAGCATTGCAGCTACATATGAACCAAAATATAGTTAAGAATGAGCATTTCCAGTGGGTTTAGAAATGAGCTTAAGAAGTGAGTATGTAGTACAGGTAGGGGCGTGAACTGTTTCACTCTTGTTTGACTCATTAGAAACTGAGGCTCAGAAAAATCAGAGTATTTTCAGTAGGTGGTAGATGTATGGTCAAACTCTGTTGATGGTTTTTCTTAATACAGAGCTCATAAAAGTGTTCTTTTTTGTATCACTTTCTGGTTTTTTGAACAACAGGGAAGAATATCTCAGTAATTCATTTCAGCCTACATCAAGTTCATATTTAATGAATCAAAATTATATTTATTATCCAGTTGAGCTCTCATAGGCTAGTCTTTTGCGTGAAAATTTTTATTTTCAAAATGCATTATAATGGTCTAAGTCTGCATTTATTAAATAAAAGTTCCCTTGTTATCTTAGCAGTAAGAAAATTATTGTTCAGGGCTCACAGATTTTTCTGGCAGCAGCCTTTATACATGGTACAGTAAATATCTTTTTGGATTCTTATGATTTGAGAAGTATAGATGAAATGGTTAGTTAATACTGGTCAGTTGTGGTTTATTTTCACACTTCGGCCCACTAAAAAGAAAACATCTCTGACTGTGCATGTGTCAGTGCATATGTGTAGCTTTCTGAGCACATGACGTGTGTGCCAGTGACAGGGCTGGAGGGAATATGCATGTTCACTCCGCCCTGAGCACACAAGTGTGTCTTCGCGCGTCTGTTCCTGAAATGTACTTGCGAATACCTCAGTCCTCTCCTGCTGCTCCCAGCCATCTCAGGACTGTCAGACAGTTGACCTGAAGGGCAGCTCACTTGGCCTTGGGGTCAGATCAGGCAAAGCTCAGAGGCCTCCTTCCTGAAGGCTTGCAGGCTGCCTTCAGCACCGCGGTCCCCTGATGTATCGGCCAAGGATGTGTGGAGCATTCACGGAAGTTCACATCTCAGGAGGTGGGTGGTTTGAAGGAAAATGTGCGCAATTGTTTTGAGAACCTTTTGGAATGTAGGACGTGCGCACTCTGGGCGAGGCAGAGCGAACTGACTGGAGGCAGAATGGAACGCGCCACGGCACCCACGGGCCACTTGTCACACTGGTGTCCTGCGACTCATCCCGTCACCTCCCGAGGTCGTCATGCTGTGCCGCTTTTTTCGGTGCCGGAGCGTTCACGCCCCCATGCCCTCACCGTAACCCACCCTGAGCGCAGGCCGAGCTTCCAGCAGGCCCTTTCCTCAGTCACGGCACTGAACTTTCTTGGAAACAAATCCAAGGCAAAACCCACCCTGTATAAATTCTTCCCCACAGAAACAAGAACCTTTCTAAAAATTGCCAAGATTCCAGGGCAGTTTTTTCTTTCCAACAGGGTGCTGCACTAGGACCCAAGTTACCAAAACATCATGACAATTTTCAATGGATGGCCTTGAATTTTCATAAGACGACAACAGAATGGAGGTGCTGAGGGTGTGGATTGTGGCCTCTGAGTTCCCCAAACTCCCCTTAGGGCTGTGTTCTCGTATTGATTAGCCAGTTATCCTCGAAGGTTCTCAGGGGTGTGTCCCTGACGAGGGAAGTGAACTGAAATGAAGGCAGACTGTGAAAACCAGAATTAGCCAACCCGTTTTCTACTGCAGTCAGCAGAAAACGCAGTGAGTTCTGAGACCCACAGAGAAACAAAGACGATTAGTATGCAAGGTTTCAGCTTGAGAGCAGCGTGGACACAGTGGGGGAGGACACCGCGAGTTTTATCATCTTTCCTTACATCCACGAAGGCATTATTTTAGGAAGTTCAGTGAGCAGATGATGTAGAAGTGTACGGCCCTGTCACTTCTAATTGAGTAAATGCAGAATTTGACATTTCTAGGTATCAGTCTGTGGTAAAAATAAAACTTCCTTCATGCAAATTAATTTTGCATAGCTATAAAATATAATTAAATCTTATATTTCATGAATTGTGAGACACTTCAATACAAAGTAGAAAGCTTGCTGAGAAAGAATGTCACGTACATTTAAGATGCAAGCAGCATGCATAAAATACTGGGGAAAATCTCTTTTATGTACCAATGAGAAATAAAAGATGTGAGAGAATACATCTAGTTTTTTGTTAAGGTCCACTTGAAGGAATTACCAGCTTATCTACATTGTCTTGTTAATTTTTATTCCAAATGCTAGTTTATCAAAGGTTGGAATCAAGACCATGGTAAGGTGCCGTCTAGCGCCGGCTGGGCCGCACGTCCTGGGCAAGTCACCGACTCTCATGGGACCTCGGTTTGACTTCCAAGGTGTAGGATGGTAATACTTCCCTTCATTCACCCTCCCGTCTTGTTTCGAAGCTTGAAAAAGTTGCGCTGTAGACAAGTGCACGAGAGAGGGGAGCAGCTCAGAAGTATGACGCAGCCGGTGTGGCTGCGGCTGGTTCCTGCGCAGTCTCACTGTTCCGTGCATTTACTCGAGCTCCTTTATGATTCTGAGCCCAAGGCCATGGCTGTGCGTCGCAAATATATAATTTGAAGGATTCAGAGCATGGTGACAGCTCATTTCAAAAACGGGATGTATTTCCTCTGTACCCAGAAGTGCACTGGGCTCCATGGGGACATAAGCACTAAAGAGGCTTCACACTTCACCCCAAAGAAACACATAACATAGTCTGAAAGAGAAGTGTGCACCTGAAGAAGTGTGAGTTGGGGTTCTTCCCAAAGGGCAGAGCTAGATATCATACACTGAGGTGGAAGCTTTAAAGGTGTGATCTGAACATGTAACAAAAGTTTCCCAATACTGAGGACTGGTAAACGTTAGGTTACCCGGGAAAACTGTTGTGCTGTTTTGAAGGGTGTTCAGAAGCAGGTGAGACTCCTTTCTGCCCGATGGGGATGAAATCAGCCGACAAGAATGCAAGTGACAGACCCCAGTGTCCCTCTGGTTTCCTCCCACCAGACACTGGAGCAGCCACGTTTACTCCAAAGTGCCCTGGGAGTCAGAAGGCCCCAAATTTTCACAGGTTCGTTTCCTCTCCCTGATTTACAGCAAGGACAGGGGCAAGGGCAGCTTTGCTCTGCCGGGTGGGAAATGCTCAAGGTGGTCGGTTAATTTGGAAACCCTCCGAGCTGTGTGTGCGTGTGTGTGTGCGTGTGTGTGAGTGTGTGTGTGTGCGTGTGTGTGTGAGTGTGTGTGCGTGTGTATATGAGAGAGTGTGTGTGTGTGTCTGTTTGTGAGTGTGTGTGTGCATGTGTGCGTGTGTGAGTGTGTGCGTGTGTGTGCGTGCACGTGTGTGTGCGTGTGTGTGTGCATGTGTGAGAGTCTGTGTGTGAGTGTATGTGCGTGTCTGTTTGTGAGAGTGTGAGTGTGTGTGTGCGTGCACGTGTGTGAGTGTGCATGTGTGTGCGTGTGTGTGTGCGTGCGTGTGAGAGTGTGTGTGCATGTGAGAGAGTGCATGTGTGCGTGTGAGAGTGCATGTGTGCATGTGAGAGTGTGTGTGCGTGTGAGAGAGTGCATGTGTGCGTGTGAGAGTGTGTGTGCGTGTGTGAGCGAGTGTGTGTGTGAGAGTGTGTGCGTGAGTGCATGTGTGCGTGTGTGTGTGCATGAGCGAGTGTGTATGTGTGAGAGAGTGTGTGCGTGTGTGTGCGTGTTTGTGTGTGTGTGTGCGTGAGTGCATGTGTTTGAGAGTGTGTGTGCGTGTGTGAGTGTGTGTGCGTGTGTGTGAGTGTGTGTGTGTGCGTGTGTGTGAGAGTGTGTGTGTGCGTGAGAGAGACTGTGTGTGTGTGTGTGAGTGTGTGTGAGTGTGTGTGCGTGTGTGAGAGACAGAGTGTGTGTGTGTGTGTGTGCGTGTGAGAGAGCCAGAGTGTGTGTGTGTGAGTGTGCGTGTGTGTGAGTGTGTGTGCGTGTGTGTGTGTGTGAGAGTGTGTGTGCGTGTGTGAGACAGTGTGTGTGTTTGTGTGAGAGAGTGTGTGTGTGTGCGTGTGAGAGACAGTGTGTGTATGCGTGTGTGTGAGTGTGTGTGTGAGAGTGTGTGTGTGCGTGTGTGTGTGTGTGTGTGTGTGAGAGAGAGAGAGAGAGAGATGGGGTGGGGGGTAACTGGTTGGCATGTTTCAGTCTGTCTCCATCTGTTGGCTTGTTCTCTGGGTAGGGATACAAATACCTTATTTTTTCAAGTCCCCATATTTAGATAAGCAGATACTTAAAATGTCATCAAGTAGAAAGGTCCTAATAACTTTATGAATAAATGAAACTTCATTCATTCACATTCCATTAGTTTAGATTCCCTAATGAATAAACATTTTGAGAAAGAAACATAATCACAATTTCTACATTACAAGTTATCATGCAACTTGGGTCCCTTGTGAAAATTGTTATTTTTCCTTCAGTTTGTCTCATTTAGTGTAATAAAAATTTTTAAATCACATTTTAGCTTCTAAACTGGACGGCATTTAAAATCAATAATGCAATTAGCCTCCTCAAGTATTTGTCATAATTTGTGATGTGTGCTTTTGCCCCACCAGTCAGAATTCTCCCTCCTCTCAGGCTGTGGGGAGGTTTTGCTGCACAACCATAAGATCTAACTCAAGACGTGAAATGGGACACATGACACCCACCTTTCCTAAAGACAGGAGGAAACCAAGAGTCTCCCAGCACACAGGAGGGCTCCACGGGGAGCAGAGCTACTTCTTGTGCCGCAGCCGCGGTGGGTTAGGCATCTGCCCAGGAGCTCTGCCTCCCTGCTGAATTTATCCTCGTACGTCAGAGTTCACTGGGCACCTCTGTGAGATACACTCACAGGAAAAATGAGCAAGGCTGTGGCTCTCCGGGAGTCAGGCGGATAAACAGTGGCCCTCTGCTCAGGCCACATGGTCAGCACCAGAGTCTCACCCTGCAAACCAGGGCCCAGGCCATGAAAGTGCTTAGGACATGAGGACACAGTAGGAGCTGTCGCCTGCACACACAGTGGTCTGCTGATGGGCGGTTTGTATAAAACTTGCGTTACATCAGCACGTGTAAATTACGTGCACTCGTGTTACATGCACGTTATAAAAATCACCATCAGACCTCAGGTCCTGCCGAGCTTCCTCGTACTGACCACATGCTGGCCAAACCGGTAGCCCCTAGCCAGACGTGCTATTTAAAGGTCAGTAAGAGGAATTTTCATAATGGAAAAACCCGTGTCCTCTGTCACGCACAACTGCCTTGCTGCTCTCTCCGCCTGCATGTGCTTTCACTCCCGCGCTTCCTCAAGCCTCTAAGTCTCTGCCCAACATAACCTTCTCCAAGCAGCCTTGCCCTGTTGCTACTGAAGTAAACCCACCTGTCCTTTTCTGCCCCCGGTTCTGCTTCATTTTCTCCAAGGCACAGCCACTACCCAACACCCTAGTTTATATTTATTCTCTATTTGTTTCTATTTCTCCAACTACAGTGTGACTTCCGTGACTGCCAGGGTCTTGGGGCTTTGGCTCATTGTTCTGCTCTAAATGGAGCTCAGTAAATAGCTGTTAGATGAGGAAGGAAGCAACAGGCTGTGGGGCCTGCAGACCCCTCAGAACCGGCCCAGTAACATTGTGACAGTTACGGATTTGTGATCTGATAAACAGGGGTTATATGCCGCCCTCTCCAAAGTTTTTGCATTTTGGAGTTTGAGGAAGATATCTAGAAATATCAGTGTTTGCCCCAAGTAAATAAAAGGCTGCTGAAATTACCCGTGCCTGGAATCGTAGGTGGCATTGTTCTCCATACCTTAGTCTCCTGTCGAGAGACATGTTGGCTCAGCTCAGTGGGCAGTGCCAGATCTTCCCGCCCGGTGTCCTCTGTGCACATCTGGGGTTACTGTGACCAGACAGTAGGTGTCCGTGGGCGTGCCACATGCGTCTGGTCCACACGCTGCCTTTCAGTCGTAGGGAGGGCATTAGGCAGGGACAGATGCCAGTCAGTAAACATTTAGAGGGACATGACTGGTCTGCAGACAGCAGGGGTGACACATACAACCTGCCTGGTGCGCGAGTGCAGTGATTTGCAAGGATGGCCGCCCTGGGCGGCGGCGACAGAGGGCGGAACCACCTGATCCTGGAAGCCAGAGAGCTGGCCCGTGGCCGACTGCATGCAAGTGGGACGGAAGCCCAGAAATAAACGGGAAGCAACAAGCGGTTCAGCAAAAGGGGCTGGAAATATACTCTGGGTGATTGCATGTCATTCACCAAAATCATGTCCTGGTGATTAGTGCCAATCAGAACAAAGTGACACTATTAGAAAGACCCAGAGTGAAGGCCCCGGGGAACATGGTGCCCTTGAAGGTGGAGGAAATTGCTCTGGAGACATATCGGAGAGGGGGGCCACCCTGCACAACACCAGTCATCTCCCCAAGTGTCCGTCGGGCTGTTCCACCTACACAGCGCACACAGGTGACAAGGGTGTGAGGCCAGTGTGGGAGGGGCCTCAGTGCAGCTCAGCTCCCCTGTCCTCCATCCTCTCTGAGAACAACGAGATCAGGACCCCAGAGGCTGGCCGAGCCTTCCTCCTCAGGTTCTGAGAAAATGCACCGTCCACCTCCACACAGCGACATACCTGCCAAGTCAGAACGTATCAGCCACAGGTCCTCACTGTTTCATTTATACAATGTGGGGAGATTACTCCTGACATGCAGTATTTCTACTTTCCTTAATTAAAAAAAAAAAATCCCAGCTAATTCTAAATATTGTTTCACAGTCAGTGTTGCAGAATCATCTCCCAAAATTCAGATTCATGAGCACGATGCACTAGTCAGCCAAAGCACTGAGACACCGGTGCTTGGGGACAGATGGCGGCTTCTTGGATGTGGCCAAAGCGAGAGGACGGGGAGCAAGAGCTCTCACATCCATCTCCCCCAAAAAGCAAAAGTAGGGGTTTTTTAGGCAGCTGGGGAGTAGGGGCGGGGGAGCTCCAGGGACCTGAGAGAAGTCTGTGTTCCCTTGGTCACAGATGATGCTTTGTCACATCAGACTCCTGGGCACCAGCAGCTGTCGCAGCTACCCTGAAGACATTCCCTCCTTCTGCCGAACAAACTCAGAAATTCTGCTCAAGACCTTGAAGTTACCTCCTTCTGCTTGACACAGAGACACAAAATTATGTTGTGGGAACAAGAGTTGCTGGAACGGAGAACCAGGATTCTGCAAATATCTCAGAATCATGCATCAGGGACACCACCTTTAAAGCAAAAAGCAGGGACTAGACATCTGACAAGCACCAGGTTTAGGCCACTGCCATCTTGTGCTTAGCTCGCTGTATTTTCCTGTTCTCTCAGCAAAGTGTAAGCATTTCTTCTGAGACATGCTCTGCAGGCCGACTTTCTTAACCTTTGACCAGAAGCCACGTGACAACCAAAGCAACTGAAACATTTAGTAAAAGCCTATGCCTATATTCTAATTAAGAATTAAATTCTTTAATTCTAGCTGCCAAAATTAACAGGCTTGGCTACATCAATAAGGAAATCATATGCCATTTATCAGTAATTCACTTGATACGACATTTAAGAGACTGTTTTATTATTCATCTGTACAGCCCTTCACCATGCTCGTGGCCCCCAGTGCGGTGTGTGGTATGTGTCCGAGTCCCACCCTTCAGGGCATATCCACCAGTGCTGGCTGGTGGGTGAATTTGTGCTGGAGCTGACGGCACCGATTGACTAGAATAGTCGCCCTCGCAGCTTTGGGGTTGGAGGACTAGTATGGTAGAGAAATGCCTGTGCTTTGAATGAGAGCAGATGGGTCAGAGTAGGAGGAGCCCCAGGTCTGTGTCTGTTGAGCAAATGAGAAGCCGGTGGGTACCGGAGAATAGAGGGCCCTTATGGGGACCCCAGAGTGGCCTGCAGGGACAGACTTGTTACTCTGCCCTGAGGTCCCGTACGCACTCATAGTTTAAGCTGAAAAATCAAGGTCACCCATGTGTAGGCTCTTCCATTAGGAGACGTGTATTTAGAAAAGGTCTGAAATTTGTCACTTAGAACCCTGCCTCCAGCAGCGGTTCTGTGACCCTCTCGGGTCACGTTTATATTGGGGGTTCGCTGTGGGTGCAGCATCCCTGCCAGTCAGGTGGCCTCTGCCTGCCCTTCAGCGGCTCGTCTCTCCAGCGTGGGATGTGGGGAGGCCCAGCGTGGTCGTTCCTGCTTGAAGCCGAGAAATGCCTTCTTCCTCGAGTCTTTTATTTGCTGGTGACTTATCTTTGAGACTATATTGTTTTATAATTCCTAGAATATTCACAAGTTCTGGGAAGTGAGGGAAGTATCACATGATGGGAAAATATTTGAGGTGGTGCGAGAAGCATAGGGTGACGACGTGGGACTCGCCAATCTCAAGGCCAATCTTGAGGGCAAGCAGGCTTATTCAAATTGGGGGGAGAGTTTCACTGGATTAGTTCTATAGTCCTTTCCAGCACTCGGATTCTATGAGCCTAAGGAAATGACAGTGGCTGACCCTGGAAAAGGTGGCCATGTCAGGAGAGCAAGTCTTAGCTAGGAAAATTTAACCGCCCACCACCCAGAAGCCACTATTTCAACTGTGACCATGGATAGACGTAGTCTAAATAGTTCGCCATGAAACTGGAAAAAAGACCAACAGCAACATTAAGTAGGATAGTAGAATTAGAAAATATGATGGTTACGTCTAGAGAGGTGACTGATCTGGAATGTTCTGGCAGTATAGGACTCGCACTTCATCCCACCTCTATCCCATCCTCCCCTTCAATATTCTCCTTTCATTCGTGTTGAGCTGGGGCAAGGGTCTTTTGAGTGCGAAGGGGTCTTAGACTTCTTCTAGTTCAGGACCTCATTGTTCAGATGGGGAGAGGAAGACTTCGGAGGGTCCCAGGGCTAATGGCTGGGGAAGAGCTGTGAGCAGAGCTCACCCTTCCCAGCCTCTCTGCACAATCTCCGCCCTGTCTCCCACCGTCCCCCTACTCATTCCCCTCGTGCTTTTCAGGGACCTGTGTCATGAACCGTGCTCTCTAGAGGATCAGCCCAGGATGGGCCTCCTTTCCAAACCTTTCTACGTCAGACCTAACTTCACTAGTCAGGACCCTGGTAGGTGACGGGCTGACTAAGCTGGCGGTCCCCACACACATCTCAGTGGCTGGTGCTATAACTGTCCTCAGTCACACCAGACCACTGTGACCGGGAACACAGCAACCACACGTCCATGTGGCTGGTGAAGTGGCTATGAGCCGAGAGCAGAAGTTCTACTGGAAATAGTCTAGAAGGAGCGTCCAAACCTGGTCAGTGAGTCGGCAGGTCTGCTGCTGGGGAAATACAGGCGGCTCTGCTCCCAGGACTCCGGAGTGGCATCCGCTATCACTCAGCAGTGTGACAGGAGAACAGTAACCTCGCTGGGGTTCTGTGCTGTCACCTGAAGAGGGAACAGCAGGGTCCCCTGCACCTCTCATAGCGTCACTGCAGGCATTTGTGAGGACCAATAGCCACATGCCCTTGTTCCGAGCTCACTGGTTCGCTTGCTGCACACGGGCACATGTGCCTCACAGTCGTGTGAAGAGCTGCGTGCTGAGCTGGCCCCTTCTCAGTGACAGGCCTAGTAAGCACCATTGTCTTCTCATTCGAGTCTAATGCATTGTCGCACTTCTGTGTTTACAAGTCAGAAAAGAATTGCGATGTTGATGTCTAGTCGAAATGGAACACCTATCTAACGCCATATAAAACGGAGGTCTTTCATTGTTTGAAACACACTGGACGCATGCTTAGACCATGTCTTCTGTGACCTGCGAAAGTCTACAGTTGTTTCTGCTTTGAAGTCGTGTCTCTCCTTTCTGTTTGTTCTTCTATGTTCTCTAGTGAGTTATATATCTACTTGGCTGTGGCCTGTTGTGATGGCCAGAAAGCCACAGTGACACAGTCAGTACGGGTCCTGAAGGGATCAGAAGTCGTGTTCCGGATGTGTATTGTAGAGACAAGTGCAGAAAGCCAGTGCTTGTGTTTGTAAGGATGTGATCCACAGGGTTCCAGCCACATCCGATTCTAGTCGTGAAGCTGGGGAACAAACACCCTATGTGACTGCATTTCTTGTTGTTTAAGAAGCTTTGTGGGTTTCCTAATTGTAATGATTGAGCCCCAATTGTTGATAACAATCTGACTCAAAGCAGATACAGTCAGGCCCACCACATTTCATAAAGCTCACATAGGAATCAAAACTACCCATGTAACAGCAGAAAAACGAGGTTTATAATTGGTGACAGAGACACTGAAAGGGCACGTGGGCTCAGCACCGAAATGCCTCTGCTTTGTGGACTCAGGGCCTACGAGCGCGCTGGACCAACGCATCCCTCATCCCCCCGCATGAAAATCCTGCAAGTGGCACCTGGGCTGCACCTGGGCTGGCCCTGGAGCAGGGGAGGCCGCTGAGCTCCGCTGTGCAGCTTCGCTGGCAGATACACTTCAAACAGGAAACCTCCCCTCAGGAGCTCTGCTCGTTTCCTTAGGATGTGAACCTGGGCTGTAAAATAGCTCCTGGTCAGAGATCTTCTCCATCACAAAGGCCTTCTCCCTGTTGGATCAAGTTAATCACCCGGAGAACTAGCCCAGCTGTCTGATCAGGTTTTTCTGGCTGGAATATTCATTTGTGGGCTGTTGCTACCATATTGCTCACCCCTAACTGACACAGAGGGTCCTGGTCGTCCCCACGGCCCACCCACTGGTGGCCACCAGCCTCAGCAAGACATGACGAGGAGGGAAGGTGGCCTGACAACACTCGCGCTGAGTGGGGTGGATGTGGGGAGCCGCCCCGCCGTGCGGCACATATTGCGAACCTGCTGTTGACACATTGACTGACCGTCCCCTCCATTAGTCCATAATTAAGACTTGATTTGATTTCACATGTGTTTTGAAACAGTTAAATACCAGTAACCTAAGAAATTCTGTTAACCTGCCAGGATTTTCGGTCCCTCGTGCCGTTTCACTGGCCATTCTCATACTCACCACTGTTGGTGGCCCAGCCTCGGACAACACTTCGGGCTGGTCACCTGGAAGAAGAGCCAGCATTGCAGTAGTCTGTGCGGCCACATGCTAATACCTTTCACTTAGGCAAGTGTCCCTGATTCCTCTACCAGTGGCTGCTTATCCTGCCATCTGCTGTGCGGGCAGCACATCCATGACGAGGCACCAGCCCGTGTGCACGGTACTGGCACCCTGTGGGGGCTGTCACGACTCATCCCAGGGTCCTGGTGACAGCTCTCTGAGAGGAGCCAGGCCTTGGTCACTGTATCACACAACACAACCAGCAAATGAGTGACCTGGACCAGGCCGGATCACTTCTTCCATTTTCATTCTTTTCTGACCCCACATGCAACCTGCAGATGCCCTGCTGTCCCCACCATCCCCATTGTCAGAGCCCAGAGCTGGAAGGGGCACTGGAGGCGACATGTGCCCCCCACCCCACCCCAGGGTTCAGGTGGCGAGGACACCCATTCTCAGCTTGTTTACAGCTTCCATTTGTGTGGCTGTAAGGCTGTGTGAAGAAGCGGACCTGTGTTTGTTTTCGGCTCCCTGGGGGGAGGGGTAACTTGTGAGTGGGGGGGGAGATGAATGGGTATCCGGTTATCAACAAGGTGAGATGATAGCAGCATGTAAGGCGGTTGGGAGGCTCCGAAATAACAGCACAGCCTTGCCTGCTGGGGACGAAGGAGCTGGAGATCCCTGAGATGCAGAAAATGAGAAGTCACTACAGTCGTGTTCATACAGAGGTCCATCGGGGGGAGGGCTCCTGCGTGTGGGGCGCTGTCGTGTCCAGTGAGGAGATGACACGTTTCCCCTGATTTCCTCCTTTCCGAGTTCTCCAGGGTGGTAAGGTGCGTTTCACAAGAGTGCATTAAGAGAAGATCATAAAACTGTAAATCTTACCTGACTGTGGTTTCTTCTCTGACTCAACTTCTAAAATGCTGTGGGATGTCGCATGTGTTCTCGCTTTCACACCGTCGCTGTGCATTCATCTCATGGCCGGTTCCCCGTAGGTACAAAATCACCACTCACTCTGTGGAGGTAACATAGGCCGGTTATCCTGAGGCCACTTCTCGGGTCACAGCCCATGAACACAAGAATCAAAGTGTATAAATTGAGAGGAGAATATAACTTGCGTATTTTCAAAACTTTACTCAAGCAGGGTTGCCTTCACTTCTTAGCAGCCTGAGCCCTGGGCCAGCGTGTGACGTGCACGTAAGGGCACGTGTCCGCAGCTTTCCAATTGCATTCACCGCTTGGGTCTCCTTCCTCTTGCTACTCTTTGGGATAACGCATATCCTCATACTAAGAAAAGCATTCATAGGAATTATTCAGAAGAGACACCATTTTTGTTTCAGACAATTAGTAATCTCTATGACTAATATATGCAAATTTGATTTGCTAATGTTTAGAGAATTGTTAGATTTTTTAAATGTATCGGTTCGGTGTGTGGGCTGGCAAGGATGTTGTTTTCTGTTGTTGATGTGTTGAAGCATCAGACTGCTCCACCAGCAACAGCCCTTTCTGAGGGGACAGCATGAGGCCCATCAGGAAAGTGCTGGGGGCCCCGTCCCAGCCCTTGTCAACAGCTGGTGTCTACTAGTCGACATCCCTCATTTCTTCCTCTCATCAGTAAACTTTCAGAACCCTTCTTACTCTGGTTTTTAGTCACAGAAACAAAGAACAGATGTGACAGTGGCCTGCAGTTAATCAAATCCAGCCGAAGGGTTGGGGGGTACAAATGAGAATGCGTTGTTTATTCTCTGTGTTTGTCAGTGTACATGGGAACCGTGATGTAGCGGGGTGAAGAGAGCTGTGTGTCCCAAATATCCCTAGAGTGTTAAACAGGATACAGTTCAGATGAAACGCAGGGCTTTTATGTGATTTTTAACATGGTCTTTTTTAAGCAAATTTCCTAGATACTTGTCTGAGATTGGGTATGACAGTTCTTCACACATTATTTCTGCCAGCTCACCAGAAGTGTCCTAAGGCCGTGGGGAGGATGAACGTGACAGCACTGTGGGTCCAATTCAGTGCTGTATTGTATGTGACCCAATTGCACCCTCTCCTCTGAACCCTGTTTTTTATACGCTTTTGGTCACTGTGAACTTAGCCCTCCCACCTTCTCAAACGTGTTGACATACTCATAGGAATCACAGCCAGTCAGATTTAGTCTCTGAACTCTCACTTTGTCATTCCTACTGCTTCGTGTGCTTCATGATAAATTGTCTCCAAGGCGTCAAAGTCAAAACGACTCTCCATTCACCCCAAATGCATGCTTCTGATACTGAGCGTACAATGTAGATGGTGTCTCTGTGTGGCCCCTCGAGGACCTGAGGCCGTGTCCTGCGTGGCCCGAGCACCACTGTGAGAACAAACAGTCTGAAAGCAATTGCTGCGAGCATCTGTTTAACAGTTGAAACAAGTAAAGTTCATAAACTCTTACAAAGTCTAGTAATATGATGGATGTAACTACTACGCATCTAGTTGGGTTGTAAATATTGAAGCCAATAAAGAAAATAAGTCATTTTCAAAATTTAGAAATAATGAAAAATTAATATTTTTAAATTACATCTACCATGTATGCTGATTTATTTGAAGAGTCATTAAGGAAATTAAAACTGTATAGCAAGTATTTAAAATGGCCTCCTGGGGGTGTTTTTAGCACAATGTGTTTTCTTTACGTCAATGCTGTGAACGGAGCTGCAAGTGGGATGAAGTGTCTGTGGTCCGATGACCAGGGTTTGCCTTGCAGTTGACTTGCTGTCCATGCTCTTGCAACTAAACTTCACGTTCTAGCCATTTTTTTCTTTTCTTTCCTTTTTTGTCCGTTTTTTTTATTTTCTTTGCAGAAGACCATCAAATGAATTGTCACAATAGTCGAATAATGCAAGACACAGAAAAGGATGATAATAATAACGACGAGTATGATAATTACGACGAGCTGGTCGCCAAGTCCTTGCTGAATCTCGGCAAGATCGCCGAGGATGCGGCGTACCGGGCCCGGACTGAGTCGGAGATGAACAGCAACACGTCCAACAGTCTGGAGGACGACAGTGACAAGAACGAGCACCTGGGTCGGAAAGGCGAGCTGAGTCTGGACTTAGACAGTGATGTCGTTAGAGAGACGGTGGACTCCCTCAAATTGTTAGCACAAGGACACGGTGTGGTGCTGGCAGAAAACATGAATGACAGGAGCTACGCCGACACCATGTCACAGCAAGATAACAGGAACATGAATTACGTCATGCTGGGGAAGCCCGTGAACAACGGGCTCGTGGACAAGATGGTGGAGGAGAGCGACGAGGAGGTGTGCCTGAGCAGCCTGGAGTGCCTGCGCAATCAGTGCTTCGACCTGGCCCGGAAGCTGAGCGAGACCAACCCGCAGGACCGGGGCCAGCAGCCGAACGTGAGCCTCCGTCAGCATGTCCGGCAAGAGGACGACTTCTCGGGAAGAACGCCGGACAGGAGCTACTCCGACATGATGAACCTGATGAGGCTCGAGGAACAGCTGAGTCCCAGGTCGAGAACTTTCTCCAGCTGTGCAAAGGAGGACGGATATCATGAACGAGATGACGACACCACCTCTGTGAACTCGGACAGGTCTGAGGAAGTGTTTGACATGACCAAGGGGAACTTGACCCTCCTGGAGAAGGCCATTGCTTTGGAAACTGAAAGGGCAAAGGCCATGAGGGACAAAATGGCGATGGAAGCTGGCCGGCGGGACAACATGAGGTCATATGAGGAGCAGTCTCCACGACAGCTTCCCGGGGAGGACAGAAAGCCTAAATCCAGTGACAGCCATGTCAAAAAGCCATACTATGGTAAAGGTAATATTTCTACCTAACGTAAGTTGCCTGATGAAAACCTGAGCTAGAGTAAAACGTGTCAGTGATAGTCTAGGGTTATAGCACCCACACATGAAATTACATCCCTCAGGCATAGTTCTTGGGGTGGATTCCAGAATGACATTTCAGGATTATGTTTCTGAAGAGCAAATACAGTTTGAATGAGAAGTACACACAGCAGCTCCATGTCTCTTTGCCAGAGCAGATGAATCATGTGGTGTTTCAGGGAAAACCGCATGTCTTGGAAAGAAGGGTTAGGGCACAAACACAGCATGTGACAGGAAACGTGAGGATGAGCCTGTGTTCTTAGAAATGAACGACAATCTATGCGGAGTGGCAAGGGTTTGTGTAACAGTCAACCAGGGATGAAGCACACATTTTGTAAATTGGATGGGTAGGTGGCATCATGATTTATAAAATTCTCATCAAATGACAGTTATTGATAAAACCTCCTCCATAGAAAGCATCCCTGATAGAAATTGAACAGTAATAGAATGACCAATGACATAAGGGCAGTGTGTGCACATTAATTATCATTAGGACAGTAAGAAGTAATGGGAGCCTTTTGCTATGCAAAGCGTGGTGTGTCCTCAGCTGAGATCAATAGCGATTTTTTTCACTATAGTCATTCCCTGTCACTGATTCCATCCCATTCATTGTGGAAACGGTTACGGTGCTTATTTTATTATAAGACCCTGAAAACCACCCGATACGGTAGTTGTGATGAGGTTTCCATTCATGCAGTGTGTGCGCACACATTCGCATGTATGTAGCTCCGTATTTAAGCACGTGCCTGTATAGTCGCTGTGCTAACATGTATGTATGTGTTTCCAGCCTGAACGATGAGACTCTTGTTTGCTAGAGCAGCCGTGTCCACTTGCAGCACGAGACAACATCTGTCTGACCCTCACGTAGAACCTTGGCCCTGTGGGTATTTCAGTTACGAGACTCTTAGAGAACTAAGGAAGAAGCCATTTCAAGGACAAAACTGGTGATTCCTTAAACCCTTCCACATAAGTACCAAAAAAGATCCTGTTTTATATTTGATTCTATTTCTTATAAATACTGAGTTTCCTCCCTGTGGATCTGATAACGAGGTTCAGGAAGGTGGTTTGAACATCAGTTTCTGTGTGAACTTCAGACGACCAGAACTACTTTTCTGTTGTGACATAGGTGTGTATTCTCCTCTCTATGTGTGCACATGACCCCAGGGCAAGTTGGACTTCAGTAGAACCAAACCCACTTGGACACAAACCTTAGCCAGAGCCCACTGGGCTCCCACTGACATCGTTTCGGTAACGCAGGTGAGAGCAGGCCCTGGCGAGGTGCGGCTCATGAGGCAGGTTGCTGCCCAAAGGCAGGGGGTCCAGTTCAGGGGAGCAAGGCTGCTTTGGGTGTCGTACAGACTACGAGACATAGAGTATGTTTTAACTCTAGGGCGTCGCAGCCTCTCAGAAAATTTCAACTGGATACTTGAGAATCGTATCTGAACATTTTGAGAAAGCAAGTGTCCTTTCTCGTGGGTTTGCTCAGCTGGACACACACGCGTTAGGCTTCTGCTTTCAAGTTCCGGAGAGTGGTGTCATGGTGGAGTTTGGGGCTGATAAATGCAGCAGTGTCCCAGGAAACATGTGGCGCATTTGGCTTTGCTTGTTTGGTTTCTGTGGTTCCTTTAATCCCAAAGCTTTCTGTAGATTTTAGCTCATTTTGTTTTGTTACCGTTGTTTTGTTTTATTTTGTTTTGTTTTGTTTTGTTTTGTTTTACAAGAAATGGAATTCAAACCGCTCATTTCCCCTAAATAAACGGGAAAGAGGTGGGAACGGACAGTAAACAGTGAGATATGCTTTGTCCCTGAAATGGGGGAATGGTTGGAGATTTGGACTTTCCAAATGAGCTGGAAAGCATTGATTTCTGCCTCTCCCCAGTTTTCCAGATCTTCTTTTGATCACAGTTCATTTCCGTCTTATCAGTGTCCCCAAGTTTCCTTTGAAGATGCTTGTAGCTATGTTCAGAACCAAACAAACAGAGCCTAGCACGGACACCCAGGTGGGGCGAACAGAGCAGTGCCCTGCTTATTACAAAAGTGTGTGACCTCTTACCAGCATGGCCAATGCACAGTTCCTACAACCACGTAGCCTGTCACCGTCTCTGTGTTCAGCTCCTCTCTTATTTTATTGAAGATGAAGAGAACACTTGTGCCAATTCTCATTTAGACATTCTTCTAAAAATTATTTAAATTATAAATCAGGAACCATTCCAAAATCTTGAGCTAAAATGAAAGAGGTTCATCATGAAACCCCTCTATCTTCCTTTTCCTCCAGCATCTACTCGAAACGGAGTGAGGGGGGCATACTAAATCAAGCAGCACACAATTGTTTTTCTGGACATTGTTTGCAAAGTTTTCAGTTGAACTGTTGGTCTGTTTGCTTGCTTGGTTGTTATGTGTTTGCTCCAACATTTGCTTTCAAGATGAATTGGGATTTCCAGAATAAGCAAGCGAGGGGAGGTGAAGGCAAACGGCCCCAGCCCGCCAGGACTCACGCATCGAGAGGAGATTATACCCTAATGCTTCCAGAACCCGAGACAGTCCAGCCACACTGTCTCACACAAACCTGTACTCAGCTCCAGAACGCTTTTGAAATCTGTGAATAATACGATCTGTTAGGAAACTGTAAGTGTCCTGATGAAAAAGAGTCAGTTAATGATGAATGGCTTACAATTTACATTTCTATCCTTTAAAAGTCATTTCTGTCTAGTTTATGGTTCTAAATTATATCTCTAGTGTATGATCTTAAATAATCACTGTTTTCCTTTGAAACGGTTACTGTGCATTTACTGTTTTCTACTCACGTGAATTAAAGTATGACGATACGATTGGTAAATGACTTGCAAGGCAGTGAATACTAGGCTTTTGGCGTAAGAGACGCCCCAGTAGGATGTCTGGAAGCGGAGATCACAACAACACACTTTCACGTTTGTGTCGGGGACTGTTCTCGACAAGCAGTGGCAGGAATTAGTGGACAGTTGTGTCGGGCTGTTTCCCTCACAGCAGCGCTGGTTTAACAGATTGCAGAACCTGAAAGAGACACATTACGTCGTAGAATAAATGCTAGCTTAAAAAGAAAAGAGGGTTCTCTGTAAACACAAAAGTGTTTCGATATTCCTGGGAGTCCTTTGTCTGTTTCTGTTCACATGGATGACAAGGAAAAGTCCGTTAGGTGCAGATTTTCAACCAAGCTTTTCTCTTGATGGGAACTGTGTCCTAAACCAAAAGTGAAACATCTTGTTTTCTCAGAGTCATGATTAACTTGATTAATAAGATATTAATGTAATGATGGTCAGTCCCTAGAGAATCTTACCCATAGCATTCCCTGGACCAAGATACAGAGAGCAGTCGTTCCCTGCTGATAATCTGCACAACGGGGTTTCCAGAGCGGGCCCAGAAACCGTGTCTGCACACTGACGGGACGACGTGCTCCGAGCTTTTTATCTTAGCACCTTCTCTGGAGTTACTTCCTGCACATTCTAAACTGTGGGCAAGCCTGGGCATAGACGTAGTTTCTCAGCAGTGCCATGGCCTGTCTGCCCTCCCAGTGCTGCAGAGCCCCTGGGACTCTGTGCTTGCGCACAGCTCATGGCAGCCTGCCGCTAGCCCCCAGTGCAGGCCAGGAAACCCAAGTGGCTGCCCTGGCAGCTTCTGCCACAGCTGTGGTTGCACACACCCCTGTCGGGCGGGGTTTCCTTAGTCTGATTGTCTGCCTGCAGTGCCCTCTGAGAGTTCAGCTTATTTTCAGAAAATCCCTGAATTGACATGCTACCAAACAGTGTCGCAAGAAAATACATTTCAACCAATAAATTTGCACCTACAATGTCACTCAGTAAGGAAGAAATTCCACTAAAGAGTGTTTGAGTGGCATAATAATCCTGGTTGGATTTCACACAGCATCTGCTGAGTGACCACAGCATGGTTTAGTTCTCTGAGAAGGTCACTGTCTCATCACCACTGATGGTGATTTCTTTGAGCTCGTCACGTAACACACAGGAAAACAGTTATCAAGAGTTCAGGTAGGGATAGTCTTTTTTTTTTTTCGTTAGCATAGAAAGTAAAATATTTTATAATTTATGATTATACTGTTTCAGGTCGAAAAAATCACCCCAAATCAAAGACCTATGCAAAAGCTTGATGTCACAGCCCATCTCTGTGACACCCGCTTTATTTCTTTATTTATCAAGGTCTCTTCAGCTTGTGAAATAATCACATTTGTCTTCAATGGGTAAAGAATTCATTCTCTTGACACCTGTTGTCGCTTTTAGATCCCTCGAGAGCAGAAAAGAAAGAGAGCAAGTGTCCGACCCCAGGGTGCGATGGAACTGGCCACGTAACTGGGCTGTACCCGCATCATCGCAGCCTGTCTGGATGCCCGCACAAAGATAGGGTCCCTCCAGAAAGTAAGTGTGTTCCGCCGACCCCGGCACTCACGCCTGCAGCCGTCCCTGCCAGCCCTTGCCTCTGTCGAGCCCATGCGTCCTGGGTCAGCGGCCCATGGAGGCTGGTGGGCTGTAGACCACCCCCAGCGTGCGGTGTTTTCTTGGTGTCATTGTGCCTACACCGGGCCTAGGACGCAGCTCGCCGTCAAGTAACCGTCCACGCCTGCCCCCGACAGGCAGCCTGGGCTCGCGTCCGTATTCATCCCTGACTTGCTCATGGTAGGACTGAATGTCGACAGTCTGTAACATCCCTTCCCACTGAACTGCTGTGAATCCCTGAGAACAGCCCTTCGGGAGTTCTTCTGCCCAGTTAGCTGGACCTCTGCACATACGTGAATCCATACTACATTCATATTTAACTGCATTTTACTGGAAAAGTCTGTTTCGTGTCACAGTTGTCCCAACATTTCTACATAATAAAATCTTAAATAAGGAGTTTGGAGGTGGGTGGATTTTGATCCTACACATTTGTTTTAATCAGTTAGGTTCTGAGAATATGCCATAAATTTGCGAAAACAACTCAATTTCTTTTAGAACTATAATATGGACACCTTTTTTGTTTTTCTCTCAGCACAAAAAACTATGCCGACTATTTAAATATAATTAGAATTGACTGCTCAGGAAAAAGGCACATTTTCAGAAATGCCGAGATGAGTTTAAGAATCTGATCTCGACTCTAAGGTACATTAGGAATTGCCTCATTGTCTGAGACACAGTTTCTCGTGGGGAAATGGAATCCTTTGCTTGAGCTCTGAGGAGATGACCAGTTGACTGCATAGAGGGACTTTTGAGGGCTGCCCCATTAAAATGGCCGACTTTGGGACACTTGAGAGGCAAGTCTGTTGGGACCAAGAGAAGTTCACAGCAGGAGCTGAGGCTCAGAGAACAGGCTTAGCGGGATGTTGGCCAGTGAGATATGTTTAAAAGCTACGTGGGCCCATGTTTTCATGGACCTGAAAACAGGAAACCCACCTTTCCTGTGACTGTCTTGTGAGCTATCTGGAGGAGTTGTGGCCGCAAGGCCTCTGTCCCATGTGTCACTTGAGCAGGGTGGCGGCGTGGTCTAACTCCAGCCACTTCCATTTTCCGAGCACTCTCTCATGCCAGCCACTCAGCTCGCTCCCAGAAAACACTCGTTTCTCCCCAGGAAGCCTGCAGGGTAGTGCTGGCCGGTCTGTCAGGTGAGGAAAATGACGCACAGGCTCCGTCACCCTTGTCCTTCCAGGGACCAGACACTCAGTGTCTCCAGACACATGTGAGCAGATACAAACGTGCCCAGGTAGCTAGCCAAGCGATCACCTGAGTCCATACCTGCCTCAGTCCAAACCCTGTCTGTGTCCCGACACCTGGGTCCTACATTCCAGGCTCATCCTACGGATCGGTGTGACACTGGCATGTGACATGCTTGCTGTACTGTTTCCCTCTACAAATGAGGCATTAGGACCCACACTAACATCTTGAGAAGAAAGAGACTCTTTGTGCAATTTCTCTTTAAGTCATACAAGTGCGCCTTCAAAACAGAATACAGTAGTACCTCGGTTTTCGAATGTCTCCCTTGACGAACATTTCAGTTTACGAACACCGTAAACCCGGAAGTAAAGGCTTCAGTTTTCAAACACGCCTCGGAAGTCGAACATGTCAGGCGGCTTCCACTGAGTGCAAGATCCTGAGGCCTTGCTGTCGGCTGTTTTTGAACGTCTCAGAGCTCAAACGGTCTTTCGGGACGGATTATGTTCGAAAACCGAGGTACCACTGTATCATTTCCTTTTCATGGCTGACAAATCCTCCTGGCTCCATGTTTTCACAGGAAAAGTCTAAATGTAGTAGAAACAGGGACTCTTCTGACAGTTCGCATATTGAACGAGCTCGCACAGACCACGGGCCCGACACGCCTGCTCTCAGCTTCGCCCATGTGAGATGGGACGCAGGTCTGAAACCGGTCCTACAGTAGCTGCCTTCTAGGGCACTGCAGAAAAGCACTTGTAAAGCTTTACTCGTGTGTAATGCCTTACGATGCCATAAAAATGTAGAACCGCTACACTCCAGGTGAATTCAGTGAAGTAGTCTGTACCCCAGGTGGCAACACACTGTCAGAAACGGAGGACACAGTGCTGAGTGACACCCACTCTGTCCTCCAAGAGTGCCCACCTGGCATAGAGAGGGCTCACACACGAGACAGATGTGACCACTGCATGCCAGGGGCTTAGCAGTGTGCTGTGGCACCCACCTGGGACGGCACCTGATGGCTCCCCCAGGGACCCGCAGGCTGCATGGAGGTCATGCTCTAGCTGGGTCTGTGAGAGTTACCGTGATGGTCCGTGCAGGCGATGAGGGCATGAAGGAGACAGTGCAGCGGGGGTGGGACGGCTGGACCAAGTTCAAGAAACGTTCCCCGGACAGGTTGGCAGAACCTGAAGACCCTTTTAGGTCAGAAGGAGACGTAGATTGGGATGCAGCCAAGGAGTCTTCCTCGGGAAACGGTCCGATGGTGACACCAATGAGAGGTGTAGGGCATTGAGACAGTGCCACATCTGACGGGACATCACGACTTGATTTTTCCCACTTAAATCGCAAGTTTGTGTGATGTGTCCAACAGGCTTTTGGGAGGAGGCCTGGAGAAAGCCGGGTTGCGGGCGGTTCTCTAGGTCTGCCCTCCAAGCTGTCCTAGTTGCAACTGAGAGTGAAGTGGCCTGGAGAGGAGGTCTAAGGCAAGAAAGAAGAGCACCCGTAAATGGGAGGTTTGCACGTAAAGGAGACGAAGGTGACGCAGAGGCAGAAAGGCAGGCAGGGAGCAGTCAGAAGGAGACAGGGAACCCGGATGCAATGTTTCTGTGAGGGGCCCACGTGTGAGGGGGATGCCTGAGGTCCAGACAAGTCCAAGACCGTCTAAGACAAGGAGTGCAGGGAAAGGCCAGGGGGTGTCAGGCTTACAGAGCACAAGCCTGCCATCGACAGCTAGGAGGAAAGTGAGACGTGAGGTGGGCACTAGGAGCACGTGGTCACAGGCCTTTGGGACCACGCTTGGGGCTGTGGGGACAGAGGCAGACAACCAGGGGCAGCAAGTGGATCACGTCTCAGGGAGGAGTCCCGGCTGACAACGGCTAGGAGGCCATGTGTCCACGGAGCAGCAGACAGAGGTCCAGTCACTCTGACCAGATCTATCCCATGGACAAGCATGAAAGGGATCTGCTACTACGTCCAGGGAACATTTTATATTTGAAAAGTTTAGCACAAAAGGAAAGCTGTATATTAATTTGAGAGAGAAGCTGTGTCGTGGGAGGGGTTTATGTGATGGTACAACAAGATGGTAGGTAAGTCAAGACCCCGAAGGAAAGGGAAGAGGACAGGTGAGGGTGCAGAAGAAGAGAGTACTTTGGGAGGGAGGGCCCCTACCTCCCCTGAGATGCTCTGAGATGGGAACAGAGAGACAGGGAGCTGTGTCAAGATTCCCCCAGAAAGAAGACATCCTAGAACCCCTCTCCACGGGTCCTAACAAAATGAGCCAAGAGTTGGCTCTCATTGTGTGATCACTGTTTCCTATTGGGTGATGAGAACCATACGGACAAAACCAGAATGGACTCTGATTCTAAGGAACTGAGCAGGAGGGAAGGGCGAGATGGGGACTTGGGTGATGACCGCACGTGTGGGGCAGCGTGCACATCTCAGAGGACACACCAGAAAACCCGAGTGTGCAGCTCATGTGGACAGACTGTTCCGGGGGGGCGTCCAGGCTCACCTGCATTCAGCTCACTTGCAGGGAGAGCCACACAGTCTCCTGCCACAGGGAGCTTGTCGCAGCTGCGCTGGGGCCCTGGCCAATCCTGTAACTGTCCACCACACGTGTCATGCCCACTAGCCTCCCCCACGACCCAGAGCAGAGGACCCGGAAAGAGGGGCTGTGCAGATGCCCAGCCCACGGCCACTGCGGGTCAGTTTGAACGCTGTCCTGACAGCAGGCTGGTGGTTCCTTACACTGTGGTGACCACGGGCATGTCCCCCACATGCTGATTTCACAGCTGACCTGTAGCCCACTTACCATTCTAGCTCACTGCATTTGGAGAAGAATGAAGTACCTAATCCTGGATGGAAAGTCATTATTCCACTCATTTCATGTAGCAGTGAGGTTTGGGGTGCGCTATTCAGCCATGGCTATCACGCCCCTTAGCATTGTGTTTCTGAAGCGTCGGCATGCATCAGAATCTTCCAGTCTGCGTGCTTTACACGGCACCATCGGTGCTTAAGAATGAGAGGTGTACCGGGAGGCCATTGGTCCTGTCCCATCAGGAACAATCTGGTCCTCAACCCTGCCTCCCGTCCCCCACACACAGTGCGCCCTGCTTTGCGTGCCAATAGAGTAAGGTTGATACACCTCTTTTCTTCCCACGCGTGTTCCCTGACCATGCCCACCACGAATGTCTGTAGGACTGTGTTGTGAACTAGCCCAGCCTGTTAAAATGACTGCATATTCTCGTATCTGGGCCGCTTCCGTGTTTTGACGCTGGGCTGTTTTCTCTGCCTCTCCTTGTCAAGTTCTTGCCATGCATGAAAATGTTCTCAAGTGTCCTACTCCGGGCTGCACAGGGCGAGGGCATGTGAACAGCAACCGGAACTCGCACAGAAGGTAAGCACCGCGCCCCGGCATCCTGCCCGCACACAGAGGCCCCAGCACATGCACTCAGACGGAGCGTGCGGTCGTGTGGCACACAGGACAGCCAGGTGCTTACGTCCCTTCTTCACACCTGGGATGTTTTCAGTTGTGTCTCCCACCGTGTCTTGATGGGATAACAGTCCCCTGGGAGGTGCCATCTTTGGTATAACGCCTAAGATGGAACCGTGACCATTTGGGGCAACGTGAAGGAATGCAATGAAGGCTGCCTTCCCCTCCAGGGTTCACCAGGGGAGCAGCGGGGGGGCACACGTGGGGGGGGCAGGACTTAGATCACAGGAAGACTATGCGGAGTGTGACTTAACCTGGCCATGCCCCCAAAACCCTGCTGAGACCTGGGTCCTCAGTGTGGGCGTCACCAAGTACCAGCAGATGTCCAGCAGTGCGTCAGGGCGCGAGTGGCCGAGAGCACAGGGGCTAGACCCCTCCCGGGCCCGTCCTCCATGTAACAGTCGCGCTTTTGCTCAGGACAACTTTCGGGTCTCTTCCTCATTCTGACCTCTCCTTATAGTAGTCAGCTCCATCTCCATCAGCTGTTTTTTCTCAGGAGCCAAAACTGGTTCTTACCGTTTGTCTTACAGCCTGTCGTCCCAGCTCCACAAGCTCGTGTGAAATGACATCTGAGCGGAGCAGACTGCCAGGTGTCACTTTAATGTCTGCTTGTCTGACTGGTCAATCTGGTTCCTTGTGTTAAACTCACACTGAAACCAGTCACAGCCCCTGAGTAACCGTGTGAACCTGTCCTGTGCAGACAGATGTGGTCACACAAACAGCAGACACTGGGACTCCAGGAGGAACCAGCTCAGACCCGGGGTCTCTTCCATAAACATTCAGCTCGGAAAAATGTTCTGCAGCAGACCTCAAGGTTGTCCTGCTTTCTTCCCCTCCCGCTTATCTTCCTGGGGAAGGACAAGCCAGGCGCTGTGGTCAGTCATGCTCGCAGGACCAGCTCAGAGCCATGTGTTCCAGTGCCCGCCAGAGAGCTGCCCTTCTTGGGCATCTTAGAACCAGCCTTCCAAGCAGTTAGTCCCTCATCTCCAGAAATGGTGAACATCCCGCAGTGGAACTGTGTCTAAGATTTTAACTAGCTCACATTCTCTTGACTGTCGCAGAGCTTGGCTAGCTGTCATTAGAAAGGTCCAGTGTACTGTACCCTGGGCATGGCCATCAGGCATGGCTGCTGGAGACCCAGAGGAACGGCCAGCGGCAGACATGGCTTCCCCCTGCCCCTGTTCCTTCCGTCAGGAAAGCCTGGGGCCCGTGTGGGAAATGGCCCCCAACCCCTGCTTCGGGGCCTTCCCACGCTGGCTGAGGGCGGGGAGGGGGTGACGAGGCCGCCTGAGGAGACACTTAAGCCCCTTCTGTCACTGCAGCCTGTCCGGATGCCCTATTGCCGCCGCGGAGAAGCTGGCGAAGGCCCAAGAAAAGCACCAGAGCTGTGACGCGTCCAAGTCGAGCCAGGCCTCCGACCGCGTGCTCAGGTACCTAGTCCCATCTACCAGCAGCCCCACACGCCCAGGGGGCTCTGCATGAGGTGGACGGTCATGCTTAGTGACAAGGATGGCGCTGGTGGCAGGTGCCCGTGAAGATCCCTGTGCTGGGAGCCAGACCCCGTGTGGCCCTGTGAGGGCAGGAGGTGACTTCACGTCGCTGGTCTCGTGGACCGATTGTAAGTTGTTAGTGAGAGAAGCACACGAAATTGTTTCTGGTTTTCCTTCTGACCCTGAAACTTCGTGATTCTGTGAAAGCTACAGAGAAGCTTTGCAAATTAATGAGATGCCCAAAGTCAGTTTATGTGAAGTTGGAGGAGAGGCCATGACACCGACCCGCAGGCTGGTGTTAGTGCTTGAAAACGCCCAAGGGGGCAGCACCGGGCAGAGCGTGAACCTGCCTGTGTGAAGGCGGGGGCTGCCTCTCTACCCGGTGGTACCCCGCGGGGTGGGCGGTTGGCCCATTGTCCCCACTTGAGAAGCAAAACCGAGTGCACAGAGGTTAGATGACTTCCCAACAACCTGAAAGTCAGCCACTGAATGTTAAACCAGGAAAGACCCCAGGGATCAGCTGGTCCCGCCCACTGGTTTTTATGTTTAGAAAAGGCTGATGGCTGGGAGAGGAGACGGGACAGAGACCCACTCGCACAGCCCGCGGTCACCTTCTGTTTCTGCATGTTCCCTTCGAGCCCTTGTCATGTGGGAAGTGTGCTCATCATGGTATTCTGCCCTGTTCGTTCATACCACCCGGGGGACAGGCGTCCACGTCTGTAAAGAATCATAACAGGAATCCTGATAGCTATGCAAGGTCCACGGTGGGGAGGTGCTACCACTGCTGGAATGGGGTTCCAACTGCGGGCCCAGTAGGGTGATTCCAACGTTTACTGTTAAAGAGAGAGAAATAAGTACACACACACCACAACACATACGACACACACCACAACACATACGACACACACCACAACACATACGACACACACCACAACACATACGACACACACCACAACACATACGACACACACCATGCACACACACCACAACACACACATACACATACCACACACATACACACACACACACACCACAACACATACGACACACACCACAACATATACACACAACACATACAACACAAACATACACAACACAATCTTGATTCTGTTGAATTGTTTCTTTGGGGCAAATCACTTGGAAATAGTCATTAGGCAAACAACGTGTCACCTTTTGGGTTTCATTGTATATTATTTCAGTTTTCTGAGAGGATTTTACCACAGTCCTTAAGCTCCCTCTTATCCCACAATAGAAAAGTTAAAATCTTTACAGACAATTAGAAATATTTAAATGGACGAAAGTAAGAAAATGAAGACCATCTGTGATCCTCTTCAGAGATAAACCCTCAGTTAAGCTTGGTGTGTCTTCTGGATTGTTCTGTGTTGTGGGTGTTACCCATCTAATATCCCAGGCTGCCTGTAACTCTCTCTTTTCACACAAAGTAAGGCTGACAACAAATAAATGATGGGACCCCACCCCCAAAGGGCCTCGCCCCCAGCCCACTGTTGGTCACTGGCAGAATGAGGGCCCCACAAAAAGCCCTTGGGGCAAGTACATTTGACAAGGGACAGCTGTTAACCAGGGGCATTTTAAGGAGAGGTAGAGAAAGATCGAGGCGGGGGCTTCTGTCCATTTTCTTTGCCTACTGTGGCCAGACCCCAGGTTGCTGGAAAAGACCTTGTGACCGTTCTCTCCAGTCATACCGAGGCTGCGAGCCAGCATAAAGCTCGTTGGTGGCTTGAGACAGACAAGACGCGGCCCGGGTGCAAACCTCACCCTATTCAGACACGAGCCCAAAAACCAGCATTTACGTTGTTTCTGTGGTTTCAGAGCTTCGGTCCCTTTCTTTGGGTGGCCGCAATGGAAAACCACATCAAATGACGACAAAACAAGACTGGGGGCCAATTAGTGTACACGTACAAAGCGCTTCCTTCGTGCCCCTGGTGGGTGTGGGGAGGCAGGGTGCTGACACAGGAAGGACCCACTGCAGCCATCAGGTGAGCTGGAGCCCGGGCTGGCTGCAGCCCTGGCCCCGCCTCTGGCCTCTTCCTGCCCTCCTGCTCCCTCACTCACCACAGGCACTGCTCTCCAACCAGGAGCAAGGGCGGAGGGCTCCCCCGTCTCCCCCCGTGTCTCACAGGGGCAGGACATACACAGGAAGGAAAGAGAGAAGAATTTAAACCTGCAATAATTTAAGTAAATTTTCCAACAGAGATTTAGGACTTAAGTGCTTTCAAACCTGTCCAAATTTTTCATCATCTCTGCAGCACCCTGGCTGGGTCCCCTCCTACCTTTATCTGTCACCAAGTATTGTCGCCTCACTGGTGCCTCCCTCTGCTCCATCCTCCCTTCCTTTGGGAGTCTGCCCTCCCGGCCCAGCCCCTGGGCCTTGCCGTCTAGACAACGAGCTCACCCCCCATCTCACCCCAAGCCAGCAGTGTCCTGCGGTTGGTTCCCAGAAGATGCTCCTCACCTTTTGTTGTTTGTTTCCCTGGCTCTTGGCGTTAATGATGTTACCAGTTCTGCCAGGCCAAGTTCAACACTATGTGCTCCATTAAAAGGGAACTAAACCTCACAGCCGGAAGTGACCTCTCTTCCCCAGAATTTCCACAGCTCTTGGGCTCTTAAAATAGTATCACACAGATCATGCGATCTTTGAGGCGAGGACGAGGGTTTTATTCATTTATGCAGCCCCCTCCATGTCACTGGGTAAATGCCTCAAGTAGTAGACAATCCGCGAATCACTGCCTTGTCTTGATTTGTCAAGTAAGCAGGCTGAGTCAGTGAAATAGTGAATGTGTTGGGGATTTAGTAGATAAAGAGGTCACCTGACAGCATGGTGAGTGAGAGGCACAACTTTTCTGTTATTTCCAAAGAGTTTGAAATTCCACCTGTGAGATGGATAAATAGCTGGACATACACACACACACACACACACACACACACACACACACAGACACACACACAACACAGAATCTTAATGAATGATAATTGAGGGCTCCTCCATTTATAATAATTTATTCCCAAACCGAGGAAAATGAATCACTGCTAGATAAAAGTACTGCAAGTGTACACTATTTGTCAAACATATTACTGCAGGTTCCATTTTATTGTCCTGATGGGTAACTCTGTATCTAGTGTCGTCTCAGTCTGTGCCCCTGTGAGGATTTCTTTTATTTCCTCTTATTTTGTAAGGGAAAATGTCTCGATAGCTCCCTTTATTAGTGTGTAATTCTTACTCTTTGCAAAGAAGATGCATGGACGTGAATCTTTCTCAGCCTTGTACCTCATCTCTTCATCAGGACCCTGAAAAGGAAAAGAAAACGGGGAAAATTCCATATTTTATTTTTGTTCCTCCTATTGCCAAAGTTGACAGTAGGCAGCTAGCTTATTTGGTGCAAAAGTCATTGTGGTTTAAAAGGTTAAAAATCATTGCAAAAACCGCAATTTTGCACCAATGTAAGAGCTTATTCGGTGCTGTGTAATTACAGCACCGTTGGTCTTTTCTTGGGAAAACAGAATTGTGATTTTTGTGCAAGGTTCTGGGTCCTTAATACGACTAAGAAACCAGACACTCTGGTGAGTGCACCCCCCCACATACAAGGAAGCAGCTGTCCGTTGTTTCTTGTTTGCTTGCAGGCCCATGTGCTTTGTAAAGCAGCTTGAGATCCCTCACTACGGCTACAGAAACAACGTCCCCACGACCACGCCGCGCTCCAACCTGGCCAAAGAGCTGGAGAAATACTCCAAGACCTCGTTTGAATACAACAGTTACGACAGCCACACTTACGGCAAGCGGGCCATAGCTCCCAAGGTGCAAACCAGGGACATATCCCCCAAAGGATATGATGGTAGGAGGTGCACACGCTTATACCTGAGAGTCGCGCTTGCCGTTAATGATATTGTTGTTGTGTATATCCCTTCCCTACACGCTGCTCGAGCATGTGGTCACTGGCCGGGTACAAAGAACAGCACGCCACAGCGTGGGCTGCTCAGGTCCAGGGGTGGGGGCGGGGCCTGCGGGGGGACCTGTTGGGGGTGGGTATCACGGAGGCACTGCCTCACTGTGCCCACAGCGACTCCGCCTGGCCGCCTGCACGATGGACCGAGAGCCTCTGCTCCTCCACCTCACTGCCGCTGAGCCCGTGTCCTTATCGTTACAAGCGCCCTGTAATAGGTGGGCCAGCACTCACCCGACAGCCAGTAGCAGCGCCTGGTCATTGGCTGTTCTGAGAAGGCCTGCCCTCCCTCAGCGTTCTCAGCCCTGCATGCACACTCCATCATGTGGGGGAGCGCTCAGACCCCAGTTCCCCGGGCGGCACCCCTCACTGCCCAAGCCAGGACGCAGGCTCCCTGGGCTCAGGCACTTTTACAGTTACCGCGATTCTGTGCAGCAAGGGGCGACAATTTCCGTGGTGTCCCAAGCCTCCTTCCAGCGGCCAGACTCGGGTCTGTTCTCTGCCTGGGGGGTGGGGCCTGGGAGTGCCTCCTGTTGTAACGGGACTTTGTCGCTGGCTGCACTCATAGCCACCTGCACTCGGCATCCACCAAAAACAGGGCCGATGAACCAAATAAAAACTACGTGCTTCCCGAGAAAGGGGCAGGTCATTTTCACTCAGGTATTTGGAAGCCGCTACCCGCGGTGTCAACTGGTCCCCATTTCATCTAGGGCTAACTTGCTAAGTTGAACGGCAGAGGCAAGATGCCTTTCTGTGACTTGACGTATTTACCTAACCACGTTTCTGCTTTAAATTCTGGGGGATAGGGACTTAGTTGGCAGAGTTTGCCGACTGGAATGTGGGTTGCACCACTGTGGATGATTTAAAAGTCTTCTCGGTGTTCTCTAGCAGACACAGGGACGCAGGTTTCACGGTCTTTGCGCTCCTCTCTCAGCAGGATATTTAACTGAAGTCACAGCACACAAAAAAGTCATTTAAGTTAAATGCTTGGGGAGTTCTGAAATCTTTTTATAATTCGATATGAGTAGCTACATATCTTTCTATGTTATGTCAGTCATTCTTTGCTTTTATAACAAGTAACTTATATAGTGAATAAAATTTAATATTTCTTTGATATATCAAATATTGATTATCCTTGCATGTATCAATTCTTAATATAGAGGAAAAAAGATATAAGTGGAAAAGAGGAAGTGCAAGGTAGAACAGAAAATAATTATTTTTGTTTTGCTTATTTTGTAATAATAATTTGCCAGTTTCAGGTTTTGTAACAATTTCATTCATTTGATTACAAATGGAGGATCAGAAGAAATTGAATCCATATAACTAAGGATTCTGTTGATGTGATTTCCAGTTTATTGACATTTTACCGTGACCTGATGGGTACTTTCACGAGTTGTTCATTTCACACGCCGATTTGTTGCTGCTGTTCTGTGTGGCCTGATTTCCTTAACCTCATTGTCATGGCTGGAGTGCGGAGGATGCCGTGACCAGTAGAGCATGTCTTGGTGGTTGCAGGGCCCTTTAGCTGATCAGAAGTCAGACCTGCTTGGGTCTCTTTCAGCTCTCCCATTAGCAGCTGTATGATACTGAACAAACTAATCTTCCTGTGTGTTAGTTCCCTCAAGAGCAGGGTGGTGGCAACAGTTTCTACCCTGGTGCCTCACAGGGCTGTTGGGAAGGTCGACTGATGACTCTAAAGAGGTGAACAAACATGTATTAATTATTGGCGTTCATTCTTACCTGCCCGGAAAAAAACACCTGTCGTCAGAAACCCAGGCAGAGCCAGGCTGTTCAGCTGACCCACAAGAAAACAAGATGCAGAACCATTCAGTGTCAGGTCTTCAAGAAACTAAGAAGAAAGGAAAGACAGACAGCATTTTACCACAGTTTACTGAGAACAAAATCAGTGACCCCATTTCTCTTCCACTAGATTCATCCGATATATTTTTAAAACATCAAGCAAAGTGCCCACTAAGGATGAGATAGGCTGGGTCAGGTTTGCTGGAGTGTGACCTGAGACGAGCCATTCCTCTTTCTGGGTGTCGGACACTGGACACCACAGGGTGACTGTCGTCTGCAGTCACCCTCCAGGAGTGTCCTCCCCGAGGCTTGCTTCAGATTCACAAGGAATTCAGTCATTGCTCCTAAAAAAGATGGTAAAATGGGCCTATTATGGGGGGAAAGCAAATGGGCCTATTATGGGGGGAAACTCTGGAGCAAGGAGCAGTTCCCCGGAGAGGCAGACAGGCTAGAAAAGGAGGACCTTCTCCCTATGTCTGGGTGTCACCACTTAGATCCCCCCCAGCTATGACCAGAACACTCAGCAAACTGGGATTCAACCACCTGCCTTCTTCCAGACACATGCTAGTTGCTATCTGTCTATCCATCTGTCTCTCTTCCTGTCTGTCTGTCTAGCCATCCATCCACCCATCTATCCATCCATCCACCCATCCATCCACCCATCCATCCATCCATCCATCCAGTCAGCCAGCCAGCCAGCCAGCTATCTATCTGTCTGCCTATCTGTCATCCATCTATCTCCCTATTTATTCTCTCCCTCTTGATAACAACTTTCCAGGAAGAGATACGAATAAACAGAAGACGATAGAAGACATGCTCACACACAGTGAGCTGAGGAGTCCATTGTGCCTGGAGGAGTTAGCACGAGCTTTACCTGAGTGGCAAGTGTTAGACTTGACCATGAAGCTTGAACACTAATTATTAACACAAGAAGGCAGGAAACCCATGGGCTGGTGGGAGTGGCCAGGGGCTGGTGAGGCTGCACGTGCAACTCGTGATGGGGGTGGGGCAGGAACACCTGTGACATGGTGAGCACGTGGCTGAGCGTCATGGCCATGTTGAGGAGTTTGGGGCACCCTCCTAGGACGTGGAAATTTACGTGCAGGAAATGATGGAGGGAAAGGTGAGGAAGAGGATCCCCAAACGTGCGTTCCCAAACCTCCAACCCCATCTGTTTCTTATGGTGAGTGAAGAATGGCTCTTCCAGTTTTATTTATTTATTTATAAACTTTTTACCGTGTTTCCCTGAAAATAAGACCTAGCCGGACAATCAGCTCTAATGCATCTTTTGGAGCAAAAATTAATATAAGACCCTGTGTTATATCATATTATAAGACTTGCTCTTATGTTATAGTACAACAAGACCGGGTCTTACATTAATTTTTGCTCCAAAAGACGCATTAAAGCTGATGGTCCGACTAGTTCTTATTTTGGGGGAAACATGGTATTTATTTTTTAAGTGTGTTTTTCCAGGACCCATCAGCTCCAAGTCAAGTAGTTGTTTCAATCTAGTTGTGGAGGGCACAGCTCACAGTGGCTGATTAGGGATCGAACCAGCAACTTTGTTGTTAAGAGCACCGCGCTCTAACCAACTGAGCCAATCAGCCGCCCCCTCTTATGTTTTTAAATACCTGGGGGGAAAAAAGAATATTTTTTAACATGTAAAAATTACGTGAAATTCACACTTCAGTATTCACAAGTCCAGTTCGTCCCACGGCCCCCCTGGTTGCTATGGAAGTGGCCACTGTCCCACACGGCAGAGCTGCACAGTCATGGCAGAGCCCATGTGGCACAAAAACCTAAACAACTCTCAGGCCCTTTACAGAAAGAGTTGCCAACCCCTGGACTGAGACAGCTCCACTTGTGGCCCTGGGTAGTTTGTCCCCACCCTTGGGGTTTAAGACCCCTACGTGCCCAGCCAATACCGTGAGCGGACTGCCTCTCGTGGCCGCCTCTTTTGCTTACTCCCAACTTCTCAGTTCTCCTGACCTTAAAACTTTCTGATCATCTTTGAACTTCCTTTCGCTTGGCCCTCAAACCTGGTGCCACTCTGACATGCCCAACCTCCCTGTCTTGTGCCCTCACCCTCATCCAGGCCCCTTGGTGGGGTAACGTCTCCCGGAACTGCCTCAGGCAGCCTGCCCTTCCCCACCAGCCTTCCTCGTCTGTCCTCTGGCTGGGCCTCCCCACCCCGAGGCCCTGCCCTCTGGAAGACGCCCTCGTAGTCACCTGCCCATGGGCCCTCCGTCACATTGTCCCTGACAAATCCCACTTACCTGCACTATTGCTTATGTGACGTACACGCTGCCTCATCCTTGGTAGTGCCACTTGTTCCCTGGACTGTAAGCTCCTGGTGGGTAAGAGGCCTCACCCCGCGCACCAAGCTTGCCTGGCACACACAGCCATGCAGGGGAAACTAAGGGACCAGGTGAGAGGGCGTCCAGAATCCTGGCTTGTATCTGACATGTCCGTCCCTGCTGTCTGAGAGGACAGCCTCCCCAGGGAGCTCGATCCCTGTTTAGGATGCCGCGTCCATACTCAGGTCTACTTGTGATAAAGCACAGAGGAGAGGCTGCAGAAAGACTGAGGGTCATGCGATGAAGCTTGGCACACACGGCCTGAATCCAGTTAGGCCGACAGGCTGCCAGCTCCCACCCAGGGGCATAAATTTAGGAGGCATATTTTGGGCCGTATTCCTTTTTCCCTGGTTTTCGTGGGAATTCCAAGAGTACAGCCGCATTCATCTGTTCCCTCCAGTAGAAGGTGAATCCATGAGGACGTGGACCTTTCCGGGTAATGAGACACACACGCATAGTGAGACTCACAGCGGGGCACGTTAATGGACAGGTCCTGGCGGGAAGGTGTCTGCTCTGTCCTTGTCTGACTTACCATATTTACACTTCTCACGTGGTTTCCCTGTTTTCTGCAAGAGAGGGCAGATTCCTGAAGGGCTGTTTCTCTGTGTGGTGTGGGACCTGCTGGGGCTGACAAATACAGTGGGGGCTGCAGAGAACCAGCCACTCGGTCTCGAATTTCCCAGTGATGTGCTGGCACCTCGAAAGACATGAAATTCTTGTCTGCTGATTGATTGCAAAATGATTTGATTGAAAATAGATTTGTTTGCCAAAAGAAAGAGAACGTGCATTTTGTCTTGGTAAAAAGGCTCCCTCGGTGGGAGGAGGGGACAAGCGCCCCAGAGAACTGGGGCATCCACCTTCCCCATGTGCGGCTCTGTGGCGCCCTCTAGTGTCAGCACAGTGATCCGCGTTTTGTAAATGTTTCCAAATAGGTAATTATTAGTACTGAAGACCTTCATCACCTGAAAAATCTGAAGTATAGAGACTCTTATTTTCATTTGGAACATAACAAAAAGTGATCGATGACATTTAGTGCAAGTACACGTGTGAAATGAATATTGTCCTAGCTGCTCGTCCTGGCTCATGTGAGCTGAGGACCCCTCCACAAATGGTCCGCGTTCACCTGCTCACATCCTGTACCAGCCCCTCAGCTGGGCATAATGCAGAGAAATAGAACCTCCTGATTTAGACATTTTTACCACAGTTTGCTACAATGTGTTGCATAGACACCTGTTGTCCTGCTTGCTTACTTTCTTTTAGAAATTAAGCTTTTCACTCATTTCAGAAAAATACTTATTTTTCTTATTTATGTGGACCACATTTTTTCTGAACCAGTGGCCCTCACTAGGGAAAAAACAAAACCCTCATAAGTATTATTTCTTTCCTCCCAGAATTTTTATATTCCTACTTTTATGACAAGTAGGGAGTGTCTGGGCTATGAACTGGCATTGCTATTTCGGTGTGGTTTCTGGAACCCACGGGGCAGGTCCCGTGGGGTAACCTCTGGAGGGGGGCTCAGTGGGCTCCCTCCGCCCCCGAGCCCCCTGCTGTGTGCTGGTGAGACGGCGCATTCACGGAGGCAGAGGACAAAGGTCATGTGGCAGACACACCTGCAGTGTGGCGACTGTCCTCGGGCTGACTCACTCAGGTGCACACAACACAAGCAGCCTGCTTACCTGCATCTCTTACACATGCTCTGTGACCTTGAATTTGGGGAACTGGCTCTGCAGGGTACCTGCTTGTGTGGTGGCTTTGTGGCTTTTGTCGGGCTGTGAGGAGGCAGGGGCGCCAACTGTGTGGCCTCGCAGCCAGGTGGCACTGGTGAGCTGGTCTGCTGGGTTAGGGTGTGTGGGCTTTGGGTAAAGTGGAAGTTACTGATGGCGAAAGCTTCGTCCCTTGTCCATTTGTACGCGAGCAGGTGCTTTGGGTAAGTCCATGGCATGGCTCCTGATGAGTGGCTGTCAGCTGGTGAGCTGTGTCGTTTTGTTCAGCTTTGTTTTCTTCTTCCCATTGTGAGCCCTCCTAAGTAGGGCTGCTCAGGTTCCAGACCCATGAATGACAAAGTTGGGGACAACCACGAGAGCAAGGCCGGCTTCCAGCAAGGGACAGCCGTGCTACCACTCACAGTTATCTAGATGGGGGTCCGGCTTCTCAGATCACGTGGCCCTTGCACAGCTGGAAATACACACACACACACACACACACCTGTCACCACGTCCCCACAGCAGCTCATGCTCACACTGGGAGTCCCGTGGGCTTTGGAAAGAAGGTGCGAGAGATGCATGTGCTTCGAAACAGGAGGACTTGCTGATGGCGGGTCTGAGACCCTGCGAGGGAGGTGTTTTGTGGCGGGTCTTCCAGCACCATCCAGGTTCACCTCTGAGTAACCCTCACTGCCAGGATTCAGAGTGAAAAATCTAACCCCTGTGACTCCAGTGACCCTGGCAGTGATAAGAACCCATGCTCATAAATCAGCCATCAGACATCCCCCATCCATGTCTTAAAGGAGACTTTGAAACAACTCTAAAGAGCGTACTCGCTCTTGAAGCCCGTATGGCTGTCAGTGAGCTGGCTCTTCAGAAGGGATCTGGTGAGGGACACTCGGTGCAGGGGACGGCTGTTCCTGTGAAAGCAGGACAGGCATGGCACACACGCGGTGTCTGTGCATCTCTACCTCGGGTGTGTCCAAGACCACCGGTGGTGCAACTCTGCCCTGGGCCACCACTCTTCCACCCACGTGGCCATTTTTAGAATGATAGGATAAGACTTTTCTTAAGGAAAGAGGTGTTTCAGTCACACTGTCTGGTCTGCACACCTGGCCGAATGCCACTTCCCAGAACGCAGGTCCCCCAGGTGGCCCAGGGCATGTGCACATAGGACAGTGAGCCCCAGTTGGCCACTGCGGCCCCTCCTGGCTGGAAGGAGCGATCTGTCACCCAGTGAGCTCAGAAGCAGTCCTGACAGGGAGGCATCCTCCTCCGGCCTGGCCAAGCCGGTCTGCCCAGCGAGTGCTGCCTGCCGGCGGCCTCGTCCGACCTAAGCAGCTGTGTGCGGCCTGCGGCGGGGAGGGCGCGTTCTCCGCTCTGGCGGGGCCCGGTTTGCCAATCAGCAGACGTGCCGTGGCAGGAAAGATGAAGCGGGAGGATGGTTTTCTCCCGCGAGTCAGCCGGTGGGCGCGGTACCGCACGCACCGACGGTTTCTGCACAGGGCTGGCGGGAGGTGCGGGTGGCAGGGCGCCGTGCCTGCTCTTGTGTCCGCCGCCCCGGCGGGGACCCGAGTCACCCCGTGCCCGTGTCTCCCCAGCGAAGCGGTACTGCAAGAACGCCAGCCCCAGCAGCAGCACCACCAGCAGCTACGCGCCCAGCAGCGGCAGCAGCAGCCTGGGCTGCGGGGGCGGCAGCAGCGCCAGCAGCACGTGCAGCAAAAGCAGCTTCGACTACACTCACGACGTGGAGGCCGCGCACATGGCGGCCACGGCCATCCTCAACCTGTCCACGCGCTGCCGCGAGATGCCACACAACCTGTCCACCAAGCCGCAGGACCTGTGCCCGGCGCGGGTACGCCAGCAGGCGTGGGGGGGGGCGGGGAGGGCGGGGGGGCGGGGGCGGGGCGGGGGGGCAGGGCCGCCCCCCCCCCGCACATCCGGGCGGATGCTTCGTGGCTCCGCCCAGAGAGAGGCTTTGGTAGCATGTGGTCGGTCCGAAGAGGGCGGTTTTCTAATTCAGGAAATGCCAGGTCTTTAGGTTAATATGTATCAGTGGACCTACCTGCTTACGGTCCAGTCATTTCTGTAAACAGGACACTACGCGACCCTCAGTAGCTTCGAATGGCCACACAGAGACTAGAAAGAAGCAATATGCTTTGAACTTGAAACACAAGGAGGGTTGTCCAATAAAAGGTAGGACTGTCCCCTTACCGTGCTCCCGATAGGTCACCCAGGATGAGGGAACAGAGAATGTCAAAATCTGATCTCCACAAGGGCTATTCAGTCATGGGGTGACAGCCAGCTTTAATTAGCTCAGAAACACCACAGAAGCTAAAACAGGAGGCAGCATTTGTGCCGCTGTTACAATTTTGATTTTCTTGTGCCGACAGCAGGGCAGCCTGTTAGGCTGCAGCAGAGAGCTGCCCTGGCGAGGCCACTAGGTGGCCGGGGACTCAGGCGGTGCTCTCAGAGGACGGTGAGCAGGCACATGGGGTAGTCACTTCTCTGCAGAACACTTAGGGTCCAGCTCCATTACCTGGAGCTGCTTGGCCACGCACCATGGCCTTACAACCCTGCCAGTCGTTATAAATAAGTGTAATTTGTAGGAAGGGAAGAAGGTCAGAGATTTCATGTTATACAATGCCTTTTCCTATTAATGTTTTTATTCTTAGATTTGGGGGAAGCATCAGGCGCGTGCAATTTCCATGGTGATCAGGGCTGCTGAGTGCTAGGCCAGCATGGAAGCAATTCTGTAGCAAGAAAAAAAAAAAAGACCATAACCCCTTCCAGTTTTCTTCACTTTATTAAAATTAAACTAAGACGGAGAGCTTTAAATCCAGTATTATGAAGGCTAAATTAGTATGACACTTGGTATCAGTGCAGTGTGACAAAAAGAGTTCAGGCAGACTAGTACCCCATAATTTATCAAGGTACAACCCCAGGATGAGGTTTTAGTCGAGCATCTGCCCTCTGCTGCTGCATCCAGAGGAAAGAGCTGCCAGACATTTGCGTGGGCGGCAGCTTTCACGCCAGCTCTGAAATCACATTTCTGCTCACAAGAGTGTAACTCTGGGAACAAATGTGGAATTGTTAAGGCATTTTGATTTTTCTTCTTCTCTCTCCTTCACACGTCCTTCCTTCTCTCCCTCCTCCTGAGAGACAAGCTCTGAAGAATTCTTGATCTATTTCAAAGCATCTTTTAAAAAAAAGGAACTCACCCTGGACCTCCTCTTTGTTTTTTTTTTAAGCCAGCAGACTAAATTGCTGGTTTGCTGAGGCTGAGCAGGTCAGACCCCAGTCGCTGCAGCAGAGGTGATTTGAACTGCAAATATACATCCCCTGCTCTTAAAATGGAAAATTCTCTCCATCATAGGATTTTGGAGTAGAAAGTACATTCTAGTTCCTTCTCCCTTCTCTCTCCATCCCTCTAATTCTTGTGTTTTCCTCCTTTCCAAGTCTTGAAGTATTTAGCATCATGAAAGCAAAGGAGGATTTCTAAGTGTTTAGTATGTGTAACTTTAAGGATAAATATACATTCTGTATTCATGCACACACATTAAAATTCTGATCTATTAATAGGTTTGAATTAGAATGGAATTGAAATTAGACACTTGTTTGATTTTCTTCTGACCAGGCATGTTTCTAGAAGCAGAGATGTATTGAGATAGGTAACAGATGTGATAGGTGGATAATAGATTAAAGTAGATAGATAAGTGATAGATAAATAAAAGAAATAGATGATAATGACAGATAGACGATAGATAGATAGATAGATAGATAGATAGATAGATAGATAGATAGATAGATGGCAGACAGGTGACAGGTAGATGATAGATCAGCAGAGCAGCGGGGCAAGCAGCCGTGCCTCTGCAGAGCCTGGGGTAACAGAACAAGACCCAGGGCCCAGCCTGCGCCCCTGCACTGTGCTGGCTGCAGGCAGGCCTGCGGTCTAGGGTGGCACCTTGTCACTGTGTCCTTCCGCCCACAGAACCCCGACATGGACGTGGACGAGAACGGGACTCTGGACCTGAGCATGAACAAGCAGAGGCCACGGGAGGGCTGCTGCCCCATCCTGACCCCCCTGGAGCCCATGTCCCCACAGCAGCAGGCTGTAATGAACAGCCGGTGTTTCCCGCTGAGCGAGAGCGAGTGCTGGGACCTGCCTGTGGACTACACCAAAATGAAACCCCGCAGGGCGGAGGAGGACGATTCCAAAGACATCACCGTATGTCCTTTCCCATGAGCCCACCTCTGTCACCCCAGGGAAAGCGGGGTGTCCTGGGGACAAAATGCCGCGGGCACACGCCTAACACACAATGTCATTTCTCTTCACATATGACCTTTAGCTGACGAGAGCTTAGAATGCATTTTTTTGTTACTCAGGAGAGATTTGTGACTAACATTGATGTGGTGAAACAAACCATTGCCTCTTAAGTGATGAATTTTATTTTCTAAACAAGTGTGTTTTCTTACAAACGATTTCTCTAAGAAAAGTACAAACAGCAGAGTTCATTTTTCGGCTGACACGTCGCTATCACACAGGATTGTCCTTACAGATGGACAATTGTAACGAGCCTTAAATAAGTAAATGGCCGACTTTGTGCCAACAAGTAGCCAGCTGTTTGGAGCGAAGGACAGTGGGCTTTCTAAGAAACGTAACTATTCAGAGTACACTCCAGCCGTAAGTCGCTTAACACTGTCACTGAAATCTTTACTGACTACGGTATTATCAAAACACTATGTCAGGAACAGATTTTTAAAGCAGTTACAACTTTCAAATTCAGATTATTAAAATAGGTCTAAAATCCTTTTAGGCTAAGAAAAGAAACGAAGAAAAACTTGTTCTCTATTGGACTGACTTTTTCTCCAGTGCTTGATTCTGAACGTTATGACATCTTCTCTATTCACTGAAAAATGAAAATTCTTAATACAATGGGGGAGACTACTACCATGTTTCCCTGAAAATAAGACCTAGCCAGACCATCAGTTCTAATGCGTCTTTTGGAGCAAGCATCAATATAAGACCGGGTCTTATATTGCGTAAGACCTGATCTTATATTAAAATAAGACTGGGTATTATATTATATTATTATTATACCCGGTCTTATAGTAAAATAAGACAGGGTCTTATATTAATTTTTGCTCCAAAAGACGCATTAGAGCTGATGGTCTGGTTGGGTCTTATTTTCACGGAAACACGGTATCAAAGCATTTCGTACAGAAGCAAGGAGATGGAGAGAAAGGAAACATTAGCTATTTGTAGGAATTGCGGGGAAGGTCCCTGTGTATAAGACCATTCCACCCCAAAGCCTGTGTTATCTTTATTCTTCAAATTGATTTAAGTGTCCAGGAGTTGTAATGCAATAGGGTCTGAGTGCTGAGCTAAATTCCAAAGTATTGTTTCTCTCCTACAGTGTTAAATTGTGACGACCAAATAAGGCATGGTATTTGAAGCTCCAGATTTATTTTAATTAGTATGAAGCCCTCAGAAATCGACAGAAGTATTTTCATCACACACACTGTCTGTCACAGGAGTAAGAACCCAAGTATTCCTGAAACACGTTTGCTGAACGCTGCCATCTATGGGAATTTCTGGGTCACTGCGGTTGGTCCCAGATCCTGCAAAGAAGAAAATGCTGCAAAGGAGTAATTTATAATTGCAGCATGAATCTAAGCTGATCGTCCCTTTCCTGGGGACTCCAAGCACATATGTAGACTAGTTGGCAGTGATGTGTGGCACCGTGCTCTGCATGCTGGTGAGTGTGGGATTGGAGCGTCAGGTGTGGTCACAGGACCTGTAGGTCTGGCCTAAACGACCAGTGGAGGCAGTCCCTGTTACGAGACCACTGTGTCCCTCCATGGGTACAGCCCGTGGAGCCCTGAATAAGGCCCTGCCAGTGACGAGTTAGCGTGATGTCAGGAGTTTAGAGCAGTTGATGAGATCGAGATTGAGGTCTGCCACAGAAGACATACCTTTGAACAAATTTCAGTTTGCATGTTCAGAACAAAGGTACATCTGATTTTAAAGGTAAAGTTGGAAAATGAGAGGCGGCCAGCCCCAGCCCATGGCCGCGTGGTTTTTGGTCTGTGTGTTGAATTATCGTCTTTGTGGCCCTGAAGCTGTGGTTTGCCTGCAGCCAGAAGACTTGGATCCCTTCCAGGAAGCTCTGGAAGAAAGAAGGTACCCGGGGGAGGTGACCATCCCCAGCCCCAAGCCCAAGTACCCCCAGTGCAAGGAGAACAAAAAGGACTTAATAACGTAAGCATAACGTGAGGTGAAATTGTCGCTCTTCTTAACTTTCCCTTTCCTTGGCTTATTTTTAAAAACCGATCTGTATATATGCCTTGCCGTTTGAGCATGTGACATTCGCAGCATATAAATGTCTCAAGCTGCCGGTTCCATAGAGTGACAAGCCGCGTGGACTCGCGTGTTTTAACGATGCGCTGTTACGGAGATGCCATTCTCATTTACTCCCGTGCATTTTGCAGCTTTTCGTTAGGGCGCTTAAGTCCCCATGCAGACATTGCAGCTAAACTGGAAACAATGAAACTTTTTTAAAGTTTTTTTTTTTAAACATACTTACTATTTTGGCTGTTTTTGTTTTTGTTTGGTGGCAGATGTCCAACACCAAGGTGTGATGGGAGTGGTCATGTGACTGGTAATTACGCCTCACATAGAAGGTGTGACTTCATTTTTCTCATGGTGGATTCTGTCTTTTCAATTTATTGTTTTCAGCTTACCTCAACAATGCTGTCAAAGTAAAACGTTGAATTATGTGTCAACCCTTTAAGTGCTGTATGTCGACCTTTAAAAGCATGCCAATTTGTGTGTTGTATAATGTGTTTTGTTTTTAAATGAACTACCTAAATTTGGAAAATTCTTTACAACATTTAAACCAAAGAGCACAAATACTTTATCTTATTTTTAAAGATGGTTTATTAACAGACCTGTTTTCTGAAATTTACATGTAAACCTATGCAGAGTTATTTATACAAAAAAAAAAAAAATTCAATATACAGCACTTGCCCCATCGCTTTCCTGCATTAAACTTTTTAATTTCAGTTTTATGTTGTGTTTGTTCGGGAGCGGAAGCTGCTCAGAGGGGCTTCTCACCTGACTCTTCTGGCCTGTCTTACAGTCTGTCGGGCTGCCCACTGGCTGACAAAAGCATTCGAAGTATGCTGGCCACCAGCTCCCAAGAACTCAAGTAAGATTTAATGAAAATCATTGTTTTACAAATCTATTCACTTTGGAGTAACAAAAAGGCTGTGTCATTTGGAAAGAAAACTGTCTTTACAGAACCACCTGAGCACACGGGAGCGGGTCCTCGGGGTTTGAGCCACTATTCTGGGTGACCCATTCTGCTTTTCCCTCATCATCTCTAGTTCTTTCATATCGTCCTTTCCATGTGGATTTCCCAAAGCATAAGTGTGTTCTCTGCAGATACGCCCGCTCATGGAGAGAAATTAACAATTACTCAAACTCTGAAGAAATGATTGTAACTTAAAAAGTCAAAAATTGATGTTTTGAAAGCCAATAGAAATGATTACTTAAAATATGGATATTTAAGTAGCACTATGACCAAAAGCTACCGTAGTGACAGCTAATTCCTTCAGTGCACTGGGGTCAGGCCCGTGATACTCTTTAGAATGGCAGGAGCTCAGGCAGTTACCTGTACGCACACACGTCTCGGATGGTTTGCTGTCCCTCTCCTCTGCGCCTGTAGCTTCTCTGCATGAATCTGGTCACCACACTTGTACCTCCAGAGCAGGGCGTTCTTCTTGTATGTTCACATATCTGATGAACCGTGGGCAGGTCCTAGACAGGTTTTGGAAGAAGCCGGCACAAGTTACAGGAAGCAGATTAAACCTTCAGTAGTCTAGTCAGAGCAGACATCTGGGTGTGTAAGGAGAGGAAGCCAGGCCTAAAGATGGATCTGCAGCATGATGAGAATCAAGGGCCCCAAAGAGTTGTGTGTCATTACCACCTGTTACAAACATCGTCACCACACATGGCTTGGCTTCCATTTTGTTTGCAAATGGCTCTGTTAGCAATGTAGAGAACATGCTGTTTTCAGACCCGTTTTGACTCCTTTTCCAAGGATCCCAGCCCCGAGCCCTGACCCCATTGCGCCAGGCAGGCTGTCAGAGTGTGGCCTTGTGTTTCACACCGTGTCGTCTCTTCCAGGGTCCCTGTCCAAGGCCCTAGTGCCATAGACCACCTGCTCATGCTCAGTGACCTCCTGAACTAGCCCTCCCACCACCAGCCTCTTGGCGTTGTCGTCATGGCCTGTAGCACCCGGAGAGCATCCTCTCACTTAGCGGCCTTACAGTCTGTAGTGACAGCCACACAGTGCCTCCTGGACAAATAGTTCTTAGGACCTCAGAATGGACAGAATTAGCAAGAACAACTCTTGCTACGACATCTTTTTCACAGCTTGAGACCGTATTTCCCTCATAGTCAAACGTGATTAACTGCATTTGGACCTTGGCCAGCACATCCGAACATGGCACCTTTCCTTTGAGTTTCTTAAGGAGGAATTCGTTGCAAACGTTTGGCATATTTCCAGTTCCAACAGGCCAACTGTAACCAGGAAAATAGCCTTTGCACAACTTGTGTGCGGCATTGCCTCTGAGTGGTCAGTGTGTCAAGACCCCCCAGAGACCAGAGTCATTTTCTAACAGGTCTGGTTTTCATTGCTTTGCATCCTTGACTTTGGGCTTAGAAGTTTACGTTGATCTGAAGTTCCAAGCAGACCTGCCACTTGGTTTCAGCACTTTCTTCTTCCCTTACTTCATCTTGGAAGACGGTGTTTTGGGCCTCACCATAGGCGTCTTCGGAGGGACGCGGTCTGCCCTTCACGTCCTTCAAGCATTGTCAGCGTGGTCCGCTCCCTCCGTCCGCCTCTTCTGAGAGGGGACACCTTGTCTTCCAGAGGGTGATGCCTTTTCCTAACTTTGGCTGATCTAAAAGCCACACTCATTTCTAAACTTGGTGTTTGCAGCAAGTAAACCCCATTTTGATTAACCCTTTCTTAGAAATCTAAACTTGACCAATTTTCTGAAATGGTCCATTTTTCTGTATATTGGATCTTCAAAACTAGGGATTTCAGTTAAATGTATACAGTAAAAAGGTTAATATTTAAATGAACAACTTTTACCTGGTGATGTCTTTCGAAACTGGGGAAACCATAGATTGTAGTGTTTTTCTCTCTGACCTTTTAATTGATAAGACTCCGCCATCCGTCACTCTTGGACGGTCCCAACGTCCTGTTGAGAGGCTTTCCCATCAGCATGGGTTCATCCATTTGAGATGTACAGTAGCTTTCTCTAAAATAGCTCATGCATGTGCTCTTTTCAATGGATTATTCTTTATATATTTGTAAAAGCTTTGGTTGGTTCCCGCTGCAGCAGCCTCTTACCTGACTAGGAGTGAAATTGCTCTATTCATGTAAAGTGTGGCACTCTCTACTTCTTCATGAGGACGTATTCGAAAGTGGGTCCCAATCACCTCAAAAATATTTCTTTATTGTGCATCTGCTAAGAAATGGAATTTTCTGGAATTGTTCCTCTTGTCACTTCTCACACTGACGTTTGACTCACACTGACGTTTGATACTTGGTTAGTGACAGGACATTTTTTTATTTTATAAATTTTATTGGGGAATATTGGGGAGCAGTGTGTTTCTTTCCAGGGCCTTCAATCAGCTCCAAGTGGTCCTTCAATCTAGTTGTGGAGGGCACAGCTCAGCTCCAAGTCCAGTCGCCATTGTCAATCGTTAGTTGCAGGGGGCTCAGCTCACCATCCCATGCAGGAATTGAATGGGCAACCTTGTTGAGAGCTCGCGCTCTAACCAACTGAACCATCCGGGTGCCCCTCCAGCAGCTCAGTGGCAGCTCATTGTCTTCAGTCTAGTTGTGGAGGGCGCAGCTCACTGGCCCATGTGGGAATCGAACCGGCAACCCTGTTGTTCAGAGCTCACACTCTAACCAACTGAGCCATCTGGCCACCAAGGACATTCTTGATCATGGACAGACAACAGGTTTTGCCAGATACACTGTGCGTCTCCAATCCCCAGTCCTCTTAGCCTTCCTGGAATGACACTTTGCTCAGGTCTTATCCATAGCAACACAACTGGGATATTCTCAAAAACAAGTCGACACCTTCATGTCTGATTATGTGCAATATGTAAAGCAAATATGTGTTAAAAAATAGAATGTGTACATGAGTATCATTCAAACTCTGGAACTACTGCTCCCTGGCTCCTAGGCCATCTGATATAGAAAACACAGCCCCGGGGAAAGTGCCACATCTAGGAGGCAGGAGAGGGTCATGCAGCTCAGACAGCCCGAGACTGCAGACACTTTCATGCCCTCACTCAGTGTTGCATGGACATTCCCGATCCTGCCTGGCCATCTGTGAGGTTCCTGGCTGTGACATTCATTGAGACCCCAGGCCAAAAAAAAGAATCAAGTTGTTCAAAGTAGAGTGATTTTGGGTGGAAATTCTGCTTAACATGACCTCCGATTCTGAAAGGAAGTTTCTTCTCTTAAATTTTCATCTTTTCTTCTCTTAAAATTTCATCTGCTAAGATTACCTAAAATTAGTGCCTTGAAAGAGCTTGCAAATCACATGACATCATTGTCGGCCTTTTTTTTTTTTTTTTAAGAAACCAGCCCTCCCAGCCAGGAATTCTCTCCTACTTCCGCATGGTGCTCAGCTGCAGACATGGGCAAGTTGTAGGTGTTCGGGCCACCTCAGTAACCCATTTCAGCCAAATCAAAACTGATTTCAATCAGAGGCTGTTAGCTCTAAAAATGGGCCCCCAAATTGGCCCCTCTTATACTTTGTCCAAATTTAGTCACCTCCTTATTACTCCTACCCTTACGGTGTAATACAAGCTTCCTGTGGGCGGGAAGGAAAGTAGGGTACTGGCTGGTCTTCACAGATGCATCTGATACCCGTGGGGTGGGTGGGGTGCTGCTTTGGGCTCTCTGCCCTGAGAGGTTCTCTTGTGTGCTTCGTGGTTACTAGGTATCCGTCATGGGTGTTTTTAGGTCAGATCTAGAGGAATTTTAACCACACATACCACAAACCCTTTTTAAAACCTGGTTATATCTATTTTAAAATAAACTTAAATCAGAATTAGAATTTTGAATTTAGGCCAAGATAATGCTTTTCTCTGAAGGTTGCTTGTTTCTGGAATTTGCTGGGTTTTCTTGTTCAGCCATAAATGCAGTGAGGGCAGCAGGAGGACTGTTGACCAGATCTGGCAGAGCCTCACTCGGCCGACATCGTCCGTTGTTTAGGGGCAAGAAGTTCGCCCCCTTTTACTGCACACCAGGAGCCTGGAGTACTGGTGCTTCATGTTTACAGCAGTAAACCTCCAGTCTTCGCGAATTACAAATGCCTCGACCGGTGCCTGCTTTCTTTAGCAGATGCTGCATTTCCTTACCGGAGGGTGTGGTCACCTCTGTACATTTAGCTCCTTCAGGACAGAAGTTGCTGAGAGGTCGGTGTCCCCATTGCAAGGGGGCAGGCAGCACATAACCTGTTACTTCAAAGAGCCTCATTCCAGGTAGGAAAGTCATTTTATTCTGCAGCCGGCAGGGCTCCCAGGAAATGCGTGGGTGCAGAGCGTCTGTCTGTGGGTGAGAAGCGCACGCCACGTACCGCGTGCGGCCAGCTAGGCCGCGAGCACCTTCCGGACCCACAGTGGCGCTGCTGATGATGCAACATGTCACTGTCACTGTCACAAAGCCCTGTGCACAGCCTATCTTCTCTGTGAGGAGACATGGAAGGCTCAGACCTATTTTCCAGAGGTGGGGACCGAGTCCTGGGTGGTTAGGTGGCTCAGCCGCGACCCACGGACAACAGGTGGCAGGGACAGAACTTTCACACACATCACGCTACCTCTTCAAAATTTACAACCCTTTAGGCTGTTTCGTGATGGGGAATTCAAGGTTTGTATGTAACTGTGGCTGTGCACAACCGCCCACATACACCCCATGTTCTTTCCTCGAAGCTCTGCACCTCAGTCTGAGGCAGTTTTTCTCCATGACCCACATGGGGAGATCAGCGGGGTCTGGTCCAGTGATGGCTGCTGACCCTCCAGGAACTGCACCACAGGCCTTCCCACAATCTGATAAGCGCTTCTGTCCTCGTCCTCCAGTTAGATTTTCACGTCTGGAAGAGGTTTATAAAGTGTGCAGTAGGCAGTTGGTTAAGAACACCCTACAGTACAGCTTGCTGCAGGTAGGCTTTTACACGGTCATACTAGGGCCATAAAAATAAGTTCCATATAGGAAACAGACGAGCACGATATAGTGAGACTTCCCAAATTAGAGTGTTTGAGGACGACTCCAATTACACGCACACACACACAAGTGAAAAACAAGCCACACCACACCACGCAGATCTCGGCTCACTGAGCTGCTCAGGGAGGGTTATGACAAGAGCCTGTTTCTGTTTCCGTTTGCCCAATACACGTGGTACGCAGCCCCACGCAGGGGCGCCACATGGGGAAGGAGGACTGGGCGCCCCCCCGCCTGCATGTGAACTTGGGTGCTCGCTGTGGTAACTGCGAGGATCTGCCTGCCTCCTTGTAATCGGGCATTGGACCAGACTACTGAGCCTTCTTCACCTTTCCCCAACTGCTTTCTCACACAGACCAACCAGAAACAGACAAAAACTTGGGTGTTTAGTGCACATTCTGAGGAATCTGCTTCATGAACACGCTGCCGGAGCCCAGCAGCATAGAAATGCAATTTAGGGGCTGGTTTCCATCGGCTATGCTTCCCTCCCCCGTCACCCAGGTTTTGATGCAGGTGTTGGTAAGATTCGAGTAAAAATCAGACTTAGGTAATCAAAGGAGGCAGAGACATAGGATACACGTTTAAGAGTCCAAACACACTTTTGAATGAATAGATTCTCTGTGCAAAATAAAATGTAGAGCATAGCCTCTCAGGCCGAGGGGAACATTGTTAACGCCTGTGTGCCTCGGTTTCCTGATCATCCATCGTGGGCTCGTCCTGCTGCCAGGCACACAGTAGGCAGTCAGTAAATACCGTTCACAGCGTTGCCACACAGAGATCCATAGCTCTTTTTAAATTGCTGGGCTCTGTGAAAGCATTAAGCAGAATTCAAAGACGGAAAATGTAAAAGTTAATTTAACGTTTATGAGAGGACTTGGTATTCGTCACCTTTTATGATGTCCTGAAATAAGGACTTTAATTCACTCTCAAGTCTTGGAGTCTCGAGATTGGGAGCACTTTGCACCAAGCCCTTTAATTCAAAAGAAAGATAAGAGACCAGCTTATCTATTAAGAGTCCCTGCTGCGTCGCCCTTGCTAGAAGGTCCCGGAAGCTGTTCCAGGGCTCGGTGGGCTCGCGTGTCCCCCAGTGTGCGTGCTCCCGCAGGAGGTGTTCACACCTGGTTGTCACAGTTCGCGGTACGAGCACCGTTTAGTGCGCACGGCAGCGCTGCCCCCGAGCACCCCGCCGTCGTCCCTGCGCCTCTGCACTCACACCCGTGGCTCTCGGTGGGAGGACGGTTTGGAAAGTCCCTAGCCAGCTCGCTTCCAGGTGGAAGCGGCAACTGTGAGAAGACCTTTTTGGGGAAACCATTAACCGAGCTGTTCCATCCATCCATTCATTTTCCAAATATGTCATCAGCACCCAGAGATGAGATGATCCCTGCCCTCAGAACTGATGGTCAGTGTCTTGAGGCAGACCAGAAAGGAAAAGCAGTTCCAGCCAGAGGCGCCACGTGGGCGGAAACAGAGAGGGGATAAATGTGGTACCGGTCAGGTCGAGTCAAGTCAGGTATGCGGTCAGCAGGCCGCTGGGCTCAGTGTGGAGGAGCAGGCACTGTTCACAGGGCGGCTGCTGGGTCAGCCCAGAGGAGCAGCAGGGCCTGATGGGACGCGTCCTGCAGCTCGGCCATGGCCTGGAAGGGCCAGAGCCTGGACCCTGGACCCATGCAGAGGGGAGGCTAGAGGGGGCTCCTTGCAGGAAACCCCTTGGCATGCGGTGGGTGGCACAGTAGGCAGAGCCAGGCTGGAGTGGAGAAGGCTGGGGCCGGCCTGGCAGGCTGAGTGGGAGGGGACGACCCCCCGCCCCCAAGGGGCTGGTGGGGACACTGCAGACAGGGCAGCCCCTGGGCAGAGCTAGTCATTCAGGTCCCTCTGAGGGGCCAACTTTAAAGCAGTGGCTCATCCCAGGAAGCCTGAGTGTGCACTGCCAGGAAGGGGGTTTTCTCAAGGGGGTGTGGGCTCGGCCTCTGGAAACCTGGGCTTCTTGCTCATGGCAAATGAAATTCTTAAATTGTTCATTGTTATTTCACCACCCATTTTCATCAAAATTAAATAAAACATGATGAAAAGTAGGTAAGATTCTGCGATCCACAACCAGCTAAGTCACAAAATACCTGAAGCCTCATGTTAATGCTTCTGGACCTTTTTCATTGGCTGCTGTGATGAGGGAATTTGACCTCAGAAAACCCCACTCTGGGAAATCAGCTGACTTTTTCTCAAAGATGGTGATTCAATCGGCGTTCGCATTCTGTTTCACCTTCAACCTGTCGTGTGTGCTGCCTTCCTCCTTAGCTCATTTGTTTTGCCACTTGAACAATTCCCACACGCCCTTTACAAAGCAGGGGCTGTGACTGCCCTGTGTTTGTACTCGGAGACTGGAGCCAAACGTCCTTTCCAGGGGGTGGGGAGAATGTCTAAAGCTGGTGGGAGACTGTCATGCTTATTACTGTGACAAATGTGGGGGACGTTTCGAAGGTGGAAGAAGCCCTAGGGAGACCTTTCCTGTGAAACATTTCTCGGTGCCCCATCCCCCAATTTGAAAAGCTGAAACAGTATATGCAGACATCAGAAAAGACTGAATCGCGCTGCCTGTTTCTAAGCAAATAAAACATAATTTGTCATCTAATCCAAGGTAGAGTTATACGTCCTCAACAAACTATTTAAAATTATTCTCTGAATAAATTTATTTTTTAACTTGTGGATTACTTTCCTTTATCAAACATACAGCATATTTGAGGCATGTGAACAAAAAATTATTTTCCTTAAAATTTTAAGTGCAGCAGTTTTGAAGTGATTTTAAACATGTCTACACATATCTTTAACTATATGTTACTAGTGTACACACGTGTGTACAGACATTTTGTCGTCTGTGCTGGTGGCCAGGATTCAAAGGACACATATTGCCTTTCCTAAAACAAGTTAAATTGTCTTTGAGTCTTCTGGTTAAATTTGGCCTTTCCTAATTATTGGGCGTCTGGTCCCCTTCTCATTTCATTCTTGGCTCCTCTGGGGTGACTCTGAGCCATGCCCCTTGCCCCTGGCCTGGGGGAGAGGCCACCTGCTGCCGTGGGACGTCTGGCCAGTAAGTACCAGGTCGCACAGGCCCTTAATGGTAGATGTGAGGTTTTATTCCAGTAAACACGTCACTGATTTATAGTTCCCTGGAGCAAGAGGAGTGAAATTGGAAATAAAGTACATGTTCCCTTTGGGAAATCATTGATAGGGATTTTGGGGGCATTTTTCTTGGCAATTTCAGGAACAAGAGCCATTCTCTTTGGGTTTCTTCCTAGAATGGAAACTCGGAAGCCATTTCATGAAAGGGCTGTTTGTGGGCAAGGCAGGATCAGGCAGCAGAGAAGCTCGAAAGGAGAAGTTAACCTACCTGTGTCTGTGAGCTGTGTAAATATATATCCCAAAACATGACAATTCATGCAAAGTTACATCTCATCTGTTCTCTTCTTTTGTTGCATTTTTACAGAGGGAGGTATGTCCCCGGCACTAGCGAATTCCATCTAGTGGTCTATATTCTAAGTCTCTAGGTCCTACAGAAGCGTAATGTTTCCTCTACCCATGATTAAGAGATGGAGACGTCCTGTTTACAGTCAAAGAGAATTCAATTAATAGAATAAATTGATAGAGGGTCCCGCTCTTACCCGCCGTTTTAACAAAAAACGTTCAGTATCGGCAAATATTTTCTAGTCGTAAACACAGGTGTCATCAGGCCTTATGACACAAGTGTCTGCAGGGCTACTCCCAGGACCCTGAGGTGACAGGCGGGCTTGCTGTCACCCGCACTGTCCAGGGCAGAGCCACAGCCACACGTGGCCACTGGGCGTTTGAATGGGGCGTCTGAATCGAAGACCCTGAATCTTAACGTGCGTTTCATTTCACGGATTCATCTGCAAATCACCACGTGCATCAGTGACATCCATGCTGGGCAGAGTGATGCAGACCCTTCGCCTCGTTTATACGGTTGTTCTTGGTGTATTTTCCCACATCGCAGTAACCGTTCAGGAATACTTTATGTCGACAACTGAAAAGTTTATGGCGCTCTCTTTGGCGTGTGGGTACTCGCTGTTGTTCTCATGTTATTGATCCATTGACAAATAGGTTAATCCTCTTATACTTACATGTATACATACAGCATATGTCCCCCGTTTCTATCTGATGCCACTTGCAGGCAGATTAAAAATGAATATGGGGGCCGGCCCGGTGGCTCAGGCAGTTGGAGCTCCGTGCTCCTAACTCCGAAGGCTGCCAGTTCGATTCCCACATGGGCCCGTGGGCTCTCAACCCCAAGGTTGCCGGTTCAACTCCTCGAGTCCCGCAAGGGATGGTGGGCTCCACCCCCTGCAACTAAGATTGAACACAGCACCTTGAGCTGAGCTGCCGCTGAGCTCCCAGATGGCTCAGTTGGTTGGAGCGCGTCCTCTCAACCACAAGGTTGCCAGTTCAACTCCCACAAGGGATGGTGGGCTCCGCCCCCTGCAACTAACAACAGCAACTGGACCTGGAGCTGAGCTGCACCCTCCACAACTAAGACTGAAAGGACAACAACTTGACTTGGAAAAAAATGTCCTGGAAGTACTCACTGTACCCCAATAAAGTCCTGTTCCCCTTCCCCCCAAAAAAAAAAAAATCAAAAAAAAAACCCAACTGAATATGACATGCATTTCACAGCGTAGCGTTTTCAGTACAGAAGACTTGCATCTTGCACGAAACCTCACTGTTTTGGACCATGAGGGCAGCATTCACTCTAAGTTAGTAGAAGGGCTCACTTAGGTTAATTTTTAAAGAATCAATTTTATGACTTTCAAACTTGTACAGAAATTCAAATTTGGCTAACCAGGGGTTCTCAAAGGGAGGTCCTAAGGCCCTTCTTTAGTGACTAAATAAACTGGCTTGTAGTTAGCATAGGCAGTGTCGCTGCTCGGGGCTGTTTAGTTGTTAGAAGCCTGTTCTCCATTAGATCAAAAGTATCTCTCTTTCAGGCTTGCTTCCGTCATTGACTAGCCTACCTGTAGAGAAAAGCTCGCTACAGGTGAACTTCAGCCCTTCCCGTCCCAGTTACTGCCCGCGTCTGAGCTCGGGAGATGTCACAACCTAGCATTCACAGAGGTGACTTGCTGTGGCTAATTCTCAACCTCAGGACCTCAGGGCCCACAGAGAGCAGCCCTGTCTTACTTTCACATTCACAGACACGTGACCACGAGCCTTGCCGCGCTCCCTCTCTGCTCCATCGGCAGCACAGATGTGTGAGTGGCAGTGGCTCATCTCCTCAGCTCCTGTTCGTCATTTTCTCCTCCTGTGGCCAAGTGCTCATGGGCCTTCCCAATGTACTTTCAATCTATTCATATAAAAATACCCATGATATGCACCCAGTCACCCGCCCTGGCATGTGTGTCCTCTCGTCTAAGAGGGAAAAATGTGCTCTGAAGACAAGGAAATTTGAAAATGACTTTTTTGGAAATAAAACTAATATAGGCTGAAAAAATTGAGAAGTAGGGAAAAAATTGTTTGTAACCTCATCTCTCTAGAGATATGTTAATGTTTTTATGAATCACAAGCCATCTGTGGTTTTGAAGCCTGCTTTTTGCTTAACATGTAGGTTACATAATCCTATTTTGAATAGCTATGTGGTATTTTGGGGCAGGGGTTGTTTCTGTAGCTTCCATTTTAACAGCAACAGCACAGCCCCCAGCACCAGGGCTCGCGGCAAGCGAGCCAGCACCCAGGCAGCGCCTCGGGGCGAGCAAGCGGGCACCCCAACTGGCCTCTTCTGAGAGCGGAGCTGAGGGCAGTGGACCACAGATGACTGTGCTCATCAAATGTGGTGGGTGACATACTGGACGTGCACAATTTATTTTATGGAACTAACAAGGGCTCTTCTCTAAGCTTCATGACAACAGTAGGCGAAGGTCTGAGCAGCTCACTGTGATTTGCGTGTGGCCCCTGTTGTCTGGCTGCTGCTATAGGCAGGTTCTGGCGCACGGTGAACAAAGCGAGTCCCTGTCGTCTGCTGCATCCTGACGGCCAGGAAACAGCAGAGGCATAGTCCCTGTGCGCTTACAGGGACACCACGGAGCCAGGAGGAGTGGCACAGGGAGGTTCTAGAACATGAAGCCCAGCAGTGGGAGTCCCATAGGGGCTTAGAGGCACCTGGCGGGACTTTGAGTCCCAGGCCCAGATCTGAGTGCTAGCGCCACAGTGACATCATCTGACATAGTCCTACAAATCACTACAGTTACCATGGAGACGGCAGCTTGTAGGATGGTGAAAGTAGCAGCAAGGCCAGCTGGGAGGTCTTGGGGACAAGCCAGGTGGGAGATGATGTGACAATAACCCAGGTAAGGAGCGCTGCAGGGATGAGAGTGGTCAGGCTCTGGCTGTTTGTCAGCAGAACTAACAGGATTTGCCAAAGGACGGATGTGGGCAGGTGAGGGAGAGCAGGCAAGCAGGACAGCTTGCCAGGTGCTCCCAGCAGCTGCCATTGCCTGAAGCGGGAGGCTGCCAGCGGGGAGGTTTGCAGCAGGCTGTGGCGTGTGAGTTGGACGTGTGCATTCGCAGTCCCTGCCGATACCCACATACGTGCAGGCGTCGAGGGCTGTAGGACCTTCCGAGTCCAGGAGAGAGTTGTGTGAGCAAGTGTGGGGCGCAGGAGGGAGCCTGGTAGGAACCCTAGAGCAGGTCGTCAACATACAGATTAAAGCTGCAGCACTAGAGGAATGAATCTCCAGGAGTGGTGTAGACCAAGAAAACCAGGGGCTCCTCCTTGTGCCACCAAAACCACAACCACAGCTCCCCTCTGGCTCCGTCTGTTCTAACATCTGTGGGAGGGGCCCAGGGTAATCTGATTACTTTTGGAAAATGAAAATTTTCACAAAATTTGGAGATCCTGTCACAAATCTTTTCCTTCCAATGTCACTGCTCCTTCGATCCATCACAAGAGGCCCAGAACGGGTAGCATAAAAGGGTTTCAATATGAGCGCAGACCTCACTGGGTTTGCACTGAGACAGAGGGCTATTCCGGAAACCAAAACTGTACACCTGACTTGGGAAGATGGTGTAGCTGCCGTATTCTTTAACACGTAATCAAAGATGCAGGACAGCTGTCTGTCAGGGCGGGCGCCTGGTGCACACAGTGACACCGCGGGGCAGGAGGCAGCAAAGCTCTCCCCTCTGCGTGCTCCCCCCACAGCCAGGCTGAGCCCAGGGAGGTGCATGGGCACAAATCATGAGTGCGCTAACCTGCGCGTCTGTGGGCGGGGACTGTTACCAGGCTGTCATCAGCAGGGATCTGGTAACCAAACGTGTCTCCTTCCACTTGGCGCTGTGAGGACCTGCCTGGATTTCAGTGTCGTTCCTGCCAGCTCCGTGTTAGGGGCAGGAGAAAGGAGCAGCGAGACTGATGTCCTTGGGAGTCATGCCTTCTCATGGTACAAAAGCCTGGATTTTACCTATAACAGGAAGGCAATGCCACACTTGTAGGTCTGCAGACTATTTCACCTTGAGTCTTAAAGACAGAATAAGAGATCCTAAAATGCATACTTCTTAATTCTTAAACCACCATTTAAAAATCTATGCACATTTCATAGTACAAAAATCTTGTGGTGCCCTTGGACATGACCTTCCTTGCCCTTCTCGTGACGCAAATCCAACCTGCGTACTGAAGCCCAGGCACAGAATGAGGCCAGCCCACCAGCTCCCTAACCCCTCCACCGGTCACCCGTCTCACCCACGGGCGCCGACTCTTTCCTGCGGCGACCGTGTTTGTCTTCTACGGGGCTGTGTGCTGGCCTGTGCGGTCCTCCAGAACGCAGGCCCCTGGGGGTAGGACTCAGTGCATTTGACCCCTCCCACACACCACTGGAGCATTTGACTCAATGCTAGGGATCTAAGCCATGGAGTAAATGAGCAATGACTGAGTAGAGTAAGTTTATTCGTACAGCCCAACCTTGAAGGGAACCCATGGATTCTGAAGGGACACTTGTTGAGGCAGGTCAGTGGGGTCAGCAGACAGGCCAGCCAGGTGACCTTGGGCAAATGCGGCCACTTGTCCAAGCTACAGTCTCTCCGCAGGAAGTCAGGGGATTGGGCAAGATTATCTGGTAAGTTTCAGTGCGTTTGAAATTCTGTTCCTCTGGGTGGAAAGGAGGCAGTGACAGTGGAGACCTTTATGATGTCGCCTCTGTATAGCAGCCAGAGTGGGACCACTGCTGTAGTTGCTTGTGAGAGACAGTCGGTCGCTGTCCAACCTGCAAACATTGCCACAGGCAGGTGACATGGCTCCCACCTCGGCCCTCTGCCCAGCCCACACAGCTTCCTGAACTCTGAGCGAGTAACAGAGAAAGGACACACACTCTTGGCTACAGGACTGGCAGCTGGGGAGAGGGCCTGGTGCCCTCGGCTGTGCCCTGAATGTGTGTGCCAGGTTCCCAGCTGTCTTCATAGCACGTGTTCATGGGAGGAGCCCAGGCCTGGCCCGTGTCAGTCAGAAGTCAGCAGAGTTTGAAAAGCTGAACCAATATAATCAGTTATTAAAAGATGGAAAGAAGCACTTTTCCATACGTCGGCCAGTTAGTCTTCACAAAGCAGGAAATTGGACCCTAAGGCTTCTTGGAAGGAATGAATGATCTTTCCAATCTGCTTCTCCACATTTAAAACTCACCCCAGAAAAAATTGAATTTTACCTGTTTTCCAGACCTGGGCTAAAGTAGAGATCTATTGGTTGGATTTTCTGTTTTTGCTTGTTTTAAAATCTGTGTGTGATGTTTTCAGCTTAGTTTTTCTGACTGAGCGCGGTTCACGTATGTGGGGTCAGTGCTCCCTGGGGACCCAGTGGAAGGCTGGCTCCGAGCACCCCAGGTGTGTGCATGTTCCCCCTGAGTTGGGCACCCACAACGGGCCCGGCTCGCACTCGGCACTACACAGATCCTTGGGGAATTTCATTGAACCGTAACTTTCGGTCACTTTGATTAAGTCTGGCCTTTCAGAAGGGAGCTCTCCTTCAGTCCCTTTCACCTCACTGTCAGAATAATCCTGCAGTGACTGATCACGTTCCCCCCATACTCACTTTATGGCATTTTTCTGCTGGTTTTTCCGTTCATATTATGACAACAAGACTTTCTGCCATTACACATGCTGATCTCTGGCCTTTAATTCCCCAGGAATATCAAATGGAGCAAGTTTTTAGGCTGAGTAGAAATAATTTAAATTTTGTTTATTGTTTCATTGCCAGTATTTGGGATGCGTCTATTACTTTTTTGCTTTGTAAATTTATTTTAAAAACCTAGTCAATATTTCAATCAATAAGGACTCTCAAGGACCTAGAAGCATTTAAAAATCTTTAGGTTTTTAGAAATGTGATGGAAGAAAGATGTAAGCATCGGAGTTGGCCTCATCGAGCCTCTTGATGGCGCCGGGGAGGGCTCTCGTCTTTCAGAATCGAAAGCAGAGAGCAGCAGTGTTTCGCAGGGCTGACCAGGCTTTCTGGCCCAGACCCCGGCCGACGCCCCACAGCTGGTACCTTCAGCCAGCACTTAACTTCTCCAGTGGCCGTCTACAAAGTGGGGCTGTTCTGAAAGTTCGTTATAAAGCTTAAACACTTCATGTTTATAAAGTGCTCAGAATAGCACCCAATACCCAAAAAAAGTGACAGAGGGTTTGTTAGTAAGCGAACGTGGTCTGAGACAAGACAGAGGCAGGGACCAGCCCAACGGCCTGGTGGCCAAGCTGAAGGGGTTTCGGGAGCTATGAAGTGGAAAGATTCGGGGTCTGCAGGAGGCAGGGAAAAGACAACGATAACCAACACCCGAAGGCTGACCCAATTCCAGCAACGAATGAATGAAATTAAACTTCTTAGATTTAAAACTCCAACAACCAAGATCAAAATATTTCAAAGATAAAAAGATTCCATTTTCCTAATATGTCTTCTCTCGTCGAATATGGTGCAGTTTTAAAATTCTTATGTCAGACTTGCAAATCAGGTTTTAAATCTTCAACTAAAAATGTCCATCAGCCCGTCAAATTCACATCAGATCTAACCCCCGTTCACTGATCTCAGCCCCTCGTCTCCACTCTGAATTCTGAAACACTCCCAACTGGCATATTTTGATCGTTTTTCTCTGTCATTTCTTTATTTTTCAAACTACCCTGGGTCCTTGCTTCAGTTCTCTTGCCTTTTTTGGATGGCGTGTGAGAATATAATGGAAGTGGAGGCGTTTCTTATGCCCTGTATGTTGCTGTAGGTTGGAACAGTGCAGGAGACGTTGAGAAATCCTCTCTTCTTCCCCCTTTTATAGACGCAGGGCTGAGCCGATCAGATAGATCTAGGCATCTGTCATACAGCCCATTGGGCGCCAACTTTCCTAGCTGTGTTCTCGTGCCACCAGCATGGGGCCGCACCAGCATCACCTGGACCTGTCATCAGTCACAGCATGTGTCTCATGCAGGACCCACTGTGATGCGTGCAGGACTCGTCGGGTCTTGGGACAGCCTTGGCGTCAGCTTAGGGAGGCGGTGGTGCCTCCCTCCCACTGCAGAGCAGGGAGCTTGGTTAAGTCTTGCGCCCAGTGACACGTAGTAGCCGCATCTCATCCCTGCCAGCCCCAGAACGCTGCGCTGTCACCTCACCCAGCCACCTCGCTTCACAGGCGCTCGCTTAAGCAGTTGCTTTGTGTCCTGAAGATGCCGAACGGTGGACCAGCCCAGACGGGGCAGCTGCCCTGAGGGACGAGAACAGGGTGTGGCCGGCCCCGGTGTCAGGGAGGCAGATGGGCTCAGTCCACATCCAGCTAAGTGGACTTTAGCAAGTCGGGATCCTGAATATCGGCTTTCCTATTAGGACAAGTGGCAGCAGTGTGTGACACCCCGTCTCAGGGCCGTGACTACTGCTCACTGCCCTCGCCCGACAGGCCACAGCTGCCGGGCAACTTTCCTGGGTCACAGGGCAGCTTCGTTGCCAAACCCACCGGCCTGCCCAGTGCCCTCCCAGCAGCTCGCAGGCAGATTTCCATGGCTCTTTAAGTGGTCGGCCTTCGGGTTTAAAGAAGTTGCCTAAGAAAAGAGGATGGTTCAATTCAGACACCGAAGTCATGTGATGTCCAGTTCCTCTAAACAGCGACTTTTTGGTGAGACTTCATTCCGTACTTTGGGAAACATGTTACCTGGTTCCAGAAACCAAGGGCTGTGCTGTTAAGAACAGACCATCTCATCCTCAACAGCCTCGTCTGATAACTCCATTTCCTGCCCGCTCTCCTTGTCCTCTTGTGAAGACTGGGATGTGTCGAAATCCTGTGTCCCTTTCCCCAGCAAGTAGCTACAGCAGCGGGCAGGACGGAAGGGCAGTCAGGTGGCAGGAGAAGAGCCGGGCTCGGCACCAGGCTGCTGGCCTGCAGACAGGGGCCCCCGTAGACAGGGAAGCGCACTGTGATGCCTGTGTGTGGGGCTCTGCCTTCCAAGAACCTGACTGGGGCTTCAGAGCTGCTCTGCACAAAAGCAAGATTGCAACCGAGCTTCCCAAACTGGAGGAGAAAACAATCCTGATGACAGTTGTTTCTCATGTGCAGTGGGTGCGGATAGGCTGTGTGAACCACAGCCATCACATAAAATGCCCCTGCCGGGTCCCCAGTTCCAAGCTTCGTGCGGCAGACGTGACCGAGGCTGGCCTGGCCCAGCCCCTGAGGCGGTGCTAGTCTGGTGCCCCCACCTGGGAGAAACCCGCCCTCGTCTTCTCCTGCAGCCTGGGCTTCGGTCCAAAGACAGATGAAGGCGGACTCCTGGTCACGAAGGCCGGGTTTGGGGAGTCTTCCACAGCTTCTGCGAGGTGGGCCTTCCCTCGCAGAGAACCACAGTAAGAACGGATGTCATACACCAAGTGGGAAGAAGGATGTCCTCATGTTTGAAAGCTTGGCCTCAAAAGATGCGAGACGGGGCTCATCAACCCTGCGATGGCCAGCTTTACAGTCACAGGATGAAGGTGGTGTATTTTTCACATGCTTTCCGTTTAATGAGCTTTCTAGGTCACTAGCTCTTTCCTGACTTAAGTCAACGCCCGCATAGTGCCCCGGGCCAAGCACAGCTCCAGAGTCACACAGGTGATACACAGCCTGCTTTGGTCACTTACTAGCTGGGCAGCCTGGATTGGTTAGCCTGCACTGGTTAGCCTGCACTAGTTAGCCTGGGCTGATTAGCCTGGACTAGTTAGCCTGCACTTGTTAGTTAGCCTGCACTAGTTAGTTGGCTTGTACTAGTTAGCCGGACTGGTTAGCCTAGACTAGTTAGCCTGGACTGGTTAGCCTACACTGGTTAGTTGCATTGGACTAGTTAGTCTGCACTAGTTAACCTGCACTAGTTAGTTGGCTTGTACTAGTTAGCCTGGACTGGTTAGCCTGAACACCAGTTAGCCTGGACTAATTAGCCTGCACTGGTTAGTTAGCCTGCACTAGTTAGCCCACACTAGTTACGTGACTTTCCGTGGACCTCCATCTTTTCATCTCTAAAACTAGGGAAATAACAGCAACCTTCTAGGTCTTAGAGGAAGACTGGCTTAAGGATGTCAGCACTGACCTGCCTGATGCTGTGCCCTCGGAGTACAGGGGAGCTGTGCAGACAGAATGCAGACACAGAAGGGACAGGGACACGTGCTCAGGATTACATGCTTGTCCCTCGCGTCTGCAGAGCTGCCGCTGTCCCTGATCAGTCACCAAGAGCTCTCCTCCCATGGGCCTGTGTGTGTGAGGCACATAGTCGTGTCTCTTACACATGTACACACACACACCCCTCCCAGCACAGAGACCATGCTGAGGTGACACAGCACCGAGTCACAGGGCTGCACTTACAGCTCCAGGTATTATGGCACCAGCGTGGTTCCCTTCCCAGCAGGCTGTGCGCTCTTCCTTGGACCTGCTTCTAGGGTGACGTGGGCAGGGGCCCTATAACGGGCCCTGACACAGAGCCCCACCGTTCATGCTTTGTTGATAGCATGGAAGGACTGGGACAGCTCATGATTCTGACCTGTTTGGGGACACAAATGCCACCAAGCTTTGGGCCGGTGTGACTCAGACTCTCCAGCTGGTCCCAGGTGGGTCCTGGCTGCAGGGTGGACCCGTTCATGACGTTCTGAAGGCTCCATGTGTCCCCATGGTCCTGGCTCTGGTTGGTGTGTCATCCCGGGTGAGATGCTGCTTGAGCTGAAAGGCAGCCCTGCCCTCGCTGTACCCCGCCCGCCCACCCTCAGGCAGCACTCCCACTCAGCTCCCTGCTGCTCACAACTGCTCTTAAATTTTCCTGTGCAAAGGGCTTGACTGAGGGAGGCGGTTGCCATAGCAACTCACTCCCTCCTCTGCCCCTCCCCCTCCCAGTAGCAGGGCCTCCATGGGGCTGTGGGGGACGTGTCCTCCCACCTGTGGGAACCCCAAAGGGCCTTCCTCCCAGTTAGTGACACTTGTCCTGCCTTCTGGGCTCAGGATGGGGCCCCCACACACACTTGCTAATGAGACATGAAAATTAAAAGCTACTGCAAGCCCCTTGAGCACTAGATTTCCACTCTGGAGGTTTTTTTCTCCTTTCCCTTCTTTCTCTTTCTCCTTCAAAAATCATTCCTATTCTTTCTTCACAGCGTACATAAAAATCGTTTTTAAATGTGATTCTTTCCCTAAGAAACACATTCAGGTGTCAGGCAAGTCAGGTTCCCATTAAAATACACTCTGGAACAGCCAGATTTGAAACTGATTTTCTTAAAAATCAGGTCCATAATTGCTATGCATGAAATACAGATATTGTTAATATTTACATTTTCCACAATCAGCAGACTCTGTAACATATTTTTATTTGGAACAGTTTTCCATTCACATATTAATATGGCTCACGGAAGGAGGGCAGTCTGTCCAGTGACCTGGACCTGTAGGTGTCACACACCAGTGATACATGCAGTGCCCTAGGATCTGCAGACAGCAGCAGCCCACAGCAGACCTGCTCTCAGGCCGAGGGACGCCCTTCCACCCCTCCACCCACCCCACCCGTCTGCAGGGGCTTTCCTTCTGTGTTTGCTGTTCGGCATTCCCACAGCTTCCAGTCCCTCCCAGCTTCCTTTTGAGGGGCTGCTTCCTCTCCGGGCACATTGCAGTGCCCTTGAGGTCAAGGACGCCTGCCTCAGATGGGTGGTTATCCCTTCAGGTTCAAACCAAGCCTCCGATGGTGGGAGGAGACAGCAGGACACAGTGCAGGCCCTGAGACGGTTGTGAGTCAAGGCAGAGGGGCCCCTGGCAGTGCACACAAGTGGGGTGCACATGGCCTGGAGGTGGGGCGCGCTATAGAATTTACCTTTCTGTCAGGGCCAACGCTCCACTGACCAGGCTGCACACGTCTGGGGAAGAGCAGTCTACTCCTTTACCCGCCTTTCTCCCCACCCAGTGACCTATCTGTGGGGACGAGGACACCTTCTGTTCGCTGCTCTTGCTCCCCGCCTGCTGTGACCAGTCCCTTTCTCTCTTTTGCCTTTGGACGGCCATCAGTCACCTGCCAGTTATGTCTGCAGGGTGTCCTCAGGCCCGCCCTCCTTCACAGTGTCCCCTTGTCCCGACTCTCCCTCCCTCCCTCCCCATTTTAAGTCATCTTTCTCCTGGACAAGTAAGCAGAGCTTTCCCCTATTCACAGCACAGTCTGCTCCCCCTCCTTCCAGCTGTGCTCCGGTCCTTCTCCCCGCTGGGGACCCCACTCCGCCCCTGCTGGAGGCCCTCTGCTGCTCCCTTCCACACACACCGCCCTTTTGACTTTCGGTCTGCTCCTGTGTTCCCTTAAGCACCCCCAGCAGACGCACCAGTTATGCCGCCGCTAAGCCCAGTGCTCCTTGAGCTGACAGCAGGGTGCACGCCCGGCTTTGCACTCCTGCCCTGGGCACGTGAGCTCTGCCTGTGTCATCTGGGAGGTGGGGTGACCGTAGTAGTGTCCAGCACGGGACTGGCGTGCAGAGCCATGAGAGGCCGGCACAGGGAAGACCCAGTGTCCCTGCCACCTCCTGGGCCTCAGCAGGCCATGTAGTCAGCACTGTCCTGGATTGGCATCTCTGAGAATTCGGGTCCCCGTCAAGCGCCTGCAGCAGCCTCCTCCACCCGCCCTCCCAGTGCCTGGTCTTCTCACCTCCTCTGCCTCCTGCCTGACTCCCTCAGCTGTTCACATCCACCCCAAGGCTCTGACTGCTCTTGTGGGCTCTGCTCGTGCCTGAAGGGGCATCAGGACAACCAGTGAGTTTGGAAACCACTGATGGATGTGTCCTCGACACAGAAGTCTAACGAAATTCGGTGTTACTTTCCTAACGTCTCCTTCTCTCCTCCCATTTTATAAGACACTGAGAACTCCATATGGGTCAATAAATAAACAAATGAACCTGACCCTGACAGGAGGGGGAGACCCTATGATAGATAGATTGGTAGGGCAGGAGTCATTGATAATAAGGGGACATTTGAAAAGAGTCTAGTGGAATGAAAAAGCACCAGAAGAGAAGAGGGGAGATTTTTGTTCTAATCTCAGCTCTGTCGCTCCTTGTGTGACCTTAAACAATATTCTTCACCGACTTGGATCTATCTCCTTGATATAAAATAATGTATTTCGAAAATCTTTGGCAAAACTGAGAGTTAGTGAAATCATGTATAAATTTGATCAAAAAATACGATGTAAAACAGGGGAAAAGACAGATTCCATAGGAGGAAGGGAGAACGTGCTAGAGCTCCAGTTTTTAAATGAGAGATTGACAGAAGAGAAAATAAACTGAAAACTGTTTTAAAACCCGTTAGTTATAAACAGGAGGCTAAGGCAGGAGGCAGGACCTGGGGGATGGGAGGAGAGAAGACCCAGAGTGGCCCAAAGTGTGAGGAGGCAGCAGAGAAAATTCTAGATCACACAGGTTGCAGATGAACATGGAGTCTTGTAATTTCTCTGATCAGAGTTAGAAGCTCTTTGTCTATGAGACAGAATAGGGTTCAAAAAATGTAAAAGCCCCACAACCATAGGAAAAACAGGAGAAACAAAAGTTTTTTAAAAAATTAAAAATAGGGACAGGATTTCAGCTAAGAGGAAACCTGGATGGCTGCCTTCCCGGCTCGGTGGCCCTAGAATCTTTCCTTTTTTCAGTCCTGGGGCACCCGCCTCCCCTAAAGCTCGCTGAAGTCTCTGAGCCTTAGAAAACCGAACTGCTGCTAAACTACATAAATCTCCTTCTCTATTTAACTTACAAGTAGTTTTAAACTGTCTGTGGACAGAGAAATGGAACTGATGTCACTGCGTCCCTGTAGCTTGTACAGCCTCACAGTCCCAGCCATGTGACACCCGGCACGCTCACATGTGACCCGGCATGCCCTCTGACCTGACAAAGCGAGCGAGGGCTGTGTTGGTGGCTGTCGTCCTGTTCCTGTCCGCCCTGCCTGCAGGCCTGCCAGCAGAGGCAGCGCAGCCGTGAGCAGGGTAGGTCCCCAGCTGTGTCCCAGGTGCCGGCCATTGGTCCAGGGCGCTTGGAAAATGGGCGTTGTCAGCCCAGCTGCCCCAGGCCTGCGCTCCCAACCCCTCCCTAACCCACCCCAGGAGTCAGCTTCCACAACCCAGGGCTCACCTGCTGTGTGACTCCCCACCATCACGGCAAGTGGACGTGGTGACAAATGCTTTCTCCCTCTCAGAGGCGGGGAACGCTGTGACAGCGCTGAGTAAGGGTGGGGGGGACTCGTGGTCGCACAGGTCAGTGCTGTGCCCCCGTCCCCATGGCCAGAAGGGACCCCGTGCAACAGCACACACACGCTTGTCGGCATGTTTAAAAACCTGCTTCTCGGCATGTAAGTGACACTGTTTAGAGCTTGGTGTCAGCAGCCAGATGTGAGCTCTTCCTGTGTGTCCCGCCCCAGCCCGTCGGCCTGCGGGGTCTCCGCGGAGCCCCTGCCTGAGGAGCCTCGCGGCGCCTGCCCACAGGCCCCTGAATGGCAGCTGTCGCCCACATGGCGCCCACATGAGGTTAGAATGGTGGTTCCTATGGCCTTGAGTCCGCTGCACCGGTCACCTCTGTGCTTTCCGCCTGGTCCTCCGCGCCCACGTCCACTTCTGACTTGGCTGCCGCAGCCCCTGCTTAGCGGCTGCCCTGCGGCCGGCCAGGCATAGCTCTGAGCTCCGCTGCAGTTTCCCAGGGCCACGGCCGTTCCGTGAGGCCCGTCTGCGCGTGTGAGGGGCGTCTGGCTGCTGGACACAGGAGCCGGCCTGGTTTACCTGGGACGCCCCTCGGACCGAGCCAGGCTCCCACCCCGCTCAGGCACCAGCGCGGTGGGCACAGACGACCGGCAGGTGACGCTTTGCAGGCTCAGGACTGAAAAGGGAAAACTGCCCGCAGTGTGCACACTGCAGCTCCCCAGGCAAGCACACCTGCAACCCCAGTGTTCCCGGACGGTGGACACAGGAGCGGGCCAGACTCGGCCTCCTCTCAGCCGGTTGCCTAGAGCCCCGTCGCCCTGGCCCCAGTCAGGGGAGGGCAGAGGGCAGGTTTCCCGCGCATATGTTACAGGTGACCCAAGGCTGATGACAGGCTGTGGGCCTCGAGGTCAGAATGGAACCCTGCGCGTGAACACCTGCGTGTCAGTGGCTCGCATCATGAGTGTGCCATGCAGTGAGTTTACAGGTGTGCTCTGGCCCGCACACTTACCGGGCCAGCTGGGACGCCCAAGCCCCAACACCCACCAACCCCTCCGGGCCTCTGCTGCTGACCCCAGCACACAGCCGCGCATTCTGTCAGCCCGGGGCTCGCAAGAACCACAGCTGCCATGTTTATTGACTGAGGAGGACACCTGCTTTCTCAGCAACCTGAGGCCTGTTCCTCCGTCACCAAAGTGAAAAAATATTTCAGTCCTATGAATGGTAAAATTCTGCTTCATTTATGTGTGTTTCTGATAACATGTAACTTTTAAAGAAAATACTAGAACCGAAAGAAAAGAGTGTCTTCTGTTTACATGTCACGGACGTCAGAGACCAAGTCTTCCACCCAAATTCTAGTGTCAGTGGGTTGACTTCACATTTTGAAATGTGTGGGTTTTCTAAACACTGAAAACTCCTAAACTTCACTTGTGAAAGCTCCTCTTCACCTGACTCTCAAGGAAGGAAGAAGAACAGGAGAAACTGACAATACGCACACTTCATGTTGAAATTCAAAAGAGAAAATTGTTGAATGTCTTACAGATTGAAATGTGATCTACAAGACTTTTGCCTTTCCTTGAGTTTCAGGTAATATATTTAAGAAACTGGGCAGAGTGGTATATGTTGCTTTTAAGTGACCTGATTTCTTTCAGTTCGGGGGAAAAAATTAGAGTTGTAGCATAAAAATAAGCATATGTCATTTTTCTATTTCAAAATATTTTTATTTTGCACTCTGCATTTCTTTACTTTTTTCTTATTTATGAGACAAAAAAATCCAACTAAAGAGATTTGTTTCTAGAAACATATCTCTTTAGGGAAAAATGTGTTTAAATTCAACTTTTTATATAAATGGGCAAAGGCTTTTATATATAGGTGACTGGAATCATTCCAATTTACTAATAAGTTTTGCTACTAGAGGCAAGGTCTAATTTTACGTTTTTCTGATTTCTTTGAAAATTGAGGATAGTAAGAAAAAAAATTACATTTTTTTCATATTTTGTGTTTTACTTACTAAGTTTCTTTGACAGAGTTGCCATGAAAGCAAGAAATACAAAAGACTGTTAAAAGCTCTGCTTGGATTCTTCAAAGATCTGAAGGTGTATCAGTCTGGCATTTTATATTGTTATTCCTAATAGTCCGTGAGCATTTTTGTGTATGTCTTAGCTCCTACGCTCAAAATCAAGGCAGGTGTGCAAATGCATCAGGTGGGGTTGGTTCAACCAGGTTAGGCCGATTCCATGGTCAAGTCCAGATAGAATTCAAACATGATGGCAGTACTTTCAGCCTTTATGTATGAGATTTTAAACTGTAGTTCATATTTTAAATGTCTTAAATTAACTTCTTCTCAAGTTCTATCATATTTACTTGTGAAAGACAGAGGGGTGATTCAGTATGAAGGAGGCATGTCACGAGTGTTCTTACGAGTATGAATGAGTAGTGATAGATAACATGACTACCGGTATGGCTGCTACTCTGTGTCAAGGTGACGGTTTGTAGATGGGAGACGATAGCACGTTCCTAGGTTACAGGTCTTGCATAAGGACAAGTCAGAGGCAAACTTGAGAGGCCAGTTGGCCTGTCATCATATGTTTGTGACGTGTGCCTACGCAACATTACATGCTTTTCATAATTATGCACTTACTGCATACCTATTAAGTTCTATGTGGTGTTAGGGGACATAGCTTATGACCTCCATGTAGGTGTGACTGGTGATGATTCCTGTAGGGGTCCAAATAGAACATTGCTTGTGGTGGAAAATAGTAAAGAGAAAGCAATGAACAGGAAGGCATTCTAGAAGTTTCTGGCTCAGCGTCTCTGCTGTCTGGGTTGTGCCAAAGCAGCGGGACTCAGTGTGTTCCTCCTTGAGAAGGGCTGGTTTCATGAATTCATAAATCCCAAAGTTTGTGAGTGGTCCTGGTTTAGTTTTGTTTTGGTTTCGGTTTTGCCTGGATTCTGCAAAACTTCAACACTATTTAAAACTTTATTATACTTGCATCACCACTTTTAAACGTCTGTACGAGACCAATTTTTTCTAGCCAGATAATAACATGTACTACCCAGAATTATTTTCTCTCGGTGTTACTTAATCCCAGGGCGATGTAGGATCACAGATGAGGCCAAATGTTTTTTGTCTCAAATCTGTTCGTGAGGGGGTGAGGATAGATGCTAAGGTTATGTCTTCATCACTTGCTTTCTCAGAGTGTTTTCAGCAAGAGGACCTTTGGAGAGGGAGAGACAAAATATCCTAAACAGGTGTTTTACTTAACACAACCTTACATCCCTAAGCATAGGGACGTGTGCCATCGTCTGTGTGACAACTTCCAGGCAGCACACAGGACACGGAGGGGCGCCGCTTTTCCTGGGACCGCCTGAGAACCCGGCGCCTGCCTTACAGGAGTTTCCATGGCAACCCCTCACTCCCCACTGCCATTTGAAACCCGTGCTGTGCAGCACATGCTGTGTGATTCTGACCACGGAGGGCCTCCCTTCACGGAGAAGATGCCCTCTAGACAGGAAGATGCAGATCCAATGTTTTCTGGTCGATTTTCCACCTCCCGTTAGCAGGGGTCCAAGCGCAGTCTCCAAATGACAAGCACAGACCCTTTTGTTAGATGAATGATCACTTCCTCATGCACCGGCTTCAGAAACTATTTTTGCATGTTGAGTTTTCTTAACCGCGAAATTCGCATGTAAATCTGAGTTGAAAAACAGCCCGGAAGTCTTGAGCAGTAACATAAAATGAATACCCAGGGCTGTTAAAAGAAAGCACAGTGAGGAGCCACCCAGCGCTGCCTTGCGCCACCCAGAGACGCACAGCGGTCACCGCCTCATCTCCAAGTGCGGGGTGGGGGGGGGGGGAGAGGGGGGGGGGAGGGGGGGAGGGGGGAGGGGGGAGGGGCGGCGGCGGCGGCGCTAACCAGGCCATGCGGGGCCTTGGAGCGTGCACAGCCCTCGCGCCTGGGTCCCGCTGCGCCGGCGGGAAGGGCGGGGAGGAGCCTAGAGCAGGACCCTTGGGCAGCCACCCTCCTTCCATCCTCAGCCCTCGACGGGCGGGCAGATTGTCCCCATTAGGACGATGAATACTGGCAGTGACGCAGCCAGCAGGTGGCAGAGCTGGGGTCCGGCCCCTCTGTCTAACCTGGTACCCATGTTTTTTCTTCCCCAACAGAGTGAAAGCTCGGAAAATGAGCCAAATCAACAGTTTGTTTTTATGGTGATAAAGGACTTTTTAAATGCCTCTTTTTTTAATCAGATAGTACATTTGTAAATGGTTTAATCGCATAAAAACCACTCTGAAAATCTTCCCTGTTTCTTAATTAGTAAAATCTGATTGTCATTTGTACGATGTTGGTTATAATGCCTCACTTAAACTTGAACAGAGTATGTCAACCTCCTCCTGCCCCATCAAAAAAAAATGGCATATGAAAAACTTTCTACTCATGTTAAAAAGAATAAATTTTAAATAAATTTGCGCTAAGTACTTAAATAGGAACAGTTTAAGGATTCTTTTTTCAAAAAAGTAAAGCCAAGTATATGTTATTGGCCAGTAGGAAGCATTTCTGTTTCTTGATACATTTTCAGGACAGAAAGTTGCACGAAGATTGGCTTTTCTTAGAATGATTTTATTGCTTTCAAATCCCCTCCCGGTGTGAGCATTCTGGGTTCAGTCTGTCCCCATGAGGTGCCATTTGGGAAATCAGCTATTTAAGTTCAGTCATTTAGGTCGGTTTTTAGAAAATAATTCCTTAGCAATTGGCGGAGTAGTCTTATGATGGAACGTAAACAGCTGTTACTTCAACAGAAGGCAGGTCATCAGATTTGGGGGCGTTGTTCTTGGTACGTAGGTTCTGTTGTGAACATCTCCACGTTCTGTCCCAAACGCCTATTTTTAAAATCCCGAATCCACTTACACACACCAGCGGTTTCTCTAGTCCCTTTTCACTAAGTTACTTCTTAATTCTCCCAGAGCACAGGCTGTAAGTTAGACTTTAACCTTTAGTATGACATGGCAGCTGGCAGACCTAGATTTATGTTCCCTTTCTTGGGACTAAAGGAAAATTCAGTGATTTCTGAATACCAGAATTGTCTGTACATCAAGTGTCACTCACGACACCACGCAGAGGAGCGGGGTCCCATTGCGTGGGCCCCAGCCCTGCCCACGCTCATCTGGTGGTGAGGATGTCCCTCTGTGGGCCTGATCTCAACCCCCAACTTCCAGGTGACTTCCTGAGTGGAAAGCAGACTGAAATCTCGTGGAAGCAGCATACACTTAGTAAATACTTAAAATGTGCGATGTCTGGCCTTGCCAGGAATCCAGGTTCTCATCGACTAGGGGTGGGGCACACAAGCTCAGTGAAATAGGAATTACCGTCACTCTGTCCTTGCTTAGTTGTTTTCCGTTTTTCGTTTTTTTGGTTGACCACAGGGATTTAATAATCCATTGACTCCATCCCCCAACCCCGTGGCGTCCTTTCTCTCCTTCCAGAGCTTCAAGCCAGGCTCCATCATTTTATTACTCTATGTCAAGTCCCTTGCCACTGTCGCCTGCCCGTCCGAATGACACTCATTACACCTCAGGCTGATGAAATCCAGCGCCTCCCCACAGGGGGACACAGCCTGGCTGACTGGTCTCAATACTACTGACACCAGGCCCAAGATCCACTACATTTCCCAAGTACATTCTCTCCCATCCCCCTAAATGTCTGTCTTCTCCTTCTTATTTTTTGAGCGTTACAAACTTCATGAACAGAAGTAAGAAATTTTCTTAATTTTTGTCCTAATTTTTACATGTGTGGTGGGTACGGATGCAGCTGAAATAACAGTGTGCAAATATCTTTGTTGAACCATCTGATTATTCTTGGAATGGCACATTGAAGATGCTATCTGAGGGCAGTAATGATAAGACTGTTTCAAAGCGTTCTCTCTCATCAGAGCACTGGCGGTGGGATGGTTCAGGAACTGGGGAGCTGCCTCGGTGGGTGGAGGAACTGGGGAGCTGCCTCGGTGGTGCAGGAACTGGGGAGCTGCCTCGGTGGTGCAGGAACTGGGGAGCTGCCTCGGAGCGTGAAGGCCTGTGACCGACCCCAGCACCCTGGCTGATGAGGCCTCGGCCTGGTTGGTCCGCAGTCAGGACTTAACCGGGGTGTGACGAGGCAGTTGAATGGGAGCCCGTGACAATGGCGGTGTGGGTTTGGACGACGTCCGTTCTCTTAGACCACTGTGTGCCCCTTCATGTAAAAATCCAGCTTCACATGAGGGTTGGTGTAACAACAAGCCCTGTCGTAACTGAACGTCAAGTGGTAAAAAGAGAAGGAGCATGGCATATGGGGAGGGAACAGAGACCCCAGACGAGTGGTCGTGGGACCAAGCATGCCCCAGACAGTGCCAAATCCTAGGCAGTTACTGAGACCAGGATCCTCTAGAAAATGTCATTGTGCTGGAGGGAAGAGGTGGCCCGAGGTTTGTATCTGGCAGTGGTGGCAGGTGGGCCACGTCCACGCCAGCCAGGGGCCTTCCAGCTCCATTTCTCTTCTTCACTGAGGAAGTTAAGCCTCAAATCGAGTTCACTTTCCAGATAAAAAGGAAGTTAACTGTCCAGGGAATTTCATTTCTTTCCAGTAAATTGCCAATTTGCATTTTGGTTTTAGGTGTCCCACCCCTGGCTGTGATGGCTCTGGGCACATCACTGGCAACTACGCTTCCCATCGAAGGTATGTACAGGTTTTCTTCTCTCGAAGCTGTTCTTTCTCGTCACCACGCATGGCAATGTGGCCAACAGCCTGGTATGCAGTGTGCTGGCTGATTGTGCTGGCGGGGCGGCCGCAGGGACCCAGGGACCACAGGCTCCTCCTGACAGCTGCTTGTCCTGCAGCTGCTCTGTCCACTGGAGTCCCTCAGTAGCACAGGACAAGCTAAGCTCCTGAGAACAGTCACTGACAGGCCAGCTTGCTAATGCCACTGGGAACTGTCCCTAAACATTGAGGTGTGAGCCACAGGCCGTGTGGTTACCGTGAGCGGGGATCTGCAGAGCTGACACACAGACCTGACCCTTCCAAAGTCTCGGCACTGTCACTCCCGAGAGGCGGTGTCTGAGTACAGCAGGGCGATTCGGCCGTGTGAGGAAACACAAGTCCGTGCGAGCCCACATTCAGTGAGCCTTTTGCACCAGGCCGTGTCAGAGGTGAGGAAATGACCTTGAGGTGCTACGTCTGCACAGGGGTGTGGACCCTGTGGTCAGGCACAGGGCTTTCTTGTCCCGTTCAGTTCAGGACAAGCCCGTGCTGAGGGGAGGACAAGAAGCTTGTGGACCGAGGCCCGTGCGGTGATGGTCACAGCTGCGTGTAACAAATGAGCCAAGTCCAAGGCCCGCTGCTGGCTCCCCGTGCCCTAAGGCCAGGTCACAGAGCGGGCAGTGTGAGAGGACACACACCTGCTGTAAGTGCATCTCCCCACCCCCACTGCAAAGAAAAGAACAAAAAAGGTGTCAGGGAGGATTAGGACAGCCAGAGCAATGTGGGCCGCGGGCTGGCCCCGCAGGTCCAGTAGAGGGGGTCCTGTGGCCTAGGGCGCACTCTGTGGCCCCCAAGTGACCGCCTCCCCGTGCTCAGAGCAGGGGTTGCTTGCTGCCTGGCCCGGTGTGGATTAGAGGCTCAGCTCACGTGATGGGCAGTTTCCTCAAAGACCTGACTGCCGAGTCCTGTTCTTCTGCGCTCACTCCCCCGGTGGGAGCAGCTGACGCAGGCAGTACAGGCCTGGGGAAAGCCTGACGGAGGGGCGCCAGCACGGAGAACTGACCGGTGCGATTTAGGAGTGCGTCTCCATGTGACTCGATGACCACGTCTCGCTGTCAAGACCAGGGCTGTCCCCCTGGGCACTGTTGACGTTTAGGTGGACAGTTCTTTGCTGTGGGGCGTCCTGTGCACTGCAGGATGCTGAGCAGGTCTCGGGTGCCCCACCTCCATTCATGACCAGCAAATGTGTCTCCAGACAGCACCCCACATTCCCGGGCCCCTGCCATGGACCAGGGGTCACGCGCTCCTCTGGCCAGCCAGGGCATGCTGAACGTCAGACAGGAGTTACCTCCAAAACGGGTCGCCAGAGTAAGATCGCTGGTGTGGAGTAAATAAAACAAAAGTAAATTTAAAACTCTGGGTAAATATAAAAAGTCAAGCACATTCTACAATACTTCTTATTTTAATTGTATCTTAGAAAAGAGATGTCCCCGTCCTCACACGGCCAGGACTTCCGGCATTTAACAGCGTCTGCGGAACGAAAAGTGAACATTTACTGCTCACTTACTGTCCAAATGTCTGTCTGCCACAGATTGGTTTTTTGTTTGGCGTCATTTAAATTTATCCACAATTTAGTTTAAACGTTTTAATTCATGTAACTGAGAGCTTATATGGTAAATGTTAATATAGCATAAACTTGTAAATGAAGCATAATTCAGGCTTAGATTGAAGCTGAGACCTGGGCCTGGAGTTAAGTCAGACCAGGAGTAACCTGCAGAGATGGAAAGCAAGTTTGACTTGGGTTTTGGCAAATTGGGGCGGGATGCACGGCCTTGTGGGGCAGCCCATCAGCAGCAGGGCTCACAGTGAGGGCACGCATCCCAGTGACGACTCCCCTTGCGTAAGGGTGACGATCGGGCTGCCACTGTCAGGCCACAGTGTCCCCTTGGTTGACAGTTCTTGTGTGAACAGGACGTGAATGGAGGAGAGCAGCCAACACTTCCCAGTGTGTCGGTTCTCTGCGCTCCTCTTGTTGTCTATTTCTCAGGAATGTGAGGGGATGTTACTTATGCACCAACTCTAGAGAAAACCTGGCTTCCACTGGTGCTTCGCCTCTGCTGACTGAGCCACAGTCGGGACCGCAGGCCACAGAGCGCGTTCAGACCGCAGACTCACGCCGAGTGGCCGGGTCAGCCTGTGAGCCGCCCCCTGCCTCTCCGGCCAAATGCGCACATTTTAAGTTTCGTCTGAGTTACAGCACAGCCACTGCTCTCGAATGTAACTATCACCAAGGGCTGTGCCACTGGCACCAGCTTCCTCCTGGGCACTGTCCTGGGGGCTTCGGAAGCTGCCTGTCTCACTGTCCTCGGGCCACCTAAGCACTAGGTAACCCGTCTCCTTTTGCACTAGAGGACCCGAGACTGGCAGAGGTTGTGCAGCGGAGATGTGCCCACCTCCTGGGTCTGCCCTGGACCCCACACACGCAGTGGCCCCTGCAGAGGCCACGCAGCCACTCGCCATGGGAAGCAGACGCACCCTGACCTGTCCTGGGTCTGACCGATGCTTCTTTTTTGTTTTTTTTTTTCCAGTTGTGAGCATGGTGTGGGTTTCCAGTCTCTACATTCTGTCTGAAACTTTCCTAAGTTTGTTTTAATCGATATTTATTGAGTGCCTATGATGTTTTATCAAACACCTTCCTCCAGTGCTTTTCCCTCCCCTCCGTCCTCAGTGAGCAGAGACCCTGTTTGCTGAGAGCATGGAGAAACTTCCAGAAACTTCACCAACCTCGTCAGGCTGTGAGTCAGCCCTGTCTTCAAGCAACAACAGAAAGAGATCCAATTTTTTTCAGCTTTCCCACGAAGACCCATTTCCAGGCATCTTTATACCTTTCCCTGACCCTTCTCCAGACCTGCTTTCCACTCAGCCTCAGACGTGCTGCTACAAGGACGTCCCCGGCACAGCACCCGGGCCCCAGTGTGTCTGATTCGCTGTCGCTTACATGCAGCCAGGCACCCCAAGGCCAGCACTGCCGCTCTAGCCCAGAAGTGATGGCTCCGCCTCTCAGAGACTGTGCCACATGAGTCGGACCCCCTGGGACGCCCTCCCGGTCTGCAGAGCAGCGGCACGCCCAGGGCTCCAGAACGGTCTCTAAGACATAAGGCCAGGCTCACAGAGCACCTACAATGAACCACTAAGCATGTGCGTGTACGCCCTCACTATCCTATGACACTGTTCTTGATCCTGACTGCATATGAGGGAACAGCACACGGACATCCTATGTCACCAACACGTTCCAGTCCTGTTTCTCCTGGGGAATTTTCATTTTGCTCTTTTATAAAAATGGGCAGAATATGAGCCTTCAGAATGATGATGGAGGGTCTGACAGCCTCTCTGTACCCCGTGATTACAGTGTTCCGTCGGGAGTCAAACCGCGGGCCCCCAAAGCCTTTCCTGCCACGATGTGGACAGATGACCAAATACCGAGGAGGGTAGTGAAAAGCAAGTTGAGGAAATTCCGATGCCAACAAGCAGTGAGTCGCCATTCCGGGGCTTGGGCCCTCGTCACAGAATCAGGACGTGCAGCTTCTCTCCAGGGAGCTCCCAGGACCTGCCCAGCCGTCATCGGCTCTCACACGGCCGCACTGCTCTTCAGTCAGAGGGACAGTAATGTGCTGGCTTCTCTTCGCCCTTGGGAGTCGGCCGCAATGACTGCCCAGCCCCACTTGTAGTCTGGAGGCCCCACGGCACACACCGCTCAACTACAGCCCACGCTGAGGGCCCACTGTGTGCCCCCCTCTGCCCGGAAGCACCCATGTACTCCACCTCCAGCCAGAGAAGGCAAGAGTTCTGAAAGCGTTGGCAATGTTTCCAAAATCTATAAAATCTCAAATGAAGATACCTATTCGTATACGAAGATGCCTGCATCAATGACGGCAAATTGTGGAAAGTGTGGCGTCTGCCCAGGAAACTGTTAATCTCTTAGAATATCGTTGCAAATGTTAGCCCGGAATTCTAGCAAATTGAGTGAATATTTATTGGCCACATGATATGGGCCAGAAGCTAAGGAACAATGACAATTGGGGTGCTCCTGACATCAAGTAATAGACGATCTAAGGGAAAAAAGAGACATAAAAGCAAACAAGTGAGACAGAAATATAGATACAAGTCTAGGGAGCATTGTTCCGCGTTACCATGACAAGTAAGCAGGTCTTAACTCGAGCAGGGTGGGCGGATGGGAGAAAGCAGAGAGGCTGTCACCTCAGAGCTGAGCACTGAGGGGTGGGCAGAGTGTGGGGGTCGTGGGGGAAGAATCTCCAATCAAAGGCGCTAGCAGAACGTTGCTGCAGCAGCTGCCACGGCAACACTCAGCGTGCTTCATGCGAACAGCAAACGAGTCCATTTGGTCGAGTCTGGATGTCCACATGTGGGAGTGGCTATGGACAGGACGTGGCTTTAGGAGTCTTGTTAATTTCTTATAGTGCTTTAAACTTAGTTCTCCAGAGCACAGGGGAGTCCCCCACATATTGGGGAGCAAGGTTGGCTGTCAGCAGAGAGAACATGATTTTGGGAGATGAGAGGCCCCCGAGAGCAACTTTGGAGGGGATGGTGACATCCTGGAGAAGACTCAGCCCAAGTGAACCGGAGCCGCGATGGGTGGGGACCTGTAGGCTCCTGGAGGGACAGGCTTGGGCACTAGGACGGGCTGGTCAGGAGGCAGAAGGGGCTGCAGGGAGCTTCCGTGAGTACTGAGATTGAGAAGCCCCCCCACAAAGCAGGTGAAATTCTGTTCAGACGCTCTGACCTGGAGATTCTTGTGGCCCAGCAGGTGGGCAGCACGGGGCTGGCAGGGAAACCAGGGTGTAGAGTGTGCAGCAAATGTGACATCTGAGCCCGTTGGAAGTTCAGTGGAGGAGACACAGAATCACAGTCTTTGGAAGTGGACGGGGGGGTCCAAATACCAAGGGACCAACTCCTCCCAGGACGCCTGAGCGGACAGTGGGAGCCCAGCTCCAATATCCACAAGACAGGACTGCCCCACTCCTGAGGTCCTGCAATAGGAATCTCCACGCCACTCAACCCACAAGGAAAACACGGCTGAGTGACTCTGTTGGGGTCAGATGTGGAAGTAAAGCAGGAATCGAAGTGCAGACAGAAGGTGATTGAAGGCCCTGAAGTTATGTGACGCCGTCTCTGCAGGCACCTGTGGACCTCGCTCTGCGTTTCCCACGACGGCCTCGCTGTGGGCGTGCTCCCTGGACCACAGCTGAGCTAGCTGAGACCTGCCTGCGGAGAAGTGGCCTGTCTGACGCACAGGCCCTCCACTCAGTTCCACCTGCCTCAGCAAAGTGGCCGCAGACAGCCCTCCAGCAGTGGCCCTGCCAGGAAGCTCCAAACGAGGGCTGACAGCGAGCACTGGGTTTTCATCCCCACATTTGAGCAGCAAACATGAGTTTTAGATTCTGGCCAATGCTTAGTTTCATTTTCCCTGGGGTTCCAGCGCCCGGCTGGTGGCAGGAAAAGTTCTCTACTTTCAACAAGAAGTGAGTCACTAGCGTGGAGCCAGCAGTCCAGGGTCTAAAATGCCACCTGCTGGTGAGACCAAGACTCCAAGGCTGTGGGAGTGTGGGGACCTCGCGGCTTATGGGGCACCAGGCCACCGTGTCCCAGGAATGTGCCTTGAGGGCACACACAGGCCTGCACCCGAAAGGACCCTCCCCCAGAGTTTGTTTTTATGCCCAGAAGTACCAGCTTCTGGAGAGAACTGAGTCAGAGCCGTGACTGGTGTGGGACTAGCAGTCTGGGAGGCTTTCTGAAATCACTTTCTTCCTTAGCCTTTCAGGTTGCCCAAGAGCAAAGAAAAGTGGCATCAGGATAGCACAGAGCAAGGAGGATAAAGAAGACCAGGAGCCGATCAGGTGTGCGCGGCGGGGAGCCTGCTGGGGCAGGGCATGCGGGAGCCTCAGTGAGGGGGACACACAGGGCTGCTGGCCTCCATCAGATGGCAGTCGACTGCGAGGTCAGAGATTTAAACCCGCACCAAACTGCATCGGCTAAGTTGCAGGGGTTGTAATAAGCCAGCATCTCTCAGTCTGGTGTTCTGAGTAACAAAACACCACAAACGCCCCTCTGCCCTCTGTGGGGGGAAAAGCAATTTACTTTGCTGGGAAAGGCAGATTCGTGAAAGGGTATGAAGGGAGAAGGTACATCACCCAAAGAGGACATTTTGTGACATTCTGGCTTCTGAAAACCATTTAGCTGTACGCATTCTTCGGACGCACACGCTAGGCTTCCAGCACGGGGGGCGAGAACGCCAGCCCAGGGACGCAGCCATGGCTCTGAGCTGAGGCTCGGTGAGCCTGGGTCTCAAAACCCTGTAAGATACACCCGGCGCTGTCTCTCTGAGATTTCAATCTCACTCACTGTCTTTGGAGAACAACTTTGATTTAAACAAAACAAAAATTACTTAAGTAAAAATTATTAAAATAAATTAAGACATATTGAAATAAATAGGTAAAACAAATTCTATAGAATGTAAACTTTACTGTTTAAAAAAAAAATGCAGGAAACCCCCCCAGCTTAGGGCCTGTGAGCAGACGTGAAATGGCACTCCACCGCCTGTGACAGTCATTTGTGACATTGGTGAGTAACTAATGTCACAACCGTTTGCTACAACCTATGTAGGAAGTTCCAGAAGCACTGACTAGCACATTGTTGAACTCTGGCTCCAGCCAATGATTTTCCTATTTATTCCCCAAAATGCATTGATGGCGTGCTTCGTGCCTTAATTAAATAATATCTCTCATGCTTAAAATCCTGTCTGGCTGGAAGGATATTTTATTACCTCCGGAGAACGTGACCAAACAAATACATGTTTTGTAGCTCTTGAGAAAACACAGGTTTATAAAATAGTCTTTCTGAAAAGAACCCTGCAATTTCCCATTGACTTTGCCTATTTCCACCATAAAAGCTGTGATTATGCCCAAAAGTGGTGTCTTTTAAACAGACGCCTGAATCTCACGTGCTACTACAAACCAGTTCTTGTTTTTCCCAGCTGGGTCCCCCGACCCTCCCGAAGCTTAGACTTTCCCTTACAGAAAAGTCTCCTGTCAGGGGTGGGGTGTTTCTGCGAGTGACATACTCCATGGCCCCACTAGGTGGCACCCACTGGTGAATTTTTTTTTCCTTCTTTTTCTCTCGCTTGTGGAGAGCGTAATTTTTCCTTCATGTCAGGTTATTTTGACTTTGTTGTAGAGGCCACCAGGTATGTGATGGCAAAACAATAAAGTTTGTCTCACCTGTCTGCTACCAGATGCCCCGTTCCTGGGTGTGACGGCCAGGGCCACATCACTGGGAAATACGCGTCCCACCGCAGTGCGTCCGGGTGCCCCTTGGCAGCAAAGAGGCAGAAGGACGGGTACCTCAATGGCTCCCAGTTCTCCTGGAAGTCGGTCAAGACGGAGGGCATGTCGTGTCCCACCCCTGGATGCGACGGCTCAGGACACGTCAGCGGCAGCTTCCTCACGCATCGCAGGTCAGTGCAGCTGCCCAGGCCTGGGGGCCGGGGAGCCGGGGGCGCCGGCAGGCTAGCCAGCGGTCACCTCCCATGCTAAGAAAGAAAAGCCGGGAACCATGGCAGCAAACTAAGGACATTGGAGGCTGGGCCAGAAAAGGAAACTCAGGTTTGTTTTGAAAGCACCAGCTAGGTCATCACCACTGTGTGTCAGGGCTGTGGATTCCAGATGTCTGACAGGGACCCACAGCAGGAAGCAGGTGTTCGCTCCACACACACGAATATCTGTAGAGTTTCGGCCGAGTATTGCAGACAGGCCCCATGCAGGGAAAAGGGTGGCATTTGTCATAAGCCTCGTGGCGAGTGCCTGGCCGGCTACGTCAGGAAATTCCCAGAAAAGCCAAGCGATCCCATTGAAGTGGGTGGCTTGACTGAAGAAGAAATACATGCAGTTACATTGTCCTAGAAGAGGAGGCCTGCTCTGTTGAATCAAGTGCCTGGCAGGCTGTTAGGTGGGTTAGGACCTGTGGTGTGGACCAAGCAGACGTCATTTTGACATGTTCAGGAATGTGTGACAATGAGCTTAACATTCTTCAAGGAAGGTTTTTAATTATGAAAGGAATTCCTGCTCAGGTAGAAAACTCAAAAGGTATAAACAGGGTAAATGGGCCTGAAGAGAAGAACGCACGTCCATACCCTGACCTCGTCCTTCAGCTGGGTCCCCTCCCAGAAAGCGCCTTTGAGCAAAGAGTCACACAGTCCTGCAGACGTCCACACGGCCGCCTGGGGAACACACCACCCACCCCACCACTGCACCACGTTCCTGTGTTAATACAAATAGATCACAGTATTTCCTAGGTCTCTGCATAGAAAGGGCTTTTCCTCTCACCAGGGGCTGGGCTGGGAGACACACCTCCCACCGTGTGCTCCGTGCGAGCTGCCTCCTCCTCCACAGTGAGAGGACTCAGGCGTATGTACTGCCACACGTGTCCTTTCTAGACGTGGGTGTTGCTGGGAATGATGACAAACCTCCCCCACAGACGCTGCACGTTTGTGCAAGCGCATCTTCAGGACAGAATCCTAGAAACAAAACGCTAGCTCATAAATTTTGACGGGTAGTAACAAAATGCTCTCCCAAGTTCTCGCTTCAAATGTTTGGCTATTGATACATATACCGGGAGTGCCAAAAAAATGGATACACATTTTAAGAGATGTTATTGATGCTCAAACAGTAATTCGCTGTCATCAGAAGTGTCTGGACGCTGATGAGAACCACTTTGAGCACCTCTTGTAATTGCAGAAGTCAAATGTGACTTGTATTCATCTTTTGTTATCGGTATATATCGAGTATTACATTTTAATAGGTTTTTCCTTTCTTAAAATGTGTCTACATTTTTTTGGCACCTTCTGTGTGTGTGTGTGTGTGTGTGTCTGTGTGTGTGTGTGTGTGTGTGTATAAATTTTAAAGCCTTGCTACATGACATTTGAGTAAGGGTCTATATGTTTTGTTAACAAACAAAAGCCAGTTCCATTTCTCTGGATAGATACAAGCACTTGTGGAGTGCAGACTCTGTACCAGAGGATGGGTGTTGCCGTGAAGCTGGCCAACGGGTGGTGCAAACATCAGTGGGGGTGGTTACAGGATGTGGCTCTGGAGACCCACCACCGTTAGGAGCTCCTCCCCGAAGTGCAGGCTTCATGGTTCAGAGCACTAGACCCAGTCCCTCGCAAGCTGGTGGCTGAGCTCCATCACACAGCACTGTGTGGGGTCGCAGGGCCCAGGGCACATTGTGGGGCTGGCAGAGCAGGAGGGGGCACCCAGAGGCAGGGCTGGGAGGGGGTTCACTGTGGACCCCACTTCTCTGTATGTAAGTGTGCTGGCTGGGCTGCTTGGTCGTCACCTCAGTCTCCTTCCACTTCAAGTAGGATCCAGGAGAGGCTCTGAAATGAAAAACCTTATTCTAACCCTGAAAAACAAACAGATAAATAATTTTAGAAGTAAGTCATACAGTCTTTCACAGGGCTTAGCCAAAATGACATTTTTAAAAAAGTCATGTCCTACACCTTCTTAAACCTATTTCCAGCCTGACTTGTTTATTTTCAGTTCCCCTATAGTCCGTTATAAATGAAGAGGTAGACTTTTTCAGAGTGTTTATTTTGCTTAATACTTCCCAAGAAAATTACAGTAAAAAGTCATCATCTTGATTTCTCACTATGTGAGTTATTTCTGTGACCAGTCATGTCATTTAATGTGAGCATTAGCTAGGACAGAGTAACTGCCCTAACAGAATGAGCGGCAGCAGAGCAGAAGTTTATTTCTTGTTCCCATAACAGAGTGGATGGGGGAATAGGAAAGATGCCCTCTGCTGTCTTCAGCACATTTTCCAAGGGCATCTTCATTCCACAGCCAGAATGAGGAAAAGAACATGGAGGGTCCTGGAGGGACATGTGGCGCCGTACATATCGCTTCCTTCACGTCCCACAGGTAGAACCCAGTTCTATAGATGGCAAACCTAATACAAGGGTTGCTGGGGACAGTGGGGGATGTGGTCTTTGTGAGCCCAGGAACCAGAGAAAACCTTTAGGCAGCCTGCCTCTCTGTGACATTGCGCTGCTATCGGGTTTACAAACACACATATATACAGCCAACCACAGCACCCTGAGATCTCTATGGTCCCCATTCTAAGAAGAGAAGACTAACTCAAGAAGGCAAGTCACTTCCCCATGGGCACACCAGTAAAGAAAAGCTGGGAGTTACCTAAGGACTGTCCAGTGGGCTTTGTCCATGGCCATCTGTGTGTCACTCACCTCCACACCTGCAGGACCAAGCACAGGACCTCCGCAGTGCGGGCATTCAAGAACCCACCATTGAGGAGGCCCGCTAGGGTGGGCCACTAGCTGTTCCCCAGGGGAGGTGGGGAGCAAAGGGGCACACGCCAGGAGGAAGGCCAGTGCCCTTCACCCACATGGAGATGTCCACGTCTGCCGTACACCTGGAGAGTGGGGCCTTCCACTCCCTCTCATGGCTACAATATTGGCCACTCTCACCAAGACCATAGCAAGACTGAGGACACTGATGGAAGTTCAAGCTGTTTTTGCTCAAGACCTTCTCTGATGATGAAACATCACAGGGCCAGTACCTGTGGCCCAAGCTGTAGAGGAAACTGGGCCTTGCTGCCTCAGGAAGCCTCCTCTGAACTCTCGTCTGGCCTCACGACACCCATCTTTCCCACTCTCTTTGAGTCCCCTCGTCCTCCTTCTGCTGCTGGCCTGGTGACAGTGTGGAAGGACCTGCGAGGCACGGCCAGGGCTCTGCCAGACTAGTCAGCGGTTTTCTGTTTCTGAAGCATGTTGCAAACATCGGACCTTACTTTATAACACAAGAAGGCCTCGCAAATTCCCCTTTCTCTGTGGTCTGTGGGAATGAGGAGGGGGATAGAGGGTCGAGGTGGCCCACCAGAGGACTGGACGCACTCGTGGGCATGGAGAGCAGTTCACTCGGGGCCAGACCGCAGGCTGGATCTGGGTTTTCCTGGACTTCTGCTCCCCAGAAACTAGCCAACCCACACCACACTGTGGCAACTCTTTGGTCATACTGGGGGCAGCGATGGATGGTATCTGCTTTGTCCCTGCCCTGCTTTCCGGCAGGAGGCCATGCACATGGAGAAGCCAGCTCTCTGCCGGGCTGGACCTCCTAGGAGGAGGGGACACAAGGAACCTTGCTGAGGAAGCAGTTCTGCCCTTCCTGCAGGGAGGCACGTGGCTGGGCCCGGCACCCCTCCTACACCCACCAGAGAGGAGGACCCACCACCAAGCCCTGCCGGCCTCCCACCCGCCCTCCACACACACAGTTGGCTTGGGATCCATCATCACATGAAAGCCTTCAGTGACTAGAATTCACGCCCTCTGGTCGCTGGCTTCCTGCTTGGTCCCTGGTCCGCAGGGCCCCCTGCAGTGCTCCGTGCTGACCATGGCTGCCTGAATGCGTCCAAGTCTTATTTTCGTCGTCGTTATATTTTAGTATCTGAGGAAAGTATGGGGGAGGGGGCAACAGCAGCTGTTTCAAGTGCGAATCCCCAGGGGCCGTGAAAGCGAGAGGCTCAAGGTCACGTCTGTGCTGTGCCCTCCCCACCTCCCCTCAACCCCATCCCCACCCCACCCCACCCCCCGGGCTTTGCAAAGATTTTCCTTCCGAAACTCATTCACACCACCTCCTCTTTGTCCCCTGACTGCACAGGGGCTGACTTGCTAATGTCACTTGATTCAATTGCTACAAGTTTCAATGTGAGCTGCCAGCTGAGACTAGGGGCTGCCACCTCTGGCTGCAGGTCTGATACCCCAAACCCGCTGTTTGCCCATTGGAAGGCCATGCACCCTCTGTTTTCCTCTGGGCCGGCCTGTCCTCAGCCTCTCAGAGTTCTCTACACCCGCCTCGGCACCTGTCTGGGGCCTCCTCGGGAACTAGGCCTCAGGAGGCTTGATGTGGGTCCCAGCTGCCTCCCCGGGCTCCCTGGGGTCCCCGTCACTGTGGCGTAGTCTCCACCTGAATCCCAGCACCAGAGGCTCCTCCACTGTAACCTGCGTCTTCCACACATCACTGAAGTTGACCCAATTCATAGTAAAAGCTCCTATTTCCAGAACAGTTATGTTCACATATCTAAAACCTAAGAGAAATCTCCTGGGAAAACATCTGGCTAGGAGCCCACGCTTAGCTAACAAATGTGACTCCCCCAGCTCCCTAAGCTGTCCCAGCACATTGCCACAGCCATGGCTTCAAACCTACAAATATACCCTCAGACCGGAAGTCTGAAATCAGGACACAGGCAGGCGGGCCCCTCTGAAGGCTCTAGGAGAGGGCGCTCCTTGCCTCTCCAGCTTCTGGTGGTGCTCGGAAATCCAGAGTGTCCCTGGGCTGGCGGACATTTCACTCCAATCTCTGCCTCCTGCTCCTGTGTCTGTGACCAAACTCCCCTCTTCCTAGCAGGACACCAGTCATGGGATTAGGGCTCAGCCTCAGCCAGTATGACCTCATCTGACTTGCTCACATCTGCAAAGGCCCTATTTCAAAATAAGGTTCTGGAAGTTAGGATGCCAACATATCTTTTGGGGGGCACACAATCAACCCACAGCAACGATTAACACCAAATGTATCTCTGATCTTCCTGAGAGACAGCAAAAGACAGATGAAAAGAGCCATCGTTCCCTTACCGTCTGTTAGTTACAGTTGTCAGTAACAAGGCAGGAATTCTCTATCACGTGAACACGAGGTGAGTGGCTGCCCAAGCTCCTGACCACCGGACAGCCCCTCGGTGGTCGCGCTGCCCCCCGTCTGGCACTTGGAGCGCCCATCGCAGGGTCTCTGTGGTCCCTGATGACCAGACGCTGCCTCTAAGGTCACTGCACTCGGAAGTTGGCAACACTTCTATTTCCTGGAGGGTGTGGCCCAGCCACAGCTCACCCAAACCACGGCCACCTGGGACCACACTCACACTGGGGATTTTGCCACTGAGGAAGAAGAGGAGAAAGCAGAGACATTTCTGGAAAGAAATGTTTTTTTAAAAGAAAAACTATAATTTGTCATCAGACAAGAGAAGAATAAAAAGAATATTATCATTTATGATATTCAGAATCCAAGAAGCATTCAGAGAACAAAAAATATCTTTTAAAGAAGATAACTGAAATTAAAAGTTCAACTAGAAAGTTAGAATATAAGATTGAGGAAATCTCCCTTAAATTATAAAGAGATCAAGAAAAAAAGATAATTATTTTAAATAAAAAAATAAAAAAGATAATTATCTATGACGTTTCATAACCAACAAATAGGAATTTCTGAAAACATAAGAGAAAATGGAAGAAAGAAAATGCTCAAAGAAAGAATACAGGGAAAGTCCCAGGGCAAAAGTTGAGAATTTTGAGAACCATCTCTGAGTAACCAGAGCAATAATGAAATGGTGGGCTTCAGTCAAGATTCCCCAGGAAAACAGAACCAGTGGGAGACGCTGCCTGGGGCTCACCACCTGGGTGCAGGTGGGACAGCTGACTGCTTGACACCCCATGCCCTCCTGCCAGAGTGGCTGCCTTCCCGAGGGGCCCCGAGGACCAGCCTTGCCTCATTTCCAAAGACAGAAGACCCTCTCGGACTTTCAGTGGGTGAGGGGCTCTTCCCTCCAACAGCCCAGGAGGGCTGGCAGTCACCCAGAAGACCAATTTGGGAGCTTCTGCTATTTGGTAGTGACTGCCAAACACTGTTAGGGAAGAAAGCCTGAGGAGACGCTTTGCAGAGCCATTTCTGTGGGTTGTCTGGTCAGACCTGCCCTCCCTCCTGCACTGAATGCCCTGAGTTCAGCAGTAATTGGGCAAACGGGGTCGTAGTGACCTAACGATAGTGGCCCCTCCCAGGTACCCCTCCCAGGTGCGTATGCCGGAAGCCACAGCCCATCCTTGCCCGGGGAGGGGAGTAGTGCTGTTAGCAAGTGACTGTACAGAGTGTGATCGATCACGTGTCACATAAGGGACCTAAGAAGAGCGTTGCAGTGGCAACGGTGAAAGAGTAGCCCAGTAAGAAAGGCGCTGTGAGCAAACTCGGGGGGCTCATCAGCCCGCGCTCGTCTTTGTCAAAGGAGGAGATGCAGACAAGAGTTTGCTGCAAAGAAAGTAGAGGTTTATTTAAGGAAACGGCACCAAGCCCGGAGACACAGGTGAGCTGGGCTGAAGACCTGGCTCCCCGATCGCCTGTAGGTTACAGATTCTGTGGGGCAAAGTCACAGGACACCATGGGTCAGGGGTCAGGTCGTGCTGGGGGCTGATTGGTTAGAGGTGAGGCGAGGGTAATGAATCATGTCTTCAGGTCTGGAGGACAGTTCTGAGGTCTTTTCTGGAATCCCTGTTTGGTCTCCTGGGAAACTACCCAGGAGGTCATTCCACCTTAGGGCCCAGGAGCTGAAACATAACTTAGGTAAGATGTTTAGCCTGCCATGGGTCTCACCTGTCATCTGCTCCCCGCTCCCCGGGGGTTACTGGTTATCAGGGGAAAGCCTGGCTCTCTGAGAGGTGTAGAGAGAGCCATGATTTCTACAGCTAAGATTTAAAGCTGAATTTAATCAAATCATATGACCTTCGGTTTCAGTATCATGACAGCAAAAATTGGTGTAAAGGAAGCTGTACCAGGGAGTGTATTTCCTGGCAGGGCAACTGAGGCACACACAGGACCTTTCCTGAATCCTTCTTGTCCAAGCTCTTTGTTCCTAAATTCTGTCTCCCAGCCAATCTGGGCAGGAATAAATCTCTGGACAACACACACCGAATGGCTGTCACATACTTAACTTCCACCCAATGGAACTCACCCACGCCTACGGGCTCTCTAACCACACCCCCCTGGAAACGTTGACTTCTTAGCTACTTTCAGCTGTGATGTTCTCCTGAAGGAAGTCCCCTTTGGGCCAGTATCCTGATAAAAAACCCGGGCCTCCCCGTCCCCTGCAGCTTTCCACAGCGTGTGCCTGGAGTCCTGCCTGGAATGCGTGGTGCTGGCGCCAGTGCCAGACGTCTGGGGCCCCAGGGAAGGCGGGCGGGCGGGGCAGGGACGGTTAACTATTTGCTGCCTGGAACAGAACGACCCAAGATTCCGTGACTTCCCAAGTCCACGCCCACTGCACGCGACCACCGCGGGGGGTTAACTCGCTGGCAGGAGTCTCGTGTGGACTTTTCCCTGAGATGCTGGGCCGGCTGGGACCCAGGAGCCCCTAGGCCACTGCGAAGGGCGGTGGGTGCGAGGCACCACTAGATGGCACTGCGCCCGCGCACGGGACTCCCGCCACCCGCGGAGGTGTGGCCAGGCCGCGGCAGGATACTTCCAAATGTGACCCACGTTGATGCAGTCACCGGATCGGAATGGGGGTTGAGTGTGGACGTGTTTGCACAAAACGCATCCTTCTGTGGGCCTGTCTTTGTCTCCTAATTTAGTTCCCAGCTGGGGCTGAAGTCTCTCTTGCCAGAGATGACACCGTTATTTGTCATCCCCAGCTGACAGTTTTAGTAACTAAAGACTAAGAATCACCATAAGACTGAGGTCCGGTTCTGAACCTCAGAGTGGGTCTCGGCGGCTGTTACAGCTTCCAGGTGTCCCTCGTGGGGCCCGTGTGGGAGCCCCCCGTGGAGTTGCCCTGGAAACCCGTAGCCCCTTTCCGGCTTTGGCGGTTTTTGCACATTCCTCTTCATTATTTTCTGCTCATGCGCTACTCTGTAACTGGGTTCTGACCCCTTCGTTTTCAGGCAGGAGGATTCGGGGTGGGAGACCCTAGTGTGTGGGACAGCCCCTCTGCACCGGTCTGGGACATCCAGATGTGCGGACCTCTGAGGACAGGCCTTGTGGATGGCTGCCTGCTGGGTAGAAACCGGGACAGAGAGCTAAGGATGCGAAGTAGCCCAGGCCAAGGGAGAGGCCCTCCCCAGAGCCTGCGCCTGAGAGGAAGGACGGGTGATGGGCTGGGCTGGGGTGGCATGGGCGCGGGGTGCATTGGCCCTGCTTTGTGGTGAGCTCTGAAAGAAGAGCCCGAGGTCAGCTGGGCGGGCGTGGCCAGGCGCAAAGAGTCACACATACAAGTCACCCCAGGGCTGCAGACAGAGAACCCAGTGGGAGCTGAGCTCTGCAGAGGGCGCCAGCCTCACAGGGCTGTTAGGTCGCGCCTCAGGCCTTCACACAGGGTTTCCAGGAGGGGCGGCCACATCAGAGAGAAGCCTGGTGGAGCCGCTTAGCTGTCCTCCTGAGCTGGGCAACAACCAGGCAGAGGCCCAGGGACCCAGCTAGGGACAATCACAGGTCACTGGTGACAGTGAGAAGGGTGACAGACAGGTCTGGGAACAAGTTTACTCAGGAAACACCCCTGAGGCTGGTCACCAGACACACAACCCTGAGGGAAAGGCAGGCCTTGGGGGCACAGTGTGGAGCCCCCTCAGGAAATGACTCTACTCCTGCGGCCCCTCCAGTGCTTTCCTGCGCCCCCAAACCCCACCCCGTGGAGCCATCGTGGTCCCAAGGGCCTCTGCTTCTGGTGTTTCCTAGGGCTGACCTCAGGAACGGAGAAGGCTGGGGCTGGTGACACCCTCTGGGCCAAAACCCCGTTGCCTCTTTCTACTCTGGGCCTAGAAACGCCATTAGCAAAGGTTCTGGGGAAAGCCACAAACCTGGTGACATCAGTGTCCCGTGGACGGGCTACTGCAGGAATAGACACGTCACACAAACATCACATCAGACGGCGGCTGGATCCTCAGTGCGAGCTGCGAGCAGCAGTGGAAATAATAGTTGTACCAGGATGTTTTCCCCAGAACAACTACGTCCAAGCTATCATCACGTCAGGAAACGTGAGAAAAATGTGAGAGACACTTGGAAAGCCTCACTTATTAATGTAGACATGAGGCAGACCCTGCTAGTACTATGTGAGTCCGTGTGGCTGTAGATAAGCCCCTAACAGGCCACGACGGTGCTGTGGCAGTGTCCCTCGGAGTAATGCACACACTAGTACACACACACGCCGCCTCACGTCACCCGCTGTGTGGTGCCAGCTGGGCCCTGGCCTCCGTGTGCTCACTCTGGACCGTAGCCAGGGTGAGGGGTGGGGGCTGAGGGCTGAGGGCTGAGGGTGAGCGTCTGATGAGCGGGCGTGGGCTCCGCCGAAGGTGCCCGGGGTGCACAGCGTGAAGGGACGGGGCAGGAGGGCCGGGAGCCACCTCTGAAGGCTGTGGTCAGACCAGTCGCCCAGGTCACTGCAGAGCGAGTGGGACAAGCCGCACGTGTGACTGGCTTGAAGCATTTAGGTGACAGAGTGTGGAGTGGCTGTGGTCACTCCAGAATAATCTCGACAGCGGGGGGCATGTGGGTGGTGAGCTCCTCACTCTGCTCTCTTTACTTTTCTATGTTTCAAATTAAGTTTAAATTCAACCCTTTGTAAGTTTCACACTTTCCATAATAAGGAAGTTTTTAAAGGAATAGTTATTCCATGAAAACCCAGACAGTCCGGAGGCAGACATGACAGACGCGTCACCCTCCCGCCCCAGCGCCCCAGCTGCCCAGACCCCAGCCACCGGGTACCCTGCACGTGTCACTGAGCCCTCAGTTGCGTGTAGCGGTCTGCTTCCTTCCCCTTTGCGGACAGCCTGTCGGCCGCACACAGCCTCAACAGGTGACCCAGTGACCACGTGGCTCATGATCAGTCTGCCTGGGGCTTTGAGATCCATGACTAACGCCATCTCCTGTCTTCTTGTCCCCAGCTTGTCGGGCTGCCCGCGCGCCACATCAGCCATGAAGAAGGCAAAGCTGTCCGGAGAGCAGATGCTGACCATCCGGCAGCGGGCCAGCAACGGTAATGCCACCCATGTCCCCCGGCTCAGGCCAGCACAGCCAAGGGCCACTGTCCTGCGACAGCCAGGTGGAACCAGTCTAGGCCTTTCCACAAGCCAGCCGTCCTGGGCTGTGGTCTTCCCCAATGTGTCCCCGGCTTTACCTCCAACCTGGTCACAAGCCAGAGTCGTAGGCAGCGGTCCCCGCACCCAGGCTCCAGGTTTTGCTCCAGAACCCCCGGGCCCTCAGGCACATGCAGCCAAGACGCAGCCCTGGCTCTGCCCTCACTCTCAGCTGCCTGACCGTCTCGGACCCATGTGAAGTCCATTTTCCCTTCTGAGTGCCGCTACCACACAGGTGTGTGTGGACAGGTGGCAGGAGGGGACAGCAGCAGCCCTTAGGGGCAGCTCGCAGATTCCATATTTGTGAGGTGGCATAGTTGCTAAAATTTATTTGTGAACCCAAATAAACACTGGCGTGTTCACGGCCACTCACGGACAAGCTCAGAGCAAAGTGGGAGTCTTGCCAGAGGCGCTTTCCCGGCCGAAGTGGGACAGGTGATACCCTGCCTTCTTCTGCAGCTCATCCTGTGAACAGGGGCCTTCGACACGGTCCTTTGGTGCCATGTTTTTGAACTTTTGTCCCTTTGTGTTGTGATTTCTCGGTTTAAAAGGCCCACCTCCCAGGGGCTGTCCAGACCTTGAGCGCAAGAGGCCATGATGACCTCACGGAGAAAGGGCATCACTAGGTGACCATCCAGGCTGTCACGTGCTATTGCTGTGACGTTAGCATTTATGGTCAACAGTACACACTAATTAAGGTGTCTTTAAACAGAAACACACCCAAACCAGGCGATGTGTTGGTGGCTCGTGGCCACCTAACCCTGTGCTTCCCCAGCACCGGTCAGTGTCAGCTGACTCGCAGTTGGTGGTGACGTCTGAGAACACCGCTCTGAGAACACGGAGGCCGAGTGGAACCTCTGACAGCAGGAGTTGGGTTTCCTTGTCAGCCCCGGGGCGGCTGTCACGAGGACCGGGCAGAGGACGAGTCACTGAGCCGTGAAGCCCAGGCAGGGGTCAGTCCCGGGCTGAAGGTAGCTTGGGCCTGCCCGCTAACACTGCTGCGCTGGGGCCGTCAGTGGCCACCCCTCCGCATGGGTCCAGCAACACGCCCCAGGACCCGAGGGCCCCACGTGGAGCCGTGTGGGCCAGGGCCACGGTCCCCAGCCTTCCACTGGCCACTGCACCTTGCTTTGAGGACCTCACAAGGGACTCAGCCTGCCCCTGACTGCAGAACGCTCAGCGTGTGGGTGTGGCCGGTCACCTGCCAGGGACACAGCCAGGCTCACAGTGCTTCCATCTGGAGGGCTTGGGTCCGGGAGTCCAGTGTGCCACCTCCACGTCTGTTCAACACCAGTGGGGACTAGAGAGCTGAGCACTCATCAGACAGAGCTGTGCCTTCCAGATGCCCTCAGACTCTTGCCCCGGCGCCTGCAGTCACAGGGGCGAGTGTGAGGAAACCCATGGGACACCGGGATCACCAGTGTCACTTCTCTGTCACCATCGAGGGCCAGGTTCCCTGTTTACAAACTCTTTCCAAAATGTTTAGCCTGACATTTCACCCCCCAAAACAACGCTGGTTTGAAAGTAAAACTCTGTAGGCCAATCAATGTGAGCCTGTGTCAGCCTGTGACCCACTGACGAAGGAAATAAGTGGGCAAAAGGAGGAGCGGAGGGAGACAGAGGGCGTCTGCGACCAGAGGGGTGCTGCTCACACCGCGGGGCTGCTGGCCGAGCGGAAGTTCACTGAGCGGAAGTTCACTGAGCGGAAGTTCACTGAGCGGAAGTTCACTGAGCTTCCATCTGCCAGCGTCAAAATGCGGCCTCGCTGTCAGGGCAGCAGGATCCCGCCCTCCCACCCTGCCTGCCAGGCCCAGGAGAACCAGTGCCGTCTTGGCGAGGCAGAAACAAGCAGTCCATGGCACAGACCTTTCACTGCAGGAGCAGCACCCAGCCTTCCCTGGCGGGGCCCCTGGCACTGCCCTGGTCAGCAGGGGTGGCCCCCAGCTGTTGCCATCCGCCCATTTCTCAGCGTCTGAACAGTGCATGATTCTATTTCTTTCTGCTGTTCTCTCACATGCGGGACCCCAGATGGGAACACTACAAGCCCCCAGGTTACCTGGAGAGCAAGCAGCTGAAGGTCACACCAGGCCCACCAGGCCCAAGACCGGCTGCAGGAGGGCTGTCCAGATGCCGTTTGTGCCGAGACCAGAGGCGTCCCTGCTCAACCCACAGGACCTCCTTCCGGCAAGAGGCCGCGCTGCAGGGGAGTCCATGTGGCCGAATCGGGCAAGACCGCTGCTGTCCAGAGGGCAGACATGCGGACCTATGGCCCTCTCTGCAACTGTGCCCTCCTTCTAAACACCAAGGCCCAGTTTGGAGGGCGCCCCAGCTATGCCTGTGGACAGGGCAGCCTCCCTCTCTTTCTTGAAAATCCTGAGTATAAAATGTCACCCGAAGTCCCCTGTACACCTTCACATGTGACACATGTGTCCAAGGGACAGAGCACTGAGACCTCAAGGAGGCCAGCGTTAGTTCCCGAGCTGACGCGGGCCAGGCAGCTCCTGCCTGGGAGCCCGGCTGTTCTCTCGTACATCTGTCTGAATAGGAAGAGCGGGTCCAAGTCCTCGAAGCTCCCTTCCGGCTCCAAAATCCTTTGCCTCTCTCTCTTTTCTTTTAAGTTTAGAGAAGACTCTGCTGCCATGTCGTCCCCCACAAGATTATCTTTACCTTCTTCATGCACAGAACGATCCCATACAGTTAACCAGCCCATGAAACACGACATGGTGCTGGTCTTGCTTCCAGGACCCTCTGCAGAAGCTCACCCCACACCTGTCAGTATCACTGCCAGGGCTTCACTTTTATTTATTTTTTGCAAAGCCTTGAGGAGAGAAGGAAGCAACACCTTCCCTCCCCATTATTATCAGAGGAGACAGGAAGCTGAGGGGAGGGCGGGCTCACTGAGGGGGGTTTGGGGCCAGGCGCACCCTGGTGAGCGGCCTCCTGGCTGAGAACGGCAGGCCTATCGGGGCTCGGGGCTCGGTCGTTAGAGCTCAGTTCTCAGAGCCTGATCAGTGAGCTCTGGGGTCCGCGGTGGGCGGTTCCCTAAGGAGGGCTTGGTGTGCAGACTCAAGCACTTGGAAATCCACCCTCACAGCCCCAGAACCCAGGCGCTACGAGTGTTCCAGTCCCATGGGCCTCAGTTTACACACGAGATGCCCCAGTGTGTTTAGACTCTTGCAATTTAAAGACTGTAGTGGTGGGTCCCTGTTATGATAAATTGATTCATAATTCAGCTATGTGCTGGGTGTTCTTATCTTGAGGCGTACTGGACCTTCTGCCGAGAAGTAATGGCACGGTCACTGCCCCGTTGAGATGTCCTGTGTGCCACGTGCCAGATACGTTACCTCAGTTGGTCCTCATTCTTCATTGTGAAAGGTTGCCATAGAGGGCCGGTCACATACACAGAAGGGGAAACCAGATAACGACCCACAGCTGAGAAAGGGTGAACTTCGGCAGCGGCCGTACTTTTATTACACCCCTGAACTGCTTGGGAGTTACTTGATAAGACGGGGGGTCGTTGCTCATGTTCTGAGGCCCTCAGGGTGCTGGCAGGACGCACCTTGAGGACCTAAGGGGTTGGTCCGGGGTCAGGGAAGCGAAACCCATGCTCCCAGTTAGGGGTTCCCCGGGTCCCTCTGGGGGGCAGCCGAGGCAGGAGGGAGAAGCCTGATCAGTGCTGCAGACGGGCTCGTCCGAAAGCTTTGCCACCTCAGACTGAATCATGGGGACAGCCGACTCAGAGGAAGGACAAGCAAACGGGAGCCGAACCAAACAGGAGCACAGGTGCGCCCGGTGCTTCGGCGAGAAAAAGCACCATCGTGGGGGACGCACGACTGATCCTTTCCCGGAAGATTGCTTGCTCCCCAAATCTTCATTTCACTAAAAACAGCAACTAAGACCCACCCCCACTGACCCCCTCTTTCTGTCTCTGTTGTCTTTTCAACACTTGATGGGGAGAAGCTCTTCATCTGGCCTCTGCAGTGTTTGGGGTGGTCTCATGCCTCTGCTCTCAGGCTGAGTGTACCCCTCTCTGCCTGCGATACCGGACCACAGCGTCTGCCGCCCGAGCTCCCTTGGAGTCCTGGCCCGTGTGTTTCCCACTGGTTTTGAGCGAGGGCCACTGTTGTACCACGTGGCCAATGGGAATGGCAAGTCCACACCTGGGCCATTGACTACTGTCCATCTGCAGGATTTCTGCTCTTCTCCCCTAACCACACCCAGTGGTGGAGGCCAAATGCCCCGAACTAGAAAGCTCTGGATCTTTCTGCCCCTGGCAGTGTGACGTTGCCAGGAACCAGACACAACCAGTCGAGTGAACCGGCCTTGAACCGCACCTTGTAAACACCGGTTCTGCCTGTGCCGCCCGCCACACGGACCCCACAGCCCTGCTGGTCATGCCCCCGACCTGGACAGGCTGGTCACCGCGCAGCTGCTGAGGGGCTCCCGCCACAGCCCACAACCACTTCTGTCGCCGACCTATCACTGCAGAAGACGGGACTTTTTTATCAGTTAGATGTGAACTACTCAGGAGCACTTTGTGGCCACCTATCTGGAGTCCATCACTGCCCATCATCCCCTCCCTCGGTCACTTAGCTGGACAATCCTTAACACTTCCGACTTGGTGCTGTTACGTCTGTTAGCAGTGTTCCTACCCCAAACCTAAGCGTGCTGAGGGCGGGAACCCTGCCAGTCTCCTCTGGGCACGTGTGCGTGTGACAGAGACAGACAGACGGTGAGAGAGGAGGGGATGGCCTCTACAGGGGACCCTATTCATAGGTGCGTCAGGTGCAGCCCCACCCGGGCCATCAGGCTCTGAGTCAGTGCCAGGGTCTGTGCACCCCCTTGTCTCTCCGGGGTTTGGTCAGTAGGAGGGTGGTGCTTGGGGACAAAAGACTGCACAACCTTGACTGTTTTCTTTTTAATTCAAGGGCACTTTTCCCCAGCAAACTCAGTTCGTTCCAGGTATAAAAAGAGGAAAGAAAACTGCGAATCTCAGGGTCACGCTTCCTGTTCCATATTCTAAGGCACTCGTTTGTGGTTGCAGGCATCGAGAACGATGAAGAAATCAAACAGCTGGACGAGGAGATCAAGGAGCTCAATGAGTCCAACTCGCAGATGGAGGCCGACATGATCAAGCTCAGGACTCAGGTAACGGTTCCTGAGGCTCCCGACGCAGCCCTGGACGCCCACGCAAGGAACCACCGCTGGGCGGCCTCACTTCCTTTTTCTTTGTTCATTTCGTCTTTATTTTTTCACCTCTATCTTGGTCTGCTGAAAATTCAGTGGCAACATTTGCTATACCCCTGGGGCCACCGGTCATCTAGTTTTCTGTCTTGTGTCTTGAGTGAGACTGTCCACAGAACCGCCTGCTCCGGCAGCGATGTAGACGAGTCCTTTGCCCCGATATTTGGGTGCTGGCGTTTTGACTCAGCACGTAGATACAGAGGGGCTGCTGCTCCTTGGGGCTGGGAGGCCGTGCCTGTCCATGCCAATTCCCAGGCGGGCGCAGCGTCTAGCCAGGGCAGAAGGGAGGCACCAACCAGATGCCAGGGGGCAGGGGCTTTGGCGTGTAACCCACTTCACTCACACCGGCCCTCCAGGTAGGTGTCGTAAGACTCATTTGACACTCATGGTCTCTAAAGTCCAGACAGGTGACTTCCTCCACTCAGCCAAAGCCAGTGGCTGGGCTGACTGCCCTCAGGGCGTCCCCTCATGCCCTGCAGGGTCCCAGTGCCCAGTGTGGGCTCAGGCAGTGGGATCCCGTTGTGGCAGAGGGCCCCCCCCCCGGCATTGCCATCATAGGTAAGGCAGGATGCCCGTCCCTGTAGACCTGGGCCAGCCCCACCCCGGGGACCGCTCCCCATAATCAGCAGTGTGACGGGTTCTGGGGGAGGCTGATGGAGGCCCAGGGGGAGGTCACAGTTCTGCCTGCCACCCATTCCCCGATGGCACAGCTCCTCCAGGGACGGGCCCTGAGGCTATGTTCCTACCAGAATAGCCAGAAGGGATTCCATGGGTGCCCGTGAGGCTGGGCAAGGGGGGGCATTGTTTTGACACCAGCCTACTCAACTGCAGCCCCCCGCCTGGCTGTGCTCTGGCCGTCATGGCGTCCTACGAGGGCCTGGCCAAAGGCTCAACTGACGCAAGTTGGAGTTTTCCTGAATTTTTATCTGAACCCCTGGTTTTTCTCAGCTGCTGGCCCGGCCAAGGTCTGGCGGAGGTGTGGTCCCTAGGGGACTCCAGGGCCACTTCCTTCTTTCATCCCACAAGCCACCTTCTCTGGTAGGGAGACGAGCCAGCCAAATCAGCAACGATGATTTGGGTCAGATGACAGTTTCATTCTCTCGTCTTATTCTGCTCATAAAGGTGAAAACCCTAATCAGCTGCCTCTGAATGGCACCTTTCTGGGCAACCCTGGGGGTTCAGAGTTCTGTCTGGCTGTCTGGCTGTGCACGGCAATCTGACGTCGGGAAAGGCTTCCCTCCCTCCCACCTCAGGGCTCCCCTCAGCCCCTCCCCACTTGCATCCCCATGCCAGGAAGGCCCAGACGCCCAGCCTGGCTCAGGGCCCAGGGGACGCTGTGCTCCCCGAGCCGAGGGGACTTGGCACTCAGAGCAGAGCCACCGCGAGTCCCGCGCCCACATGCTTGCCTCACCCTCAGTGGCCGTCTGTCCCTGGGTCGGTGGTCACTGCCCACCTGGGCTCTTTGATGTCCGATGTGGGTATTTGCTCCCAGCAGCACCTATTTGCATCTGACGTCAAAGGAACTTTAAGGGTTAATGTGTGTTGTCACTGCTCTGGCTGATGAGAGGTGACCCCCCACATGAGCCTGGGCTGGTGCATCTGCTCCGGAAGGTAAGGCCAGTGTCTCGGAAGTGGAGGGGGCATGCTGAGCTGGGGTCTGGGCTGTGCTGTCTGGGGGGCAGGCCCCGTGACCAGCAGCCCTGGGTGAGGACTCAGGTAGTGGCCGGGCAGGGATAGAGGTCCTAGGACGCTGCGGACAGCTTGGCACCCGAGGGCCCCTGCTCCCCGCACCTCTGCTGCCCCCAGTGTCTGAGGTCAAACTGGCCATGGAGCCTCTTGTGCCTCCGCCTCCCTGTCTCTACAGAGCGCACTTACCCTCCCTAATCTCTGGGAAACGCCAGAAGACTGAAGGTCCTGCCTCCAGGCTTTCTGGCGCCTCTGATGCCCTCCCTTCCGAGAGCAACACTGGGATGGAAGGAACACAGGCCACTGTGTGTTTTTGTCCCATCTGACCTGAGGTGCAGGCAAAGCTCTGCAGGGCCACCCAGCCACACCACCCAGTGACAGCACAGCAGACGCCAGCTGGTGCGCAGGGCCCAGACCTTGCGGCACAGCAGCACGAGGTGGCTAAGGGCAAAGGGCCCTGCACCAGGTCCTGGCACAGCCCCCGGAGGCCGGGTCCCATGGGGGCCCTGGCGGGCTCAGGACCCCAGGGCTGCACTCGTGTCTGACTTACATACCAGGGCTCCCTGTGAGCCTTTATTGGGAAAATAGATTCTGCACCTTCAAAAACATTTTACGAATGGCCAGTCTGACCCAAACATCTTAGTTAGCACTGTGGAAACAGGGAGACAGGGTCCCCCGGGATCCCAGGCAGAATCCGGGGCCCAAAAGAGCCCAACGTGTCTCCATCTCAAATGGTCAGAACAGTGCGAGCAATTACACATCCAGTTAATATTATCGAATCAGTGATGTCTCAGCTGCATTTATTTCTTCTGGATCTTATTTTGAACTTACGCCCTACCGAGACTTCATACACACAAACACACACACACGTGCACATACGTGTGCACATATGCACATGTGCACGCACCTACCCCTTCCTGATGGGCCTCCTCCTTTGGCCACAGGAGCTCGATGCTCCTCAAACACAGGGACAGGACGTGCTGTCAATGACAGGGTCACCTTTCTCCTGTCTGAGGACAGTGAGTGACATCGACCCAGGAGCACATGGGGGCTATGTCGCCACCCCAGTCCTGGGCCCCTGCGCAGTGCAGGCCTTTTCCTGAGCAGACACCCTCCCTCAGAGCTGCCTCAGCCCTCCAAATCCCAGCCATTGCCAGGGCACCTGGCACCATGGCCGCTCTGCCGAGGACGGAAGGGAGACGTCTGTGTCCCCTGTGCAGCCCCTCCCCCTCCCAGCTCCCCGTTACTGTGACTCCATGAAGCCCCCGGGGGGGCGTGCCCTAGTTGGAGCTTTGACTGGGTGGGACGCCCAGGAGTGGTGAAGGTCTTCTTACCACAAACTGTCGAGTGTCTCTACACAGAGGGCAAGCGCTCTTAGTCCTGCTTTCCAGAAAAAGAGCCCAGAGTTTGCTGACTCTTCCTGTAGAGCTGAATCCAACAGTGCCCCTGAGGCCGTGGTTCCCTGGCAGCCTTGGGAAAGGCCCCAGGCAAGTGTGTCTGTGCAGGGAGACCCCGTGTGAGAGCTTGGTGTTTAGAGATTAGGAGCTGGAGGCAGGTAACTCAGGGGCGCTAGTGTGACGAGGGAGCCGAGGCCGTGACCCTGGGCCTGCGTCCAGGGTCCACGTTAGCCTTCACACACGCCTCCGACACTGGCGTGGGGCTACCGCATAGCTCTGGTTTGGGGGTCACAGTGTTCCCGAGCCCCAAAAGGCAGGCACACTGTGGAACCAGCACTTTTTCCCAGCCACACAGTGGCTTCCAAAGCTGCTCATCTTCCGACACACGTGGGTTGGGCAGTTGACCGCAGGAGTAAGTGCTGCTTGTCTGGCTGTAGGTGGAGGCACTACAAAGCTCGTGACCTCGGCAACCATGCGGTCTGTCCAGGGAGTTAGAGGGAGAAGAGCCAGCGGGAGCCACAGGCGCCTCTCTCTGATGCAGGAATGTGTGGAGGTCACGTAGTGCAGATGGCGTGTCTGCTGGTGCTGGTGGAGAAGACAGGGACTTGCCACAAATAAGTAATGTCTTGGGGCTCAGCTGTGGCACAACTAGATTCAGGCTAGAAAAGAAGTGCTAGCAGTAAGTCACTACAACACCACCCCAGATAAGTAACACAATCCATGAAAGCCACAGAGAGAACAGGAGACTGGAGGACAGTCTGCACACGAGGACAGCACAGCTTGTCCCCACAGCCCCGGCGCCCACCTCACGTTAATCCATTAATCCCACCTCAGAAAGACAAGCCACTAGAGTCCAGTCACCAAATCTCCGAGTGTAATGAATCAGAAGCACGAAAGCCAAACCCTTAAAATGACAAATTCTTAACTTGGAAGCCTTTTTCTTTAAGCAAAAAGGTTTTCTTTGCATCGATAGGCTGTTGTCTCGCCCTGCGAGAGTGTGGCCCCCGCCTGCCTTATGTTACATGTACACAAATTTGTGCGTTTTAGATTACCACAATGGAGACCAACCTGAAGACGATAGAAGAGGAGAACAAAGTAATTGAACAGCAAAATGAGTCTCTTCTTCATGAGCTGGCCAACTTAAGCCAGTCTTTAATTCATAGTCTAGCTAATATCCAGCTGCCACATATGGTAAGTGACTGACAGTGCGAGATAAGGTGTTCGGTGAGCTGCGCAGTGTGCACCATAACGTAGCTGTCTTGTCCTATTGCTGTTCTCATGGTTCTTCAGACTTTGGATGTTTGTGGTTCCCTCCCCAAAGCCATGGCATTAACTGCCAGAAGCGTTGGTGGGGCTGATCCCATGGACCCCGTAGCTTAAGATTGCTCCGAGTTGGCCTTTTAAGTGTTATGCAGACAGTGGCAGGATGCTGTGATGCTGTTTTATGCTGATGTGATATCCTATTAAGAAAATAAAAGTTGTGTATGAACTACTATTTAATATCTCGTAGGACCCAATCAATGAACAAAATTTTGACGCATACGTGACTACTTTGACGGACATGTATACAAATCAAGATCGTTATCAGAGCCCAGAAAATAAAGCCCTACTGGAAAATATAAAGCAGGCTGTGAGAGGAATTCAGGTCTGAACAGCTGCTGTAGTGACTGTAGTGATGGAGCCTTGCTTAAACAGGACGCCTCCTGTCTCTTGCTGCTGTAATTTACCAGAAAGTGTTTCTATTTATTTCTGTTGGAAACAGTGTTATGCTTACAAGACTTCATAATGATTTTATGTCTTGCTTTAAAGATCGTCCCTGCAGAATAGTTTCGGAACACATTCACATTTTGTACGTTTTCATATAAGCTGACATAGTGTGATATGCCATGTAATGTTTATAGCTGCTAATGTGTGCACATTGGGGTTGTATATATTTCTGAAGAGGTAAGCTGATCAAAATACATAGAGTGTAAATCCTTTTTAATGCTTTAGTGATTAAATGTTTTAGTATTTTGAACTGCAATGGACAAAAAGAAAAACAGCTTTGAATGACCATGTGGTGGCCCCACAGCCACTTTTTACACATTATCATTTTGCCTCATGTTGGAGGGCTTTATGGAATTTCAGAAATACATTTTGTTGCATATTGTTTCATAGCAAGAATTGGTTGCAAAAAAATGCTTTATTTTTGAACAATGCTTAGAAATATTATGTGATTTTTTTGTTTGTTTGTTTTAGGAGGATGGTGTATGGTGGGGGCAATAAATGAGGTTTTTTGCATTCCAAGGAAATGGCATATGGATTAACTGTAAGGAATGAGATAAGTAATTTATTGTAAGACAACATCAAGCCATGGAAACTTGGCAGAAGAGTCAAAGCAGCTTAAACAGCACTTTTAAATTAACTCCTGAGCATTACGTGGTGTGACTATGGGACTTCAGTTAAGACAGGGCCTTGTGACAGGTGGACGATGTGAAGATTTCCTTTTCCATTTTCAATAAACTTTGGGACAACCTTCTCTTATCTCCCAAGAGTTTCCCGGCCCTCTGAACTGTCTTTTATTGCAATGTGGTTTACCCACCAAAATATGTGTGTTTTAATTTAAGGTCAAAGGTAATTTAAGAGTATTTATTTCCCCTTTCCACTTTTAAGAACTATTATTGTTGTTGTTGTTGTTGTTGTTTTACATTTGGGGGATAAAGGGAAATGATTTGTGAGTCTTCGAGTGACGGGACTGAATCCCCTCTGGATTTGGGGGAAGCTGCTCAGTAAAATCTCTCCGGCCCCCCGAGCTTGGGCTTCAAATGCGCACTTGGTCCTGCTCAGAGGAGTCTCACGAGGACCTGTGTCTTGCCTCTCGTGGGAGACCGGCTGGCTGCAGAGCGTTTGCGTAGCCTTGTGTCTGAGTTGTCATGACCTGTTCTAAGAATGAATGCAATCAGATTTTAGGAATAATTAATGTACTTCAGCACTTTTCTTTACACGAAATCATCTTAGCCTCATGTGTTCCTCGGACACGGGTCGTTTGCCGCCATGACTGCACTCTGTGTATGCAAAGACCGCTTTTGACGGCTGCGTCCACCCTCCGAGAAGTCCCCGGGACGTGTCGTGTCTTCTCATGTGGACTTGATTTACATGTCATAGCATCTCTTCCTCCCATGTCTTGATGTTATGCAGGAAGTACAAAAGTACTTTAAAATTTTGTTATGAAAAAAAAAGATGGGTTTTGTAAAAATAAAAAAATAATAATATTTTTAGCAGAACAGGACTTACAGGGTCATTGTCCCCACAACGTGCCAGTCGACTATTTGCACTCCCCTTGTCCTCTATATCCGTACGGAGGTGTGCAATTCCTGTGTCAGCGGCCTTGCCACGCTGACCCTGCAGGGGGCCCGCCGGCCGACCGGCAACGTTGGTGCGGAGGTCGCAGGGGCCTCAGGCAAACACTCTGCTACGATACTCAGCCTCGGTGTACATACGTGTATAAATACATGTACATCTCAGCGGCACTTTATACTGCTCACTGTACAAATGCTTCCGGTTTTCCACGCGGACTTTCGTAAGGAGCTGGGAAAAGATGATGTCATTCCCTCGGGGTCTGGAGAGCGCCGTCTTTCTGTTGTGAGATTAGTCGTAGCCGTGCTCAGAATTGCCTTGGAGAGCTGACGCCGCTGCGGGCGCCGCTGCCACACCACGGGCCAGGCCCGGCTCCCGCTCCCGCTCAGGCCGCTGTTCATATGGGCTTCGCATTTCCCGCCCCGTCGTGTCTGCAGCCTCGCCAACAGAGCAATGCTTCGCGTAGAGTGATAGGTAGTCTCAGTTTTGGGTCTTGTTCTCACCTATGTACAATGGAGAGGGTTTTAAGCACAAATCTGCTGCTCATCTAATGTTGGTAAAATATCAAATCAAAAGTTATCTGTGACTATTATATAGGGATCACAAAAGTGTCACATATTAGAATGCTGACCTTTCATATGGAATTATTGTGAGTCATCAGAGTTTATTTATTATAACTTATTGTTCATATTCATTTCTAAGTTGATTTAAGTAACCATTTATGAAGACAGAATTTTGTACAAATATTTACTGTGCTCTCTGTGGAACTGAAGTCTCATTTATTTTTGTACACACAGCATGGGTTTGTTGACACTTTGATTTTGCTACAATGTGTGGAGTCACGAGTTGCAGTGATTACTTCATTTTTAAATTGTGAACTTTGTACAAACTTTGTCATGCTGGATGTTAACATCTTACTCTAAATAAAAAGGTGTTGCCGCGTTTGTAGCACGATGGATCTCTAACAGGGTCGCGTCTTCACTTGCGTCCGGAAACGCTGGCGGCCCCGGCAGGACCCACAAGGAGTCCTTCACGCTCGGGGTCTCGTGCTCCCCCGAGGCCAGGTGACTTCCAACGGCGGGTGCGCGCTCAGCGGCCTCACTTGCTTGGGAAGCAGTTCTGCGCCGTTTCCCGGGTGGTACCTGGGGTCATACTGTGCTCCCCTTGCCCTGTCCTCTACCTCCTGAGCAGAACCCTGGCCTCCCTCTCTCCCCAGGCCACGGGCGTCTGTGAAGTGTCCAGAACGTCCCCAAGTAGGCTCCATCGGCTGCCACCTCCTAATGGTTCAGTTTCAGTGGCAGATGTTCTGTCGTCCTCAGCATCTCATGTCCGGGGACCTGAGGTCCTGCGCCCTGTGATCAGTGCCCTGGGTTCTTCATCAAACCATCGACAAGGACCACCCCTAATACTTAACTTACCTTCAGGTGTGACTTAGTCACGATTATCCCATTTTCCCATTATTTATGTTAGTAAGAATCACCCTTTAAAATTCCAAAACTACCCTCCTGTAATAGACACAGTCCCGAAACATAACATTTGAGGAGACCCCATAATTTCTGTTAAATCCAAAATGGATTCCTAGTGGAGTCTTCTGCCCTGAGAGTCAAGGCCATCTGAGCAGCATCTGCTGTTTGCACATCGCACTTGGTCGGCCTGCTTCCTGGGAGGGGGCAGGGTGTCCAGACAGTGGGGTCTGGGCTCTGGCAGAGCCTGCCTTGTGGGCACCTCCACCTAAAGCAGGTGGTGGCCTGTCCTTGACTTGTCACAGACTCAGTCTCTCCACTGGGTTATTGAGACACTTTTCCCCTTAGGAGCCATGTGGTTGAGAATTGGTATAAACGTTTTGGAAAGAAATTTAGCAATAATGTCATGCATCTTAAATCGAATTTTTAACCCAATAATCCCAGAAGCCTATCCTGTGATACCAAGACAACGGTGAGTGCCCGGAAGTCAGTAAAAACAAGCAGAAGCTGATGAGGGAGGGTGGCAAGTACAGCTCAGGAATCCCATGAGTTCTTGAACGTGACGGCGATAAGACGTGTTGCTAGCACGCTTGTGACAAAACAAGTATTAGTACAGAAAACAGAACCATAGACATACAGGAAAGCAGCCTGCTGGCAGTGATGCTCGGTAATTTTGGCGCGTGATAACGCTGGCGACCACACTTCCCTCCGGCCAGGCCTCCCTGTGTGTGGGGGGGGGGAGAGTCAAGGTGACCCTGGCAAGCGGCAAAGAAAGGAGATTGGGGACCTGACTGGCCCCAAGGAAGTTGGCCTCGTGGGAAGAAGAGAAGGAACAGGAGGGACGGGGAGACCGGGTTCGAGAGCAAGTGCCTCCAGGTTCAGGTTCGGTGGGGAAGGTGCAGAGTCACAGGAAAGGTGTCAGGATGGCTGTGTGGGTGGTGCTTGGTCCCCGAGAGTCCCCGGTCAACTTCACATCCTGTGCCGACCAGGTACCCAAAGGGGAGGTTGGGGTTACATGTTCTCACCCTGGGCGATGAAATGAATTATTTTTAAAGAATAAAGCCTGAGCCTAGTGAGGGTTCGCGAGGGTTTAGGAGAAGAAGGTTCTCGTGTCACCAGCAGAGATGACACAGGATCGCAGAGCAGAGGGAGGACCCCGCTGGCGTCCGGCTCCTGGATGCTGGAAGACAGTGTCCATCCCCAACCCCTCTTCCTGGGACGTTGTTTCTCCAGCGACGTTACAGGTCCTGGGCTGACAGAGCGCTTGTCTGGCCTCCCAGGCTCTTTCTGCTCAGGGAGGCTCAGAGCTTGCAGGCCCGGGCACTTTCCTCTCGTCCGCTTTCTTAGGTCCAGTCAGCGTGGACAGCACTCCACGCGGTGACATTTCTAACAGCACAGGAGGCAGGAGAGCCCTGCGTCTACAGCAACTTAAAACACATATCAAGAGAAAACATCAAACGTGTATCCTTTGTCTTTGTATGTCAATCACATCACCCAAAAAGAGGTCTTGGTCACGGAAGTATCTGGTCCAGTCTCTGAAGAAACGGAAAACGGCACAAGCAAAGATGGAAGCCGCCATAGTAAATGCAGGTAGGATAAGCCTGTCGTCAGTGATGGCGCAAAGCCACACCTGGGCACAACTTTCTCTCTAATGCAGGAGCCCATGTGAGGTCTCCACGTGGGTCCCAAGAAGACCTGACTAAGCTGGGCCGCCTACGGGGGGGGGGGGGGGAGATGCTGGGCTCCCCCCCCCCCCCCCCCCCCGTTCCAGCATAGCAGTCCTCTCTGGGCTCTGATCCCATCCTCAAGTCCAGTTTCTTCTCTGTCCCTTTTTTAATCCACATGTCTTCCTCCCTATAGTGTGTGTGTGCCCTTCAAGTGACCTCAAGTCATCGCTGAGCAAGATAAAAAAAATACACAAGACAGGCATTGTAGGGAAGGAAACCTCCGGGAGGCTCTCGGCTGGCTGTCTGACAAAAGAGAAAAGCATGCAAATTTATTGAAGTTTCCTTTGTAAGGAAACGAAGACCCCAAAGCACTTAAGCCTGAGTACTTTTACTGTGTGTTGAAGAGCAGACAGTGGTGCAGAAACGTGATGGGATGAAGGACAGAGCGACGGGGTGACCTCGGGAGGGGCAGCAGGGCTTCCCACACAGGGAGGACACTGCTGCCTTGAGGGTCTTTTGACCTGGGGATAGGGTGGGGGCAGGGGGGCGCTGAGTCCTTCCTGCACCTGCCGAGTCCCAAATTCCTCCAGCTTCAAGTATTCAATATGCCCAAGGGCCATATTTTGGGGAGGCGTGTCTGAACCCTGTCACTGTGTACAAAAATAAGTGTGTCCATGTGTGAATGGCGCAGGAAAGAAGGAAGATTAATGAAACAGAATCAGGGAGAGGGAAGAAGGTGAGCCGCCCTTGGCAGCATCAAGGACCTTAGAAAAGATGCAGGCTTATCACTAAGAGCCGGGACGACACAGCTCTCCTGGGGCCACAGCCGGGGGGGGGGGGGGGGGGGTGCTGGTGCAGAGCCGGGGCCTGGGGTCCAGGCTGGGGCCCGGCCGCCTTGGCTCAGTCATCATTGGGGACTTTAAAACATAGTGGGAACGGAAAGCTCCGGAACAGAACACAGACAAGTGGCCCAGAGGGTCCAGTTCATGAAATAGGACCTTAGTGGGGAGCTCTTATCCAGGCCAGTGGCCCCCAGGGATTGATTAAACAGCCGGCTTTGAGGTGGGGGCTTGGCCATCCGAGCTGCGGTCAGCACTTGCGTTACAAAAGAGAAGCAACCGTCAGGGACTCCACAGCGTCACAGAAACGACAAGTTTTCCTTTGTCCTGTGGGGTCTAAGCAATAGGTCTCAGACCAATGCCTCCATCTGCTACGGATGTGGTGGGGACGGCCACGTGGGAGCAGCTGAGCGAAGCGAGTCCCAGGTGTGGGTCCAAGCCAGTGGATGGAGGCGTATCTGGGCGACTCGGTGTCCTGAGTGCCGTCTCCTGGTACCTGGGAGACCCCGGAGAAGCCTTGTGTGCGGGATGCCCAGAAGGGACAGGTCTTCTGCTCCCCACCGGGAGGTGTGGCCTGGGGCTGGACAGGACGCTGTCCCTGTCCTCCTAGGAATGACCTCACTGAAGAGAGCCGCAGCCGGGACCTCTGAGCCCAGCTGTGGCCCTGGCCCTGGAGATCAGAGGCGCCTCTGCAGAAGGAGGTGACAGTCCCCAGACTCAGGCCCAGCTGCTCGGGGCTGCAGAGGCAGGGCCGGAGCTCTGAATTGCTGGCTGGGCCTGTGACAAAAGACGGATTAACAACAGAAAAAGAAGCTGATGGTTATCACCAGGTGGAGACACCAGGGAGGTGAGTCACTGTCAGTCTGGTGGCTTAGAATTCAGGTTTAATGCCACCTCAGCTCAATCACAGCAAGGCCGCTCAGAGGCGCCCCGAGTGCCTGAGGCGTGACCCACGCTGGGTGAGTGGAAGCAGGAAGATGGAAAAGGCCCGGGGACTAGGAGCACGGCGACGGTGTGAGAGCTGCCCGCCGGCTGGGAAGCACGTGGTGGGGGAGGTGCCGGGGCCCCGCCTCAGCCGCAGGCTGGGCGGCCCAGGAGGTGTTACGGCCACACCTCCTGGCCCCGGGCCGTTGTCTGCCGAGTTAGCTGCTGCTGTGGTCCTCAACCTGCTTAGCTGTGGAGGGCACACACAGCTCAGCTCAAGGTGCCGCGTTCAATCTTAGTTGCAGGGGGCGCAGCCCACCATCCCTGGCAGGACTCGAGGAATCGAACTGGCAACCTTATGGTTGAGAGCCCACTGGCCCATGTGGGAATCGAACCGGCAGCCTTCGGAGTTGGGAGCACGGATCTCCTATTGCCTGAGCCACCGGGCCGGCCCTCAACCTGTTTGCTTAAGTTGTCTGAAAAGCAGAAGGCGGCAAGGTCTCCTCCATAAACCAAGACTTACTGGGTGCCAGAGACCGAGCTCAAACTGCAGATGCTGAGAAGTAACCATTACCCTGATAAAAGGTATTCAAATGAAGCCCACTGCCGGTGACAGCAGGTGGCTTCACATCTTTGTAAAGTGGGCGAGCTCCCAAAAACTATGCAACCCTAGTGCAACTGGCACTTTTGAGCACAGAATTGAGGTTCATTCCTACGGATGAAATTGTGGCTGAAAGATGATAAATACATATGGATTTTAAAAATTTGTTTAGATCTTGTTTAAAGGGATGTCTACCATTTCCAAATTTTGCTAGAGCAGTCATACGTTTTTACCCTCTATTAAATTCTACGGCACACAAGTTTACTTCTCTGGAAACATCCATTTCCAGTCAATGTATCCACCCTTTCAGGGGCGACAGAACTCAGGGAATAAGAGGAGAAGGCTAAATACAGGCCAAAGGGGCCAGACGTGCACTTTTGATAGTTGGTGGGGACACACACCTGAGTGTGAGGGCCCCGGCCTCAGCCTGGGAGAGGCCACCGGGACCACTGGTGGGACGTGGGCAGCAGGAGCCCGACAGCTGGCTGCAGCGTCTCACACGGAGGTCTGTGCTGTTGCGAGGACAGGCCTTTCTTTCAACACGCTGTATCTGTTTCATGCTAGTGACGACTGAGAATATCTCATTTTTTCATATAACATTCTTCAAATTCACTGAGTTCTAACAGGTGGTTCAGAAACAGGGCCCTTAGAAAAGGGCCAATGGGCAGAAATGTCTGCGCCAGGCTGCCACAATCGCCGCGGGGCACCTGTGTGTGAAGGGCGGGCCCCGCCGTCAGCGCTCAGCTCCCACGCGTACTTATATTACTATGTCACATTTCCCATCGGAAATCATTATGGGATCATTAGCTGTGTCCCCCCAAATTTCATATGTTGAAACCAACCCCCCAATGTGAGAGTTAAGGGGTGGGGCCTTTCAAGGTGATGAGAATAGTGTCCCTGAGGGAGAGACAGGAGAACCCAGCAGGTGTTGGTCCCCCCCCCACCCCCCAGGCCTTTGAGGACACAGTAAGGAGACCATCGGCCTCAGCGGGCCCTGGACCTTGGCTGTCAGTCCCCAGGATGGTGAGGGAGACGTTTCTGTCATTGTAGCCCCCAGTCTGCAGTGCCCTCATAGAGCAGCCCAAGCTGACGAAGACAGAAATATGAATGTCAGGATAAAAAATGTGGGCTTTCTCCTCTGTACAATGGCCATTTGTCTTTGGTTTTGAGAGTCGGTAGTAATTTCACATGCAGAATGTCTGTGAGGCAAGTCCCAATGTTCTGGGAAGAACAGCCTGGAAATAACCGCAGGCTTTTTGCAGTACTGGACCCTGGGCAGCCCACGGGCCTGCTGTGTGACCACGCTCAGAAGACCGTTCAGAACTGTCGCTGTGGTTGCGTGGGGATGTGGGAAGACATTGGCAACAAGTGATAATCCACTTGGCGTTTTAAAAGCCATTTAACAGAAGTGTGTTCTTGGTCATAGAGGCAGCGAAGGCAGGATGAGGGTGCTACATTAGCAACCGAAAGTTCTAGAAGCTGGCGAAGTTTCACGGCTGCCACCTGTGCCCTTGGAGCTGTATCTGCTGGCACTGACGTCCACGCTGCCTTCACTGTCCCCGCTGAGTGTCTCCGTGCAGAGCTTGCTTCCTGACCCTCTGTTCACCCCCGGTCCAGCTTCAGGACTAGGCTGTCAATCACCACGTAAGGAGCCAGACGCCTGCGTCTTCATTGCCCTCAGTGCCGGACTCTCACTTCCTTTCAGATGCTCCCTCCATGCTCTGTGACTCCATGCTGTCCTTTCTCTGTTGTTGCCAGAAATATTCCCCAGGGCCCCAAACATGTGCTCGAATACTTTCGGCTTACCTGCAAAGTATGAGGATTAGCCTGGCCACATTTTAGGAAGATCTTATCTCTGCAGAATCGAGGGATAAGCTCTCCACATTCTCCCTCCACCTAGGTCTTCCCTAAGCCTGGGTTTGCACCTTCATCTGCCGCGCTCCGGGCCTCGCCCATGTGCTGTGGCCTCACTTGTTACCTTTGCTTCTCTGCCACTGCGGCGTCCCACCTCTTCTTGATGCACCCACATCTGCTGCAGAACCATGTTCACCACCCGGGAAGCTTCCCCCAAACATCGCTGCTTCAGAAGGAGCTGGCACTGGGCTTAAGTCAGGACACCTTGTGTGTGTGTCAGCAGAGCTGTGGGCCAGTGGGGAGGAACCCGGGACAATGCTGAGAGTTGTAACTGCGTGGAGACCTCGGGTGGCGGGGCTGGAGGCCAGGCCCCAGCTGGGCGCCACAACCCACGGCTGGAACCTGTCACTCGCCCACGCGCTCGGGGTGGAGCAGGAACCCAGCATCTTCTAGTCCGAATATGCCCTTTGGCTCACGGACTGTTTTGAGCTGAATAGTTTGCGGAACAGCAGACACAGCAGAAGCTCTAAAGACAGGGCACACATTGTCCTCCGTGAGGGAACCTCATGCTGACACGGAACCTCTCCCTTTGTGAGGCATCTGCCCTCCGAGCTGGACGGGAAGGACAGTCCCAGGACCCTTAGCGATTGCAGGGCCACCTCCGCTGTTTGCCGGGCTGCGGTGGCACTGGTGGGGATGGTGGCCTTGGGGGGGCTCCCAAGGGGGACAGTGGGCACCAGGATGGAGTGGTTGGTGGTCACCCAGGACCTTTTGCAGAGAAGTAATTACAGGGACACTGAGTCATTTGCTGCCCCTGCTGGCTGTGGACCCGTCCGTCCGTCCTGATCACCTCCCACCCAGGGGGTGCATCCATAGCCTGTGTGTTCCTTAAACTGTGGGTTCTGGGGGCTGGGCCCCGCTCCCTGGCTCCAGTCAGGTGCGGAGTGAACGCAGCACCCACCATTCCCCAGACGCGCCTTGCCCTTCCTTGCCAGCCCACTGGCACCCTGGCAGCTGCAGACACCACAGGCTCCGGTTTTGGGCTCGGGCTTCCTGTAGCCTCCATAAAGGCCAGAGGCAGCTCGGGACACACGTGGACGGTGAGGGGGCCTCAGGTCACTGCTGGCGGGGGGCTGGGGCCGCATTACTCTGTCGGTCCCTTCGCATCTGAGCCCAGAAAGCTCTGTGATCTGAAAACAAACATAACCTTCCAAGGAAAGGGCTTTTTAGGGTTTCTCGTTCTCCGCCATGTTGGTGACGTGTTGCATCCCGGCCGGGTGGTGGAGAAGCGCCGCTCTCACCGTTGGCCTGACATTCTGGAACCACAAGTGTATGTGGATAAACTGCGGGCAGGACCCTGTTTCTGAGGCCCACAGGCACCTCCCGTCCCCTCCCTGGAAGGAGCCCAACATCTTATCCTGCGTTTAACCCCTCAGCCCACTCCACTTCTTTTTTTAAATTTTAAGCTAATGGTAACCAGGAAGTCACTGTGAAGCAGGCTCCGTTCCAGTGCTTTCCTTCCCTGCTCCGTGCAGGGGACAAGGGACAAGCCCGTCGCTAGGACTGCAGGCCAGTTTCAGAGCTGAACCACCCTGACACGTCGTCTCGTCCCCCAGGACCCAAGGCCTTCCGAGCTCAGACGCCTTATCTGGAAACAGGGTTGTTGCAGGTGTACTTAGTCAAGTTAGGACAAGGTCATAGGGTGAGGCAAAGCCAGTGGGTCCTTGGGAGAGAAAGCCGCTGTGTGAGGACAGATACGGGGAGGCCCTGTGGCATCGGAGGCAGAGCTGGAGTGACACGTCTACAAGGCCAGGGATGCCAAGGATGGCCTGCTGTCACCAGAAGCTGGAGAGGCACCTGAACTCTCCAGCACCTGCTCTCCCTCGCAGCCCCTGGAAGGGCCCGCCCTGCAGGCACCTTGGTCTCAGGCTCTGGTGTCCAGGGCTGTGGTACTCTGTCGCAGCAGCCCCCGGACACTGGCGTGGGGGCCCAGCTGGCCTGACCAGGTGCTGGCCCTCTGCTCTTGTGGGCGGGGGGCGCGGCTGAGCGAGACGTGGGATCAGTGAACATGGTGCCTGAGGCACAGCCAGGTCCTGCCAGGGGCTGACTCACCGTCTGGGAACGGCCTTCCAGACTCAGCCACCCAGACCCCGGGGCTTCTCCCGCCAGAAGTGCACTCATTCCCCCCACGTTTGCGTGGAAACCTGCGCAGAGGCCTCACAACGTTCTCCTTGAATCCTCACAACAGCCCGTGAGTACGACTGGTCTCTCATGTTACAGATGGGGAAACTGAGGCCCAGAGAAAGGCAGAAAGTCACTCGGGGTACAGGACTGGTTGGCTGCCTCCTGGTTTTGGTCATGTCCTAAAACTCGCCTTCTTTCCGTAAAAATCCTAGAGCAGTGTTCAGTGGAGTGGGGAGACAGACAGGCAGGCAGGCAGGTGACATGCCCCTTGAGGAGGGAGCAGGACGTACCCAGGGGGCACTAATGACGCAGATGCACTGTGGTTGGGTGTTCTCAGCAGAGCCCGATGGACGGAGGGGGCTCTCGGGGCTGTGGGCAGTCGATCGAGCCTGGGGAGAGGCTGGTCATTGGCCTGACTCCCCAGGATGCTCTGCGGCCTGCCCGCCAGGCTGTTCACCGCCTTCAAGGCCCAGCCAGACTCCGCCCCTCTGGCTGCTGGGGGTGCAGGAGGGGCAGGGACCTCAGAATTCCCACGGGCCCTGGCTGCCCCGCGCCATTCTCACAGTGTCAGCAGCCCAGTAAAGGTGTGGGAGGGGCCCCACCAGTGTCCACTGCACTATGGGAAGCACAAGGTCTGTGCCAGGCACGTGTAACCTGCCATTTGCCCCTCCTTTATCCTTCCCTCCATTCAGCTACAAGTCTTTGAGCAAGTTACCCCAATTCTCTAAGCCCTGGGTTTGCGTTTTCCACCTGCAAAGTGGGGTAACCACTCACTGAGGGGAAGTTGTGGGCTAGTGCTACATGTCTGCAGGGTCCTTGGCCTGGAGTGCCCTCCAGCAGTGGTGGCCTGGTCTTTGATGAGCCTCCAGGGCCACGCCTGAGAAAATCAGAACTCAGTGACAGCAGGACAGAAAGCAGGATTGAGGCCAGATAGCACGTCTTCACTCATTAACTTTGCTTCTTTGTATGGATAGCTAAACAACTAACTGCTGTCAGTCAGCAGAAGCACACCTGAAAGGCGTGTTTGCTGGAGCACAGATAACAGGATTTGGAGCAGACAATAAGACTTGGAAAGTGGTCGTCAGAGAGAAACGGGGTCTTGGGCCACAGAAAAATGTCAGTGGCTTTGATGCCCTGGAAAGATTCAGGGGCAGGTCAGGGTCCCAGGTGCGGGGCTTTCATGGACTTCTAGGGGCAGAAGCAGGAGACAAAGAACCACGATGAGAAGCACAGTCTGCTCAGCGCAGAGCTCTGTCACTACATGTCAACTCCTTCAGGCCTCAGTCACGGTAATGCTGGCCCATCGGCTGCCACCCACGTCCTCATCCAGTGCTCTGCACGTGGCTTTGTGCCAGTCAGGGGGCTTCAGAGAAACAGCACTATAGCATGATGGGTGGGGAGTGGATGGATGGATGGATGGATGGATGGATGATAGGTGGATGGACGGAAGGAAGCAAGGGAGGGAGGTCCTCCATACATAGGTTTTAAACAATTGAGGCAGCTGGCAAGTCCTAAATCTGTAGCGCAAGCCAACAGACTAGAAACTCAAGCAGGACTTGACGCTGCATTCTTGAGGCAGAATTTCTTCTCTGGAAAATCCCAGATTTTACTCTTAAGACCTTAAAATGATAGAATGAGGCCCACCCCCTTAGGGAGGGAAATCTTCTTTACTCAAAGTTGGCTGATTGTACATATTAACCAATGTTAATCTCATCTACAAAATACTTCCAGCCCCTGGATCAGTGTGATGAATGATGGTGCAATTGCCCAGGCAAATGGACCCGGCCGCCAATATCACAGGGGCTCAGGAGACAGACAGCTGTTGGACTGAAAAAAGAAGCTAAAGATTTGTGCTGCTTAGACACCTCCCTGCTTCCTGGGGTGGCCGTAGTTGAGAGTGTTCCCTGAAATAGGACCTTTGCCCACTCAGACTGGAGGGGTCTGGCGAGGTTAGGCAGGGAGGTGACTGCGTCAAAGCTGTGACAGAGTCTCTGTCCTCTGCAGGAGGGGGACCCGGCGGACCCACCAAATGTATGTAGTGTTAGAACGCAGCTGAAAACATAAGTGTTTGTAACTCAGCATCTTTGCTCTTTCCACAGCTTCTGCTTTATCTTCTGGTGGCTTTACACAAACCCCATTGTGGTAAGTCCAAAGGTTTGCTTCCTGTGTGTCCACAAGAGAGGGAGGACGGGGCATGGAGCCTGCACCCAGGAGTCTGTAAAAACCTCTTCTGCGCGCCTCACAGTGCCTGGGGTCGGCCGTGGGCAGAAGGTCGGAGGCTAACAGGCCTCAGGGTCTCGGGCAGGGTGCCTACTGCCTGGCTCAGCTCAAGCTGAGGGTGTGTGCACGCGCGGTGGAGAGAGTGAGAGAGTGTGTGTGTGTGTGTGTGTGTGTGTGTGAGAGAGAGAGAGAGAGAGAGAGAGAGAGAGAGAGAGAGAGAGAGAGAGAGCAGGAGCGCGGGAGTGCCAGCTTGGAACCATGCCTGGAAAACATAGCAAGCTCTCTAAAAGTCTTTTATGAAACAACAGAAAATCCCTGCACACACACACACGTGGAAACCACGGCGGGGTAAGGTGGAGCCGCTTAGCCGAGGCCCCCAGCTGGGAGTGCACATCTGGGACTAGAACCCGGGTCTCCGTCGTCTCCTCTGCACCCCGGGGAGCCCCGCGGTGGGGAGAGGGGTGCGGCGGCCCAACGCGCAGCCGGAGGTCCTCGCCCCGCCCCGGCCCTGGGGAGGTGGGGGTGGGAACGGAGAAGCCGCGCGCATGTGCACAGCTGGCGGCCCCCCGCCCCCCGCACAGCTGGGACGTGGGCCGCGGCCGGGAGGGCGGGCGGGCGCAGTCCCGAGCCGGTGGAGGACGCGCCGGGCCCTCGGCGATCCGTGGGTGCGGCCAGCGTCCGTGCGCGCCGTGGCCATGGCCGTGCGCTCCGCGCGCCCCTGTCTGCTGGCGCTGGTGCTGTGCTGCGGCTGGGGGGTGCTGACCACGGTGGCCCAGAAGCCGGGCGCGGGGTGCCCGAGCCGCTGCCTGTGCTTCCGAAGCACGGTGCGCTGCATGCATCTGCTGCTGGAGGCCGTGCCCGCCGTGGCGCTGCAGACCTCCATCCTGTGAGTGTGCGGGGCACTGGGGGTCGGGGTGCAGAGAGTCTGGGGGCCCGGGGGCGCAGGGGCGAACGTGGGCAGGGGCCCGTCCGGGAGGATCCGGCGTCGGGGGCCTGGCGGGGGCCCACGGGCCTTTGTCCGCCCTGGTCCCGGCGCGGAGGGCGGACCAGGGCGCAGAGCGCGGCCTCCGGAGCCGCCTTTGTTCGGAGTTCGGAGTCCCCTGCTGCACGGGGAAGTTGTCGCGAGCGGCTGGGGAAAGCCCCACTCCGCTCGGCCCGTCCCCCTCCCGATCGCTCCCCTCCTCGCCCCCCTTTCTCCGGGTCCGGCCCCAGTCCTCCCGGAGCGCGGTGCACCCCTCCTCCACCCCCTCTTCCTCCTGCCCCTCCCCCTCCTCTTACTTGTCTCCCTTCCACCCCTTTCCCCCTCCTCCAGGAACCCCCTTCGCGCACCTCCGGTGACACGAGGCCGCGCCCCGCACCCTCCCATAGCCCGCCATCCGCCCGGGGCGCCCAGAGCCTCCTGCCCCAGGTGTCCTGGCCCCGGGGCTCACGGCTCTCTCGGGGTTTCCCTGCGCCCCGAGCGCGCCTGGCGGCCGAGGCTCCGCGACGCGCCGCGGGGCTGGTTCCTGGGGTCTGGGGCAGCCGGGTTTCCGCCTGGAGAGTCCTCCCTCTCGCTAACAGCTAGGGCGCGCCGCGATCGTGGGTGAGCCAAACTTCGCGGATACCGGGCGCTCCAGTTGGTGCAAAGTACCGCGCGCGGAACCCCCCCGCCCCTCGCTCCCCAGAGGCCGAATCCCGTACCCTGGACGCGAGTGCCCGGGGCCCGAAATGCCGCCGAACTCGCTGGGGCCTCACGGTGTGCGGACGCGACTTTGCTGAGGGGCTTTCACAGTCTGTTTAGGCAGGGGTGCGTTGTAGGCGCCGCCTATAGTTCCGCGTCCTACAGCTGCCCTTCGGATGCCAAAAATAGTTTCCACTTTTCTTGGCTGAGCCAATCCCTTTGGCACCGCCGCAGAGCCTGCAAAAGTTGTAAAATTGTGAGTGAACTAGTCAGGAAGTGGGCGGTCAGTGTTCCTACTTCTCAAACAAAGTGCAAGGGCAGACCCTTCTCCTAGTGGTCGTGGGCTCGCAGGCCGCTTTCTGCAGGGTCTTTGGCGGGAGTTCTCAGCCGGCGAAATTGTTCCTCGGAGAGAGATGGGGCTTCCCGTCCAGCGAGCGCGCACCGCCAGCCAGGAGGGCATCAGACGCCGGAGGCGGATGCGAAAGAGGTTTTCTGGATACGGGTAATTTCATTCTTCAGTGAGTCAGTGGAAAAAACTTGGACCCTGAAGCCATTTTTCACATCTGGCCAATGTCTAATGCTTGCACTGTGCTCTGCCTTCAGATCTTAATAGCTTTTTAAGAAGAGCAATGTTTGCAAGTATGAGTATTGTAGAACAAAAACGGATCCTCCACGGAACCTGAGCGTGGAACAGCCAGGGCAGCATAGGCCACGGGCATAATACTAACACTGTCATTTGCATAAACTTGCCCCTTTCGCTGTCTTGGGTTTCTGCAGTTTCCAGAGTGTCCTGCACTGACCATGCTTGCTTGGGCACCCCATTCTGTGACACAGGGAGGGTGACTCCAAATGACCAAGTCCCGGTAGAACGCAGCAGATCACCGTGAAATGATCATACCTGTTTTCCATCTCTGCAAACTCGGTTCCGGGGAGGACGTGCCCATTGCTGCCCATGGGTATATCGGGGCTGGGCAGACTGAGTCCTGGTGTGACAGGTTCTAGCTGGGGAGCATTGCTCAGGGGCCGGTGTCTTGGAGGGCACAAGTGGGAGGCAGGGGGTGGGCAGGAGGTTTGGGGAGGAGACAGGATGAGGGGTGCAGGGGCGGATATGGGGAGTGAGGGAAGAGGAGGCCACTTCTGGGGATGGCATGGTTATGTGGGCTCTGGGCCCCGTCCACCAGGTAGGAGGCGGTCACGTGACAAATTCCACTTGTGCAGAAATACTTCGTTCACTTTTCAGCTTTTCTCCCAAGTCTCTGCTCGTGGTATGCTATTACTTTCTATTAAAATTGATTTGGTAGAAATTGGAGACTTAAAGTGGCCTCAAAGTGAGTGGGGCCATCCAACCATCACACCATCCCCCCCCCCCCCCCCCCCGCAGATGGTTGAATCCAGTTGCTGGAAAATTCTCCAGCCTCCCTCCCTGAGACTTTCAGGGTGTGTGGGAGCCAGACCTGACCCTGGACTGCTGCGATTCGAGGTTGGGCTTCAGAAAACAGTGGTGTAAGGCTACCTCGGGATTGAGGTGTGTTGTGGCCCCGCCAGGCCGACTGGAGAGCGCCGCGTGTTCTGGCAACGGGCGCCCTGCTGCCTGCTGCAGCGTCAGGTGTGAGTAGTCGGCTCAGCAGTCTGCACTTCGAATGTCACACTGTTTAGACTACAGTGAAGTTTGTCACCATGAGAGTCAGGCTGGTGTGAAAACTGCCCTGCCTTCCTCTGTTGGTCGTCCCACACTGGGGTCCTGGCCCTCTGGCCCCCACCCCACCCGTCCCCTTTCCTGGCCCTGCAGCGTCCACTGTGAGGTCGTGGGAATGAGCTCTTCAAAACTGACACCCACCCCACGGTGCCAGACTGGCCATGTGACAGGAAACGCTGTTGCGGGAGGGGGCTGGGGTGTGGGCCGGGGTGGCCTGGAGACTGGCCCCAAAGCAGTGGGGCCAGGGAGAGGTCCACCTGCCCTGGGGGCACTGCCTGCGGCCACATAGCTGTGTCACACTCCTCACTTTTCTGGCCCCCCCTGTGTGTTTGGGCCACATCTGACTCCCGCCTCATGAAATACCCAGTGTGCGGGCCGTGGGCTTGGGCGCGTGGATGCTCGTCGTCAGGCCCATGTCCACACAGGCAGAAGTTCACAGTGTTCCTGCTTCGTCCCTGGAGACTGGCGCCCGGAATCCCAGCTTCCTTGCTCACCTGCCCCAAGCTGGGCTGTCAGGTGAATCTTACGTGGCAGCAGCTTCGCTTTGCACAGGTGGGCTGAGGTAGAAATGGCGTGAGCCAGGCGGGGCCGGCAGTGAGGCCCTGGCGCGGTCCTCCAGCTCACCGCGTGGCCCTGCCTCCCGGGGAAGCTGGCGTCTTCTGGGGGAGCACGGGCTCAGTACCCTGAAGGCAGCCCCCTGGCCCGCCCGCCAGCTGTGCAGGACGCCCAGGACAGCAGTCTGGGGACAACAGTATAAGTCGGGGCATTCGGCTTGAGAGAAACAAATTACCACTTTAACTGCCTGTTGTAATGAAGTCAGAGAGTTTATTGTCACCAGAGCTCAATGGCAGTTGAAAAGCACCGCAGGAATATTTCAAAAATATGGAGGTATCGGTTCAGTAGCGCCCCCTTCTCCATGGTTTTGCTTTCCGTGGTTTCAGTTACCCAGGTCAGCCTGAGTCCGAAAATATTAAATGGAAAATTCCAGAAATCAACAATTCCTAAGTTTTAACTTGCACGCTGTTCTGAGCAGCGTGATGAAATCTCGCTCAGGCCCGCTGTGCCCCCCGGGACATGAGTCACCCCTCTGTCCAGCCCTTTGGCCAGTGGCTGCATATGCTCCCGCCCGCCTCCAGCCCTGTCTTGTAGCAGCGATGGGGTCGTCAGGCCTTCAGGTCACCCTGTTCCACTTAACACTGGCCCTGAATGTGATGTGATAGCTCTGCCGCCCAAGAGAAGCCGTGAAACGCGTCCTTTCAGTGAAAAGGTGCGAGAGAGCCCACACGCCCATACCGTTACAGCTGCATCTCATTGTTAGATACTGTCAGTCTCTTACTGTGCCTGGTTCATGAATTAGACTGTGTCGTAGGGCTGTATGTCTAGGAGAAAGCATATACACGTTTGGTACTGTCTGTGGTTTCTGGCACCCATGGTGGTCTTGGAACCTATCCCCGTGGGTCGGGGGGACGACTAATTTATCTTTACGAATATTTCTCCTACGGCTACGTGCCCAGCGGAGCGGTGTGGGCCGTGAGCTCTAGACACCAGTGTGCTGGGCTCAGAGGACACCTCTCAGTGTTCCCAGGAAGCTGTGCGCGTCACGTCGTGGGCCACTCCACCAGGAACGGCCCTGTGCTATCACAGCTGCCACTTGACTGTTTGCGCACTTGTGTTTGAAAGTTTCCTGGGAAGTTAGAGACTCAGCCACCCGCTCTCTGTGTCAGAACGCCCTTCCTCCCTCCTCTGTGTCTTTAGGGGCAGAGGAAATAGTTGTACCGAGAACACCGCCCTCCCTGGGACTCTGATCCAACCCAGCTCTGACTTCATCGGGGGCCACATGCCACCTTCAGGACATGGCTTCCTTCTCCACGCAGTTCTGTGACTCAGTTTCCCTACGTAGTGATGACTGGCAGCTGTTGGCTTCCCTTTGGAGGCCACAGAGCAGCTGCAGCAACGTGAATGACTCTGGGTGCCCGGCACACATCCTGGGCATTGTGCGAACGGACCTGCGTGTCCTGTGTCCCCCAGACCCCTGGGGCCCCAGCTGGACCTGCCGTGGCTGGGGGCAGGCTGGGCCCCTTGCCTCAGGAAAACAGGGCGTTCTTCTTACAAGATGTGTGTGTTGGACAAGGCTGGACACCACACCTACACCCACTAGAGGTTCAACACCAAAAATGTCAGCAAAACCAGTGACACGTTCCCATCCCCAGAGCCGATCTGTCATCAGTTTGGAAAGGAGGTAGACGCTGGCAGTTGCACACGCGCCATGCTGCTCCGTCGGCCAAGTGGAGTGGTTTTCCTTCTGACTGGAGATGCCAGGCTCTTGACAACAAGAAACGGAAATAGATGCTGGTGGTGAACGTGCAGGCCCTGGGGACCCCCGTCCACAGTCAGAGCCCAGGCCGGGGAGCGGGCCTGGGTCCTCTGGCCTCCTACGGCTGTGTGGACGTGAAGACACCCCTGTAGGGTCAGGCCACGATCTCCTCAACTTCACGTCCAGGTTTACTGTGCATTTTAATCATGACACTTTGGGGGGGGTACCCCCAAACTGAGAATTACGTGAAAATACCTTTTTGGTGAATTCAGTTTGAAAGCAGTTCCGCGTTACTGACCGCCATGTTCATGGGTCACTTCGGACACGCTGGGTGTTCCTGGCGCTTCGTGTGGGCCGGTCGCTCCTCGGACGGGGCTTGGCTGAGCGCCGCCGGTCCCACCTGCACCACTTGGTGGGTTTGCTTCTTGGTGTTTGAGATGACATTATTGAGCTCTGTCTGAGGCGTGAGTACCGCTCACCAATACCATCCACAGCTTAAATTCCTTCTTCAGTTGATTTCGAAAAATAGAAATCATGCTTTTCGTCCCCTCATCCCTTGGCTTCTCTTCAGATGCCACAGATCCACACACAGCACACAGGCAAATACCAAGAGGCATCTGAAAGGATTCCTCCTGTGATGTCACTCATGGCAGTACGGTCAGTAAGACTGTGTCTCGTGGCTTAACTCTCACGGTCCCCTTTTCCTGGCTGTGACGTGGAGCTGGTTCTTGTTGTAAGTTGTTGATTAGTTTATCCTGGAAACTGTTGCCTCTCTCCACTGTTTCCCAGCACCCTTAAGGGGTAGAGAAAGGGGAGAGTAACCCCCCCCAAAACCTCCCTCAGAGAGCTGCAGTCTCTGTATGTCCCAGGGTCAGATGTGTTTCAGTGGCAGTTTGTTCGCGACTGTGCACCCAGCACAGTGCAGGTGTGGCCACGCCCCGTGCCCGCTGCCCAGCTGCGCGGAGCTGAGCCCCATGCCGTCTGTGGGGCCCGCTGTTGTGTGGGGGCCCAGCGGGTCTTGTTCTGCAGTGAGGTCTGAAGTAGAAGCTTAATCATTGTCCCTGTTTTAGACCTTTGCCTGGGTGAATTTTCTTTTAAGAAAATAAAAAGCCTCATTGAGGCATAATTAACAGTTGGCAAGGTGCACACATTTGCTCTTGGGAAGTTTTGACATGTCTCGTGTGTGAAGCTGTGGTCACAGTCAGGGTAAGAGGGTCCCTCACCCCCAGAAGCCCCCTGCCTCCGCCTGGCTGGGGTTTGGTCTTTGTTCCCTTCCTGGAATGTCTTTGTCTGGTGTCTGCTCTCGGGATAAGCCACACTCACGAAGGAGTTCAGCTGAGGAGCGAGTTTTGGGAAAGTGGGTACAGCTGGTTTTAGTTCCCCCAGGGGTCAGGGGGCCCTTCCCAGTGAAGACTCCCGGCTGGGGGCTGTCTTTGTGGGAAGAGATCCAACTACAACTTCACTTTCTTCAGTGGATCGGGCAGCTCTGCGGAGCTGTTTCCTCCTGAGTGAGCGCTGCGGGGAGACCGCCCATGTCACCGAGTTGTCAGAATATCATGAAGTTGTTCCTCTCGTCGTTGGTACCCGAGGCTGTGGTGACATCACTTGTCTTGTTCCTGCTGTTGGAAAGCTGTGTCTTCGCTCTGACCTCGTCTGTCTGCCCAGAGTCATCAGCTTTACTGATCTTTGCAAAGCCCGTGTCTGGATTCAGTGCCTTCTGTCTGGCGTCGCTCTGTTTTCTGTGTTGCTGGTTTCTCTCTGGTCTCAGCCTTTCAGTTCCTCCCCTTGGGTCCCGTTGGCTCTCCTGGTCGTCCCCACATGGGCACCAGTCAGGACCGAGCTGAGCACGCAGATCCTGGGCTCGCTCTGCGTCCTGGGGCACCTGCGAATTCTCGGGCCTCTTCTCTCCGGGCAGCGGCCTGGGCGCTTGTGTGACTACCTCACTCATTTTTGGTCGCAGGGTTGTGTCCACAGCTGCCCATATACAGTCTTGAAAACCTTGGCTACGTGTGTCTTGCCAGCTTCTTCCTTGTGTCGGGCAGGAGGTGACTGATTCCATCTTGTTCAGAAGCAGAAGTCCCACCCACTTTTTTTTTTTTTTGGTAATTTTTGAAAACCTTTGAATTCTTCGGCAGCCAAGTGTGATAAGTGTGATAAAACGGGAGAAAGGATTAGAATAAAACAGTGACCTCTCACACGCCCAAGTCAGAGTAAAGGACAGTTAAGCCTCTTCACGCTGGCTCTCCATTTGCCTTTGGGGCGCTGCCAGGGGGATTTTCAGCTGCTGTCAGAAATATCTCATGTCTCAGTGGATTGAAACAACGTGAGTTCCTGCCTGGCTCTCGGAATCCACAGCCAAGGCTCTGGGACAGGCAGCTGTCGCTGGAGGTTCTGCTGGTAGCTGCTCAGCTGGCCGGACCGGAGGCTGCCTGCTTTGCGGCTGACCTGTGGCATGGACGAGTTTGAGCCGTCCGTCTGCAGCTGGTTCATGCCTGCCTTCCACCAGCAAAGGCAGAAGACAGTCAGGACCTGCTCCAGTCGTCACCACCAGGCCCTATAGGAAAATGCTGGCTGAAGCTGTGGCTGGGGACCCAGGCTCTGGCCATCCTGTGGCTCTGTCACCCTCAGTCCCTGGCCAGCCAGGCTGTCACTGAAGAAGAAAGAGGGAGAGGGACAGGGGAAGGCTCAGAGCTCCAAGCTGCCCAGAGGTGACGCGCCCCTGCTGCTGGCAGCGCTCAGGGGGCTCAGGGTACCTGCCCCGGCCTGGATGCTGGGGCTCTGGGTCCCCAGCCATAGCTGAGGTGTCCAGGGAGGTGTCCAGGACGGGAGGTGACATGTGAGTAGCCCACTGGCCGCAGCCCGTCGTGCTGGCCTCCAGTGCGTGATGCCCCTTCGTGGTTCATTTCCTTTGCGTGCTCGCTGCGTGTCTAAGCTAAGGCTCTGCGAGACGGCCCCTGTCCCCGCTGTAGGAGGGACATTGCCCCGACCCCGGCCTGCCTCTGGCAGCGCAGCTGTGGGCTCCAGATGCCACCATAGGAAATGCCACGCGCTTCCAACAGGAAGAATTTGGTTACTTGGGCATTGAAGGCCATTTGTTTATCCTGCACAGGGAGCGGCCCAGTGTGGTGACCTGGGGACTGTCAGGCGGCTTCAGGGACCATCACCCACAGTCGCTGCACGAAAGCCTCCCTCCAAGGCACCCGCAGGCCAGGGGTCCTGGGTCCTGTAGCTGCAGACGCGCAGGCTGAGGCTGGGGGCGAGCTGTGGGGGACGGAAGGAGAAAACCCAGGAGGAACCCTGTCCTGGGCTTGGGTCACGGCTGCAGGGAACCAGGAATTGCCGTTCCTGGGATGTGCTTATGCTCCTGCCGCCGGAGTGTCTGGCCGCCCTGGAGAGTGCCCGCTGACCGAGGTCCCCTCCGTCCCGTGTGCTTCCTGTGATGCCACCATGCGGAAATGCGTGATCTCTGGAAGCCCCCCCCACCTGCAGGCGGCTGGGGCTGCGTTCGGAGGCAGGGCTGTGGGAGCTCGCCCCCCACCTGCGCCCAAGAGCTGCAGAGAGGCACCTGGGAAACACACCCCCTTTCCACTTGATTGCATCGTCCTGTTTGCTTTTCTTTTACAACATACTTTAAAAATATTCTTATGTAAGTTGTACGTGTTCGTGGTAGAAAAATAAAAATACAGCTAAACGCAGCAGAACAAATTACATTCTTATAGAGGAAACTGTTAACGTGTGGTCAGATACACACATACACACAGTGCTATGCGTGCTGTGTGCACAGAAGCACTCGTATGTCTGAATAGCCACCTGTGTCTACATCCATCATTCTGTCGTCATTGATCGCCTCTCATCTGTCTGTGTCTGTGTAGCTGTCTACATCCACCTCTGCTCTGTGTCTACAAGTATCTACCTACCTGTCTACCTGTAGCCTGTGTACGCATGTCAATCTCAGAAAATGGGTCATGAGTGACATCCTGTGCTATAGTGCACGCTGCACATTTTAAAGGCTGCTGACACACATGTAGCATGTTTGTACTGGCCCTGTGTGTGTGCATCAATCGGAATCCTGCACCACCGTTGTCAACGGCCGTGTGACACATATTTTGTAGAATTGCAAATGTATGTAACTAAATTCTTATTACGGCCATTTCCTAGTTTGCACTTTTCTGCTCCTGTGAGCGCCTCCCAGATGCCGGGGTATATTTCCTGGGTGACTCGAGGGCAACTTGCATGAAGCTGCACTTAGAGCCGCAGTGGGATGGCCCACACGTAGGGGTCTGCCCCGGAGCCTAACCAAGGGCTGAGGAAGCAGTCTGGGGCCTGCGACAGGCTGGGTGTGGGAGCCTGGCCCTGTGCTCTCCTGACATGCATCCTGTGCAAGTTACGTCACCGCCACAGCCTCGGTTTCCCCTCAGGAGGGGCATTTCAAGGGCTAATGAAGGGCATATACGTAAGCCGCCGCACCCAGAGCCTGGCACACTGGGAGCTGCTGTTTTGTCACCACGGTCTGGATTTGTTGAATCTCGCTGATTAAAATGTGGGCTTGCAGAGGAGTGCAGATGGGGGGGCGGGGAATGGCAGGAAAGGCCCGCGGGAGGGCTGCGGGGGCTGTTTCTCCTGGTGGAGTCCAGCTGTGCGTTCATAGGGTGTGGCTGCTCCGCTATTTTGTGCACTGACTATAATTGAAGCAGATACTTGTGATGCAAACAGGAAATACCATTGGGCAGAATTGTCCATGCATTTGAGAAACGCAGTTTTCCTTAACAAACCAAACCCAAATGTTTAAGAAGAGTCTGGTTTTCTTTGTGTGGGCAGCACCTGGGAAGTGCAGGGACGGGACCCAGGAAATGCTCCAGAATTCTGCTTTCTTTTCTCTTCCCAACTTTTCCTAAAATGCCATCTGGCATAGATTGAATGTTAACTATTTGCTAAGAATTAAGGACAATAGAAACGGAAATTCAGTTATTCTAAATAAACATAAAGCTGACATTGGCAGTGATGGGAAGACTTTGTCTTTCCCGTGATTGGAGCTTGTAGATTCGTGTTTCTCTTTCTGTGGAGTAAAACAACACTGTCACAGCTCTCAGGCAGGACCTCTCTTTACTCAGAAATGCTGTGGAAGGAAACATGATAGTGGACACATGTGAGCGCCTGTGTTTGTTTCACCAGTGGAACAAGGGCTGTGGTTTATCTGACGTTCTTTCTAAATTTGTGCTGTTTGTCCTGATCACAGCTTCCTTTACGGAAAGGGAACCTAGATTAGGCTCGTTGCTTCCTGGACTGAAACAATATTTCTAAAAGTCTGTAACCAGCTGAGCAATACTTTAACTTTTAAAAATAGCAATTAGAGTGGATACAGTCGGTCGTCATGGTTAACTTATTCAGACATGTAGCATGTTTGTACTGGCAACAGGAGGCTAAATATTAATCTTGAGCATTTGTTTTCTTGTACATGTCTTTTTGTTGTATAATTTTCTTAGGTTAGTGCATGTGTCACCCCATCTATCCATCCATCCACCCTTGGATTACATAACTACCCACCCACCCACCATCCATCCACCCACCCACCTGTCTGTCCCTTTATTCATCTATCCATATATCCATCCATCCTTCCATCCTTCCATAACCATCCACCCATCTGTCCATTCACCATCCCCCCCCCCCCCCCCCCGTGCACCTTCCCACCCACCCCTTGGGCCTTCCATCTGCCCACCTGTCAGGTCTCTCTCCCAGCCTCATTACTGGAATCCTGGTTAAGTGTCCAGCACTGGGCTGGACATGCAGACCTTGCTGCTGGGGTGCTCACTGTCCAGGAGGGTCCAGGCGGTCCCCTCATCACCGGGTGCCTGTGTCCCTACAGCCGGCTGCTTCCTGCCATTCTCAGCGTGGGAGCGGGACTGGCAGCCCGGATAGAGGGCTGGAGAAAAGGAGATGCTGGAGATGAACCCGGTCTGGACAGGACTGCAACACCACAAGAACTCTGAAAGTTCCTACAAAGACAGAGACCATGCAGCTGCCCAGCGAATGGGCTGTGGGCATGGTGGGTGAGGCAGGGGCCACCTGGGGGGCTTTCAGGAGGGATGGCTCTGCTTTTATTCTCTCTGGGGCTTCTCTGGTAATTCCTCCCTCAGAAGCTTTTCCTGATGGGTCAGCCCAGACACGTCCGCTCGGTGTCGGCTGTCTGTCCTAGCTCTCCTGGCATCAGATCCTTTCTGATTGGCGCAAAGATCTCTTTTAGCCTTTGAGAACAGTTCTCAATCGATAGTTAATAGGCTGCACTTGTCTTCCTGAAAACATCAGCTGTGTGTATGTAGGAAGTCGCTGGCCAGATGTGCTCCAGCCTTTTGGGAAGACGTGGCATCTGTGGACTCCATTCTATGACCCATTTCTTCGGGAGGTGATTAAACACAATCAGCCTGATTGAGGCCTTTAGAAAAACGAGCCCAAATCAGTCTTGCCGTGGCTTCTGCTTGGCTTGTGCTGCAGTGTGACTCTGACTGCCTGGGGCTGTCCTGGGTGTGTGCCCGGTGGCATTTATCCGTTCGCTTTGCTGAACTTCATTCAAGAGCCCGTCTGGCCCCTCTGCAGGGAGAGCCTTAGTCAACCTGTTCGGTTCACGTTGTAACGTTTTCGGTGCCGAGCTGGGTACATCCCAACCTGCCTGGGCTCTGCCGGGCTCTTCGATGTGTCACGTTGGCTGGGTCACAGTACCCAGGTCCCTGGTCACATATTATTCTGGACATTTCTGCAAAGGTGTTTCTGGACAAGACCAACATTTACGTCAGTTGCCTTTGAATAAAGCAGATGCCCCCCCCCCCGCCCCCAGTGTGGGTGGGCGCCGTCCAATCAGTCGAAAGGCTTAGGACCCAAAGACGGACCTCCCCCCGCAGGAAGAATTCTGCCTCCAGGTCCTGGGACTCGGACAGAAGGGACTTAGGGAGTGTCCCGTCTGCAGCCCACCCTACAGTCACAAGCCAGTCCTTAAAGGAAATCCTTTTCTCGCTCACTATCCCCTGCCCTCCTCTCCACTCCTGGTTCTGTTTCTTGGGGGACCCTGACTGACACAGGTTCCCTGTTGATTGACACATGACCCTGGCCCACCCAGTCACAGCGGCTGGACCTGGGCCGTTGTGCTGGCCAGTTACTCCTGGACAGGCTTGACCCAGACAGGTCTCTCTGAGGAACTGGAACTAGAGAAGGTTACGGGGACAAACAGCAAGCAGTGGGAGCTGAAAGCCACAGGCAGGAGGAGGCTCACGGAGGCTCCAAAGGGGCCAGGAAAGCCTTGTGGGGGGCACCGAGCTCCCCGCACCGGAGGGGCAGAGGGCGGCTGGAGCGTGGACACCCAGAGAAGGCACGTGTTGCCCTGGACAGACGCAGAGAGACGTCAGGGTCTGCAGCTGTCTCCGCTCCTGTTCAGGAATGCATGTTGTTGAATGAGTTTTATTCCTTGAGCCCCAAATAGTCCAGAAAGTCACTTGATTACTTTGTTTTAAAACATAAGAGAAAAGCACCTTTTACTTACTGTGTAAGTGAGACCATTCATTTCAGAAGACCTTGAAAGCACATTGAGGAAAAGAAACCGGTGAACCCCAAAGCCCATAATCCGTGGGGCACACAAACTCCTGCCCTGTCACCTGTGCCGTTTTGGTTACTAAGTGGCTTCCACACGGGGCCACCACACACTCCTCACCCCGACCCCCTCCTGCTGCTGCTCCTCTGTGTGTCCCCCGGAGCTGAGCCCACAGCCGGCAAGGAGCGATTAGCGGGGCCTGTGTCACTGTCCTCCTGCCATCCCGTGGCCATCAGCATTGATCGTCACATCATGCTGAGTACCTGCTTTCCAGAAGAAATGAGTCATGGCTGTGCCCCCCGGCCCTCCAGGTGGCAAGCAGGGCCGATAGGCGGCTCCGGCCACACTGGGTGCCCTCTGTGGGTGCCTCTGTGGGGGCCGATAGGCGGCTCCGGCCACACTGGGTGCCCTCTGTGGGTGCCTCCCGTCGCGCAGCACACCCCCTCCTTACAGGGCCGTACTCCACCTGACTCAGGTTTCACCAGCCTGGAGAGGTGGAGGGTCTGTGTAAGAACATGTGTGCTGTGGGGAGGGAACTTCGACCGATTCAGAATCTGCCCAAGTCGACCCCGCTGTGTGGCATTGTCGGAGGGTTCATTCTGCACCCCACAGCCCCCTGCTTTGGGCGGGACCTGCTATTGGCTGGGTGGCCCCTTCTCACACCCTCTGTGCTCACCCTGCTACTGTGGGCTTGGGGCCCCCGGGAACAAACGTGAGCTTGCTCAGCGGGGAACGAGGTGGTGTGAAGAACGGACGCACGGTGAGAGGACGTAACTCCATCCAGGAGCCCAGGCCTCCACAGTCTGCCAAGTGTTCATGGACGGAAATGTGGTGACTTTGTCTGGACTTGGGAGGTTGGTTTGATTTGATTTGTCAAGTGTGGGAGAGCTGCCAGCTCCGTAGTTGTGGGAACCATGCAGTCAAGCTCACAGAGAACAAGCCGTCCGTCCAGCGCTAGGCTGATTGTAGGGTGTTCAGGGTAGAGTTCAGGGACCCTGGAGACGGATGTGGGCCGTCACACACAGGCTGAAGACCTGAGGTCGCAGGAGGGCGCCCTGAGCGCTGTGAGTGGAGAAACGGGGCGGCTTTGGGGCTGGAACTTAGTGCAGACAGAAGGTGCCCGGGCTGTGTCTGACCTGCAGTGGGTGGTGACTGTCACCAGCACAGCCTGGGAGCCATGTGTGCAGAGGAACGGGGCAGCGGGTCTGCTCGGCCTGGAAGGTGACAGACGACTTTACAGAAGGGCTGTGGTTTGCACTGTGGGCGGATCGATGGTGTCAATGGCCGGATGAGCTCCTGAGTGAACAGCCGGTATTGACCTTCAGTGTTGATGTTGCATATTAAGCTGGTAATCTAGGCCTCTCCACTGTAAACAAGAGGCACATGGTACTGTCAACTAAATATTTGTTTTTTTCAGTTTCATTTTTCATTTCATCCATATTTAGTAGGTATCTAAAAGATAAGAACACCTTCAAAAAATAACCACAATATTGCATCTAAAAATTTAACATGTTAACATCATCTGTCAGTGTCTCACCTTCCCCAGCCTCCTGTGTGTGTGTGTGAGTGTGTGTGTGTGTGTGTGTGCCCGGACATGTGTGTGCCCGGATGTGTGTGTGCACGGGCGCTTGTGGGACCTACAAATGGTTGGTTTGAGTCAGCGTCCATCTGCACAGGGCATTTAGTTGACTCATTACACAGCTTTTCAAAATCTGCAGTTCTCTCATTTAATTGGTTAGAAAGGATAGCAGGTCACGTGTCCTGCAGGATCTCCCATGCTTCGATTTTGGTGCCATCTGCTGTGTGTGATGCGACTCTGTACCCCTCTGTTCCTGGTTGTGACATCCAGGCGAGGGTCCGCCTTGTAAGTGGTGCCCTGCGCTCCGTGGATCTTTGGGGACGTGGCCTCCGTTCTTCCATGTTTGGTGACGTTCTTGTTTGTGGCTCTTTGCTTTCCACTCCCTGATATGCACATCAGCCCTTCGGCAAACACCTCCCGGCACTGCTGGTCGCCGGCCCTGCCAGTTCAATTTGATCCTGTGATACTTTTGCAGGAGGCTTTCTGTGTGAGTGAGAACTTTCTGGCACCAACAATTTGGTGACTTGATTCTCAGTGTTTTGCCCATTGGGTAAATTAGATGAGCCTGCTGTCTTATTTCCAACAGGAGTTTACACAGACTCAGGGGGGGTGGTGGCAGAGTCTTTGTTTGTGTGTAGAAGGCATTGTCCTTGGTGACGTGGTTTCCGGCAGGAAAAGCCACCGAGGGCAGGAGAGTCAGATGGCCGTGGGCAGACAGGATCCACAGGGCTCTGAACAAAGGGGCCTGAATGCAGGTGGAAGCTGTGGAATCTGCACCATCAGACTCTCCACCAGGGAGCTGGCGTGAGCCTGTGGGTCAAGAACTCCCCAACCAGGCAACTTCTCTGCCCGTACTCGCTCATGGCCATTTTCTGGAGAAGAAATGTGGAATGGTGTTCTTAGCGTTTTAAGGGAAATAGCCATATTTTAGTCAGATTAGTCTTTCTATCCATGCGTGCATGTCGGCCAAATGAAAACTGGGGAGTGCTGAGCACTGCTGTGACTGTTTGCAGATCGCACTGTGTGAAGGGACTCTTGGGAGTGTCCCCAAGGAAGAGCAGGTTCTTAGGGACACGGAGGCCAGGCCTGGGCACGAGGCGGAGGTCCCCTTCCAGCTGTCCTGTTGGGCTATGTGATCCCAGGCCGGTCAGTGCATTTCTCTGAGCCTGTCCCTCTCAGGGGACATGACGGAACACCACACCGTGAGAGCGGGAGGTGGCCTGTCCCTTTCAGAGGGTGGTCCCTGCACTCTGCATGGAACGCCGCCCCCCTCCCTTGTAAGGGTGTCCTGTGCCACCCCTGCCCTTTGTCTCCGGGCTGCGAGCCCTCTTATCCCCTGCTTCCTGCTGTGCTCACTGCACTTCATCTCCTCACAGTGGTCCTGGGAGGCAGGTAACATGGTTACCTTATTCTATGCACACGCACATGGGTGCTCAGAGACGTCTAGGCGTTTGTCTAGAGTCACACAGCAGCAAAGTGCAGAGGCAAGACCCAAGCCCAGGCCGGTGTGCGCTCTTCCAGGCGGCATGTCTCTGCCTGCTGCCAAGGCAAGAAGGAGTGACAGGCCACTCGGCGTGCAGAGGGCGTACTGTGCCTGGAGCACGCGTGTGTGTGCCCTCACATACGCCACGTCCCGGCTGGGAGTCAGCCAGGCGTGAATCCACCTGGCCTGCAGGGATGTCCCCAGATGGTGACACCTTGGCCTGTCTGCTTCCGGAGGCCAGAACTGGACGCCAGGCTGACAGAGAACTGGGGCCATCATACATGTGTGAGGCCTGAGGTGTCACAGACATGGGAGGTGGGCTCCTGCCCGCAGCGCATCTCGTCCTCCCAGCAGGACGGTGACACACACAGACGAGCAGCAGGAGGCCGGTTCCCACGGCCACCGCCCCTGCCCGGAACCTTGGCACACTGTGCTGGGACCCTGCCCATTTCCTTGCTGTTTCTAATTAGAGCGACGTCAGCCTGCTGTGTTTTCACTGACACACTTAGTTGGAAGGAATGGATTTCACGCTCGTCTCTGCAGTGGTTTCTGCCTCAGTGTTTGCTCAGAAGACCGCGTGGGGCCCTCCCACAACGGCACCGTGTCCTCGGCGTAACCCCGCACGCTGGGCTTTCTGGGACAGAAGAAACGGCCTTTGGGAAGGCTGGTGTCCACTTCTGGCTTTTTCCCTGGAAAGCAGGGAAAATGCCTATGTTGTGATTTTTTTCACCATGTTCCCAGGGTCCACGCTGTCCTTTTCAAGGCACAGGGAGGGCCTCAGGGACTGGCCTGACCAGCGGTGCCCCTGAAACATACTACAGCCTAGAAGCAGGTTACTCTGCCAGGCAGAGGGCTGAGACCCGGTGCCGCCAGCACCTCGTCCACAGCCTGGGCCGAGGGCCCACGTGGCCCCGCGTGGGTTTGTTGGCCTGCGAGCCGTGCATTAGGCTTGAGAAAGTCAGGAGAAGAGGGTTATTTCCTGACATACAGTGTTTCGAGTGGCACGCTGCGGTGCCGTGGGCAGTGTCACTGGCTGAGCCTAGCACGCCCACTGCAGTGTGACCGTCACTGCAGTGACAGTCCAGTGGTCACTTCAGAGACCGTGTGGCTGCAGAGCCAGGAACCTTTCTGCTGGCCTTCTGGGTGCAGCTAGCTATACCCTGCTGGATGGGGCATTGATTGAGGTGTAGCAGGCAGGGTCTGTGGCTTGTTGGTGCAGAAATTCAAGGTGGGGGGTCGACAGACGAGAGCATTAGGCAGGTGGTGTGCCGAGCACCCGTGGGCCTCTCCAGTCTGTGTGGCCCTTTGGGATCTGAGATCCTGGGCGAATGGGAGACACAGCAGGGAACTCTGCTGCCCTACAGGAAATTAAGTCCCCACGTGGCCCAGAGCGGCCTTATGCGGGCACTACCATCCCGCATTAGGGTCCCCCCGCTCATCCAGGGGACCCTGTCCGATGACCCATCTCCTCCAAAGGCTCGTGAAAGAAAAACTGGGTGACATTCAGCAAAGAGCCCAATGTCTGCCTCTCCCCGGCTCCTGGGGCTGCCGACCGAGCAGAGGTGGACACACAGTCCTGGGGGGACCCTCTCACTTTGTACTTTGCTCCTTCACCAGGAAGCAGCCATGTGTTCCCTGGATGTCACAGATGTCACCTGCAGAAGTAATGCTCAGAGTGGGTCTGGGTGCTGGTGGCAGCGTGCGGCTGCTTTGTTACTGTCGGTAGCAAGATAGTTAAAGGAGCTACCACAGCAACTTGACATTGCTGTGACATTCAACAACTTTTTTACCGTGTTTTACAAAAGTTTCAGCCGATGATGGAGAGGGAGGAGAAGAAGCAAACCATCAGACGGGTCCCTCACCGCAATGGCCAAGAAGCACTGACCTCAGTACAGTCTGCTGACCCAGCGTCATCCACTTCATGGGTGGCCATGAGCCACCTCATGCCGTGGTGACAAGGGGCAGGACCCTGGCCGCCAGGACTCTGATGGCTCCATTCTTGAAAGCGGTTATCAGTAATCACATGGCTGAGAGCCCTGTCAAGGGGCATCCCAGAGGGTGCTGTGCGTTGTCACAGCCATGGTGTGTTGTCCGGAGTTCTCTATACGAGGTCTGACAATGAAGTTCGTGAACTCATCCTAGAGCAAGTGCTACACACCTCACTGCTGAATATCACTACAGTCACCTTCAAAGTGCTCCCCTTGGGAAGCTGTGCACCGACGCCAGCGCCTAGTCCACCCTTCAAAGCAATTTTGGAATTCTTTTTCTGGAATGGCCATCAGAGCTGTCGTCATATTACCCTTGATGTCCTGAATGTCATCACAATGTCTTCCTTTCAATATTTCCTTTCTCTTCGGGTAAAGAAAGGAGTCATTGGGGGCCAGATCAGGTGAGTAGGGAGGGTGTTCCAATACAGTTATTTGTTTGCTGGCTAAAAACTCCCTCACAGACAGTGCTGTGTGAGCTGGTGCATTGTCGTGATGCAAGAGCCATGAGTTGTTGGCGAAAAGTTCAGGTTGTCTAACCTTTTCATGCATCCCTTTCAGCACTTCCAAATAGTAAACTTGGTTCAACTGTTTGTCCAGTTGGTACAAATTCATAATGAATAATCCCTCTGATATCAAAAAAGGTTAGCAACATGGTTGCAACAAGTTCACGAACTTAATTGTCAGGCCTCCTATGCAGCGGCTTCAAGCCAAGGACCAGGAGGCAGCTGAGCAGGGCTGTTGGCCGGGTCTGGTGGTGTCGGTGGAGGTACCGTAACTGTCCCTCGTCCACAGATGCCGGGTCCCCTGTGACGCCCGCGCTCAGGGCCTGGCCTCTGACCCACTCACGTGCTTTCCTTGTGATATGCTGCTATTTCCTTTGTTGACTGCATCTTTGGTTATGTTTTAAAATTTTTTAGTGGCTTGGATAAAGAAGGTAAGTGTGTGGCCATCACACGCCCAAGAGGATTTTTAGCAAATCCTGAGGCTGAAGGAGAGCTGAGGTAAACAGGATGAAATTTGTGTCCCTGCTTCCTTGAGTCAGGCCCTGAAGCCCTGCGTCTGGCTGCCAGGGAGGGCGGGGCCCCCACACAGCTAAGAGCTGTCCCCATTTGTCCTCAGGATGCTGTTCACACACCAGGGTCCAGATGAGAAAGCCTGAGGACGTTTTGGAGCTAACGAATCTTTTGTGTCTGTCTGATTCCCTCCTTGTGTTGGCTGCTGCTATGCTGGGAGCCCAGCTTGCGGCATATCCTGCCTCAGGCATCTCGGGTGATTCTTGATTTTTTTCTGTCTTTGTTCGCCTTTTCCCTCCCCCCTAACTCCTTAAACTGTTTCATCTGTTGTTTTTTTGTGTACTTTTTTGCTTTTTATGATTTGTGAAAGGAGGGAGGTAGGGATGAAAACAAAAATAAGAGGAAATATTGTTGTGTATAAAAATTCTGTGATTTCTAGCCATAACCCCATTTTTTCAAAATTAGTAATATTGAATTGAGTTACATTATATTCAAACGTCAGCTGCATAAGTACCAGGTTTGGGAGGTGACATTAATTAAAAGCGATTCCTTTGGTGAAGTTTCCCTAGTGGAGGTTGTCCTGTCTCCTCCCTCTGTCGTCCCCTGCTCTGGGCACAGTCTCCCTGCCATCTTCCAGTCCTGTGGCTCTGAGTGACAGCTCTACTTTTGTCTTCACGCAGGGCTTTTCCTCTGAGCTGCACACTGTGTGTCTGCCTAGCCACCCGCTTGGAGGTGTGACTGGCGTCTCAGGCTTCTGTGCCCTTAATCCTTGACGCCCCCAGTGCCCACCTCAGTGAGAGGCCCAAACACTCGCCAGTAGTTGAAGCGAGCGTCTCCCTGAGCCCTTCCTTCCCACACAGCACAAGTTCGGTCCCCAGCAGTCCTGGTGACTGGCCCTCCACTCCCTCGTCCGTGTGTCCTGCTGCCGCCCTGGTGCAGGCTTGAGGTTTGTCAGGGGCTTAGGGTCCACAACGGCTGCTGACGTTTATCAAACATGCAGGTGCCTGGCGTTCATCGCTGTAAAGAAGCAAGTGTGCCGTGCGCGGAGGCTGCTCCAAGTCCTCACTGACCGCCAGTGACGGTCTTCGTACGCGGTCGTCCTGCGCCACTAACAGCAGTGACACCAACACACGGGTTTCAGTGTCTGAACGGCTCATCCAGGCACAAAGTGTAAATCATTTCATTCCGGCCAAATATGAATGACAGACCCTGAGGTCGGGTTTCAGCGTGTTGGTTTTAAACTACGTGACAGTCACCAATCTCCAATGTCCACACTTTGGGTAGAAATTGAATGGGGAGCTCGGAGGGGGGTCAGGATTCCCAGGTGGGGGGCCCCGGGAGGCTTGTCAGCAGAGGGGTGTCGCATCTGTTGTAACTGGTTTTCAACCTCAGTAAGTACTTGAAATGCGTCCCCTCGGAAGCGGGACTCAGGAGCAGCAGCTTCTCAGAAGGTCTTGGTTGGTGTCCGTGCTGCGCCCGCTCACTCACCTGGAAATTGTACAGATCGGCCCGGAGCCAGAAACCAGGATGGTGCTGGGGGCCTCCAGACCACTTGGCACATTCTGACCCAAACGTGATCAAAATTCTTATCTGACATGTGCGCATGCCCAATACTTTAAAAAATCCAGGCTCTAAAGAGAAAGCGCTGATACAAAAGCACTGAGAATAAAGACACTTTACCTCTGAGATGTGTTATTTGTAGAGAAAGGTTGGCAGGTAACACCTGCTCCTGTCCCGTGGACACACAGCCCCAGATGCAGACTCGAGAAGGAACAAAATACCGGAGTTCTAATCATGAGAAAAGTAACTTCTGTCAGGTTTGCTGCTCTGGTAAGGTTACGTTTTCAATCTGTAATCGAAATACTTTTGGTTCTCACACCAAACATGATCTACTGTGTTTGATTTTGAATTTGTTGACAAATCATTCTTAATCTTTTAAAATTTCAAGGTAAGTTAAAACGTGTCACTTATTAAATAGGAAAAAGTGAAGATTGTCTTATTTTCAAAATCGGCATCGTTGAAGAGGATAGTAAGATGGACTTTATTTAAGTCTTCAATGATTGTGGTTTTTTTCCCTCATGGCGACTTTTGATGATTAAATGAAACATCTCTGGTGGTCTGTATGTTCTGTGTTATGGTGAAAGGAAGCTTGAAGGCAAGAAGCCCCAGAGGGAGTAATATTAACATTTGGATCTTGACTTATGTCTGAGTTCTAAACTGCAATTATTCTAGAGTCTGCAGTAAGTCATGGTTTTGATATTAAATGTAGACCTGTGCTTCATCCCAAATACTTCAGTTCTTCCCAGTTTTTTGTTTTTGTATTTTTCTGATAGGTTTTTTTGTTTCTATCAAGGTTTTGCAATAATGGAAACATTAAAACAAAGCAGTCACCCTGAAGCTCTTTGCTTTATAAACTTAGAGTCTGCTGGGCTTTTTACTAGAAAATAAGAATGACCTAGGTTCCGTTTTTGAGAGTCTGACATGCAGACCTCGTGCCTCAGGGGTCACGGTGGTTCCAGGCAGTGAGGGGCCCTCCCCCTGGTGGAGCCACAGGTGGGCACTGCGGGAGGGGCATGGACTCCACCAGCGGGCGCCAGAGACGTCTCTGGGAGTAGCCTGGACTGACCAGAGCCGGGCTGACTCTCATTTCTTGTTCTGCTTCTTACCGAGAGAGTAGCTGCAGGGAAGTTACCCCGTTTCTCAGTTTCTGAATCCTTGTTTGCCAAATGCAGGGATTTCTTCTAACTGATTCCAGTGTTTCCTTCCCAAACGAGCCACTTTACCACTCCCTAACTTGTGGCCACCAGCACCCCACCCCCTTGGTGTTACCTCGGTCACTTCTGTAGCCAGCTACGGTTGGAGTGGACCATGACGTCCACCAGATCTTGCCCTCACGTCGTAATTTCTGGGAGCCCTTGAGCGACTTCCTGCCCGACGCCGAGCCTCTCTAAGTGTGGAGGTGCCCCTCACGTGCACTTGATCCACTCGGTGAGGGCATCCACGCGCCCGCCGAACTTGGAGGTGACGGCCACCATGGCTGTTTGTAAAGAGCTTTACGGTTGGGGGCGACCTCTTACCCGCCCGTCACCGCATACACCATGTCGTAGAACTGTCTTGGCTGTTTGAATGTTTTGTGGCTCAAGTGCCTGCACGGAGCAGGTGGACACGTCCCAGCTCACACAGGCAGGGGTGCAGAGCTGTCCCGGGGCCTCGCTCGTGGCTTCAGAGGCAGGTCACTGCTGTCCTCTGTCTGCTCTCAGTGTTCATGTGGGTTCAGCCTTTTTGTCATCATGCCATTAATGCGTTTCCTAGAGCTTTCTTCAATCTGTCTCCTTTCCTCGTTATGTCCACTCCATGGACGACTTTCCAGGAGTTTGTTGTTTGTGGGAGAAGTGACACCGAAACCCTGCTGGTGGCCGATAACCAGATGGCCTGGTTGTTGCAAGCAGGTGTGGGTGAGGGCTGTGTGGCCACGTTGCCACCACACTCAGCCCCGGGGCCCCAGGGAGAGGGCACTGCACTGGGGCGTGGGAGCAGAGACACGCTGAGGGAGTGTTTCTGAAATGCTCATTAATTGTTGCGTTTAGGACAGTTTTGTTTACTGTTAGTGTTCTTTGTGAAGTAGCTACTGGATTATAAGAAAGGTTATGGTATAACCTAGGCTCAACTTGTAAAATAACTGAGCCACACCCATGTGCGATGTAGGCCACCGAGGACCCTCTATGACCTTGTGTAGGGGGATTTGCCTGCCCAGACTGTTACACATTATTTAGAAGTTTAAAAAGGGGAATTAAATTGCACACTTGGTTTTAACCACTTGTTAAATGCAGAATTCAGTTATTTGTATTTAATGCAGGCTTTGTGTCAGCAGTGACGAGGGGCTGAGGCTCGGACGGGGAGGGACACACACCTGCAGTTAGTGTCTGTTCACGGGGGTGTGCAGGTACAAATGCCACTCGTAACCACACAGAAGATGCACACACAAATACGCACACAGTCACACACACACAGTGCCTCCTTCCAGCATTACTGAAGAACAGTGGTTTTCACCTTGCTTCACCTGGAAAGAATAAAATGTTGATCACCAGCCCCACCCCTCGAGTTTCTGAGTCTGCAGATTCAGGGAGGGCCCAGATTTTACTTCCCTAACAAGTTCCCAGGTGATGTTGTCACTGCCGACCAGCGGACCCCACAGAGGACACGGCTGAAGAGAATCATCACCCATCCTGACACTTCCTTCTGGGTGGGAACTCACTCAGATGAAACGCAGCCCCACACTTTGCGGTCGTGACTTTGAATTTGGGGCTCGTGTATGAAATGACTCTTGGTTTCCCTGTCCATGGTCTTCCCTCCCTCGGCTCTCTCTATGGGTTGGGGTCACATGGCCTCTTACGCTTGCATTGCTCCAAGCATGACTGTCTCTGGGGTGACCTGGATGTGTGCCTGTGTAAATGCTGAGTGTGTAAACAGTGTTTCCTCTTCTTCAGAGTGGGTAATTCCTAAATTAGGCTTCCGAGTTCACTCCCCTTCTTTTGCCTGTAGTCAGTATGGTGTCCGATCCATGCAATGAGGTTTTCATTTCAGCTGTTGTGTTCTTCAGTTCTAGAACCTCAATTTCGTTCTTTTTAAATCTCATTTTAGCTTCTCTGCTAAGGAAAGGGGGCCCTGTTTGCGCCCCACCTGGGCTGGCTAGCTGTGGGGTCTTTTCCAGGCTGCCTGGCCAATAGAGAGGGGAACACTCTCACTGTGAACGGCTTGTAAAATAGCCCCCGTAACCTAGGCCAGTGCTACTGGAAAAATTAGGGTGTGCTGCACTTGAGGAATTTTAAGTTTTCTGGTAATTTCACTAAAAAATTAGCAGTGAACAAGTTAATTTTGCTAAGACGTTATTTAACTCCTGTGTATCAAACATACTCGTATTTCAACACGTAACCAATATACATGTTTGTCAGTGACACAGTTAAATTCCGTTTTTCAGACGAGGTCCTCACATCATGTTGGGATTGGGACTCTCGGGCGCTCAGAGCAGCTGTGGGGGTTGCTGTGCCCGCGGTACCTCCCTGCCTCCAGCTTTCTGAGGTTTGGTGGCACCAACTGCAGACATGGGGGGTCGTTGTCCACTCAGGAGGCCAGTTCGCATCCATTCCTGCCGTCTGCTCGGGTTTAATTTCAAGTGGCCAAGTCCTTCATCCACATGGAAAGTTTGCCTTCTGGTGCCCAAGTTGTTTTCGCTGTTGGCTCCCATCCGTCAGTTGCGTTTCTTGGGGAGCAGGAGGCAGAGCTGGGGGCGGTCTAGCTGCGGCCTCACCCTGGACTTGAAGCTCGAGGGCGTCCGACCCATTCCCGCTGTGCATTGGACTGCAGCCCGGCAGGTGTGCCAGGGACGTTGGCTCTGGTGTCGGCCCAGACGTCCGTTCAATTCTGCGTCACCCCGAGTTTGTTATGTTTGAGGTGAGCACTCGTCCCAGTCCCGGGGCTCGTACTGCAGACTGAGCTATTTCCTCGTTAGTACCTGATCCGAGGTTCATGCTGGAAACCTGCCTTCCTCCCTTCTGTCCTCCCGTCTGTCCTCCTGTCCCTGCCCCCAGCGTCCTGACCTCTAGCACCTCCCCCAGTGGAACCAGGTGCGCTCTTCTGAATCTGATGTGAATTAAATTCTCGTTTGCTTACAAACAGGCCCATGTGGGAGTTGGGGGGCATTGTTCCTGGGGGAACTTGGTGGTGGATGACAGGAATTGTCAGAGAAGGCAAACCAGGGTGAGGGGTTGGGACCACAGGTCGGAGGGTGGCTGTGGCTGCCTGGGTGGGCAGAGGGGACCCCCTTCTGAGAACTACACCCTAGGAGGAAGCCACACACGGCGAATGACAGTGGCTAACACACTTTGGAGAGGCTCGTATGACCTCATAAACTAGGACCAATCCTCAAATCATTTACGGTTATGAAATGGACTCAGAATAACCAGATTCCGGAAAAGATTATGAACCTTAAACCCTCTCAGTAAATGTCACAGGAGAAACATCCATTCATGATTTGGACCAAATGCTGCCCAGAGTCCCCACACTGGTTTCCTGGGGCCGACATAGCAAAGCACCACAGACGAGCGTCTTAAGCAGAAATATTATCTCTTGGCCCTGGAGGCTTGAAGTACGAGACCGATGGTTTGGCAGGGTTGCTTCCTCCTGAGCCGTGAGGAAGGATCTGTTCCATGTGTCCCAACTTCGGGTGGTTTGCCGGCGGTCCTTGGTTTGTGGCAGAGTAAGTCCAGTCTTCACGGGGCACTCTCCCTCTGCGCCTGTCTCCAAATTTCCCCTCTTTGTAAGGATATGAGTCCTTTTGGATCCGGAAACACCCTACTGACCTCATTCTGATTTGGACAGCTGTACAAAGACTCTGTCTCCAAATAAGGATGCATTCTGAGGCCATGGGGGCAGGACTGACTGCAGCATGAGAATTTGGGGGACACAGTTCAACCCGCAATAATCCCTACTGGGCTCTTGGAAGGGGTTGGACCTATGAGTAAGGAATTTTAATTTTTCTGGGACTCTTTGATAAAGAAGGCGGTCTTTCTGTTTGTTTTCAGTGACATTCATACTAGTTTATAGATATGAATTCAAGCAGGGGGAGGGCAAAAACAGACCTCCCCGTGTGCCTTTGTCCCTGAATTCGTTGTGCTCAGTGTCAGAGCTCCCCAAACTCGCTCGGCCCGAAGGTGGACTGTGCTGGGCCCGGTGGCAGCTCAGTGTATGGTCTGTCCAGGCTGTTTAGGTCCTTCCTTTGTCCCTGAAAAAACAAACGACTGGTCTACCCGTGCACATTTAACTCTACTTAAACTACCTGGTTAGAAGCAGTAGGTTGAGATCCCGTGTATCAGCCTTATTTTCCCCACTCGCGTGCTGAACGAGCTCTGTGGTCTGAGACGTTCAGTAAACTTCCTCACTGAGAAAACATTATAGGTAGTTAGCTGGTAAACAACCAAATTCCAGCTCATGAAGTTACGGGAGTGAGCTCTGAAGTGTTTACACAATTGCACAGCCCGTGTCCCTCTTGTTGAATAGATGCGAATTGAAGCTGTGATTAATATGTTAACACTTACTGACATTGAATGCTTTTTTGGTGGGTTGGCAGTTAAGTTAATGTAATTGTTCATCTCGTAATGATTGTTTACACAGACGTGTGTAAGGTAAGGCCACCGATCTGTCATTCAGATAAATATTCCTGTACTAAGAGCAGCATCCGCCAGAGATGGTTCATCCAAGGAATGAGCTGCGTAATTTCATTTCTAAACGCCTCCGCACTGTTTGCAAGTGAATATTCACCAACGGCCCAGAATAGTGCCGCGTGCAGCTGTCTCGCTGTAAACGCATTTCTTGTCTCTTCACAGGGATCTTCGCTTTAACAGAATCAGAGAGATCCAGCCTGGAGCCTTCAGGAGGCTGAGGAGCCTGAATACCTTGTAAGTCCGATGCTGCCTGGGGGCCAGCAGAACAGGTGGAGGAGGGCCTGTGCTTGTGCACGCCGCCCCTTTCTGGGGCAGACGAGTGGTCACTGCCAGAGGACCGCCCTGCACTGACATGTCTGGCCAGGTCCCCATACTTCCCGTTTTTCCATGATGGCCTTCCCATTGGCCACCGTCCTGGCAGGCGTGGAGAGCCTGAGAGATACAGGACACAACCATGACCCTCCCGCATGGGGGACAGGGAACTCCTGCTCTGTTGCACACAAATCTGAAACTACAGCGGGGGAGGAGGGCCGTGGACCCTCATTTCTTAAGCACACTTGGAATCACGAGGGTTCAACACAGAAAGTACTATTTCTTCAAGTTAATTTAGCAAATGTTGATCTTAAGATCCATGGCTTAATCGTTTTGTGAAGTTTTTCAAGATTATAGGAAATGTTTTTTCATAACACAATTCCGAAATGTTGTTGTATTTTTAATTCTTACTGAAACTTCCTTCCTAGACTTCTCAACAATAATCAGATCAAGAGAATCCCTAGTGGGTCCTTTGAAGACTTGGAGAATTTAAAATACCTGTAAGTTCAATGACCGGCTCTCTACCCCAAAGCTTGCTATTTATGTTTGCACTGTGGAATCACCGAGCTACACTTTGTACTGTTGATGAACGGTTAGTACATCCATGTAAGGAAGTTTTGTTTTCAGAAGGTGAGTGAGATTTAGGCTGGGAGTTTTAAAGTGAGTTGTCATACGTATAAAGTGATACGTTGTGCAAAGTTTTGTGTTTAGCTACTGAGCCTAAGGAAAACACGCTGAGAGAACGTCAAAGCCAGAGTCTCTCAAAGTCATTCTGGGCGTCATAATGGCCCTTCTTGGGGTGGAAGTTGCCACATATCCAGTAGCCAACGTGGGTGAACAGCTGACATATGTTTTATAAAACATAAGTTCTCAGAACAGTTTCGAGTCGCCTCCTCAGCGCTGGGCAACAGGTTAGACGAGCCTTCCAGGCACTGACTCCTGATTTTCCCATCTTCTGAGTGATTTCACCTCTTCTTATTTTTATGCAGTTCAGTTGTATTTTGCCTTTAAAAATTGGTATTCTTTAATTACTTTACTGGCATTGAAAACCCCTGCTTGTTGAAGTGGGTTTTGCAGTTTGGAACATGACCTTGCTGGGAAGAGCTGGTGTCGTGCCTTCACGGGCACTTACTTTGAGCTTGGAAAGCGATAGGAAAAGCATTGTGACCACCTCCTGCTTCTCCACAGATTGCAAGGGCGCGTCGTGTGCGTTGAACATGCTGTTCTTACTTTTAGAACTTAGATAACTTCTTAAATAGAGCCATTTTAATGAGGGATATCAGTGTTTTTAATGGAAATTTGTGTCACATGTGAACCTGACCATCTTAAAGTTATTTCGGTTTTTAAAACAAAGTCATATTGTCAGTGTTGAGGTATATTTTAGAATCCGTTTGCTTTTAGACGTCAGTAATTCTTAACTACACAGCTAACTGTAGGTGTTAATGAAAATGCATTTTCCTCAGTGAAGGTATTTGAGTGTGTTATGTGTAGACATTTTTCTCCATCACTTTTGGCACAGTGTGTTAATTTTTAATTCTGTATGAGCATTAGTAAGTCTTATTACCTATTTTTAAAACAAGGGTCAGGCCTTCTATTTATTCTTTTAGTTTTTGCATTATTATTATTATTATTATTATTTTACATGCTGTGCAAGTCCCAAAAGAAAGTTTTTGATTTCTTGGAAAGCACACTTAGGTTACCGATGGCCAGATTTACTGTGTGTGTGTGTGTGTGTGTGTGTGTGTGTGTAGTTTGCTTTTTATTTTATATTTGGTTTTGGTTTGAATTACTTAAGAGCAACTTATTATTTGCTCTGCAAATGTATTTAATGTCAAGGAGTTTGGGACACTTCATTTTTCACCTAAGATAATCTCTTTCACTCGATGATACTCTTTCAACCTTGTGTACTGACCAACGCCCTCTCAAAGCGCCCGTGTGCCCACTGTGGAGCCCACTGGCCTAGGTGCCACCGGTCACTGGGGGTGGGCTGAGCAGTGGTCAGCAGGCAAGGGAGGAGATGGACCGTGATGAGGAAAGCGCTGAGGGGCAGGGGCGGAGCTGTCACAGGAAGGGGCCCCGGGGCCCTGCCCCAGGTCCCTCAGACCTCATGGGAGAGGCCACGGGTGAGCACTGAGTTCGGAGGCTGTGTGATGGGTAAGAAGTCTTCCGGAATTCACTGGTTACGTCAGCCTTGTATGTTTAGTCAGTGCCAAAGTACCTTTTAGAAGCTGAGCATTCCGTCTGCTGGAACCCCAGGTACTGCTGGTAAGGCAGAATTTTCCCGATGGTGAGATTAAGTCTTCAGGTAGAACTTTCATGCAAGGGTCAGCTCTGTGATGAAGTAGAGTATTATTTATTATTTATTATTAGAAGGTGATCAATACCCAATCATTCTTATGAAAACAAATGATGTTCTCCTGTCTTTATTGACATGCAGGCGTCCATAGTAGTTTGATTCCATTAAAAGGATTCCTTTACTCACACTGTTTAATGTAAATGGACACTGAGGTCCCTACTGATGTTTTGTTTCGAAGAAGGGTCACGAAACCTCCCTTCAGACTTACGTTTCTGGGAGTGGTCACCGAAACGCAGCAGGAGTTCCCACTCGCTGGCTGCACTCTGAGCTTCATGCCTGTTTGTTTGGTCTCAGTGGTCCCGTTTTACGTGGGAGAAACTGAGGCAGGGGACGGCCAATGTCTCACCCAAGACCACACAGCTAGTATGTGGCAGTTCAAGGCCTCACCCCTGTGCAGCCTGGCGAAGTCTCTGCCGTGCCAGCCCTCTGATGTGGGCACAGGGCTGTCACTTGGTGGGGGGATCTGGCTGGTTGTGGACCTTTGTGAGGTTCACACAGGAGTGGATTGCAACAGTGAAATACAGCAGAGCAGGTCCTGTTACACGGGCCCTGCACCGAACGTGATGAATGAGCAAACAACAAGGCACATTGTCCTGGGACGCAGTATGCGGCGTTACAAGCATTGGGGCAAACATGTTGATTCCTAGGGAGCACAGGCATGTGACATGAGAAGCCAGCCGCCCAGGGACCGGCGGGAGGAGAAGCAGCTGCCTGGGTCAGAAACAGATGGATACAGGGTGTGGGCTGGTCCACCCGCCTGTGTGGAGGTGCCTGCTGCACTCGCATGGATTCTGGGGTCACCAGGGTCTCGTGATGGACAGACGGGGGGCGCTGTGCCGAGCACCCGTTATGTCTGGGGGGCAGAGCCAACCACAGGCTTGTGGTCATGCTCCTTCGTGAGTCCGTTCCGGAGGTGCAAGCTTGTCCTAAGAAGGCTTAGCAGCTCAGACTTGGGGCGTCATGGGCCACTGGGCCACAGCTGCGGGTGGGACTAAATGAGTGGGTGTGGCCAGGTGCCACACATCTTCAGGACACTGAATTTAGCTTTCACATAATTTTCACCATTTTCGTGCGCCATGAAGTACTGTTTTTTGTTTGAAATTTGCAACCACTTAAAAATGTAAAAAGTAGGGGGTGGCCAGTTACCTCAGTTGGTTAGAGCGTGGTGCTAAAAACACCAAGGTTGCCAGTTTGATCTCCACAGGGGCCACTGTGAGCGGCGCCCTCCTGAAAAAAGAAAAGAAAAAAAAATGTAAAAAGTACTGTTAGCTTGCAGGCCACACAAGAGTAGACCGTGGGCCAGTTACGTAGCTTCTGACGTCCCTTTGTCCTGCTTCTGCTGACAGTGGGATTCTGGGGGCATGAGTAGTTCAGACACATTTAGTCTTCTCTCGTCTACTCCCCAAATTATTTCCGGATGTTTTAAAACTGTATCAGTTACAGAATCTTTTAATCAGTGCATGTTACGCGTTTGTGAGGAAGTGATTTTATTTTTTTAGGCTGTGAAGCAAATGAGTTCTCATGATCCCTAGGCCGTAAAACGCGTGTTCCCTGAACCCGGAGAGCAGTGTTTGGAGCACCTGCTTCTGGCACCCGCTGTCTGTCACTTGAGACTGTCCTCTAAGAGGGGGACAGGGGCCTGTGTGAGGGACCAGTGCTCACTGTGTAAACGTACGACCGTTCATTTTGAAACTGTCCCTGAGTCCTCATAACTCAGCGTGCCCTCTGAGGTTCTGCCTCACGCGCGTGTGCTAACCCTCCCGTGTTTCTTGTTTCAGCTATTTGTACAAGAATGAGATCCAGTCAATTGACAGGCAAGCGTTTAAGGGACTTTCCTCTCTAGAACAACTGTAAGTGGTCCTTGCTTCTGCCCTCGCTTCCGTAGGTGTCACCTACCCTGTCCCCTCGCAGGGGAGTGAACCGAGATTGCTGTTTGCATGTTGCATGCCTGGACTTAGCGGGACGTAGGGAACGTGTGCATGCAAACGAGTGGGCCGTGATTGACTAGCTTGTCACTATAATTGTCTGTCCCCTGGTGGGCATTTCCCGCTTGCAGCCGTACCCCAGGCCCTGGGCCCTACATTCGTGACACAAATGGCAGTAGACTGGCCCTGTTCCCATGGTGCCCCGGTTTAAAGGACAGACACACTTGCAAACCAGTCTGAGCACATAAAGGTCGTTTGGGGAGAAGAGCTGGGGCACATGGGGTGAGGAAGCTGGTGGTGTCCTGTCGCCTGCTGTGTGTCTGCACAGCCTGGTGACTGTCTTCACATGTGACGCCATCGTTCTGGAGAAAATAAACCATCTTCCATGCGTTTCTACTTAGTGTCTGTAGGATGTCGCTTCTTTGGCCACATATGAAGTCCTGCTTTGCTGCAACGTCAGCATGTTCATTTTTAAGTATAATTCCCAAGAAAAGGAGTTTTTTTCTGGTTTGTCTGCTTGGCGGGTCACCCACTGTCACTGAGCCAGAGCCGTTCCCGAGCTTCAGGCTCTGCTAGCGCTTTGTTCCCGTGGCCCCAAACAGCTGTTTGCTGAGCTGAGCTGAGCGTGACGCCCTGTGCCACAGCCACACGCGTGTGCCCATGCTTTGTCGGCTGGCTGGGCAGGCTGCAGGCAGAGCTGGGGAGAAGGTGCTCCCTGAAAGCACCCTGCTCGAGCTTGTCAGCAAGCACCTGTCTGTCTATTTGAGTGACAGCTGCTGTCCTGAGCAGGTTTGCACAGCACAGACCAGACTGGGGAGAATTCTGACAGGTTGGGCAGTCTCCGCCTCAGAGAGAAGGAGACGGGACAAGTTCAGATCATCGCACAAACACATGGGAATCTCTGGAAAACATCCAGATGGAGGGACAATTTACAGAGGACCCCAGCTTTTGGTGGGATGGAGACAGTGAGGTCATCGTGGCAGGGATGATGAAGTGTGGCCGTGGTTCACATGTGCCGACAGGCAGAGGTAGGAGGTGCTCCAGCCTCATGAGGGGCCAGCTGAGTCACTTTCAAGACAGAAAGAGTCTGGGGCAGGTCTCTGAGGTGCGGTTTTCTGACTAAGCCTGAAGACCGTGGGAGCACGCAAGGCAGGCTGCGTTTGAAACCCAGCACCGGGCAGTCAGGGGTCTCTGCTTCTGGGCTTCTCCCGTTCAGCTGTCATCGCTGAGTGTCCCGGGGGTGAACACACAGCACGGTCCCCACCCTCAGAGGGCCCTGTGTGGGGACGCTGTGAGCATCCCGCGGGTGGATGCCGTCCTGCTGTGTGCAGAGCGCTGTGGGTTCCCCAGACCCCATCCCCATCCCATCCTGTGGGGCCCCCCCAGACCAGAGGGGAGGCTGGAAGGGATGAGCCCCTGGAGCCTGGGGGTGGGAGGGACACTGAGTGCTGGGCCTCCTGGGGAGGCTGGGGTCACAGGCAGTGCACACGCCTGCACAGGGTCAGGAAACATGGGTTAGAACCGGACTCGCTTCCTCTCCGTGGTCTGTCTTTGCCTCCACTGTCGGGGAGGGGTGGCTGGCCCCCAGGCCGCCGGAGCTGCAGCCGCAAAGGAGCCTGTGTGCCCCTGGCAGTGATGGCTCTCAGTGCATTCAAGGCAGGACCCTGTGTCTCTTCCGGTCAGCCCTTAGTCCGGCCAGCCTGTCGTGGGCAGTCGCTGTGGGACTGACAGGTGCCCCTTTCCTGCCCTCGGTGGGCTTCCCCTGCCTGCCCGGCTGAGTGTGTCTGTTCCGTGTGTCTGAGCCCCGGACCAGCCATATCCCCGGAGCTGCCCTACGGTGGCTACTGCAGATTTTTGTTTGATCCTGTCCCCTTCAGGCACAGTCCGGTGATAGAGGCTGCAGGAGGGGTGGCAGGAGGTGTCACGGTGACCTGTCTGTGACCAGGGGAGGCCGGAGTTCTGCAGGCCCCCAGCTGGCCGCCTTCTCACAGACTGGGAGTCACCCTGCCTGTGGGGGTTCTAGAACTGTCCCGGGGAGGCCCGGACATGCATGGGATTGGGTGCGGGCAGTTGAGTTTGGTGACTTTGAAGTTACAGTGATTTGGAGAAGTTAGTGAAAGTCTCTAAGGATGGAGGGTGAGTTTTAAGAAAGCTTTCTTCTGTTTGTCCTCATGATGGAGACCTGTCACTGCTGGGGCCTGGACTCCGTCACTCCTATTGATCCCCAGCACCTCTTGAAGAACCAGACATTTAAAACGTGTGTGTGTGGCGGGGTGGGTGCGCAGGTGCGTGGGTGGGGACTCGCCTCTTGCTGTGTGGATGGGGTGGGGGGTCCCAGCAGGAGCACCCAGTTAGAAGGTGACTCAGTGTTTTACTGAAGGAAAAAATCACCAATTTTCAAAGTGAGAAAAGCAGTATTCAGGGCCATCAGAAGGAATTGTATGTGAATATCTAAGTCAGCGGATGGACGGGGACCGTCGTAAAAGCAAAGAGCATGAACTCTGGCAGCCGCGTAATTTGAGGACTCTGGGGAGCACAGCCTCTCACCTCGGTGCCATTTCCGGGTCCTGAGGTGGTTTCTGTGGCTGACAGTACATTCAGTGTCACGTTACAGTTGATGTTCCTGCTACAGCCCACGTAAGTTCAGAGATTTAAAGGAAGGTACTCACATGCCTGCATATGTCCTATGTTCGGGATGACGTTGATGTTTTTCTAGAAAGGTCCAGATATTTTGGAAGTGAACCAGTGGGGCTGAGCAGTCATGGCTTCCCCCCGGGGCGTGCGGGGACTCGGCCGGAGTGTCTGACCCGTAGTTGTCATTGACACTCGGTCATAAAGCCTGGGCCCAGTTTTCAGTGGTGCTCATTCTCCTGTTGGATGGCTTTGTTTTTCCCCCACAGTGTAGACCATCTAGAGAATTACCTATTGACATATGAATTTGTAATGACTTCAGAAAAATCATTTTGAGCAGAAAATCTAGATCTGTAAAAAGTAATTAAAATAATTTGAATTGTTTCTTTCTTTCTTTTTTAACTTTCTATAGGTACCTGCACTTTAATCAGATAGAAACTTTGGACCCTGACTCATTTCAACATTTGCCGAAGCTGGAAAGGCTGTAAGTCAAGTTTTATTCCTGACCTTCACCTGCTGACGGCTGTCAGCTGTGACAGAGTTGAGGTTTCTATTGGTTAAAACACCCGAAAATGGTCTTCGTATAAAACTGAGCTCCTGTCCAACAATTCACAAACAAGACTTATAGTTTTCTCTTTGTTTGGGAGTGGCAATAAAACAGAAAAAAATCTAGTTCTTTTCTGGACTGAATAGCATTGCTCTGAACTCACTGGAAGTAAGTGAATGCAATCACAGTTTTCTTTAAAAGCCAACGTATTCAACTGCTTGTGCTCTTTTCTACATGTCTGAGAAGTGTTCTCAAAAGTGGTTTGTTGTGTGAACGATCTCTTTCCACAGATTTCTACACAACAACCGAATTACACATTTGGTCCCGGGGACATTCAATCACTTGGAATCTATGAAAAGACTGTAAGTATGACACCTTTTGTGCTATCTTCCCATCAAAGCCTGATTTCTACTTGCCTGCCGCCTTCCTGGGGGACGTGACGTGCACACCACAAATCAGGAGAGACCCTGCGTGAGGAGGGTGGGTCACAGCCATCAGTAGACAACACTGACCCGAGGTCCCCGGGCACACGGCCGTGGTTAATTCTTTAAGTCAAATAAGACATTTTAAAAATCAAGGCTAACTTCCTCAAGTCAGTTTTTATTTCCATGTTGCACGGAAGTAACTTCCCTGGCGGTCTTCTGTCCCATGGCCCCAGCCCAGGGAGGGCCGGACAGTGTCACACAGCGAGTCACACCCGTCTGGTCCGCCCGCTCCACCCTGTGGCCCCTCACAGAGGTCTTGTTGTTGAGAGGGGCTGTCGGGTCGGAGGGCTGCACCCAGCAGGTCCGTGCTCTCCCCACCCACGGCCGCACACCTGAGTTCAGGCACGTGTCATGACATCCTGTCTGCACTGAGCCCAGTAAATTCCACTGTGGGAGGTCATCAGAGAAATGACCGGGCAGGGGGCCGGTTCTGCGCCCGTCCTGGAGAACACTGGTAGCAGGTGTGATGTCACAGGCCACGGTCTCCCCAGGGTGGCCCTGGGCCTGCACTGTGGACTTAGAGGACGATGAGTTCAAGCCCTCCCTTCCCGCGCCTTAACTCTGGGGCCGTGAGCTCCTCCTCCATGAATTCTGGCAGCGCCCGCTTCGGTGGGGTTTCCCAATGAGCCAACTCAGGCCCGTTGGCCAGCAGCTGCCACTGTCCCAGTTCTGTGCCCTGGTCCCTGGGGGCAGCTGCTTCTCACCGCTGTGCTGCATAAACAGCCGTCCTGCCCAGGTGGAGGGTCCCCTGCCTGTCACATTTGTGGGGATGGCGGTGTCTGGCTGCACACGCACTTTCTCAGCAACTTTTGGGATAACTTCAGACCATGAGATCAGTGCTCTAGAAACAAACGCCAGCCACGTGATGCAGCTCCACTGTCATCCCGAGGGACAGTTAAGGACCCCTGAAATGACACAGTGCCCACCACATAGTAGTCATTTATAAGGGGCCCCGTCCTGCGTCTCTCGCGAGATGTCTCTGTTTTGCACATGAACCCTGTGGTGACACTCACGCATCACGCCTCACACCACCCCTCATCCTGCTCCTTGTTCTCCAGGCTGCTCACCTGTGGGTCTGGGCTTGGTTCCCAGGCGGGCCAGTCTGGGTGGGACCCGTCCTGTGCCACATGGCCTCTGTTTGTCCAGTTTGGGCTGTCTGGAATGGTTAGTGCCTGCTGTGTCGTGTCTCACCGGCTGCTTCTCACAGGCGACTGGACTCCAATGCACTGCACTGTGACTGTGAAATCCTGTGGCTGGCGGACTTGCTGAAAGCCTATGCGAGGTCGGGCAACGCGCAGGCAGCTGCCACCTGCGAATACCCTAGACGCATCCAGGGACGGTCGGTGGCCACCATCACCCCAGAAGAGCTAGACTGTGGTGAGTGGACCGTGCTGGCGTGGCAGGGGGTGTGGCCGTGCACAGCCCTGTCTTCACTGGCTGGTTCCCAAAAGCAAGTCCCAGGGGGACCTGACGAGGACCCTCCGGTGAAAGCCCCGCTCTGTAGTATCTGTGCGGAACTTTATGTAAATGAGCTTGGGCTTTCCTTTGAGGTTCCCTGCAAAAACTACCAAACAAAGTGCACTGCCACTGCGCCCTGTTGCTGCCCCGGGGGTGCTAGGAGTCAGGTGGGAAGGCGCCTGGCGGGCTGGGAGCTGAGCTGCGCGGTGGCCACACGGGGTGCGGGACTCAGGTTCATCCCTCTGATGCATGTGGGCTCGGCGCCGTGTGCCTGGAATACCTCACCACACTGCAGAACAGGAACGAACCCGAAGCACATTGCAGGGTGAATCTTCCTTACAGATGCCCACGGAGCTACGCCTTTTCTGTTTTAGCCCTTTCTGTGATGCTGAAACTCGTTTTTCAGTTCTTCCTCCAAAGCATCATTGTTATTTTTTACATATTAAAGACAAACAATGAAGATTAAAAACCAGTGCGTTTCCTAAATGACCCTACTGATAACATAAGCACACTTGTGTCATCATTTATGTTCCTTTACTGCTGCCTGGTTGCTTTGGCTAAAAAGTATTATTTTCTACTCTTTTATTCACTGAAAACCGTTACTTATGGAGTGCGGTCTGCGCGGGGGTCTCACTACCTTGACAGCTGCATACACCACTGAGGCCTTTCCTGGGTGCTCGTCTGAGACACCTTAGTGTGAGGCCGCCCCAAGTCTCTGAGTATAAGACGCTGTGCGGGGTTGGCCTGTCACGTGGTCTCCCATGGATGAAACTGTCTGCCACTTTGTGGGGAAATTTGTGGTTGAATACAGCTTGAATACCTGTGACTTGATCATGACATAAGGGGTGTCACTTGGGCCCTTGCTCCCTTGACGGTTTAAGACCAGCAAGTTCTCCGTTTCCTTGTCGGTGCAGAAAGACCCCGGATCACGTCCGAGCCTCAGGACGCAGATGTCACCTCGGGGAACACCGTCTTCTTCACCTGCAGAGCTGAGGGCAACCCCAAACCCGAGATCATCTGGCTACGAAACAAGTAAGTGGGGTGGTGGACGATGACCTGTGCCCTGCCTGCTGAATAGTGCACATTGCAGCCTCCAGACCCCACCTTGACCCTGCTCCTCTTCCGTGGGGAAGAGGCGTCCAGGGGAAAACACTTGTGCGCCTTCTCTGCTCTGCAACAGCAGTGAGGCCGGTACATGTGTCCGTGTCCCAGGGCCCCGGGGCCGTCAGCCGGGTCGCCCAGGGAAGCAGCTCGCTCCCACTCTCCCCTGGTCAGCGTTTGCTCTAAAGGGCTGCATGTCACTCCTGCCCGGGTTAGGAACGGGAGGGAAAACTGGTTCTCTGCCCACCTGCTTTCTCCGGCTGGAAGCCCTGGGGTGTGATGCCTGGGGCTTGGCCCCTCGAGCGTTGGGACCTGTCCTTACTAGGTGCGGGGCCCTGCTGCTGGGTGGGGTCCCCTGGGAGCCTCCCGTAAGTGCCCACGTAGGCGCTGAGCTCCTGTGTGCGTCTCACTTGTTCCTGAAAGGAGGTCTCCCCTTTGTCCACCAGCATTTGGTGTGGGGAGCAGAGGCGTGGGATGGGGTTACATGCTCCAGGGCCCTGGTCAGCCCATAGGGTCTTTGGTAAAGGGGGCGTTTCAAGCGTCCATTTTGGGCTTAATCCTCAGTGTGTGTAGGAGTGCGAGCACTTTGCCACCATCGCTTAGGAGCAGAGCCCAGGCTGTCACCGTGGTGCTCAGCGTCTCCGCGTGGAGCTGCAGGGCCGTGTTGAGTCATGACCCAGCAAGGAGGACGCTGTGGAGATGGGAGCCCAGACACCAACTGGGCCTCGTCCTCCATACGCGGGCTGACCGAGGCAGTCTGCCTGGGCTCCTGAGTCCAGCAGTGTTGGCAGGAATGGCAGATGCAGGCACCTAGCTGGGCGTCTGGGAGCCCCCCGGGGGCAGACCGGGAAGACGAGTTCCTGGCTGTAAAGACGTGGGGTCTGTTATGGCCCAGACTTGTCCTCACCACTGAGCTGTCATCGGACTTGGGCCACTGCAGTGTGGGGAAAAGTCACATATCCTGGCTCTGAAGTCGATGCCATTGAAAATCTAGAGTGAGCACTGCAAGAGTTCTGAAATATTTTGAAGTACACATTTAAAAGGCACAGAAGCATGTTTGGCTTAAGCCCTGCACGTCCACACTCATAAAGGAACAAGTTGATACGAAAAGTTAACACCCTCGAGCTGGTCATGGAGAGCAGAGCCAGGCCTGATGTCTGCACAGGGCTGGGCCTCCACCTGCCAGTTCCTGCCAGCCCCCTCCCCCCGCCGTGGGTCTGCCTCCCCTGTGGGCCAGCCCCCCACCATGGGCCAGCCTCCCCCCGTGGGTCTGCCTCCCCCGTGGGTCTGCCTCCCCTGTGGGCCAGCCCCCCCCCCCCACGGGCCAGCCCCCCCTGTGGGTCTGCGTCACCTGAGAACCTACCTCACCTGCTGGCTCAAGTGTTTATGGGCAGGAGCTGGGCCACCTCAGTAAGAGTCTCATTTGCGGGGCCTGAGGTGGCTTGCTTCCATTCAGAGCACTCCGTGAACGAGGACGGATTTCACTTTTGGGGGACTGGCCGAGCAAGGAAGGGGGTGGCAGGACAGCGGCGTTCACGCAGCTCAGAGCCCTCCGTCTGGGAGCTCCTGGGTCTCAGCGGAACCCGTACAGAAATGCTCACAAACAAGGATGGGAGTGTGCTGTCAGCTTATGTAATCTTTTGCTTTCAGTAACATAAGTGTTTCTATCTTGTTGTCTTGAATGAACTGGCCAGAAACAAAGGAAAATATTTTTTTTCTATTGTGTTTATTTTTTCCCTTTGGAATGAGGACCACTTTAAAAATTAAATGTTTATAGATTGCACATGTAAATAACAAGCAAATATTTGAATTAAATGAGAGATGCAACTGCATAGGCCGCTGTCCCAGGGACACCCATGACTTCAGTCCCAGGGAACACGGGGTCCCGCCCTTCCACTCCTGGCACTTGGGGGCCCTGGACGCTGCCCCTGCTGCCCGGCCCAGGCTTTCCTGTGCTGTAAGGGCTGGCATGCACGGCGTTCTGTCTTTGCAGCAACGAGCTGAGCATGAAGACGGATTCCCGCCTGAACTTGCTGGACGATGGGACCCTAATGATTCAGAACACACAGGAGACAGACCAGGGCACCTACCAGTGCATGGCGAAAAACGTGGCTGGGGAGGCGAAGACGCAGGAAGTGACCCTCAGGTACTTTGGGTCTCCAGGTACGTGGCGAGTATGCGCGTGAGGGTCCTTCTTCCTCAGGCCGCTTCTTTCTGTGCCCTGCTGGTCAGACGCCATCCGCGGGACTTGGCAGCGGGGTCACAGTCCACCCCCGCCCGTCACTGGCCCACGGTCAGCCCCTAATGCAGGACAGACACTCAGAGTGGACGGTCGAGGCAGGTGGTTTTTAGGATACGTGGTGAGGCGGCCGCCAGAGGGACCGTGGTCCCCTGCGAGACCACACCAGGCCCGCCCCTCACGCCCATCCTAAGGGGCAGCTGCCGGGTGTCCTGTTTGTCAGTGGGTCTCCATTGTGCCAAGAGCTGTGGTTATTGAAAACAAAGCCAAAATCTGGAATTTTATGCAAAATCCTCACATCTAAAGTGTTGGCACCTGATTTTTAAAAGACCGTCCAAGTCAAGCCAGGCTCCGCTGTGGCCTGCAGTTGGCGTGGGTCCCACCGGTGGCAGGCCTGCTCTTGCCAACGTGTTTAATTGCAGGGCTGTGGTCAGAAGAGCAGCTGGCCCTTGGAGAGTCCCAAGCAGTGGTCCCTGACTGCCACTGCTGCTGGAAACGGCACGGGGGGAGGGTCTGCGCTGTCACTCCCTGCTGGCTGGGCCAGCAGTCGATTTCTGATGGGTGCTCCCTACCCCTGCCTGGTGACATCTGGCCACCGTCTTGGGCTTCCTTTGCAAACCGCTCTGGGCCTGGGTTTCCCTGCACTTTATATTCCCACCCACTGTCGGGCGGCAGTGTACGAGGCTGTGTGTGAGCCTTTGTGTGGATGCTTGGCTCCGTGTGGTGCGCCCAGCAGGTGAGCACTCACACACGCAGTGTTTCTTTAGCAAATGAGAATTCCTAGTATCGAATTGCAGCTCAAGGAAGAGCAGAGCCCAGTGACACGGCCCCCCCAGGGCTTTGGGCGTCTCCACAAAGGCTCGTGCTGCTCGGAATCTCGATGGCATAGCTCTTGGTCCCAGGAGGAGCTTGTATGAGGAGTAGGAAAACCCGCAGGGCAGTGCACAGCGGCAGTGCCCCCAGTGTGGGTCGCAGGACAAGGAAAACAGTGGGGCCTGAGAAGGAACTTATTTTGGGTGGCAGGTTGGCTGCCCTCCAGGCAGGAGCACGACCCACCTCGAAGGCGTTTCTCCCTCAGGAATGGCGACCTCACTGAAGGTGTAGTGTGAGCACGTCCGTGTACATCGCGGAAGCACATGTGAAGGGGCGCCCCTGATCTGTGACAAGGCCACTGCCACATGCGGCCATCGGCCGCGACCAGGGGCTGGCAAACTGTCCTGCGGACCACACCTGCCTGTTTCCTAAGACTTGGGGATGGGGAACGGTTTTACATTTTTATATGACTGAAACGTAGGCGTTTTTAGGACACATGGTATTTTAGGATGCATGGTAATTACCAGAAAGTCATGTTTCAGTGTCTATAAACTAGGTTTTATTGCAGCATAACCACACTCCTTCTTTTACAAGTTGTCTGTGGCTGCATTTTGAGGCCATGGCAGAACTTTGCAGCAACAAGGCTGTGTGGTCTGCGATCCTGAAACGGACGCTCTGGCCCTTCCCAGAAAGTTTGTCAGCGTTGTCCCCCGACTGGTGACAATATGTAGTATTGACAACAGACCAACTTGTGAGGCTCCGGGAGCCTAAAGGGCTAAATATACTTTATATATTTTGAAGCTCTGTTATTAGGGGCTTGTAGTTCCCCCCATGAACTAAACTTTTGGTCATGAAAAATTCTACCTGTCAGTGCTTTTGCCTCAGAGTTAATCTGGCTTAATAGAGATGCAGCCAGCTTCCTTCTGGTGAGTAAGTGTCTGTCTCGTCATTTTGCTCTGAACCTTTCTGGAGCCATAAGTATTGGAGGCTCGTTACAAACAGCATTGAGTGACATGAAAAAAAATTCAAATGGACATTTTCTTAAAGTGATTCCATCTATGCTTATTGTGTCAACGACATGTTTACATGCATAAATTCTACATCTTATTTTGAACTATTAATCCAACGTTTTCTGTGTTTCTTGCCTTATTTTGGAGTAATTATTTTTCTTTTTCTATTTTCCTAGTTTGGAAGTTAACACTTTATTTCTTTTCTTTCAGTGGTTATTCTAGACCATTTTAAATGCATTCTTAAATTAAAGAGCCACAGTGCCCGTCTTTACCTTTACCTCCAAAATGCAGTCACGCCTCTCAGTCGGTGGCTGGCTTGTGATTTCAGCGTGGAAAACATCATCGTTTTGTATTCTTAACGCCTGTCTAGCTGCACCCACATATTAATCACTGCTGATTCTTTTTCTTTCTTTCTGCATCTCAGCTCTTCTCCTGGGGCCACTTTTCTTCTGCCTAACGTGGAGTGAATTAGGCAGCAAACCCACACGAGGACCAGCTTCCGGTTAATGAATTTAAAATGAGATTTGTTTGCCTGCTGCCCTCAGCATGGTTCCCTGGGTCGGGGGTGCGGCCGACTTGACCTCTAGTTGGTGTAGCACTGGGGGACCCAGCCGCTCGGCTCCCGGTCCCCCCCCTCTGTCTGATCTTTCTCTGTTTAAGGACCATTTGAGATCACGGCCCTGCCCCTGCCCTCAGGCCCTCTCTTACTCTGCCGTTCTCCCTGCACACAGCCCCCAGCCTCTGCTTTGCTGCTCTCTAGAAATGCTGGTGTTGAATGTCGTCTCTACTTCCTGTCATTTACTGTTACTGAGGTATTTGACAGATGAGGCTTACACTTTAACATAGAACGGTGTAGAAAGGTCTCACCGTGTCCCCACTTAGTTCCTCCCTCTGCCCCATGTCCCCACGCTACAGACAGTGGTTTTTTCTTCTTTCTGGAAAAACTATCTGTGCTGCTGCGGGAGGCTTTCCCCTTCAGTCTCATGCCTTCCCTTCGAGCATTGTCGGATTTGTGATGATGTAACAAAAACCTTCTCCCGTATGGATATGTTTAGCTTTCTCCCCAGACTTTTTGTTATCACAGGTCCATCGCCTTTATCCAAAACCCCGGGGGTCAGATCTTTGAAATTCGGAAATTTGGGGACTTTTTCAGAAGGCCAGGTGGTGCATAGTGTGGAACGGACGTGCACACCCTGTAATCAATGTATCCACGCCCCTTAGCAAACAGCCTGGATACTCACAGCAAAATGAGGACGCCAAAGAGCCTCATGAGGGGACAGGTCGATATTTATCAACAAGTTATGAAAAGATATTTGTTTCTGGAGCTTTCTGGATTTCAGAATTATGGATGAGGGTGTCCGTCCAAAGAAACACCACAGCCATTAAAGAAACCCTTCTACGTGTGTGTCGTTTTACATTCTGTTGAATGTGTGGCGTAAGGTCCCCGCAGGTAATTTCTGGGCTAAAGTGCCCGTGGGTTTTTAGTGCTGAGACATGTGGCCGCGTCCCTCTCCAGGTGACACTTGGGGCCAGCGCAGTGGGAGAGCTCGGTTTCTGCCCAGACTTACCCACGAAGCACATTAACAAATGTGTGGGGTTTTTTCCCCCTAGTTTCACAGTTGAAAGGTATTATCTCAGAGTAGTTTTAATTTGTAAGTGAAACAGGTTCTTTTATTTGGTATGAATACTCTTTAAAGACATGTGTTATGCCCGTAAGAACTATTAGTGAGGTGGACATAACGTGTTTGGGACAAACAGTGAGAGTTCTCGGGAGTCCAGTCCCTGCATCAACAAGACACGACTGTCACTCGTCACCCGTACTTGCTGACGGCTCCTGTGACCCACGGCAGTGGCCCATTTTTATTTTCTGCACTTTTCTGTAAGAAACAAAGAAGGCAAGGACATGGTGGATTGTGTTTGTTTTTCTTAGTTAGAGGTCGCCAGACAGAGCGCATAGCATGAAAACAGAAAAACTTCAGCAAACTGTTGCCAAACTAGAGGAAATAACTCCGAACTTGTGTTTTGTTGTCACAGCTCGACCCACTTTTGTAATCCAGCCGCAGAACACAGAGGTGCTGGTCGGGGAGAGTGTCACCCTGGAGTGCAGCGCCACCGGCCACCCGCTGCCCCAGATCACCTGGACAAGAGGGGACCAGACGCCGGTGCCGGCCGATCCACGTGTTAGCATCACTCCCTCGGGCGGCCTTTACATTCAGAACGTGGCTCAGGAGGACAGTGGGGAGTACACGTGCTTCGCGGCTAACAGCGTCGGCAGCATCCACGCCACGGCCTTCATCATCGTCCAGGGTGAGGGTCGGGAGCCGCGGGGACCCCCTCCCTGAGCAGCCAACCCCGGGCCCTGGTCCTGTGCCCAGAACTGGCTTTTCTCTACCCGTCGCGTTTTCCACCACCCGACTCCTTACCTGTGACCTGATGGTTGGTTTATTTTCTGATCAAAAGCTTCAGAGGACGGGGGGCTTTATTTTCTGGCCATTACCCGTAGCACCGGGAGCGCCTGGCGTGTGTAAACGTGGAAGCCAGTTGACGAGCAAGAACAACTTGTCGTTCTCGCATCATTTGGCCACTGCACGTGCCACTGCGCCTCCCTTGTTTGGGGCTCACCGTCTTTGTTGTGCTTGTTACTTTTCTGAAAATGGAATCACACTGGGGACACTATTCTGTAACGTGTTTTTCACCCAATAGTAACAAAAGAACCCCATCGCTATGCACAGTTGTTACTCAGTGACATTTCTAGCCATTGTTGGTACTGAGGACGCGCTGTCTCTAGGCCGGCCCGCGTCCGTGGCCTGGAAGCCAGCTGTCCTCTTACTTGTAGCTGGCGCGGGTGTCCAACCACTGTCTGCTCTCTGCAGGGTGACGCCTAGAAACGCCTGCTGCCCGTTCCTTGCACTTCACTTTGCCCCCCCTTTACGTGTCTCCCCACCTGTGCACAGCTGCCGCAGTGACAGCAGGGTCCTTTGGAGTCTGTCGTCTCCTTCCTGGGGCAGCTCCTTCTCTGGGGGAGGACAGTGGCAGTGCCAGGCTGTGTGGCGTTCTCGGCAATGCTGTCTTTTTAATGTCCGTTCCCAATGTGTTTCCTTCCGGAAGCTCTTCCTGAGCTCACTGTGACCCCTCAGGACAGAGCTGTGATTGAAGGTCAGACGGTTGATTTCCAGTGCGAGGCCAAGGGCTACCCGCAGCCCGTCATCGCCTGGACCAAAGGAGGTAAGACACCCACCTGGGCTCCTGGCCCTGCCCTCACCCTTCCTCTCTCCTTCCCTCCTTCCCTCCCTCCCTCGGACACAGACTCAACTCGCACTGTCTGTCTGGCCTGGCAAACCCCCGTCCTGTGGGCAGGGCCGAGGTGGCTGAACCCAGCATGAGCCAGGCTCTGGGGACAGCCAGAGGTTTCCACCTGCCCCAGCCATGGGCACCCCCACTCGCATCAGAGGTCTGTCCTTATTGAAGGGACAGGGGTGTGGCCTTCTACTCATGATCATCTTCACCCAGATAGTCTGTGGATCACCTTTAATGGATACTTAATCAGTATTGAATGAAAGTTAACAACACCTGGGATAGAACTTTCTGGAAACCAGTAGAGAAAACCCTTTTACTGCCACTTTAATTCCCAGAGTGCTCCTACCATCTTTCCATCACATTACTTCTTGGGGTCCACCCCGTTACCCAGGTGGGTGAACTGCTGACCACTTGGCTTGAGGAGGCACAAACCATCCCCAGGGGTGACAGGAGCCTGGCTGACAAGGTCGGGGTGAGGGAGGACAGGTGCCCACACTGGGTGGACCTTCAGCATTCTGTCTTGGACGCAACTCAGGGTGACATTGAGAACCTGCTGACGACCTCTGCCTTGAACCAACGGGCAGCTGTGTCCCTTTGTCCCCTGAGGGCACTTTCCAGGGGTTCCCACAGCCCTCTGTGCACCACCCACGCTGGGCCTCCCAATCCTCGGGCAGAAAGTCTCATCCCCAAGAGGGTGGGTGACCTCGCCTTTCAGTCCCTCCAGTCCCCTGCCCTCTGCCCAGATGTGTGTCCTTTCATACCCAGCGTGGGCCCAGCCAATTCCGGGGTCCCGGGTCCCCCTGCCGTCCTGACTCCTGCTTACGTAGCTCTGTTGCCCTGTTATCTGCCCCACACCCCTTCTGAGGACTCTCTTGACTCTGTTCTTGACTCTCAGGGATGACTCTGTTCATCCCTGACCCGGCTGCATGCAGCTCGTGCTGGCACTTGGTGCAGGCGTGTGATGGCGTCTGAGTTTGCTGACCAGAGAGGGCTGGGACGAGGAGCCCGGGCCCTCACTCTGGCAAAGACAGGTTGATGCATTCCTTTCATTTTCTCAGATAAAGTTCTGCTTGATCCACTTTATCGCTGGTAATAGTCACCCCCATGTGTCCCCTGACTGACCCGTGTCTCCTTGCCTTTTAGGGAGCCAGCTGTCGGTGGACAGACGGCACCTGGTCCTGTCATCAGGGACACTGCGGATCTCGAGTGTCGCCCTCCACGACCAGGGCCAGTATGAGTGCCAGGCCGTCAACATCATCGGCTCCCAGAGGGTCTCAGCCCACCTGACGGTACAGCCCAGAGGTGCGTGGCTGGTGGTGCAGGTGCCATGTGCAGACTGCTTATGTGGAAGGACCGGCCTGGGCACTAGCATCCACGTCACTGTTAACTGCCGGGAGCTGGCTCTTCCTTTCTTGAGTAGCTGTCCCTTTTTCTCAAAATCTCAAGGTGTTTACGCTGTAACCATTGTCTTTCACTTTAGCCTGTGACAACGTTTGTTTATGTTTTAATGATGCCAGTGCTGAACTCTGATAAGGCCGACTTGTCACAGTGAAATGGACCACTTTGTTCCCCTGGCTGCACCTTCTACTTCAGAGAAGGCCATTTCGCCTCTCCTGGGTGGCTATTCAGGCAGCGCCGGGTCTGAGTCAGCTGAGCCATGAACAGACCCCCGACCGTGTCCTGGAGGCACGGGTCTGTTTCCTGTTGGCCTCTGAGCATTTGACCCTTTCTTCCTCCCGTCCTTCCTGGAGGTCCCATGTTTTCTCCACTCCGAAGGACCCACATTGCCTCATGCCTCTATAAAGACCCAGGATAGATGTCTGTAGGTGCAGAGGCTGTAGAGCTCAAATGGGGGGGCCAGGCCTGTGTGCACAGTGGAGAGTCCCGTGAGGGTCAGGCCTGGGAGACCACTCCCCTCCTGCATCTCTAATGTGCTTGGCTGGCACTGGGTTTGTGGGTTTTCCCCTCTCATTCCCGACTGGGCAGGAGTCTGGGTAGCCTGATGAGTGAGAACTTGGGGTCCCTGAAAGCCCATAAGGACCTGCCACCATTGGCCAGGTCCTTCGCTGCCAGGTGTGCCAGGTGAAGTACAGGTTTCCTTCACGGTCATCAAGCTCTCTCGGGTCCCCTCTGTCCCGCCTCGTTCCTGGGGGCTCTCGTCCCTCAGCAGGCAGGGCTCCTTCAGGCCTGAGCTCTGCTCTTGGGCAGTGGGCCATCCGGTCCTTTCTGGCTCCTGTGCTCTGTACAGAGGCTGCTAGGAGCAGGCAGGCTGACTGGCAGGAGTCCTCGGGGCCCTGTCCCTGCCCTGCTGGGGGAGGGACCTGGGGCGTCAGTCCCGAGCTTCCCTGGGTTCTCCACCATGGGCAGCGGCCTGTCGCTTGCCTTCCAGTCACCCCGGTGTTCGTCAGCATTCCCAGCGACGTGACAGTGGAGTCGGGCACCGACGTGCAGCTGCCATGCAGCTCCCAGGGGGAGCCTGAGCCGGCCATCACCTGGAACAAGGTACCCGCTGTGCTCAGCGTCACGAGCGGTGGCTGCCCTGCGTCCTTCCACAGCAAACGCCCACATTCAAGCCTGCATTAAAACGTTCTGCGGGTGTCCTCAGTAATGAAAACAGGACGAGAGCCTCAGAACGGTCTCCTGTTCACGTCCTTCTCGGGGACAAAAGCAAAGAAACCTTCCTGTTAGATCCCGATTTCGTAATTAGTAGGGAAGGCTTTTTGTTGTTTCATTTCTCTGTTTTGTTTTTATTAAACCCAATGAAAATGTTTAACAGTGTTAAACATATAAACAAGTGCTTGATCTGCAATGTGTCCAGACACCGGGATGGCGGGTGGTCCCATGCAGCGGTTCCCTGGGAAGGAGCCACGGGGGTGGGGCTGGTGACGCCTGGGTCTCCTCGGCTGGGACTCACTGGCCTTCCCAGTGTGGCTCAAGCGTCTGTCTTGCCCGAGATAGTGCAGGTTCCTTGTCCATCTCCGTAGCCTATGTCCCAGTCCCGTCCGATCCTGGGAAGGCCCAGGAGCCAGTCTGCTCACAACCTCTGGGTCTGTGCAGGCATGGAGGCCACGTGTGTCCCACTGAGTTGATCCTGAGGACTTTGATCAAACCTCCTGTAAGCTCAGCCTCTAAGCTGCCATCTGTGAGGCCCTGACACGCAGCCCTGTCCCGCCCAGGACAAACTCTGTCTGCTGCCGAGTCTGACTCACACTGTGATTTCTGCTCTGTTTTGCTCCAGGATGGGGTACAAGTGACGGAAAGTGGGAAATTCCACATCAGTCCTGAGGGGTTTTTGACCATCCACGACGTGGGGACCGCGGACGCCGGCCGCTACGAGTGTGTGGCCCGTAACACGATTGGGCAGGCCTCGGTCAGCATGGTGCTCAGCGTCAACGGTAAGACCCCGGGTCGCGTCCCGCGGCCGGCACCGCCGTCCCCACCTGTGTGGGCTGGAAGGCTGGCGCAGAGAAGCAACGCCCAGGCGCTCGGGCTTCCGGGCCCGCCAGGCGTCCACACCGTTTGCTGGGAGACCCTCAGGCCGCTGTGGCTGACCCGCTGGGCAAGCGTCCCTGCTCTGGGTTTGCTGGCGGGTTTAGTGGCATCTGAACCCTTCAAACGTGACGACGCGTGATTTTCAGTCACCAGTGGGAGGAAGCGTGGGTGCAGTTAACTGCCTCACAGGAGTCTGGCGCCTTCGCTAGCTCTCTGTCCCTGGCGCGGCCGTGTGTCCCGGGATGTGCTGCATCCCAAGCATCTTCGACATAGACCTCCAGCTCATCACCGACCCTCCCCTCCTGGAGCCACACAGGTCCCACCTCTGCGTGTGGCCTGCCCTGGCTCACCCCAGCGTCCCCCAGGCTCCCCCGGTCTGTTCTCTGCACACGTTACTTCTATCTTTCTAAAAATACAGACATCAGGATGTGTCACTCGCACTTGCTGTGTGCATGGCACACCTATTAGCTTTGTTTAGCCTTTTGGTTTCATGCAAACCTGTCTCCCAGCAGCTCCACCCGCTCTGCACCCGCTTTCAGTGTCTCCCACACACGGCCCAAGTGCCCCTCCTGCCGCCCTCCCAACTCCTCGCTCGGGTGGCAGCCCATCGTCTGGCCCACAGCCCAACACGCCGTCTGCTCTCCTCTCTCCTGCTTGTCCTCCTGCAACGTGACCAGGCTGCCTTCTCCACGGGCCTGTGGATGCCCAGGCAGGAACAGCTGAGTAACTGAGCGCAGACCCCACATACACCTACTTATTGTGAAACATGAATAACTGGAAGCCTGCTTTTTTTTTTTTTTTTTTTTAGGGAAAAATGCTCAATGACCTTATTTTACCGTTTTATATGTAGTGTGTGAAACGAATGTAAAATTAAATTGATGGATTCCATGACTCAAAAACTGTTTTCAATTAACCCTGATTTTTATATTTGAAAAATAGTGTGAGTTACTACATGAATTAATTATATGTGAAATTTAAAAATAACCTCCCACTCCCAAGAAATAACCACTATTAACATTTTGGTGAATTTCCCTTATTATTTTTAAAGGTAGATAAGAGTTTTCATATTTTCCTGCCATCATTGGTTAGAGAAAAACAAATTCAATTTAAATCACTGATAATAATGAAATATTAGTGATAAAATTATGTAAAATCGTCTGCTTCATTTGTCTACCCTTGGCATAAGAATATTAGGTTTCAAAAATTAGTACGTTTGGGCTGTTTGAGATATGCAGAAATAGTGGTTCTGCCTAGGGAAAGTTTTCATCTGTTTGACTTGGGAATGGGTAAATATTCAGATGGACAGTGGCTGGTCAGCTCACAGCTTTCAGTGTCTGTGTCAGCATGGGGTAAGTGGGCCTGGCAGAGGGCAGAGGGCAGAGGGCAGAGGGCAGGCACGGGCCGTGGGCTCAGGGCAGAGGGCAGAGAGCAGGCACGGGCCGTGGGCTCGGCAGAGGGCAGGTACCGGCCTTGGGCTCAGGGCGACTGCATCTTGCTTGCCTGTTGGTCCCGACGCCTGAGGATGTCAGGCTGTGTCCCTGGGACTCAGTGCAGAGATGCTGGTAGAGGGACATGAATCAGAAACGGTCAGATGCATAGCTGGACTCCAGTAGTCACTGCATACAAGTCAGGGTGGGGCGAGGTGGAGGGCTGGTGTAGGGAGGGGATCGGGCACGACGCCCTGAGCAGTGAGCTGAGAAGCAGGGCTGGGTGCAGACTGACCTGGTACAAGTGTTTCAGAAGGTTTCAGATAGGTCGGAACAAGGTTATTTTATTTAACAAACTGTAAGTCCTAGAAAAATATTAAGTGAAAAAGAAAAGAGGAGGAAACCAGAAAGGGAGCCGTTGCTCCGGGGATTACAGGTTAAGCTGTGTGTGCTGCATGCATACATCTCTCATGCACGCATGTGCAGTGTACTGATGGCCGTGTAATGACACACGGATCAGGTGGGATGATGGAGGGAACCAAGCTTGAAGGGGTGAGCGGGAGACACCCAGGCACCAAGGAAGGGCTGGCCTTTGATGAGAACAAACAATCCACCAGAAGTTAACACTTCTCACCAGTGGCTTCCAGCCCAGCTGGCTGGCCCCTGGGTTGGCCTTAGTTAACCTCTCCCGCCTGTGTCATGCTTTGGTGTTTTACATTACAGCTACATTTTCCCTGTCCTTTTGTGGGATGTCACATGACTTCAAAAATTAAAAGTGTTATTTCCATCCTTCTTGGAAACAGTTTCTAGTAGAATTTGTGATAAAGTAATTTAAGCTATGGTGAGAGACACAGAAATAACATTTCGGGAAAGCGAGCCTGAAGTCTAAGTGATGTAGTGTCTAGACGTTATGAGTAACTTATGCAGCATTTTTCTGGTAACGTGTGACTTTGTGCTTTCCTAGTTCCTGATGTCAGTCGAAACGGGGATCCATTTGTAGCTACATCAATTGTGGAAGCGATTGCGACTGTTGACAGAGCTATAAACTCCACGCGGACACACCTGTTCGACAGGTACGTGGGGGAGCGCACGGAGCCTGGCCCTCATTGCACTTACTAGCTCCGGCTTTCAACAGGGCAGGTGATTCCAATGCATGGTTGGAGCTGTTCCGTCTGAAGAAAACTTATTTAGCAATCATACGCGACGCTGGCATCAACTTGCCAGGGGTTAAGACAACACATCCTTTCCAAGTAGAGGCTGAACTATGCTTCACAAATGAAACATTTCTTAAAAATTTCAACTTGTTCCTTTGGCTTGTTACTCAACGATTTGGCAAAAACAAAGTATTTCCCAAGCCATTCGTGGATTTGTTCACGTTGGCAAGTCCCAGAGTGTTTTCTCTGCATCTGCACTGAAATAGAGTCTGCTTTTTCTGTGACCTGATTAACGATTTGTTTTTAGTGTCTTTTGCTTTGTTGCCTTCCACTGGGATGAGTAAGGTACGGTATGTCTCCCTGTAGAAGAGAAGCTTCAGAAACATTAAATGTCAGTCATGTTTTTGGATGGAGTGACTTTTGTCCTAGTGATTGTCCCTTGTCCCTTTCGCCCTCAACTGCTAGCCGGCCGCGCACCCCGAATGACCTGCTGGCCTTGTTCCGTTACCCGAGGGACCCGTACACCGTGGAGCAGGCGCGAGCGGGCGAGATATTTGAGCGCACGCTGCAACTCATCCAGGAGCACGTGCAGCACGGCCTCATGGTGGACCTCAATGGCACCGGTCAGTACCCAGGCCCCTCCTGGACCCCTCCTGGGTGGTGGCCCTCTGGGGACAGGTTGCAATGTTCCTGTACCATGAGTCTGTGCAGGACACAGTGGTGGACGTGTGGGCCCAGAGTTAGTCTGGGTCTAATGGGGCCCGACTGGGATACGAGGTGGGCCATCCTTGCCCACCCGGGTCCTCTGGGATGAAGGGCGTTTCAGGGAAGACTTTGCAGGATGATGCTGTGTCCACACAGCTGTTAGGAGTGATGTTCATGGAGCTCTAGCCGCTGTAACATCCCTGCACCTGCGACTGTGGGTGGCACGGGGTGACTGCTCCCTGTAATGCTGCCCTGGTGCGTGGCATTGCCATAAGTGAGAGAGGAGCCTCTGCCGCGTCAGGTGGCAGCTGTGCCCACATCGCTGGGGAACATACTAGCGGTAGCGTCCCTGGGAAGTGCGGCCACGGCGTGATTTAAAATGCTCTGCTTTATGCTTGTTCGGTGTTTTCTAACTTGTCTCTGCTGAGTATCTTTTCCCGTCAGGACAGGAATGTTCTCGGGAACTGAACATTACCCTTAAATACAAGTGTGGCAGGTGAGGGAGACGGGGAGAAAGCTGGAGGTCACGTCTCCCATCTCGGGAGCACGGTCCTTGCGTGGGCCGGTCCCCAGTCCTGCCACATTTGAGGCCAGTCTGCTCGGCTTCCTGGCGCTTCCTGGCTGCGGCAGCTGTGGCTCCTGCTTCCCCATCTGCAGGGCACTGGCTTGCTGGGGGATCGGGGTGGCCGTGTCACCACGTCTCCACCGGTTTCTGGAGGACCCCCAGCCTCAGCTCACAGGCACACCCTGGGAGAAATGTCAGACGTTTTCCTTCTATGCCGTCTCTGTCAGGCTCTTGCTGCCTGTCGGGCACATGGGGGTGTGGGCTGCCCCTCTGCTGCCTCCCGGCCCCACTCCCGGCCCATCTGGGTACCCAGTGTTTGTTCTCGGCACTGCCTCCCCTCCTTCATTTGGTCTAAACACTGCGGGTCCTGAACCTTCCACTGCGGCTATTCAGAGAGGCCCGTCTCCCCAGGGACTGCCCGCTGGCCCCGTGCCCATACGTGCTGTTCACAGTCATGTGGACACTCGAAAAGACAAAGGACAAGAAGAGTCACTCAAGTCACCCACAACCCGAGATGATTTTGTTTCCTTCTATCTAAAGTAGTTAAATAAATACACAGGCACCCACTCATTCATTCATGCAGCCATTCCTTCCTCCACACACGTGTGGGCACGTGTTCTCTGCCAGCCCTGGAGAAGCGGCAGCTGCAGACAGACACAGCTCTGCCCTCAGGGCTCTGACGTGTCGGTGCAGGTGGGCCGGGAAGGCGGGGACAGTGCATGCAGTCCCCACGTGGCGAGAGGAAGGACAAATCCGACAGGCAGGAGGCCTGGGGAGTCCTGAGTGCCTCTGAGTGCCATTTTCTGCAGGTGCATCAAATGTCACAAGGGTGACATTCGAGCAGAGGCCCAGCCCTGCCATGTCCACCAGAGGAGCACTCTGGGCAGGGGGGAGACACAGGGTCAGGGCCACGCTTGGGATACTTGAGGAGGGGCAGGCAGTCCAGTTTGGCTGCAGCAGGAGATGAGATGGGCAGTTTCGGGGTCCTCGGTCAGAGGGCCCAGGAGACGAGGGGAGGATTTTGTCTCCAGCTCTGGGTGGCCTGGGAGTCACATGGTTCTTGCGGAGAAGTGATGTGATTTCACATGGATGTTGTTGATGGGTGATGTCACCATGGAGGGGGAGGGGCAGACGCTGGAAACTGGGCAGGTGGGTGTGGAATGGTCTGGGAGGGAGGTGACTGCACTGGGACCAGGGTGGCCTGGTGAGAGGAGTGTGAAGGCAGAGGTGACAGATTCACTCGTGACCTGGACATACGGGGTGACAGAGAGGACTCGGCATGACTTTTGCCCCAGTGGCCGGAAGGTGGGGAGCTGACCCTTAGTGAAACAGGGCAGATTGGGCCAGGACAGTTAGGGGCCGGGGAGGGCTGTCCCAGCTCTGGACGCTCACACAGGTGTGCCTCCGAGACGTTTCCTCTGGGCCTGCCTGTGTCCTCATTTCGCACACCACAGTGATAACTCGCTGTGGGGTAAAACTTTTCCTCTCACAGTGCTTCCCACGTGGTTTTCTGTCGTGAAGCATTTGTTTGGTTCATCGCCTTGTTCTTGGAGGTATACGTGTCCTGACATTCCAGCATTTTAACCCATAGTTGTCTGTATTCTGAGACAGTTTTAATTCCTAAAGCAAACTAGAGTGAACAGGTCAGGGCAGCTTGCAAAATTCCTGGTTAAGTCCCATTTTCCAGAAGTCACTTCTGCATCTGCTGTCATAGAGAGGCTTGGTTCTGCAGCACGTTATCAGTGAAACTGTAGGAGGCTCCGTTTCTTAACACACGGCAGATGCGCGCAGTGTGTACAGGCAGCTGTGTCTGTGTCCACCCTCTGCTGGCCGGTGCCTGCCCTCTGCCCTCCAGGGGCCCCACCTGGGAAGGTGGCGGGAGGAACCCGGCCACTGCTCTCTGGCCCCAGTCACTGCTAAAGCGATGGAAATGCTGCAGAAAAAGTGATGGTGTGGGAAGAAGGCTCCTGGGGGCCAGGTGACAAGTGGGAGGAAGTGGTTTTCTTCCTACTCTGATGGTAAAGACTGAGAATTTTCTTTTTCCCAAGAGTAACTGCGAACAGGGCCTGACATCCCCGTTGCGCGGTTTTGGTGGCTCGCGCGCTGCTGAAGAGTCCGGTCTAAGTGAGCAAGAACGCGCAGGTGGCCGGGAGCGTGGTGCCACGCCTCTGGCAAAGCGCTTGTGTTTGATTGCTTCTCCGCAGCCTGTGGAATTTCTTCTCGTCTAGCTCTGTCCTGCATCCTGTGTGGTATTTCGGACACGTCCCCTCATGAGAGGTGTGTGTCTTGTGTCCTGCACCAAGGCATGCAGAGTGGTGTAGGGGCTCTCAGATCCTTTAGAAAGAGGACACGTCAGGACAGAGAACCCAGCGTGTGGTCAGTGTCAGCGCGGCCTCTCCGTGAGCGCGCCCTGCTGCACGCGCGCCCTGCTGCGCGCGCGGCCGCCCTGCGTCAGTACACGCCCTTGCGTCAGTGCGCGCCTCTTTGGGACCGCAAGGCCCTGCGTCAGCACGCACCCCTGTGTCAGCGCGCGCCCCTGGCGTGTGTGGAGCTGTTTATTCTGTGAGCGTGGAGCTGGGAGCATCCCTGGTGGGAGCATGTTTGGAAAGTGCCCCCGGAGCACCTGGGACGTGGAGTCACTGGCTGGGCCGGCGGGTCTTGAAGGTGAAGAGTGGGACCTTGAATGAGGAAGGTCCGTGCGGCGCGGTCTGCCAGGCTGACCGCTTGGAGTTCGTTCAGCAGCGGGTGGGCAGACTGAGGTCTTGGTCAGGAAGGCGAGGTCATCGGAGGCGCGTGGGGCCAGTGGAGGGCGCGTCCCTGTTGGAACGCTTTGTAATTCCAGGCAAGGTGACTTGGACATCTGGCCGGGGAAATGGAATTCCAACGCGAGAGGGCGCAGTCTTCGGGAATGATTAAGAAGCACGACACGCGGAGGGCTCGGATGTGGGGACTGAGCGGCAGGAAGCCCCCACGACGCGGGGGGCGGGTGCGGGGGTTAGGACGGGATTGGGGACCGTGCTCCATGTGGTGAAGCTGAGTCGTACGGGGTTGTTAAAGAGAAGCGGAACCGTGGTTCGGACTCCGTGAGACTCGGAGCTGGTTATTTGCGCGGAGGCGGGTCAGATGGAGGACGAGCAGAGAGGCCCTTGCGAGATGCCGGAGGGAGAGGTGCCACAGGCTCGCGGGGCAGCGCTGGAGGGCCCAGAACTGCGTCCGCCCGCCTGGCGTCCGGGGAATGAGGTTGTGTCCTTCCTTCCTTCCAGGTTACCACTACAACGACCTCGTGTCACCGCAGTACTTGAGTCTCATCGCCAACCTGTCGGGCTGCACCGCGCACCGGCGCGTGAACAACTGCTCGGACATGTGCTTCCACCAGAAGTACCGTACGCACGACGGCACCTGCAACAACCTGCAGCACCCCATGTGGGGCGCCTCGCTGACCGCCTTCGAGCGCTTGCTGAAGTCCGTGTACGAGAACGGCTTCAACACCCCGCGGGGCATCAACCCCGGCCGGCTGTACCACGGGCACGCGCTGCCCATGCCCCGCCTGGTGTCCACGACGCTGATCGGGACGGAGGCCGTGACGCCCGATGACCAGTTCACTCACATGCTCATGCAGTGGGGCCAGTTCCTGGACCATGACCTGGACTCCACGGTGGTGGCCCTGAGCCAGGCCCGCTTCTCCGACGGGCAGCACTGCAGCGTCGTGTGCAGCAGTGACCCGCCCTGCTTCTCGCTCGCCATCCCGCCCAACGACCCGCGCGTCCGGAACGGCGCGCGCTGCATGTTCTTCGTGCGCTCCAGCCCCGTGTGCGGCAGCGGCATGACGTCGCTGCTCATGAACTCCGTGTACCCGCGGGAGCAGATCAACCAGCTCACCTCCTACATCGACGCGTCTAACGTGTACGGGAGCTCGGAGCACGAGGCCCGCGCCGTCCGGGACCTGGCCAGCCAGCGCGGGCTGCTGCGCCAGGGCATCGTGCAGCGCTCGGGGAAGCCGCTGCTGCCGTTCGCCGCCGGGCCGCCCACCGAGTGTATGCGTGACGAGAACGAGAGCCCCATCCCCTGCTTCCTGGCCGGCGACCACCGCGCCAACGAGCAGCTGGGCCTGACCAGCATGCACACGCTGTGGTTCCGCGAGCACAATCGCGTGGCCACCGAGCTGCTGGCGCTGAACCCGCACTGGGACGGCGACACCATCTACCACGAGGCGAGGAAGATCGTGGGGGCGCAGATGCAGCACATCACCTACCGGCACTGGCTGCCCAAGGTGCTGGGTGAGGTGGGCATGAAGATGCTGGGCGAGTACCGCGGCTACGAGCCGGGCGTCAACGCCGGCATCTTCAACGCCTTCGCCACGGCTGCCTTCCGCTTCGGCCACACGCTCATCAACCCCGTGCTCTACCGGCTGGACGAGAACTTCGAGCCCATCGCGCAGGGACACGTGCCCCTGCACAAAGCCTTCTTCTCGCCGTTCCGGATCGTGAACGAGGGCGGCATTGACCCGCTGCTCAGGGGCCTTTTCGGCGTGGCCGGGAAGATGCGCGTGCCCTCCCAGCTGGTGAACTCCGAGCTCACCGAGCGCCTCTTCTCCATGGCGCACACGGTGGCGCTGGACCTGGCCGCCATCAACATCCAGCGGGGCCGTGACCACGGCATCCCGCCCTACCACGACTACCGAGTCTACTGCAACCTGTCGTCCGCCCACACCTTCGAGGACCTGAAGAATGAAATCAAAAACCCCGAGATCCGGGAGAAGCTCAGACGGTGAGTGGGAGGAAACCATGGTTACCTCTTGTTGGTAAATGTCTGATGGGCAAAGAAGGAGGTCGGGCGGGGCACTGCTGGGGACTGTGTGTGTGTGTGTGTGTGTGTTTGTGTGGGCGCCCGTGCACAGCCAGGGCTCACACAGGAGAAGCCGGTGGGGGTGGGGCCTGTGCTAGTGCCACCAGGCGGGAGACAGCGCATGGTGATTCCAGCCGCATGTGAGATGAGCTTTGCTTGCCTGGCAGGGGCCTGGGAGCAGGAAGTGCAGTAAAGGATCTGCAGGGGAAGACGCCAGGACCAAGGCTATGTCTGCCTGGGGCTCCCGGAAGTGACCCTGCTGTGGTATCAGGAGTTCCAGAGGTGACCCAGTGGGGGGCCTGGAAGGCACCAGCTCCTGAGGCTGGGCTCGGAGCCTCTCTCCAGACTCGCCCACTGTGTTGCCCAGGCCCAGCTGCTGTCCATGTCCCCGGGGCCCTGCTGATGGCCTCAGGGACTTTGCAGTGGCGTCAGTCCTTCCCAGGAGCAGATCTCCGAAGCCTGTGGTGATGGATGTGTGAGGACGTGCCTGGGGAGGGTCAGGGCCCCTGGGGACACTGGGGTAGCCTCTTCCGTCCCGGGGAAAGCAGACACACAGCACTGCCTGCGCAGTGCACGCGGGCTCCCGGGCACACGAGTCTGCTCCCCTCGCAGAGGGATGGACGCTGTGCGATCACTTCTCTAATTAGATGTGAAGCTCCCCACAGTTCTCCTTTCCTTGGTGCCCAGTCTGCCCTCCGCTCTGCTCACTAACTTCGTTTTGCGGTGTGGGCACCATTTACTTTGACACAGGCTCTCATGGAATGACCACTGATGGAGCTTTTGCACACTGACCCTTCACACTGCCCTTAAGAATGGAGTCCACAGGCCACTGTGTGTTTAAGACACATTCATTCACATTTGAAGGAGTTGTTTTAAGAAGAAAGAGAACGTTTTTCTAAAGACTCACTTAGAATATTTTCTGGACTCCACAGCTCACCAAAGAGTAAATTATTGATTCCCACATCACTAACTGAACGCTGAAGTTAAGACACGCCCCCATTGGTGCCTGTCCTGTGTGTTTTAGAGGAAAACGACTTGTTACTCGTGTGTCCTCCTAAGTTTCGTGCGCCCCGAAGTCCATTTAAATCGTGGGATTAGATTGCTGCCACGGGGGGTGGGGGTGTGTGCTGTGGTGCCACAGCGTTTTGGCCACAGTGTTACTTCAGTAGGACTTGTGGGAACTGTGTCTTTTATGTGCTTAAATATCCTCCTTTTTCTGGTCCAGACTGACGCAGATTGGGTCCCCAGTCATTTCTCTCATCTGGCAAACTTACTTCAAAGTGGTTGGGGGAGCTGGAGCTCCAGGCTAGCACTGCTGGGGGCTTGAGGGACCCACATGTCCTGCGCTCTGGCAGGGCTGTGTGTCCCGAGCCGGCAGGGGAGGGGCGGGGTAGGCATCCTGTCCCCTTCTGGGACATAGCTCCTTGCTTGTATCTGGTGTCCCCAGTGCCTGGTCATGGTCTGGCGAGTCTGTGCTGGTGTATCCTGGCAGGGTGAGGGTGGGGGCAGAAGGAGAGGAGGACCCCCCCCCGGGAATGCTGTGTCCTTTGGGAACAGCTCTCTCGCTCTGAGCCTGCTCTGTCGGGGAACCAGATGTCTTCTTGCAAGGCTCTTTCTGACCCCGCACCTGAGCAAGGCACCTGAGCGAGGAATTTGGTGTGAATGTCCTCAAACTTAGAGGAAATGATCGCAACTTACCCTTTGAAGGACGTTGCCCTCATGCTGCTTGTCAGGTGCTGGCACTGAGGTCAGAGCCCCACTGGCTTTGTCACAGTGTGTCTAGTCCAGTGCTGTGACAAAGAATAGGTCTCAGAATAGGACTCATTCAAAAGGTCTTGGAGCAGCAGCTGGAACGTTCTTTGGGTCTCATGAGAAGTCAGATCAGAAGCTGTCAGCTCTTTCCTCAAAAGCATGTATTTCTAAGGAATGGAAAGAATTTGATGAAAATACTTCTTGAATATTTAAACCTTGCTACCTCAGTCTTTCATACTATCCCTGCTTCCTAAACATTTTCTTGGTACAAATATAGTGGACAGCTGCTTTACAGAAACAAGGAGGAAGTTTCTTTGTAAGTGAAGGTCTCTGTAAGTGAATGTAGAATAATGACAAAGAAATGGGACTTTCTCTGTATTTGCTGTGTGCGCTTCCGGAGAGAGCGTTGTTTCGTAACCCTCAGGTGTCACTTTCTTTGTAGGTTGTACGGGTCCCCACTCAACATCGACTTGTTCCCTGCCCTCATGGTGGAAGACCTGGTTCCCGGCAGCCGCCTGGGCCCCACCTTGATGTGTCTGCTGAGCACGCAGTTCAGGCGTCTACGAGATGGGGACAGGTAACTGCAGGTGCCCCCACAAGACACCTTGTTCCTGAACGCACCTTTTCGGGGACTCAGGGAAGAGAGGGCCTTTGGTGGCGGCCCGGTGTCCCTGCCAAGAGCTAAGAGTGCGTCATGGCTTTGCCCCTCATCATGCTGGTGACAGCTCCCACTCACTGTGGCTGGCCTGTCACCGCAGCATCAGAATTAACCAGAACCTGACTCGAAGGTGCTCTCGTGTCCCTTCCGTTATTCAGACCATTCCTGTTCCTAGAAATGGACAGTCCCTCCGGTGTCACCACCGTGGGAGTTCTGAGGGCTGTGCGCTCAGGCTTGGTGCAGGGCTGCTGATCTGTGTCATGTGGGGAGGTGGCCCTGCCTGTCACGAAGCACTTAGCAGGGGATTCTTCAGGGTTCCTCGAGGGCCCGTCCGTCAGACACTGCTCTGCCGTCTTAGTCCCATGGTGCTTTTGTTGTTGGAGGGGGATGTGAGCGACCTTGGGTCCATGTTCAGGGGATCTTGTTGAAAGCAGGGATGTTGCATTGCTGGGAGTGATAGAGGATGCGTGGGTCCGGCCCCGTGGGGTTGGGCCTCCGGTTCTCTGACGCTGTGCCATTCCGCGGACACAGGCTGTGGTATGAGAACCCGGGGCTGTTTTCCCCGGCCCAGCTGACGCAGATCAAGCAGACGTCCCTGGCCAGGATCCTGTGTGACAATTCCGACAACATCACGCGTGTGCAGAGGGATGTGTTCAGAGTGGCGGAGTTTCCCCACGGCTACGGCAGCTGTGACGACATTCCCAGGGTCGACCTGCGCGTGTGGCAGGACTGCTGTGAAGGTGGGCCGTGTGCGAGACCCCGCCCCGGTGTGCTTGGTGCCTTTGCTCACTGCCAGTGTGGGTGAGTCTCTGCTCGAATCCACACCTTGTCGCCAGAGTGGGGCCAGCGGGAGCCAGGTGGGCAGCTCTGTGGCTTGTTAGTGGCGTGTGTCCACACTGAGGATGTCCTGGGACCTCACAGGAAGTCACGATTTTGAACAGTTTGCAGTGACATCTGTAGTATTTCGAATGGCTGAAATACTAAGTATAAGAACTAGGAAACATAACTTGAATAGCTGTGCTGCCAGCTTTTCTTTAAAAGCTCACAGAAGTCTGAGTATGAGGACCTGTGTATAGCCTGAATATCTGTACCCACAAATAAAAGGTGGAAAAGAAACATATCAAGCATAGCAGACAGCGAAATTCGTTTTTAAAAAAGTAGCCGTGTGTTCTAAACGTCTGCATAGAACTTACGTGACCAAAGAGAGGTTAGGAAACGCCCCTGCAGAGGTGAGCAGGCCTCGCAGGTCTCCAGTGGCCTCATTCCTGGGACTTAGGAAGCCCTGGAAAGTGGGAGGGGATGGCTGTCCCGCCCATCGGCCCGGGGTGGGGGGTGGCGTTGGTGACGTGACGTCCAGGTCCCCGTGGCTCGTGGGGCCGCTGTCCTCGCACTGTGGCTCCTATTTGGCATCTGAAATCCCACTGCTCGTGGGCCTCAATTTTCACTTTCTAATTTGAATGTAATTGTGGCTTTACTCAAACTCTGCTGAGACTCATGGAGTGTGAAAGCTGGGGGGCGTGTGGACACCGTCCCATGTAACCCTGGTCCTCTGTGGTGAGGAAATGGGGCACCAGAGTGCAGTGACCACTGGGCCATACAGGGGCAGGTGGGCCGGCCAGAGCCAGGGCCCGTGTGCAAGAGACATGGGAAGTGCAGAGGCGGCACGGACGTGCCCCTCCTTCCTGAAGCAGTGGTTCCCGTTCGTCACCCACGTGGACTGGCCGTGACTTCCCTCAGTAAGTGTTGGAACCTGGGTTGATATTTAGCAGTTTCTAACATCTGAGCACGTGTGAGCTGATGTCATCTGCCTCTCGCGCCCTCTCCTATGTGTACGTTTGTTGTAACGGTAACCGCGTACACACAGAATGTGGGTTCTGACGCGGTGGGCGAGCTCACAGAGAAAGGAAAGTTGTGCTCGCTGCACACCCGCCTTCCCAAAGCATATACGTTCTCATTATCACACCGTGGAAGCTGGCATTGTTTTTGTTTGGTTTTAGCTCTTTGATAAATATTCTCGCTGGTTTATCCAGCTCCCAATGTGTTCCCACGGGAATGGCAGAGGTTGGTCCTGTGCAGGTAGACAGCATCCTCTTTGAAGCCATCGGGAAAGCCAGTCCCCTTCGCGGACAAACCTCCATTTCCTGGTGACTTGACCGGTTCCCTCCAGCTGCTTAGGGAGAAGCAGAGCCAGGTTTTCTGTGCTTTAGCCCCGAGAACCCAGAGTCCTCGGGACACTCCTGAGCCCGGTCTGCCCTCGGTAGTCTCAGGAGCCTGTTTGTGCTGGACGCTGGGGCTCCCTCAGAAAGCAGGCTAGCCCTGAGCTGGCCGAGCCTCAAGACTGCCTGTAAACTGTGTCCCAAAAGCCACACCTAAATAAAGCAGAAAAACAGAGCTGGGGTTCGACAGGACCGAATGTCGACTGCTATTGACTTCTCACTCATCTTTCCTAAGACTCATTTACAGCAACGTTCTTGAGGGGCAGCCCGAGCTCATGTCCGTCTTTTCCACCCACCTGCCACCCTGGGTGGCTGCCGTTTCTTTTCCTTTTGACCAGAGTTAGAAATTGCAGCTTCTCTGTGCAGATTGATGAGTCATAGGTAAGAACACACGTGTGCACACATACACACGTGCACACGCAACTTTGAAATAATTGCCGTAATTATTGAAGGATTACAAGGAATTTCTGTACTTCTCAGAGTCATCAGTTCAAGTTTTGCCATGTTACTCATTTTTTCTGTCTCGTGTGTGTGTGTGTGTGTGTGTGTGTGTGTGTGTGTGTCTATATGAATATTATTTCTGTCTAAACTATTGAGGAAGTTGCTGATATCACGCTGCTCTACTCCTCAGTAATTAAATGTGGGTTCGACCCAAATTGAGGATTTCGCTGGGAAGAGCCACCTCTAACCCCAGGCCTCCTCTACTCTGTGACAGCCCTGTTCTGTCACCCTGTCCTTTTGTGGTGTGTCTTTCAGTTGGTCTGGCTTTTCTCAGACCAGACCCAGGTCCTGAGTTAGGGACACAGCCTGTAATAAGCAGGTTGTCACCTGGTCCGTCTTCAGGAGCCACGTTGTCAGCTTGTCCTGTTATTGGTGACACTCATTAGGATTGTGTGGTAACAACGTGATGTCTGTACCCCAAAGGCCAGGGTTGGGGCGTGGGGGCGGCTATGAAAATGCAAATGTCCAGGTTAGGAAGACGAACACGTTTCCTCTTTCAAAATGAGTTCTGGGACAGCCCTGGAAGGTACCTGGGCTGCAGGGACTTAACTCTGCTGGGTGTGACAGGGAGCCGGGCATGGCTTTTCAGTGGGTCACGGGACTTAGATGCAGGTCTTCTGCGGGCACAGAACAACCCTGGGTATTTGTGGGTCTGCTGCGTTTACACTGGTGTAACAGGGTGTGTCTTGAGGCTGGACCCTGGTGAGTCAGAGGCTGACATAAGTCACAGAACACCTAGAGGGCCTGCCTGTGGCTTGTCATGGCAGTGGTGGTGGGCAGTCACGATAAAGCTGGGCCAGAAGGTGGCCTCAGTTCATGTGTCATGTGCCTTTCTCGTGCTCCGAGGTCCAGGGGACGTCAGAACTGAGAAGAGCCCCATGTGGCCGTGGCCCTGTTCCCACCAGGTCTGTCCTGGGCTGTGTCCTGGGTGCATGCAGTGGGCACAGGATGCAACAGGATTACTCGTAGGGTGTCCAGAGCAGAGCACCAGCTGCTGCGGGGGACAGGCTGCAGGGGCCTGGTACTCCGTGTGTGGTGGGGACCAGGTCAGAGGGAGAGGACAGGGTGTGCTGTGTGACCCAAGGAGGCTGTCCCAGGGGACTGGCTGTCATCAGGGAGGCTGGGCGCCGTCCACGCACGGCTTGCATGTGGAGGGACCAGGTCAGTGCAGCCTGGCCACCGCCTGCCATGAAGCGTCACCGTGTGTCTGAGGTGTGGAGGAAAGGCTTGATATTTGCCCAGATGAACTTAGTTTCTCCTAAAATCAGCCCTTACCGCTGACGTGCCCTTTTGCACTTCCTCTTTAGACTGTAGGACCAGGGGACAGTTCAACGCCTTCTCGTATCACTTCCGAGGCAAGCGGTCCCTTGAATTCAGCTACCAGGACGAGGCGCCCACCCCAAAAGCAGAGCCTGGGAGGACGCTGAGGTATGGCTGTTCCTGAGGATCAGACTGTCTACAACGCCGGCTGGTCGTGGGGCCCCAGGTGGGACGTCCAGTGTGGCCCCCACATGGTCGCGCCCCTGGACGAGCACAGGCATTGGGTTTGGTGTAAACATGTGTGATGACCCCGGCTGTGACACGCTGGGTCACGTTTGCCTCTCCTCATGCCCTCCACACAGTGTTGGGGAGCAGAGTGAGCACCCCAGAAATGCCACGTCTGCCGCCTCTGAGCACCCACAGGTTCCGGGGGCCGGTGACTTCAGGGACTTCGTCCTAGAGATGCAGCAGACCATCGCAGACCTCAGGACACAGGTACGGGGCCATCACTGCCTTAGCACAGCTTCCTGCATGTCCGCAGACTCGTCCTCTGTGACCCGAAGGTGTGGCCCCGCCCACTGGCGCTGACCGGGAGTCCAGGCTGAACCACTCTGCTGGCTCAGGGCGGCCAGGACCCTTGACCTCGGCTGCCGCTGGGGGCAGGCGTGGGCCCAGGACGAGGGCCCAGGACGAGGGCCTGAAGGGGACTGGAAGCTCAGGTCCTCCTGACGCCACTTCTTCAGGGGTGTCTGCTGAGACCTGACTCCCCGGGCGGGTCCGAGGTATTGTGAGGTCAGGCCGTCTGGACGTCGGGGAGGGCGCCGGCAGCTGGAGGATGACAGGTTCCCGGCTCTTCACTGAGGGCTGCAGGTTTGGGGAAAATGCAGTCTCCCGCTCCTGCCCAGTGAGTCGTCTCTGCCTTTCCCGGTCGACTCCAGGGTTCCAGGAAGGAGCCCCTGCCACTAGGAGCCAGACGTACCCAGGCTGCAGTGGACACATGGTGTCCTGTGGGCCTCGCCCAGGGAGACGGGTGCTGTGAGTCCCGAGTGCGTCTGTGACGCCCACCACAGGCCCCTGGGGTCGTGACGTCTCTTGTGTGTGGGGGCGCTGCGTGGCCTTCACTCACACCACTGCCCACCTCGGGGCCTTGGGCCAGGGGCCGCCCGCCAGGTCCCCAGAAGTGCAGGTGGCACGTCCGCTGTTACTCCCGCAGCCCTGCTGGTCAGGGTGGGTGTGGGGCGACCGCGGCCTCTCCCTCATCCCTGGGCCCACGCGGGCGGCTCCGCTCATCCGCCCACCGCCAAGGCCCGTGGGCCTGAGTGTTGCTGCTTCTGGCTTTCCCCTGGGGCTGGTCACAGGGCCCCACGGCGGCATCACCGCTGCTCTCTGCTTGCTTCCCGTGTTGGCCCAGTGTCCGGTCTGGTGGCCTCTGTGTCTGTGACGTGCACACAGAAGTGGCTCGCACTTGCAGCTGCATCGGACACTGAGTGTTTCCCCTGGTGCCACGAGGTGGTCGTTACATGCGCACGGGGCCAGGTGGTGTTGACCCCTGGCCGTGTGATTTTGCACACGCACGATGACCTGATCCTGGGAGATTCGAGGCCCTGCTGTTAGTGACAGGCTGTGACACAGGATAAATGGAAGCTGCTTTAACTGCAGTGGGCGTGCAGGAGGTCTCTGCAGGGTCTGTGTGTGGCCATCCTCGTCCTTTATCAGCGAGGCGTGTCCCCCTCGGCCACACACACTTCCTTAGGGTGGGTTAGAAGGACGGCCGTGCGGTCAGGTGCATCCTCCCCAGACTCCTGTCATTGCTTGGGGTTCAGTTGCCTGTGGCAGAAAACCCAGGTGACAGTGGTTTTGAGGGGAAGTTGACGGTCCCCTCATGGAGGCTGGAGGGAGATGGGCTGAGGCTGCCGGACGCCCTGGGTGCAGGGGCCCCGGGCCCCCGGCCACCGTCACCCGGCCGGAACCCCCAGCGAGGGACAGAGGAAGCGGCGTTGCACCAAAAGGGGAAGACCTGCTGTTGGGGACGGGCAGCCGGTTGCAGCCCCTGGTTCCTTTCAGAATCTCAGGGCAGAGCTTCTGTCACGCGCGTGTCCCTCGCTCAGCCTGTGGGCCCATCTTCGTCACTGTCCACGCTTCCTTCGGTTTTCAGTAACCGCTGACCTTGTTTTGCAGTCGACGTCAGCTAAGGCAGCTCGGGTCAGGTTTCGGGACCGCTGGCCGTCGGCTGTCTAATGAGTGCACTGGCGACGTCATCGTCCTTCCCAGACGTCCGTCTCCCCTGGTGCCTGTCACACACTCGACAGGCCTCGTCCTGCGGGAGGACAGGTGTGGCCCCAGGTTCTCCACTGGGGTGACCGAGCACCTTTTGGTTTCGCAGATAAAGAAGCTGGAGGCCCGGCTCAGCCCAGGGGAGTGCACGGGCGCGGACGGCGACCCCCACGCCGACGGGACCCGGTGGAAACGAGACGCGTGCACCCTCTGTGAATGCCATGTGAGTAGGGGTGGTCAGGGACCCCGGGGGCCACAGGGTTCACACCAGCAAGGAGTGATCCTGCCTGACCAGAGAAAGTGGATGGACGGGGTCTGGCTGCACTCTGGCCGGGGGGCACTCATGGCGGGAAACCAAGGGCTGGTCTGGGCGCCTTCTGTGCAGCAGGAGTGGGGCCTCTGGAAGGGCGGGGCCTGTAGCTGTCACTCAGCCCGGAGAACCTCACCGCTGTGGAAAAGCTCTCCAAAGCCGTCAGACTCCAGCACAGTGGAGACGAGTGGGCGGTGGGAGGATGCACGGCTGGCTGACCCGGAACTGACCAGTGTGGCACCCTGTCTTTCCAGGATGGGCAGGTCACCTGCTTCGTGGAAGCTTGCCAGGCTGCTGACTGCCCAGCGCCTGTGACAATCAGTGGAGCCTGCTGCCCCGTCTGCCCGCAAGACGTCCCGGGAAGGAAGCCTTGAAGCCCCTCGGAGCCCTCCGAGCGTCCTCTGAGGCCGCTGGCTGCTGCAGGACATGAAGGTCAGGCGGTCCCGGACATGTCGCCGGGCTGTCTCAGAAGCAGTGCCATGGACACAGCAGATATGCGGTGGGAACAGACACGAGTCCTAACTTCATGTTAGATCCTCAGGTTTTTATTTAAGTTTTTTAATGAAAAGTCGGTGCTACTATTAAATTGCACAGTTAAATCATTTAGGCTCCTCACGTCATTTCCCTTGAAACCACCATTTCCTCTTGATGGAGAGTTGGCCCCGCTTGGCCCTGAGACCAGCAGCTCGCAGACGTGTCACGTGCAGGGTGGTGTGTGCCCGAGCCACCAGGAGGCACATGCGTTTACAGAGAAAATCAGAGTTCGGCAAACGCAGCATCTCTTAGGAGAGTGCCTAGGTGGCACTGCTCCCAGCGCCCCGGTGCTCTGCACGCAGCCACAGAGCAGACGTTCCCGCTGCTCGAGCGTGCACACCCGCCACGTCTGTGCACCGTCCACATGCGACTGCATGAGCATCAAGCCACATGTAGGAGCTCGTTTTCGTCCTGCCCGCGTGCGCCCACCGCGTGGCCAGTGCCTGTCGCGCACCTGTCGTCGCCGTGCCGGCCCACAGCCAGCTCTCGGCTGCTCACCCCGCAGGCTGTCCTGGCCGGGTGCACTCTGGATTCCAGCGGGAGGAATCCACAGGCTGGGAACTTGCCGACTTCAGGTTGTGAGTGCGTTAAAGAACCAAACGTTAGCCCCTGTACCTCACTTGTATTTTCAAAATGCATGATGTTGTATGAGATTTTGCCCACGTTTTAGGTGTTAGGTATGGTAGGAAAATCGTTTCCATTCTGCAGAGGTTCTTTCAGAATCCAGAGTAAAGTAACTCTCATACCTCATGGTCACTCTAACTGACCAAAAGCCTGTTTGTTTGAAATGTACCGTGGTCTGTGTTCTGTGAAGCATGTCCCTGAACATACACGTTCAGTCCCACAGACGTTTACTTGAGGGCCTACTGCGTGCTGGGCGCTGTGCTGGGCGCAGGTGAGGGGAAGACATGGCCGGTGAGAATGACCTGTGAGGACGTGGCTGGAGCTAGCACACAGGCGAGTCCACGCCGGCCGTCACCAGGGCGAGTGGGATGCACATCTCCGTGCAGTGTCCACAGGCAACGGGCAGTGTCACGGCCACGCCTCTGTCCAGCATGGGCACCGTTCTGGTGCTCTGTGGCAGGCTGCCATGTCCGGGTAGCGAGAATACCCCGCCATAAGAACACTGCCAGTGGGTTTATACATGGGCAGCTGACATCTTAGCCTCATGTCACTGCCTGACAGACAAAAGCTGGCATGTGTCATGGGACTTTTGAAATACCAGGTTCGGTAATCAGGTCTTGGAATCAATTTCTGTAAATAATAAATGGAAAACTCCATCTAAAAGCTCGATAGTTGTGTAAGCTGCCCCGGTGCAAACGGCAGCGGGTCCCACTTCCGGGACTGTTCAGGTGTCCAGGTGCCTTGGAGGTTTACCTGAGGTTTACCTGAGGTCTCGGTGCAGACGGGCAGGCACGCGGGCAGCCGTGTTGGCTCAGGCAGGCGTCTAGGATCATGTTCTCTGCTGTCTGCGTCACAGGAAAATCCTGTAACTGCCGTGGGGTGTCTGTGGAATCAGCACGTGAACCTGACGTGCAGTCACGCCACCGTGGGCAGTGCCGAGTCAGCCTCAGCTGTGTCGGGGGCCGTGAAAGGAAGCTGTGTGCATGTTTCTCACCTTGTCCAACTTGCCGACAGCCCAGAGCCTTGTTTATTTTCACTGTTGCCAAAGAAATGTTTGCACTGTGTAACGACGCCTTTCTGTTCAAATAAAGGGGCCACGTTTTCCAATGGAGAATGGCGTCTTCTTTTCCCTGAAACCCATCAGCAGGGCTGCACCTTGTTTGTCCAGTGAGATCCAAGCATGATCAAGAACGGAGACACTTCCTAGAGAGATCGTGATGCATTTCGACCTATTTGCTGTGTAGAAACAATGTGTTTTCTAACAGTTTCAGGCAGTCACCTGACTTGCACAAGCTGAGTTTTCTGTAACATTTCTTCCTGGCTTTACCCCTTCATATCACTACCCACAGCTGTAGCCACAACACCCTAGGGTCTTGGAGATGTGTGAGCAGGACTGAGCTCGTCAGTCAGGGGGCTGCCTGGCCCCGAAGCCGTCAGAAGCTCAAGTAGGTTTAAGGTTCAGCAGGTAAGGAAGAGTGGCCCCCCAAGCACCAGGCCACCTGCAGGTGAACAGGTCTGGGGGCGTCTGGCTGACACCCAGCCCTGCTGCTGGACAGCCAGCCTGCCCCGTGGGCCTGCGTGTGGCCCCACTTGTTCTGTCTGAAGAGGCCCTCCCCGCCCATGTGTCCCTGTGGGTCGATGTCCTGAGGCCCCAGCATCCTGGGGACCAACGGCTCGGAACAGACTCCATCGTTGCGTCTTCAGGCGCTGAGCATTAAGCCTGTGTGTGACACCATCAGATTGTGGACTTGCTTTCTTTTACTTTTGTGGTGACAAATGTTCTCCAACCCCAAACCTTTAGGCAGCGACAGTGGGGCCGCGTGCTTGAACTTGGAAGGCTCCAGAAGCACCAGTCGTGCCTGTTAATGTGTTGTTGAGACTAAGAGTCTTATCTGCTGTTCCCGTGTCTGGGCTTCTTTGTTCAGAGGCCGCGTCTCCGAGGAAGGAAGCGCAGCCCGGAGGTCACCCCATCCTCGTCGTGCTTCCCACGAAGCCTTACCTCATGTCTGGCCTTAACAATAATCATAAAGGAATGGTTTTTCCATCACGATTCTGAACTTCAGCCTGATGGCTCGTCTCCCACAGCTCTGCCAGGAAGTCCCGCTTTTCACAAACAGTGTCCTGATTGCAGGTTTGGTGTTAGGAGGGAGGGGATAGTGTACGTCCCTTTGGCATTTGCAGTAACTGGTCACAGCCAAATCGGTGTGTCTTTTCTTCTGCAGAGATTTGGGGATGGGGAGGAGTAGGAATCTTCTGATTTCCATTATATCCTTCCTGTGCCAACATTGAGCATAAATTTCAGTATCATGGACAGTGTCATTCCAGTGTTTTATCAAGACCAGGTTTCTTTCTCATGGTCGTTCACCCTCAGTTAGAAGCCCCGAACTTTGCAGCCACATGACTCCCTTGCCTCATGCTTTTCCAGGTATCTGTGTCCCTCCTCGCCTGCTGTTCCGGTTGTTTTGTCCTCAGTGAGCAAACGTTAGGCCACAACACAGAGCCCCTGCCGAACGACAGTGTATGTGTTCCTCTAAGGACGCTGCTGGGAACCCATGTTCAGGGTGTCAGCCCAGCTCCGCGGGGGCTGCTGCCAGCACTCACAGTGGCCATCCAGAGAGACAGGAGATGGAGCAGGTGCTACGCCTGTCGTGTGTCCCTGGGATGCCTGAGGGGGCTGTGGGTCTCGCCTCCAAAGCAGTGCCCAAGGCTGAAACCCACTCCTGACACTGAGGCCAGAACACTTTCATTTCACCAAACGTAGAGACGAAACACCTGCATGGATGCAAACGTTCCTTCCACCTGTGCCCACCTTGGGGGCCGTCCCACAGCTCGCTGAATGTTCCTCCTGGGAAGGACACTGTGCCTTTGGGAATCTGATGCCGGTTTCCTTCTGGCGCTGGGCTGCCGTCTGGCTGCCGTCTGGCTGCGTGACCTTTGCCAAACCACTTACCCTCTGTCCTCTGTTAACTGTTTTCGCTCGTAGCAGATGCCCGGATAGTCCAAGGCTCAAACATCATCACAGGACTTCTGTCTTTGTGGCCACCTGTGCGTGGCCTTAATTTTTTTGTAAAAGGATGGCACGGTCATGTGTGTTTCATATGCACAAGAAAGGGAGAGACTTCCTGAGCTGCCTGGACTTAAAGGCAACAATGTTTCCGTGACAAACGCCCTCCTTTCCCCACATCTTGGACTTAGAGGCTGATGGCTACAGCCAGCAAGGCGATTCCAAGGGGCCGAGCTCCTGGGCCCACACGGATCCGCCAGGTCTGCTTCTGCATGTGAACTCCCATGGCCTCCCAAACACCTCCCTGCTCCCCTGTCCGCCCGTCTCCTCATTCTTGGTCCTTGAATGATTCCTGTGCCCCTCCCGCACCCACCTCTGTCCATGCGACTGGCCGGAGGGCAGGGCCCCGTCTGCGGTGCTCTGCTGCTTGCCAGTGGCCAAGTCTCTTCTCCCGAGTGCAGCCCCATGTCCCCAGACGGTCTCAAAGTCCTCACAGCTACCATGTCATCTGTGACCATGAATTCCCAGCTGTTTGAAAACCAGCCCTGGCCCTGCCCCCACGTTGATGGTGGGCCTGCCCCTTTCATCGTGACTGCGGTGCAGGGCGATCACACCAGACCTTTGTGTTTGTACGTCACAGCCCTGAAGAAGCAGTGACGACTGGCCAGCTACTCCCGACAGACTGCACGGCCCCTTTGCGCCTGCAAAGTGATAGGCCTCGTGGGGATTTGCTGTGACAAACACAGGAATGCCAGTGGGGAAAAGATGAACGTATGAGCAGCGGGTTGGCACCAGGACCCGCCTGGCGCCCTGGGTACCTCTCCTGCAAAGAAAGAACAGGTCCGAGCCCTCAAGAGACTCTGCAAGCCCTCAGGGTCCGAGGCCACACAGCTCTGACCTCAGGTTAGCTGGGGACACCGGCTTCTTCAGGCCACACCCCAGAGCTTCTGTTCGGTGGGCCCTGGGGATCAATGCCCCCTCACCCTGTCCACGTGGAGGTGCTGCCACCAGTTTCCCCGAGGACAGCTGAGGAGGGTCAGGGCCGGGTAGCACGACTCACCTCACATTCTGGCGTCCCCGGTTCTGGAAAACAAGCATGGTGACGTCACCACAGATGGTCCGAGTGGTCCGCTCATTTGTGGTCTGCAGGCTGAGTCTTCTCTGTGACTCAGTGGGAACAATACGCGTTTGTTGTCAGCGTAACAGTCACTTACATTGGTCATGCATTAAGTTGTTTTCCTCTCCACGCTTCTATTTTTGACCGTCCACGCCCTTGACTCGACATCTGCTCTGTGGGCAGCAGTCAGTGCCTCACCAAACAAAGGTGCTTCCTCCTGACCTGTCCCACATGTGTCCCAAGGAAATCTGACTTCCTGGAATTATTACCAAGTGTTACCTTTGCTCAGCCAAACAGTAGTGACCTGAGTTGTCCATAAAGCAGGAGCGGATGTCTTGGTCCCAAGTTCTTCTGGAATCTTCCATCTGGGCCGCTTGGCCTGTGGGGACTGTCTTTGTTAGGAGGCCCTTCACCGGGGCCCCTGGGGGCTCGTATTTGGCACCAGTGGAAGCAGGTGGTGCTTAAAATCAGTCCTGGGGCCACGGGTGCTGTTTGGGCCAGTCTCTCTGGGCCTGTGTGTCCCTCATCTCAGCGGGAGCCCCTCCCCGGGGAGTCTGGTCCTCACTGAGGCCTCATTGTCGGGGCACAGCAGGGGCTTCTGCTCCCGAGTGCCCGGGAACCAAGTGAGAGGCCAGTGTCAGACACATGTTGGCAGCTCTCAGAAAACTGCCCCCCACCCCCCACCCCCAGGGCAAAGGTCTGGGCCTGGGTCCTGGAGCAAAGGCAGGGACCATGCTCAGAGGGACGTCCTGCCCGGAACAGCAGGTGCTGTCCTGGCCCAGACCCAACTGGCAGGCAGGACAGTGCTCGTGCCAGCGGGGGCCCGGCCATTTAATATGCCACCAAGTGTGCCAGTGCTTCTTCCAGACGGCGCACGTAGCCTGGACCCCACAAACCTGACCCTAGAGCCACACTCAGGCGGTCGGCGCTCGCGGCCCATGTGGACGCACCGCCCTCTGCGAGACCACACACTGGGAGAAGCCTCACGTGCCCCAGCTGTATGTCACAGCATTTTCAAGTGAAAACCGTCTTTCCAGCTTGGGGGTTCAGGAAAGTGGATTAAATGCTGCCAAGGACATTTCCTGCAGGCTTAGACCACCGTTTTCTCCAGGACGTCTGCAGCACCGAGCCCCTTTCTGTGGAGGGTTTGCATGAGTTTGTGTTTGATGCTGGAGACTGGTGACCACAAGGGGAGGAAGGCTCACAGCCCACCCGCAGTCACAACCAGGCCGTGGGCCCAGCGGTCTCAGGGCCCCTGTCAAATCTACACACGGGGGTGCTGAGGGGGTCGAGGGGCAGGATGAGAGGGGCAGGGGTTGGGAAGTGCAAATTGGTGGTTACAAAGTAGTCACAGGGATGTGAAGTGCAGCACAGGGACTAGAGTCAATGATACGGTAATAACTGCATAGTGCCAGGTGGGGACCAGACGAGTCAGGGGGATCCCTTCATAAGTTATACAAATGCCTGAGCACTATTCTGAACTACGGAAATTAATATAATACTGAATGTCACCTGTAATTGAAAACTAATTAAAAATGGTGAAATAAAGTAATTTTCACAGGTTAAAAAGGCAGCAACAGAAACCTAGTATGTCATTACCAGAAACCAGGCTTCATTTTGGCTGCACTTTTAGAAGTAGGTTTATAATATTATGACAGGATTTTTCTCTATTTTGGGGGGTGGGGAGCTGGAATCTACCTTAAATAAAAACAGACAGATAAAGCAGAATTTCCCCACAATCCCATTCTGTAAAAAAGTCAACGTTTGCATTAGTCCATTAGATCTTTTAATGTTTCTCCCCGTCCGAGTTTCATTTTGCACCTTTGCGCCAGCTGCACAGATGACATCGTACTCTGACTTTCACTCCACACAGCCAGGTACATATTTCCCGTGTCACTACTTCCTAGCTGCTGGTCACTTTGCTGGTCACACTGGCTTGCTGTCCATAGATGCCAGCGTCCTGTAACTGAATGTGACGCAGGTGACACGGCGCCTCCTTCCGGCTTCCCAACAGGAGCACACAGTAGGTGCTTCGCTGTTTTAACAGCACAGACCTACGCTCCACTCCTCGGTGATACACACAAGTCCACGTCCTTCTTTTCCCCACTTTAAAAGTCTTGAGGTGTGAACACATACTGTATGCGTAGGTGTGTGATGTTCCAAAGCCAGCGTCCCTGCAGCCACCTGGGTCCCAGGTGCGTGTGGCGCAGAGGGATGCACACGGCGGTGACATCCGTTTCTGTGCAGCCGCCGTCCTCCACTGGCCCGAGGAGGAGGTCATCCTGTGGGTCTGGCTCTCCAAGTCTCTAAGTAAGGAACCAGCTGTGAGGAAATGTCCTTCCTGCTGGTAAAACAAACAAATGATGCTCATGCACTGTTTTCACTGAGCCACCAAGATCCCGTGAGAACAGCTAAGATGTGGACTCGACCATAACTACCCCTTAGTTGCCTCAGAAAGTCGTGGTGCTTCTGGGGTTTCAGCCCAAAGCCCCACATGTCGCGTGGGCGCTGGCGAGGACGGGGAGGACGTGCAGACACTTGGCTCTTGTCCGGCTGTGTGGGGACAGCGCTACTGCCTCTGTGTGCGGAAATGAAAACGGTCACATTTTCAATTACAGATTCCCTTTGTGAAAGTTCCACCAACATCTAACAACATTTAGCTTTTTCTGCCGTCCGGCTGTCTGAGAGCCTGACCGTGACCTTTTGCAGTAACGTGACGCCCTGTGAAGACTGCGCGACGGTTACTTTTCACCTCGCTGTTTGCACAGCGACTCCGAGGCAGACGTAGGTTCAAGGGGAAAACTTTTCCTGACCTCTCGCATTATTCTAAGACAATTAGGTGAAATGGAAAATAAAGGGCGAGCGAAATAATGTCATTCTTTTGAAACGACCTATTCTGTAGTAGTGCACTTTCCTCCACCTAAAGTTGTAATAAGTTGAAATTTAACAGAAACAAAAACTGTCAGGTTACTGTGTTGTATAAAAAAATGAAGTTATAAAATTTTGGGGATGAGACCTTTCTTTTTTATTTCCACAATTTCTGTCGCTGCACTGACAGACAGAACGTTCTCTCTCCAGATTAAAAACAAATTCAAACTCTTAAGAATATGCTGTTATACAACATGAACAGTTGGGCCCTAAGAGGCATCCAACAACAGAAGAGGTAGAATCTGTCGACAATGTTGCCAACGTTAAACCACAGCACAGACCTTCCCTCCGGCCGAGCAATTTAGATGTCTTACTGATTGGCTATTGTTTTGCTTCAGATTTAAATGTTTGCTTATATGGCAACAATATCTTTCATTAAAAAGAACTGCTTTGCTATGCCCAGCGTGGCGCCCCACTCTTTTTCAGGGGTGCAGCAGCGAGGCTCACAGTAGGTACTGTGCTGGGCTCTGCTCCTGACACACTATTGTCTCCTGGCCTGGGTGTCACCTGAGAGGGCCCGTCAGTACCTGTGCAGTGTCCACTCCCTCTTCCTGGTCCCGGGGTGACTGTGGCTCCTGGGGCTTGGTCGTGCTGACCTGGGACTTGCGGGCTGGCCCTCCTTGGTGCTGCCCGCCAGTAGCCCATGCAGGTTCCACCCCAAAGGGCTTCTGAAGCCTGGGAGAAGTGGAGGAGAGCCGTGTGCCCCAGCCTGCCTGTGGCACTTTGTCCCCCTGCTCGCTCCCACCCCAACGTCAGTTCACAAGGACCCCAGGTGCCTAGATGAGTGGACAACCAGTGTCCACAGACATCATTGCAAAGCAGTAGGTGCAATCATGGGCCCAGCAGAGACGACCGGGAGCAGAAGGGGACCTGTCCCCTCTGCCTTACGTCTCCTTCCAGCCGGGCTTTGACTGATTTGGGCCACAGCCCTCGTGTCCAGGGCTCGGCTGCGCCTGGACGGATGGCTGTGTGTGCTGTCCTTACGTTTCAGCCACTGTCCCTGCTTGGCACCCCCACACTGTCCACTGGCGCTAGTGCTGGGTCAGTGAGTGAGGCCGGCGGGTCTGTGGGAGCTTGGGGGATCCCTGGCCCCTCAGCAGGCACCGTAAAGCTGCTGCCGCTGGGCATGGAGCTTCTCAAGCTTACCCCAAGCTCAGCAGGCCACAGGATGCCAGGCTCTCCCACCTCACGGCCCAGTGGTGATGTGTAATCCAGGAGAAAACAGGCTGCCGCTGTGCAGGGCACTGGAACTGCCAAGGCGCTGGGTCAGGACTGCACGATCATGTGTATTCCCCGCCGGCCAGCAGGTGGTGCTGTCTGCCAAGGGAACAGCCCTCCAGGGCCTTTGTGACAAGGAAAAATCCGAACAGTCCTCGGAGGGGCTGCTCCAGCAACGTGCTCAGAGGGGAGCTTCAGGCAAGATGGGAATTCCAAGGCCAAGAGGTGGCCTGTTCTCATCCGTTTGACCAGCGTTCGTCATGAGCAGAGTTTTAAAGAGCCATCCAAACAGCAATGAACCTGGAACATGTGGATTTGGGGGGTGGCAGGGTGGTCAGCCCACCGTAGCGGCGGCAAGCACTTCCTCTAGGAGCTGACTGCGACGTGCTTCATGTCTCCTTGAATGGACATCTGCTGTGTGACGCCAGGACTCAGCTTGTCCCCCGTGGAGCCAAAGGGCTGCACAGAAGGGTATTTGGGTGACCTCCCCTGCTTGTCACCTGATGCCATCAGCTCATTGACAGGTCGGCTTGCACGGTCACGCCCCTATGAAGTCCCAGAGACAATCAGAACAAACGCAAGGGCCGCAGACGCAGAGGCCTGAAGGGAAGCCCACGGCTCCCGGGCACCCAGCCGGATGCACAGAGCCGTCCTGTCCCGACTTCCAGGTAAAGCGAGTCTGGGCCAGACTGTCGGCGATCCTGACAGCAGCTCAGCCACACCCTGCCCCCAGCAGGGGAACAAAACCCCAACAATCTGCCTTCACAACAGTGGGACTTTGGCCAATGAGAGGACAGCAAGTGGCCGCGAAGGCCCAGCGTGAGCCCAGGTGCACGGCTCCAGGACGTCGTCAGTGGAGGCTCAATAGTTGAGTCACTGATGGGCGTTAAGTTAACAAGAACATTGGACGAGGATGGCCTAGGACCTGTGGGAAACGGCACGGAGCTGCGAGGCTACAAAACAGAAGGTAAAACGCGTTTGTCCACACGACACGCGGCTTTGTGGGCAGTCCTAGCAAACATCACAGACCCCTCGCCACTGTCCCCACTGGCATGGCCACTCAGTGCTGCCCGCACAGAAGTCCCGTCTGTCTGTCACTAAGTGCTCTCTGTGTTGGGGGCCACACATGTCTGTGCCTGGTGTTCATGCAGAGGACCTGGTGATGTGTTGTGGGGCTCAGCGCTGCCAGTTCGACCACCTATGGCCGTGTCACCGCTGCAGGCTGCTCACCTCTGTGACTCAGTCGCCTCATGTGCTAACTGGTGCTATTCGCTGCTTTGGGGTTGAGGTGACTAAAGCTCCCCAGGACTGCCCGCGAGTTCACAGGCCCCTCGAAGGAGAATCAGGCTGTTATCCAGGCACGGGGGACATGAGGGGCCATGGTGGTGGGTGGGGGCTGGGAAGTGCATGCCTTGGTTCTACCCGAATTCTGTCAGCAGGTCCCTCCAGGGTGGCACAAACCACCCCCCCCCCTTTTGGTCCTAAGAACCACAGGCGTCCTGCTGCCCTCACAGGAGACCTCGAGTTACATCCGGGGACAGGAGGGAACAGGGGTGGGGGCTCCAGGCCCCTGACTGTGACGAGGCGGCCCTGGGACGCACGAGGCTGGTGCTGTCCACCAAGAGTCAGCAGAGAAATGAATAGGCAGGTGGGACACTTAGCGGGAAAGAAGGACTTGCAGGAGAAGGGACAAAATTAAAATTGGAGATACGAGCATGGTGAAAATAACGTTTCCCTGTTTATTTGGCTGGAAGAAAACATTTACAAATGTGGATAACATGTAAATGCCTTTTATGGAGGCCCCCCAGGAGGAAGAGGTGGCAGCGTTTGCAACAAAGAGGGGCCACCATGAGGGGTCGTCTGGTCATCGCGTCCGTCATGGCCGGACGTGGCACTAGATTTGCCTTTATTTGGAAAACAGTCTTAGTGGTGGCTTTTGGAACGCAGAACAGTTCTGAAGCATTTCATGTCCATGTCTGTTTGTCCTGATCAAGCACGTGACCATGTGCAAGCATCCTGTCACTCTGTGCGGTCACCATCCCATGGAACTCAGAACAAACGCGAAGGACGTCTCCAGTAGCACCACACACTTCCTCCACGACGGGACGCCCGTGGTTTCAATAAACAAAGGGCCATTTTGAGATCAAACATCTTCCCTCATTGTTTGGGTAAGGGAATTCCTGAGTCAGCTGTGGCTGCGCTTGGTGACACCAGGCTCTGTGTGGACAGTGGCCATGTCCTACTTGCAGAGAAGGATTTGGGATCCACAGGCCGGGTCCTGCAGGAGAGAAGTGAGTTGAGCACACGGCTGGGTCCTGGGGTCTCAGTCAGGCTGATGAGGTGCCCGGTGGGGCCGCAGTCCCCAGCCTGGCGGGGACAGGCACGGGCTGGGCGTGGAAGGGACACCGTATCTCACTCCCACTGGGGGTTCTTGGTTCTAGGCTGGGGGTCTGGTGCCAGCAGTGACACATCTGCAACGACGCCGCCCAGGACAGGACTGTCTCAATTCTGAACAACCCTCTGCGTCTGTGGCCCCGGGGTACAGAGGGACTTCCTGCTATAGCATCACCTGGGGTCTCGCATGGAAGGTAGAGACGGTATGAAGTGAGTTTACACTGGCTTTTCCCCACACTGATCATAATTATGTCATTTTGAAAGAAGCACGTTTTAAAAGCCACCATTTTCTGTCTGCTTCTGGTTCATTTCCTGCCGGCCTTCAGCCAGCACTGGAGAAGGTGTGGAAGCCAGTGTTTCAGCTGGGAGAATGTCGTTCAGCTGGGAGAAGGCGGGTCCGTTCCGCTCACTCTGGCTCACTGATCCTCTGTCTACACTTTCTTAAAAGTGGGTTAACGTTTTCACAATATCCTTCTTTTATAAATACAGTTTACGTGAGAAGAAAACACACAGCAGGAAGGCACCAGAGGGCATGGAGGCTGTGCCCTGAGCTGAAACAGAGAAGGACCCGTGTGTTTGCACCAACTATGAGGACACTTGTGACGACTTCCTGGGTCCTCACAGAAATACCTGACATTGGAAACCTAGCAGGATGAGGTGTCACCCACCTGCTCGGAGCCCGGAGCTGGACCAGCACTCTGTGACACGCCCACGTCCGGGCACCCCAATGGGGAGGTGGCCTTCCCGTCTCTCTCCGTGATCGGCAGCGAGGATTTAGAGTCACAGTGTGTCCTGCAGACAAGCGCACACCTAGTTAATGCCGTCACTATGTGCCTTCCAAACCGTCATCACTGTCAGATGACATCACTGTCCGGTGGTGCCCGTGGGAGGGGGTTAGCAGTTACGACCCCATCTCAGCCCATGAAAATGCTCAGCCACGGCCATGCCCCACCAGTCCCAGGGGCACGTGGCTCTAATGAGGTGTCTCAATGCAGCTGTGTCACACGGTCATGAATCCAGCATCGCTGACCAGTCACCCACAGATGGCTGACGCCTATGGTGAGTGAGTGACCATCCCACGTCACTGTTTAAAGTGCAATGTAAGAACCCGGAAGCCTAGACTTTGTACAAAGCAGCCCGGCAGACATGTGGGGGCCGAGAATGTACCCCGACCTCAGAAAACCAGCAGCCCGACCATTGCAGAGTAAACGGGCTCGTGCCAGCTGAAGGGGGGACTTACCACCTGCAAATCACGGTCCAGGTGAGACCCGCCAGGCCAATGACCAGCAGGGCGCCCAATGCGATGGACAGCAAGGACGCCTTTGGGAGCCTCCCGGAGTCTGGCGTGAGAAGGAGGCAGTTAGGGATCCGGCCATGCAGGGGACGCGTCAGCGTGCCAGCCGGACCGCAATCCTGGCCCGGCTGCCCCACATGACCGCACGACGCACTGAGGGGCCCAGGGCCGCCTGGAAGCAGGGTCACACAGACAAGCACCCCCAACCGCGAGGGCACAGGAAAGCGTGCAGAACAGACGACACCTGTTCCCTTTTCCAGGTGACACTGTGGCTCTCCATGCAAACACTCATCCTCCCAACTCAGGAGGGGAGTGTGAGCCCCACTGCAGAGACCCTGGGGTGGGGCAGAAAGTGGGTGCAGAGGGGCTGTGACGGCGGGCAGATGGCACGAGGCGCACAGTGTGGTCGATGCATTCACGTCCTGGTGCCTCTGCGTCCCTAGGCAGAGGTCACACAGCAGTCAGGAAGGTGCCGTCCCCGCCCAGGTGGTAGTTAGAGCCGTGGGCAGCCATGGGGACAGGAGGCAGCAGATCTCCCGCTGTGGGCGTGCATGCTCCTTCTTGAAACTGAGCAGGAATGGAGCACACAGGCCTCTCCTGGAGGGCGTGAGGCAGGGCTGCCCCGGGGCAGCTGGGTCCCGGGACCGCAGCTTCCGGTGACTGGACCTGGGGAAATGCTTCTCCCACACCGGGCCCGGGCCTTCCCCAACACGTGGGACTCAGTCAGTGGTCCTCCAGCTCCACCAGGTCCTAGGTGTCCACTGTCCACGTGAGGTGAGGCCGTCTGGGGCCAGTGGGTTTCAGGAGCACGGCCCTTCTGGTCACAGCTCCTCACTGGCTTTCTGGGCAGGCGTTGGGCCCCTGTGCATCTAAGTGGGGCTCACTCCAGGCTTGCCGCGTCCTGGCTGGCCAAGCCATGCTCCTCACTAGACCATTCCGGACAAGGGGCAGAGGCAGGTGCCACTCACCCTGCGGCCCAGGCCCCTTTCACGCTCACGACAGATGCCTGACGAGCACTTTTATATCAAATGGATGATGCATGGGGACGTTTAGCGCAGCAGGTAGCGAGGGTCCTGCAGGGGGGAAGACCCCCGCCCTGATCTCACTTTGGTCAGGCTGCTCTGAGCCCCCTGCTCAGCTAGGTCTGGACCCCACCCCCATCCGGCCCCGTTCCTCTGGTCGTTTCCCCCCACAGGTGCCTTCGCTGTGCCCACTGGCTGTGACCCCTGGCGACCTTTGCTGCAGTGAAGCCCTTGTGGGATGTGATGAAGTCTGTCCTGCCCTGTTGACAAGTATCTGTGCATGGTTTTTCTTTCACAGGATCTAGAAGCCAAGTTATGAATCCTAGATCTGCAACTGAGTGGCCGTGTGACCCCCAGCAAGTCACTTAACCTCTCTGTTCTGTCCCTGCGGGGACATCGTGCTTAGTTCATGGAGGTAATTCACAAGGGGTGACAGTGCAGACAGTTTGGCACAGCACCTGGCACTCCTGGGTTTTCACCACCTCTGGGTGTAAATACAGGCCAATGGCTCTGCCCCCACCCCACACCGAGCACACAGCAGATGGACATACTGGTCACCAGCTACAGCAGGAGGACTCGCAGCCGTCCCCAAGGGTGCACTGTGACCCCGGTCCCCACGCCGGGCATGGGACGCGTGCGGTCTCACCTACACATGTCCTCCCATCTTCCCCTAACACGTAGGGGTCCCAGCACTGGCACTGGAAGCTGCCCTTGGTGTTCCTGCACCGAGCTGACGAGTGGCAGGGAGGGTCTGTCACGTCTTCACACTCATTGACGTCTGGTGGAAAGGACACAAACAACGCAGAGGTGAGGCCCCGCTGAGCAGCAGGCAGCATCCCCACCCCCACCTCCACGAGCTCCTGCCTGGGTGAGCCTCCCACAAGGGCCAGCGAGTGTGCCAAGGCTGCGTCCCCATCCAGGAAGAGGGACGTCACCCTCCATGGTCCACGGTCAGGGTGGCGCCTGCCGGCTCCCTCTGGCCCCGCCTGCAGCGTCCTCGGGCACTGATGCTGACCCACCTGAGCCGCCTGAATCTAACTCAAGCTCACGTGTGGGCATGACAGGCACCAGCCTGGGGCCCCGCCTCCCTGGGGAGCTGGCGCTTTGCTCACTTGTCAGACTGCATGGCATGCAGGACCCGGGGTGGGTGGAGGGTGTCAGCTCATCATAAGCGGACAACCGAGGGGGGGGGGGGCGGGCCCTGAGCCTCCTCCCCGAAACACTGCCATCAGCCAGGCATCTGTGATGTGACACCCACCCTGCAGAGTGCAATGGGGACCTGTGCCGCCCTTACAGCCTCCTGCCTAAAATCCACGACCCGTCACCACACTCCTGTTCCCAAGCGCCAGGCTGTGTAACCTTCCCTGGGATAGCAATCCTTTTGGGCCGATTCCAGGAAACAGGGAGGATAATGTCAGAGGAGAAGCACGTTACATTCCTAAATGCACATTGTACAAACAGCATTAAACGTCACACACGTGCTCTTGGGAGTCCTCTGTCCAGAGGGACGACAAGGAACTCATTTCAGCTTTCCGGCCAGCCAGGCCAGGCTCTGCCCCCCACTCTAGTCTGGGACCCTGGTGCCACCAACACGCCCGACAGAGGGCGGAAGCAGGGATAGGTGGAGGGACCGCCCAGGTGGAAAAGCTGGATCTGTGCGCACCAGCTGGAACCTGCCGCCTTTGGCCACGGGTTCCGCTCACCTCCCAGGGACAAACAGGCCCGTCTGAGCTGGCGCTGTGCTTGCTGGGACCACACGTGAGTGATCGGCACGGGCCTCAGCTGGCTGGCCAATGGACGAGCACGTAAGGGGGCGGGGCCTGGTCCTGACGCAGGCGGGGGCGTGGCCTGGTCCTGACGCAGGGCGGGGGCGGATGCTTGCCCCCGCCCCCTCCCAGCCTGACCTATAAATGGGGCGAATCCAGTGCCTGGCGCACTGCTGCCAAGAGTGTCTCATGGGCTGCGCGGAGGAAGACCCTCGTGGAGCAGCTGGTACACAGGGACCACTCAAGATCTGTGGTTGCGAGTAATGACATCAGTGACAAGGACAGCAAAACAGAAATAGTGCTGACAAGAGGGGGAGGGGCTTTGAGAGCTGGAGCCACACGGCCCCAGCTCGGAGCAGAGCGGCCAGTGGAGCTTTGGTTGTGCAGAAGCTAAAAAGTGTCTCATTTACGGTCCCGCCCACCCCACGCAGAGCAGGAAGGGCTGGTGCGGGTGACAAGGCACCTGCAGCTTCACCAGGCAGGCTCGTGCCAGCTGGGCTGGGCGTCGTCACCGCAGCATGGAGGCTGCAGCCACCCAGGGGATGGGGTGGGCAGAGAACAGGCTCCTGTGGCTGGACCCCCCTTTCTCCTCCCGTCACTGGTCCCTGTGGCTGCTGCCATGACAAGCAGTGCCGCAGACCGGGTGGCTTTATAACAAGAGGTTTCTGCTGTCACGGTGCTGGACAGCAGAGGCTCCGAGGCTCGTGGGACGGTCCCTCCCGGTCTCAGCCAGCTTCTGGTGGCAGCTGGCGATCGGGTGCCCATGGCCTGTAGCCGCATCTCCTCCTCCGTCCTCCCTGTGTCTCTTCTTCTGAGGACATCGGCTTAGCGCTTGCCTGATGGCCTCAGTTTAGCTTGTTTGCACCTGCAATGACCCTACTTCCCTGTAAGGTCACATTTTCAGGTCTGGGGCGCAGGAGTTCAGCATAGCTTTTTGGGGACACAATTCGCTCCATTTCACTCTAGCTGTCATCAGTTTCTTCTGATCAGAGCCGCACGTCAGGGACCATATAAGCTGGTCTCCTTGCCCCAGGGAAGCTGTGACAGACCCACACCGGGGAGAAGCCATCTGAGACCTGCATGTCCCCAGCGTCACGGGTCAGTCTGCAGAGGCCGAGGCTCCGCTCACCTGCGTCCCCAGCCCCCTGACACGTGCAGAGTCCTCGTCCCCTGAGCGCATGTGTGCCGACTGCAGTTTTCTCTGCCCCTCAGACACAGAAACACTTGTCGTGTTTGTTCACGACACAGCTGCTTGGCAGTAACTGGAGCACAAGCCGCACAAACGTAGCTTTTTATTGATTTTGAATTCAAGTCCTGCAGGCTCTCAACAAACACTATAATTCATTTGCCAGTTTTTCCTTTCCACCAGGTTTTCATGCGGGTGGCTCTTAGGGGATAAGTAGGATTTTGTGTGTTAAGGATTCAGCTGGGCCTGTAGGGTCTTCGCTAGACAGGCTGATAAGCTGACTTCACTGAGAACCGGCTGGAGTGGTTACGTTGACATCCGTTCACTGGGCGGCAGTGCGTCCCCTCGTGGCCATATCTGAGTCCCTTGTGCCCTGTAATTCTTGATTCAGGAATGTCCAGCGTGGGGCCTTCTCGGGTGAAAATATCTATCCAAAGCTGAGTGCCTGTGTTCCGTGGTTGTTCCTCACCAAGCAGCTGTAATTGGTTTATTTTTAAGGTATTATATCTTAATTATAAATGTAGGGAGACACAACAGTTCTATAAATAAAAAGTTACTTCCTCGTCCCATCTCACTGAGCCGCCGCTGTGACCCACATTAACAAGCTTATGTTGTCGTGAAGACATTCATAAACTTGCTACAGACACACAGGTCCCCTCCTGTCGAAAGCAGTCTCTTTTTGCACGTCGCCCCCTGCAGCTCGCGTTTCCATGCAGCCGTGCATGCGGGAGCATTTCAGTCGGGCGGCTGCTGACTCACTCGGCCTGACACTCACAGCGTGGACGCCTGGGCCAGCTGCTGGGGACACACAGTGATAACCTCGGGGATGAGACATGCCTATTCTCTGCCCTGTGCCCGGAATGGACTCATGTGGACAAGCACTGACGTGGACTGACCACCACCCTCATCTTACATTGGAAAACACGGCAGCACACAGAAGCCAGGGGCTGGGAGGCAGGTGAGAGAGCTGCTGAAACGGCCCAGGCAGGGGGCACGGTGGGCCGTCAGCCGTCTTCTCACCTTACAGTGTAATGGGGGTCTTGCTGGAGTCGCAGGTTCTGACCGGAGCTGGGGAGGCTGCAGATGCTGTGTCCAAGCAGCCCGGGGCGCTGCCGCCTCCCTCTGAGCCAGGAATGGTGCCCACGCGATGGACCACGTGGTGAGATGGTCTTGGACCCTGAAGCATCCAGACCGCTTCAGGACCAGGCTGATACTCACTGGTACTAGTTAGTACGTGACCCACTCTAGGGTCCCGTTAACTATTGGTGTGAAAAATTAAGGCAGAAAAAAGATAAGGGGTGGGGGTGAGAAAGGACCTCGGGAATAGAAAGAATAATTATGCTGATGCCATCAGATGTCCAGAGGAGCAGGACAAGAGCCCACATAGGAGATGACGTGGTGGGAAGTGAGCGTGCTCAGCACGCAGTGGGGCAGCACGCGGCCGGGTGCCTGGATCTCCGGCCGCCTGTTGTGGGCTCTGCCCCTCCTTTATGGGTAACTTACGGATCCTTGTGAATACAGCTTTGGGTCATAGGTGCCAAAACAGTCACGATCAGGACTTAGAGTGTCCAGGCATTTAGGCCAAAAGGACTTTAAGGCACACACAGGACATAAGCACCGTGTGCAGACACCTGGTGCCTGGCAGACACCTGGCCATGCTGAAGCCACATGGTGTCCCCTGGGCTAACGGCCAGTGTGCAGCCAGGAACGCAGCATGGCAGACATCTCGGTTTGGCATGGGCTCTGAGCCAGAGCAGCACGAAACCTGTGGGTTTGTCGGCTTTTGCTTCGAAGGCTTAGCTACGAATGCAGTTTTCCAAGTAATAAAAGGCTGTTTGTGGTGACAGGTGTCACCTCATCACAGAACAGCTGGGGTCCTGTATGTGAACTTTCTAGAAAGTGCTGACCCACTCTCTGAGAGGGATGCCTTCTGACGGCTCTGTGTCCATCCTCTGGTTGCTTCTCTTGTCCACCATCGTCCGCGACCAAACCCTGAAGCGACGTGGGGTGTGTGGACACATGCCGCCCTGGGTCCCTGCAGCCTCAGGCAGGGTCTCCGAGGCCAGCCCAGGGATTCGGGCAGTAATGCCCCTCTCCTCAGGCTCCGGGGCCGTTTGCTCCCAGCCACCAACTCGTCACTCTTCCCCTAGACGTCCTCCTAGAGCCGGCTGGACCTCCCGCTTCGTCATCCTTTCTCTCTCAGCTGAGAGACAGCAGCCCGGCCTGGCCTGCCCGAGACAACTGGCCCTGGACGTGATGACAGCCGACACGGCGGTCACAGTGGGTCCTCTGTGCTCAGCCCCGCAGGCGTCTCTGCTACGACTTGGGGCCGTGAAGCAGTCAGCCGTTGTAACCTTCTGGGACAAAGCACAGTGGATTTCCAAAACTGAACCAGAAACTTGTTACTGTGGTAAAATACAGGCAACATAAAATTCGCCATCTTAACCATTTTTAAGTGGACGTTTCAGTGGCCTCAGTGCCCTCGCACTGTTCTGCCACCATCATCACCATCCGTCCCCACAAGTCTTCATCTTCCCTAATTGGAACTCTGTAAAACTGAAAAACGTGTACTTTGTTTTCATTTCCACTGGCCAAGCAACCCGGGTCTTGCATGGCTTCACCTCGTTCTCCCCGCGGCCTTGCTTGACGCAGCTGGTGGCCAGCAGCCCGGACGAGGCGGACTGCCAGGTGACAATTTCCTCTGTATAAACACGGTCTTGGTTGCAGTTGGTCTGCCTTTCCAATGACGGCTGGTGAGTTCAAGCAGACGTGTCACCACCGGATAGGCAGGCATTCATGTTTCCAGCTTCAAACATGGCTTTCCTGCTGCAGGTCTGCTCAGTGATCCCAGGGCCTGCACTCAGGCTCCACTGCAGGGTGTTTGTGAGCGAGTCAGGTACCATGAGCTGCTGGAACTGGCCTCGGTGGGAGTGACCAGGGACTCGGGCCCTGGCCTGCGGCTCTGCGTGGCGTCTTCCAGCCTGGCAGCCAGCGCCCGTTCCACGCAGTCGAAAAGGAAAAGCAGGAGGGCATGGGCTTGGGGCACAGGGGTAGGGGAGGGTGCCCCATTCTGCCCTCGTGTCCCCAGCTACAAGTCCACACCGGGGCGTCAGGAAGACGGCACTGAGGACGCGGGGCCTCCGGCCTGGAGACGAGCTGACCCCAGGCGCTGCTCGGCCCCTACCATTCTCCCAGTGGCAGCATCTCTGTGTCATTCATCTGAGGAACTGGCTCAACGGCTTCACTGCAACTGTCCCCGTGAGCTGCTGCTTTTCCCGTTCTGTTTCCTGGCCTACGTCATCCTATTGAGCATGTCCGATGTGGCTGTCTCGATGCTTCGCTATCCAGAAAGGTGTCAGCTTGGGGACATGGCCAGCTAAGGGGACACTTGAAGTCCATGCCAAAGCAGCCCTGGGAAGGTAACCGTGCTCAAAGGCACCTTCTGGTGAGTGAGTGACAGTTATTCCTGATTCATATCTGGAAACTGCAGCTTTGGTGGTAAAGTCATTCAAAGACAGAGTGAAATGACTGACCTTTACAAACCGGGGGCTGGGAATCCCATCCTTGGTGGGTGCACGTGATTTGCTCTGGTCCTTGAAGCTGGAATCCGTGACGGCAGGCGTACACCAGCACGCGTCTGCCAGACTCATTGCAGAGCACGAAGTCCCCGTTGTCCACTCTGCCCGGGAAGCCACACGCGTCATCTGTGCAGGGTTCACAGGTAATGCAGTAACACTGTCTGTCATCCACCCCTCTGGGCCTCACCAGGATGTCACATCCATACGTCTCCCACAGACAACCCAGTTCTGCTCCCCGTGGTGACCGTCCGGCCACCATCTAGGCCTACAGAAGTTCCTCCTCTCTCACTGTCCCCTGTTCGCCCTGAAGTGTCTCTGATCAGGCTCTACTCTCCACTCCAACAACATCGCTTGTATCAAGGCCAACAGTCCCTTGGTGCCAAAGGTCACAATGAGTTTCCAGCCGCCGGTCACCAGGCCACTGGCAGCCCCTGCCTTCCGTCTGACTCAAGACTTGTCCCTTCCAGAAGCTCTCACCGGGGTTGTGTCATTGGTTGTCAGCATTAAATACAACCTCTGCAGATGGGCTTTCAGAGAAACCCCACCTCTGAGTCCTCCTCCTGGGTTTCCATTCTTCCCACCCTGCCGCCTTCTACTCACCTCTGCTCACACTCCCAACACGCAGCCCGTCCGACGAGTCCACAGCTATTACCTGCGTCAGGCCACCCCACACGAACTCACCTTTCCCTGCCAGCTCCCACAAGGTTCTTCCTTCAGTCGGGCGCACAATTAACCTCCCAGGAAACCCTGTGGGCTCTGTCCTCAGACCTCTGGCAGCTCCTACAGTCACCGCCTGGGGGCCAGGCCACCTTCCTCTCTTCCAGGGACTGTCACAGCAGCTTCTGCTGGTTCTTCCTGTGTCTGCACTGTCCCCACCCACATACCTTCTCAACAAGTAGCCAGGGGTCCCCATCAAGGTCACGTGTCCCCCACGGAAAACCTGCCATACTTTGTGTCACTCCGAATAACAGACAAGTCTTACAAGCGCCGAGGCCTGTGTTACTCCTCAGGTCTTGTCTCCTCACCTCTCACCTCCTTGCTCACCCCTCAGACTGGCCTCCAGGGACCCCAGGACACAAGGCGCACTCACGAGGTGGCGGGTGCTCTTGCCTCTGGAGGGAGAGTCACGGCCTCTCGTGGAGGCTTCGCTCGCGAGTCCCCCCAGCCCTTCCCACTGTGGCCGTGCCCATGGACCTGGGGACAGGAGGCTCTGTTCGCAGCATTACTAATATGTTGTCTGTCTTCCCTACCCAGAGTGTCAGTGCTGTGAAGGCAGGCGTGTGTGTGTGTGCACGTGCGTGTGAGTATGTGTTCATTCCTACAGATGTGTTCCAGCACCTGGAACGGTGCCTGTCACGTAGGAGGCAGCAGTAAAGAAGCCCCCAGCTCCTGCCTGGAGCCAGATCATGCAACACAGAGCTGGTACCATCCATAAGGACAGGACAATACTCCCGACATTCGGGAGACGGAGTTTGATGTGTGTGATAGCACGTGCAGCAGAAAAACGGAAGCGGAAGACCCACTGTAAGTCTTGGCTCTGTCATTTATTAGAAGATAATTTTGGTGGGTGTAACACTAAAATAGAAATCTCTGCTTTCCTAAACTGAGTCCTGAAGAACCTTCCGGTCCCTGGCAAGTCTCATCTCCTCCCAGAACCTTCTTTTCTATAACCACCTGTCAGCTGCCGGATCTGATCTTAGACATGTGTTTTCTGAGCTACTGCTTCTCAGCCAGGGCGCCTCTGCCCTCCCACTGAGGACAGTGGCAGTCTTGTATTTGTGTTTGCTTGGCACAACTCGGTGGCACCACTGGGACCTCGCCGGGTGCCACCACATCCAACAGAGCAGGACGGACCCTGAAACACTGAATGAGCCCCGAGATGGCACTGGTGTGAGGTTGGGAAACTGATGTAAGCGTTCACTCAGCTGGTGCACAGGCACACAGGACAATGTCCTCTTATAGGGAGGGTCCAGGCTGGGCGACAATTCCTTCCTCACCAAGAAGGATGCAACCTGAGGGCACCAGGCTCGCTCTCCTGCTATTTTCTCCGAACGTGCTAATTGGAAGCTGCTTCTTTGAGGAGTTATGCTTGTGTGGTGGGAGCGGCGGAGCTGAGGTGAGGTGACACTTACCGTGGGAAACGGCCTCCCTCCACACCTCCAGGTTCAGGCCTGGGATGTCCTCACATGGCGTGAAGTCCTGCGGGAATGTGCCAAGTCGGAAGGCGTCGGCAGGCACGCGGGGGAGGCCGGTGTTGTCACAGATGACCCGGGACAGGGAGTGCCTCTGCAGCTCGCGCCTTTGTGCCTCAGTGAACACATGGCTGTTTTCCCACCAGAACCTGCGCAGAAGGAGAGAGCAGTGGGTGGTGATGGAAATGCCCCTTTCTGAGACAGTGCCTTCCTTTGTCCCGCAAACCTCAAGCCACATGAGTTGGTAAAGACACAGTTCTGAGTGAGACAACTTGTAGCGAGTTGTCCCCAGGCATTCCTGTTTGAAATGCTGCACCTTGGAGATTAATGACAAATTGTATGGGGGGCGGAGCTCAGGGCATGGCTGACGAGTCCTCTGATGAGAAAGACTGAGAATGTTCCTGAAAAGGAGTCTGACGTAGCCACAGTGAGTACAACAAAGAGCTGGGGGTGTGGGGCGCATCAAAAAGGAAACACACCTCCCAGTGTCATGTTGTTCCCACATCCCTGCTTTGTTGTGAGCTGCAGCATGTGGACACTGGAACTGGACGTCAGGACAAGGACCTCACGTCTCTGATGGCCTGCTGGAGCCCTCAGCTTGGGCTGGAGGCTGAGGGCTGACAAGGCGGACGACAGCATGCATCCAGGTGGGACCCTCTGTGTCCCCACACTCCGCCAGCCTGACCCTCCCGGCTTCTGCAGACGTGGCCGGGGAACATGTGAAGATGTATGAGGACATATGAGGATGTGTGAGGACACATGAGGATGTGTGAGGATGTGTGAGGACGTGTGAGGACATGTGGGGACATGTGAGAATGTGTGGGGACAAACGAGGACATGTGAGGACATGTGAGGACACATGAGGACACGTGAGGATGTGTGAGGACACGTGGCGACATGTGAGGAACACTGGAATGTCAGGGTTGTATGGGGACAGTTTCTTATGCACACGCTGCCTGCTTAGTCGTGTGACTGCGTGATAAGGAGACTCCAACAAGGGTTCACACGTTAGAATGCTGAGAAAGTGAGCAAGCTCCGTGTGTACTCATATGTATTTCGTTCCTACGACACCAGCTGCACAATGGGGAGAAACAACCTGCCTTGGGCCACAAAACTTCAAATGAGCCGTGTGGACGCCGCCTGCTGTGCAGACGCAGGTGGGGCTGGCCAGACACTTACCAGTCCCCGTTCCTCAGAGCCTTCATCTGTCTCCCAATGAGGCAGGCAAACAGGGGTCCCGTGCGAGCCCCCGGGAGGAGGGCCTCCGCTAAGCCACCCAGCCAGACGTCGATGTTGTCGGGGTGTTTATACAAGTCCAGGAGCCTGTCAGCCATGCTTCCACTGGCCATGGCGCTGCTCAGGTCGGCCCGGGTCTGCAGCCTGGCCAGGCCGCAGAACTCTCTCCACTCGTTGTAGCCTGCATGGGGCACAGGGCACGTTCACCCATCTGCCCTGCCTGTGCCATGGCACTGAGTGGTGTGGTTGCAGCAGTGGGTCCTGCCCATAATTTCCCACTATAGAGAAAGCCATGTCACTACCCCTGCCCTGTAGAGACAAATGTGCTGGAATATTCCAGAGTTCAACTTCTCACCAAGAGCCTGTTCATCAACAAGCTGGGAGAGAGCAGCAGTGTGGCCCCTGGTACCCTGCCAGGCTCAGGTCACCCGGCTTGCCCTCGGTTGTCCCGCCCGAGCAGGTGCCACAGGCCTTCCCGGCCCCGCTGAGTTCACCATGCTCCTCAGTCCCATGCGGGTGACACACACATGCACACACACATGCATATACACACAACACAGATATATACTCACGCACACACACAACAGATACAAACATGCACACACATATACACACAACACAGACATACACACACGCACACACACATGCATATACACACACGCACACACAACAGATACACACATGCACACACACATACACACAACAGATATACACACACGCACATGCAACAGATACACACATGCACACATATATACACACAGCACAGATATACACACGTACACACAGATACACACGCACACACATATACACACAACTCAGATACACACACAACAGATACACATGCACACACATACACACAACACAGATATACACACTCACGCACAACAGATACACACATGCACACGCATATACGCACAACAGATATATATACACACACAATACACACATGCACACACAACACAGATATACACACACATGCACACATGCATATACACACAAGATATATATACACACATGCACACACAACAGATACACATGCACACGCACATACACACAACACAGATGCACACACATATACACACAGCACAGATATACACACACATGCACACACATGCACCTATGTGTACACAATACAACAGAGATACATACATATACACACACATACATGCACACACATGCATATACACACAACACAGATACATATACACCATGCAGACACATGTATAGACACACACACAATACATACACACATAACACAAATACACAAATACACAGAACACAGATACACACATATACACACATAACACAGATGCGTGCGCACACACACACACACAGGACGTCATGGTCACCTGTCTGGCCAGCCCTCCATTGTCCCCTGAGTCCTCAGCCCCTGGTCCCCGCGGAACTCCTGCTTCTCATAACCTTCGCCCCGCCTTCCCCTGGGACCTGGAAGGTGCTCCCGTGTACGGTTTGCTGCGTTGCTGCCTCCCTTGCCTGAGACGTGCACTCCTCGTCCTGTGCCTTTCTCCATGCTCGTCCCTCCTTACACCCCCGATCCCGCCCAGGTGTCGCCTCCTCGGGAAAGCTCCCTCCTGAGGTGAGGCGATTGGACTTCCCGCCTCGGCGCCCCACACACCTAATCAGAACACTCGGGCCCCACGTCCTCTCTGGTTATCCCCCCACTGTGGTGCCTCCACCGACACTCTTGTGCTTTGTTCCTGGTGCCTCACGTGTAGTACACACTCATCGAAAGTGTCGGAAACATGCGTGAACACAAAGAAACGCATTTGTGACGGGGACATTGGGGCATTCCTGAGACAGAATGGGCGTCATGGTAGATGGAACAGAACTGGAAGAAATGAGCTTCGAATTTCCAATTAGACTGGGAGACGGGACATAATGATAGACGTGCCAAGGCCAGTGCGGGGGGACTTTGGGGCACAGAGGACAACGTGGGAGGAGGTGGGTTAGAGGAAAGCGACATTCTCTGAGGATGAAAACCTGGCCTGGCAGGACACCGTTGTCCAGGTGCTGCCACGCCCATCCCTTAGGATGGCAGGACCCGTGATTCAAACTCATGAGGACAAGTGTGTGAGCCTTTTGTGTGAGTGTCACAGCGTCACCAGCCCAGGTGCTGCTGCGTCTGCTGCTGAGAAGCTGCTGGTCCCTCAATGCCTGCCATGTAGCTGGGCCCTTAGGACACACGCGCCTGTCCTGACAGGCCATCCCCTGCTTCCTACGACACGCCTGGGCAGATGGTGGCCTCCCTTTGGAGGTCCACCTGTCCCCCCACCTTAGTCTGTGACATGGTCCACTTCAGGCCCAGCCATCACAAACACACACTCCATATCCTCAGATGGGGTCACAGACAGCAGAGAGACACCACATCTGAATACATGGTGACATCTCCCCAGCGCCTGGCATTGGGGACACAGCAGCTACTTCACTGAACATTTGCTGAAAGAATGCATTTATTCTCAGTATCATCCAACCCAAAATATTAAGTGAACCAGGGGCACATTAAGTAAAATTGGGGCAGGGGTATGTTTCTGTAGTAATCTAGACCATCCTTAAACGATTGTAAAAGGTAAAAGTAATTCAAATCTCTCAGTGCCTGTGTGAGATGGGCCCTTTCCTTCTACACAGAGAAAAGGAATTAGACTTTCCTTTCTTCTCTGGGAGAAACACTTCATGCCCTTCTCCAAGCCTGGGCGAGTGGGGGAAGGAACGTGAGTGTCTGGGAAGGAGAGGGAAACAAGGGGCAGAAGGCCCAGAGCTCATGGGGCTCCGAGACACGGGACAGTCGAGGGGAAGACCTGCAGAAACACCTGTGCGGGATGTAGGTTGGACATTCTATGGTCCCTAAAAAGACGGAAGGTTTCGTCGCCTGGTGGAGGTCGGGGTCATCGCATCCCTAGAGCGAGTTTCTCAGCAAGCGCGTGATCTAGCTTCTCGCTTAGCCACACATCTGACGAACCTGGGCTCGTGGGTGTCCCTCCCTCGTGTGGCCTTGGTGTCACAGCCACACCGCCATGTGCTGGAACTAAGAACTGGGGCGTTGCCTGCTCAGTAACTTGTAAGTGACCATAATCGAGCCTCCTTAGGTTTGGGGGGTTATAAAGTGCTAACACCTTCCAGCAGGGTTGGGAGGCCCTGGGCAGCGCGGCCACACACGTCAGCAGCGCCCCTGCGTCAGAGGAAGACATGTGGGGTGGGCCTGTCCTGGCGGGGTTTGCAGGGATGCAAGGACAGCAGGTTGCACACAGAAGTTGGGTGTCAGGGAACTGAGGCCTTGGACAGGTCCCAGGGGTCGACCAGTTAGCGGAACTGTAGGCCAGGGAGGGACGGACCTGGTGGGCAGGGGTCAGGCTCGGCCTCAGGGAGGAATGGTGCGCACCAGGAGGGGAGAGGGGGCTGCAGGAAGGGGTGGACTGGGTCAGCACGAGGCCTGGCTTGAGAAGAGGCTCAGCACTCACACGAGGCCAGGCCATCAGGCCAGCTGGCTGAGGCGCCTGAGGCAGCAGCACCGTGTGCGAGTGGACGCTGTGTCAGCAGACGCGTGGTCGGCCTGGGACACGGCCTCTTCCAGGTGCTCTTCCTAACCGCCCGGCTCCTTGCTCATGGCGAGCCTCAGGCCTTCTGGATGCTTCTATTGTCTGGGGGAAGCTGAGTGGCCCGCTCAGGGGAACGGACTAGAGAGCTTTAAAACCCTGTTTCTCATAAGTTTACAGCAGCTCTACAGAAACGTTCTACTTCAAATCAGTGGACGGGAGGCTGACCTGGCAGGCCGTGGTCCCGGCCCCTCTGCAGGTTCAGTGAAGCCAGGTCGAAGGTCCCTGAGCTGGACAGCACGAAGAGCCTCTCGGTCAGCTCGTCGTTCATCAGCTGGTCCTGCACCTGCAGCTTGGCCGGCCTCGCAAGCAGGCCCCTCACGAGCGGGTCCAATCCGCCTGGAAGACACGAGACACAGTGTCACCCAGACCTAAACCAGGCTTGTTCTGAACAAGTCGCTTTTCGTAAGTTCACCTCGTGTGACTCCAAAGATTCTGATATTCTTGGGCTGCTGCTTGGGGGGGACAGGGTCCTGTCAGGACCCCAAGGGGAGCGGCCATGTGTGTGGGGATTGGACTTTTGGGTCTGAGGGGACCCAGAGATGGAGCCCTCTCGTGCTCATGGGGTTGTTTCTTTCTGCAGCAGAAACGTGACGCTCAGAGGCTGCACCTGCTGAATCTCACGTCTGGTGATCTTACGTCCCCTACCCTGGGGAAAGTGCCCAGGGACCCCGTGCCCTTCACCTCCAAAGCACCAGTCACCCCCGGGCCCCTGTGGAAAGGCTTCAGGTCACCCCTGAGCTCTCTCCCACGTGTCACATGGAGCCGAGCAATCACGGTGTGCTTCGGTGGCCATCAAATGCAGGGGCTCCTGCTGACCCCTAGCGTCTCTCCCATGAGGTCTGCGTGAAAGCTTACGCAGGGCAAAGCACGTGTGGTGACTTCGTGCCCCTCTCCCTACCTCACCCCCACTGGGAGCCCTTTGGGGTAGGTTAGAAGCTTCCGGCAGGCACAGAGAGGACACTAGGAAAGGAGAAGAAGGCAGGAGCGAGTTGTAATGGGTTTTCCAAACAATTCATCTCCAACTCTAACCCAGTTATTCTCCAACAGCCTGTGCCGAGCTCGGCCGTGGAGCAGACAAAAGGAAGAAGGCACAATCAGTGGCCTTATTCGCCATGTGCAGTGTAAATGGAGATTCCACTCAGCGGTCTGAAATAACGGGTGGGAGGTGAGCTGCAGCCGGGCAGGAGCGTGTGGACGGGGATGGGAGAGGGGTCAGCAGTGGACTGGGTCAGCACGCGGCCTGGCCTGAGAAGGGGCAGGACCTCGGGCCGCCGGCTGGCAGGGGCCTGAAGCAGTAGGACCACGGGAGAGGAGTCACAGAATCCTGTTCTTCTGAGGAGCTTCTGAGACCTGACGAGCAGCTTTGATGGACACATGGCCATCAAAAAGAGCTTTTAAAAGCTCTGCATACATTTATTTTCTCCATAAACACTGGTAACGGGCAAGTGTCAACGTGAAAGACAAAGGCCCATCCAGCTCGTCCCTGGGCTGCCCCACGGAGCCCCAGGCACGCTGTGTGGGCTTGGGCGCACCTTCCTTGAGAAGTCTCCAGGGACTGAAGAACGTGTCCTGCAGTGGCAGCTGGGGCAGGTCAGGGTGCTCCTGGAAGCGGGCGTCCAGCCGCCGCACCAGTGGGTGGACCGTGGCATGGCCGAAGCGGAAGGCAGCCGTGGAGAACACGTTGGACACGGTGGGGTCCACGGCGGCATCGTAGCCCTGGTAGGGACCTACGTGCTGCCTGACGGCCTCGGGGCCCAGGACTCTGGGGACATAATCCCGCAGCGTGATGACCTACGAGAAAGGAGAGCACGCGAGCCCCTGAGCAGGGAGCCTTCGCTGTGCCTGGCCCATGCTCGGGGAGGGCCGCCTACACTTCCCTGGTGCCCCAAGTCTGGGGGGCATGCCTCCAGGTAAGGGGAGGCGAGCAGGTGAACAGCGACAGCAGCACCAACAGTCCGGACTGGCTGGCTGACAGCTCTGCATTGATGGGCAGGGCAGGGCAGGGCATGCAGGGACGTCCTCAGACACCCTCCAAGGCAGGCCAGGGTGGGGCAGACAGCACACCTCGGAGCAGCGCGACCGACCAGCACACAATGTAATACACAGGTGTGTGATGGGCCACACACTGAGACGTGGACGGTTTTATGAAAATGTCACCCCATTTAACATAAAAACATAAAACACCCCAAAAACATAAAAAAATGTTTGTTTAACAAACAAAACAGACATGACAAAGTTTCCATTCAAACCTCCTGCTCCTGCACACCCCTCATCTGTGGCCAGGGCATTGGCCCTAGGACTGACATAAACCTGGGGCTGCAAGGACTCGGCACAAGGCTCCCGGCTCAGACCGCGAGCTCAAGTCCCTGCCGCCCAGCGCGGTGACTCTGCGGGCTGAGCAGCCCTGCTGGCGTGTCCTCATCTGGAAAAGCCTCTTCCAGAGAGTTTCATGAGACTCACAAGTACGCATGGTGTTTGAAGTCAGATGTGACAGCAGCATCGCATATGCGCGTAATTTCATGCAGTAAATGATGCAGGTCGGACAACTCCAGCCCCCGTTTCAAGGAAATGAAACACCAACTAAAGCTGGCACACGGATTGGGAGACGCTCATAAATGAACACTTAGGCAGGGACTAAGACCCTGGGCTACTCCTTCTGAACTGTCTCCGTAACCACGTGTGAGTTCCCTAAAGAGCCGCAGAAACACGGTGATAAAGGGGCCACCAGGGCTGTCACTGGGACTGAATTTGTGCCGTGGGTTAACAGATGAGCCTGAATTCCCACTTTCCGTGCTGTCCTGTGGGGACACATGGCCATCAAAAACGAGAGGCCCGATAGCTCCTTTCACGCTCGGACGACGGGATGAGGAAGGGAACTGCTCACTCATTTGACCAGGTCTCGTTAGCACAGTGCTTGCTCTGCAGTCAAAGCCACGCTGAACTTGTCTGTGTGTGTCCAGGAGCTCCGCTCACAAGGCTGACCACAGAGCGCCATCCCCAGACGGTGGGGCTGGTGGTGGCTGGGAAGGCAGCTCGGTGGGCACACATGTGGCACCAGGCCCACAGCACCGACCTACTACCTGTGGGCATCCTACGGTGGGGACAGCTTCCTCTCCCGTGAAGAACTAACACCTGATTCCGCGAGCTCTTTGGGGACTGAGTCAAACACTAATGGAGCTGAGTGACCTGACGACGGTGAGCCCTCGTGCAGCCACCGGCCTCGTCACTTCTACTCACGGCCTGGTCCCTGGAGAACTGTTTTCCGGGGTCTTCTTTCAGGTGTAACAGCATTTCTTTCAGTATCAAATTGTTTTGGTATTTAAAGAGAATATTTGGTCAATAAACTGCTTATAATGAGGTGCAAACCAGAAGGGATGGTCTACGCTAGACTCAGTCAGGCAGCCTAGGAGGGTGAGCTGTTACCATTCTCAGATTGTGTAAAAGTAACAAACGACACCGCATACGTGCACCGTGCGCCCCCCTCCAAATGATAAAATGTGCTTCCTCAATGTGTGACCTGGTGCTTTGCAGGAGTGGAGACGGCAGCGAGTCCCGGACAGACACGGGTGACAGGCCCCGTCCAGGGTTTCTGAACTCAGGAGTTGGAAGCACCGTGTTCTTGATCATAATTTGGATACTTATGGCGTCACCCGTGGAAACTGCCACTGCCTGTCCGGGGGCTTCTCCGGCACAGTCAGGGACAGTGGCCCTTCCCGCAGCAGTCAGGCGGCAACTTCCTGTCGTCCCCATTTGCTCACAGATTCTGATACGGTCACATCCCCCTCGGATTTACTTGACTCATGCTGTCTGCTCCCGTCTCTCAAGGGAGGACATAATCCAACGGGGGCGCTGGCTCAGCATCACAGCAAATCCGGTCACTGTGTGTGTGTCAAGTCGCCACGTGCGACTCCAACTCCTGAACCCCACGTACACACCACAGACCACACACCACACACACACACACACACACACACATCACACCACACTCACATATACCACACACACACACACCACTGAACACAGAAAACTTCTGAGATGTCCTACATTAAATTAAATGACAGCAGGACAGAGCGTGGGAAGAAGAGACAAGGAGTCAATCAACGCAGCTTATAACTGGCCAACTTGACACTTCATCCAGAATCCTCTGATGCCACATTAAAAAAAATCATCATAAATGAAGAAAGAGTTAAAATAGACTCTTATTTAACTTGCTAATCAGCAAATTTCACACAGATTGTTTCCCTTTTCATTTTCTTCATTGTCTCCAAAATATAAAAAAATCAAAATCACTGGTGGACACGCATCTCAAAGGGTTGCCTGAGGACTAAATAACTTAAAACCCGCAAGGCACTCAGACGGGGCTCAGCACCAGAAAGGCCCTGGGTGAACAGAACCTCTTAGGACCGCTGAGCAGCTGTGGCTGCCATTGGTCTCTTGTTCAGATGACACCACCAGCCCCAGACAGGACGAGCTGGGGAAGGAGGGCTCTGCACACAGCAGCTCAGCGCGTGCCGTGCACGACGACGGCTCTGCGCGCACCTGCTCAGAACGGCCACCAGGGTCCCTCGCACGTCCCCTCGGACTGCCCGCCAGGATTCCATGCACAGGAGGGCCCTGCTCACCTGGTGCAGGGCGCCCACGACCTTGCGCGCCTCCTGGTACGTGGTGTCGGCGCTCCAGTGCGGGTTGAGCGCCTTGAGCGACGAGGCCAGGCGGTTGTGCTCGCGCAGCCACAGCGTGTGCAGGGCTGTCAGGGAGGGGACCTCGCTGGCGCGGCTGTCCCCGGCCAGGAAGCAGGGGGCACGGCCCTGGGTGCCGGGCTCAGGGGCACAGGCCAAGGGTGCGTGCGGAGGCACGAAGGGCAGGTAGGCGCGGCCGGCATCCTGGTGTCGCGCGTTGACCCGGAGCAGCCCCTCGGAGCTGGTCCAGTTCCGCAGCTGCTTCTCTACCGCCGGGGAGCTGCCGTACACGGTGGACGCGTCAAGGAAAGAGGTCAAACCGTTCATCTGTTGTCGCGGATTTGCCGTGGACAGGTTGCCAAAGAAGGCTCCTTGCGCCCCGGTGCCGCAGGCCGCCGCCGAGCGGTAGAAGGGCAGACAGGCGGTGCCCCCGGTCAGCGAGGCGTTGTCGGGGAGCTGCCGGGATAGGAAGCTCTGGTCAGCTCGGGTTCTCGCAGCCCAGTAAAGGCACTCGGAGCCCCAAGCTGGCCACGACCCTACAACACTGCGTCTCTGCCATCTGCTCAAGGCAGCCATCCCCTCCGCCCAGGGTCAGGGCGATGAGATGCGGATGGAGTTGTTTGTTATGACTGGAGGCGCCGTGACGCTGCTCATTTCCCGCGTCACCCCAATTTTCCTTCTGGTGTATTTTTCAGGGCCTCGCCTGTTGAGGCCTCCTCTGCTGAGCCCCAAGTGTCCGAACTGCTGGTTCTCTTCCTGGCCGGCCCACTGCAGAGCCCTTCCTCGCAGGGCCTGCCCCAAGTCACTGCTCAGCATGGCCAGAACAGTTCCACAAGGTTTATGGGATGAACGTCAGTGAGGACACGAGCCCCAAACAGTCTTTGCTCTTGGGTAGAAAATGTCCCTTGCCAGCTTCAAAGACGTTTTCTGAAGAGAAGACACAAAAACCTTGCCTGCACTGTTTCTTTCCTTGCTGGGAAGGGGGACCATTACACCAAAATTGGTGTCAAGGGTTTTGTAATGTTTGTCAGAATTCCACTGGCACTGGCTCTAGTTCCAGCACGTCTGTCTCCCCAGGGACTTATCTGTTAGGTATACCCACATGCGCTCTAAGATTTAGGTCCCAGAGTGCTCTTAGCCTCGTTATTCATGACACCACCACCACCACAACCGCAATGCCAAAAACAGCTTAATGCTCATTAATAAGTGAACTGGTGAAAGAAGTTACAACACATATACACAGTGGGATAAGAAGTCATGAAACAATCCAGTTCCAGCCCATTTCACAATATGGAGGGAAATGTAAGACTTGTTGCTGAGTGGCCCAGGTTCAGAACAATGCACGTAAGGCTCACAGAGCATGTGCACGCAGGTGTGTACCTGGTGTGTCCATGTCTGTGCACAGATCACTTCTGGCGGGATGAACAGGACGTTCTTACCCCCCGGGACAGGACAAAGGGACTTTGTGGCTTGAGTTTTTCAAATG